>NW_025763386.1:1955096-2606795 GCF_020726525.1 Truncatella angustata
AGCGCGATGCCATTGCGCTGACGAGCTCCCTGACCGGATTCCGTGTCGACTGGGTGGATGGTGTCAGGGGCAACACGATACCAGACAAGGCCGTGCCCTTTGGCACTGACAGGAAGAAGCTGTGGGAGAATAACTTGGGCAGTTGGAGAGGACATATGAATGCGATCAGAAGGTAAGGATTTGAGTTCCTTTGCAGGCGTTGACTTTGCGAGACTTGTTCCAGTTTCACCGCACCCGGCCCCTTCCAGCCGACATGCCCATCTACCTTGTTCATGCGGTTACAAGGACACTGTCCACGTGGTCAAGATCTACTCGAGTCTCGACACGGCTAACAGTATACGGTTGATAGAATCGTCGAAGAAGACCTAGACTCGGCCCTCATCATGGAGGATGACATGGACTGGGACGTCCGGCTGAAGCCCCAATTGGAGCGGGTGGCGCAAGGCGCTCGCGCGCTATTGGGCTCGGCATCAAACCCTACCTCACCCTACGGCGACGACTGGGACATACTCTGGCTAGGCCACTGCGGCGAGGTCTTCCCAGAGTTGCTGGATGAGAACAAGGGCAAGCCCGCCGACGACGCCGGCCTCAAGTACATGCAGCGCAAGTTTGTTATCGAGAACGACCTGACCGTTCCACCTCTCGACAAGGTCACCGGCCTGATCGACTTCAAGCAGAGTCCGGAGCACACCCGCTTCGTCCACATCACTGCTGCCCCCATTTGCACCTTTGCGTATGCCCTTTCCCAAAGGGGCGCAAGGAAGGTGCTCTTTGACCTCTCCGTCGATCATCTCAATGGGCCCTTCGACAACTCGCTCGCTTGGCTCTGTAGACGGGCCGTCTCCAGCATGGGCTCGACAGATCCCAAAGCAGCCGGAGACCGCGGACTAGACGCCAAGTGTATCAGCGTCACCCCGCCCGTCTTCTTCCACCACAAGGCCAAGGGTCTGATAAGCGGCGACAGCGACATCCAAACAGTGGCCGACAGCAAGATCCGTGAGAAAGGCTCCACCGAGAACATTGTCTGGAGCGCGAGGAGCAACATCAGGAACATGATCATGGGGACGAGGATGGAGAGTCAGTACGAGGAGAGCTCGTCGAAATCCTCCGGCTCATCATAAACTAATACAGTCTCGGACGAAATGGGAGTGGGACTGGACGAAAGCATTAGATGGGGACAACATGATTTACGGCGCAGCATCAAGAAGTGATGACCACTAGAGGAAAGGGACATGCCCCATGTCAGAACAGAACCGGGGAGCCCTCGGGAAAACGGTAAATGGTCATGGTGTGCTCGGCGTTTTGTAGGATAAGATACCTCTGATAAGTGCCATGTGAAAAGGCATGTGTGCAGCTATTACCCCTTGATTATTCGCGACATTGAAACTGACCCTGTTTGCTGAGTGCGTGCTACGGTGGCATCTGGACAAATTGTCCACCACGTCAGAGTAATTAATGCTGTGAGTTCCAGACACGGGTTCTCTTGGCTCGCCAATGCTATTCCTGTTCATCGAACCGTGCATTCGTGACTCCCAGATTTCGCTAGTGTTGAGCTATGCCCCTTTGCAATATCGCATGGTGATTCGCGGGCACGCCTCGTGCATGAACGCCAGCCTCCTCGCGCTGAGGCCGTCTGCGTCGCCGCTCTCACCACCATGATCGTGCCCCGGTTTCTCGAACCTCGGGATCCGGTACTTGCAAGTTCCAGCCTTGCCATGAGCGACTGCGCCCTCCCTTTTCCCTGTTTTCGCTTCACCTTGGTCCAGGCCGTCCTTCGACCTTAGGGGGGGGGGGGGGGGGGGGGTGTTTACAAGACACTGTACGGCAGTCGTGCGAAAGAAAAAGGAAAGACGGAAAGAAAAGAAGAAAAAAGGTGTGGACACGCCCCCGCCCCTGGGCATGGGATGATTCGAGGCATTTCCGTCGTTGAAACTTATCTGCCGCGACTGTCTCTCAAATTACAAGCTCGATATCCAAGCGATCGGATCCGAGGGTGTGATGTTTGAGCAGCTCGGAGGTGCTCTCTGGCTTCGAGGTCCACTCCACGGCGGGCACACGAGGGCCCAATGGCGAAGGCGTCGAGCTCCGCGTTCAGATCCATGGCACCTCGCTCAGACTCCCCTTCCTCGTGAGGAACATGGCCTCGGTCATAGTTGCCGTGCTCACGAGTGTGCCCGCGTCTAAAAAAAAAAAAAAAGACGTTGTAATCCCCGTGGGGGTCATTTAGCCCGTCCGATTCGTCGTACAAGGAGCTAACTAGCTATCCCCAAGAACGGTCGTGAGAAATTGTCATGTGTGTTAGAATGGCAAAGGTACACAATGAGAGATTCTGGTCCAACCCCTATGTTTTTAGAAAAGGAAGAATCACAAGTCATTGTATTCGTAGCAAAACGCCAGAGCATACTGCTCATATGCTATTCTAATCCAGACCGAGGCTATGCATTTCCATAAAACGATGCTAGGCGCCATTCCCTTAACATTCGTAACGCCAGTCAGTTGTGTGCTTCGCCGTAGCTAGCTTTGCTGGGAAACGATTTTCATGACAGCGAGCGAATCATGTAGAACAGCAAGTAGGCCTTGGCATTCAGCACCTCTGATTTCGATGCCAACTCGACACGGTGGTCGTTGAACGCGAACCACTACATACGACATTAGCTCAGACCGCAAACAACCTTTTAGGAAGCCATACCTGATCACCCACTCGGCAATAGGACACGTAGTGGCCAGTATCAATTTCTCCTACGTGCACCACGACACAGAGCAGGTCGTAGGTGCAGGAACGGGCCAGCTCCTGGCTCTCCTGCCCGCTTGCGGTTCTGCCGCGTGATGTATAGGGTGTCATGTTTAGTGTCAGTGGAAACTGGACAGGCGTTTCGATTTTAGAAGCCTTCACATCTCTGGCTCCTTGTTTGTACTCAAACCGCTGTGGTAATGTTTGGTCAGCATCACGGTTCCGGCATATAGCAATGAGTTCTGGGCGCACCTTGAGCTGTATTGACAGTGTATTCGGCAGAAGCTTGATGCTGTTATCACGCCGAGCTTGCTGCATCGAATCGCAGTTCCTACAGCGATACTCGCACTTGTCTGACTTGATGTATTCCTCGTCTAGACACTCCTGTAGTGTCAGACTGACAGGCGCATTCTTAGCTTTCTTGCCGCGCTTCTGGGCCAGTGTATCGAGGCCTAAGCTCAGATCCATGAATGATTCCACTGCATCCGTCACACCACCACATGACTGGCACGTAGTCTGTCTCTGGAGCTTTCCATAGAACGTCTGATGAATAATACAGTTGCAGCTATGCTCACTGCCCATCTCCGGCTTCTTGCCGTCCCCATTGCGCTCGTGCAACTCCTCGGCAAGAAATTGGAAGAACTCGTGGGCGTCCTGTTCTTTCGTGGTGACAAGGTTCTCGAAGGCCTTCTTTTCACTTATCCAGAAGCCAGATAAAATGTTGGCGGCAGTGTAGCCGTTCGTGTTTTCCATTGCGTAGAACTCCTGGAACATGGCATCCATGGAGCAACTCAAGCAATGGGAGATCTCACAATCACCTTCAGTATGTCCATCACTGAGATAGAAGTTTCTGAGGAGAGGGTTGTGCAGGAAGCTCTGAAGAACGACGTTCTGATAGCAGGTTGCACCTGCGTTGTAGATGCCACGGAGGCCATCGGCCTTGCAGGACGCCACTGTTGTATTATTGGATATATAACGAGGGTCATCCTTGACTGGGTCTGAGAAGAGCTCCTCATGTTTTCGCTTGCGGCCTACGGATATCAGTGAGTAGGATATTCGGCGGGGGACAAGACGCCCAATTTTGGGTGCTCGTGATGGCAGCAACTCGGAAGTATGGTGTGGTTCCAGGTTCAGTAGCTTACCCGTGAAAGTGCCAGTTCCTATCTTCTTCACTCTGAGTTCCTCGAGGGTAGGGTCCCAAACAAAGTCCTCGCATAGATGGCAGTAGAAAGATCCAGTCCGAGAATCGACGTAGAAGCGATGACCCTTCTTAGTAGCATGTTTCGTACGCTCCTCTTCTGGTACAATGGCAGAGCACTGCAAGCAAAGATAATTGGAAGTCAGCGACGTGGAGATTATGCCCTCTGGTATCTTGGATGTCTGAGGCACGACAGCTGTGTTGTCGTAAATCACCCGCAATAGCATCTTGTAGTACTGGATAGAGCTGGCCATAACATCTGGGCTATTTGAGAGGAGGATCTGGACATGTTCTTGGGGCGAGAGGTTAGCAAAGTTTGAACCAGGGAGGCAGGATGTGATAGATGGGCGACCAACCGCAACCGAACAGAGGTGTGCCAGGAACTGGGGACTTGATGTTGGCGGCCTTTGGAGAAGCCGGTTCCGATGGCTTTGCGCTCATCTTGTGCTTGCTCTTGGTGGGTGTATCGCTTGGTCTTGTCTCCCGGAACCCGTCGTTTCCATGCGCCGAGTATGTGTGGCGTGGACGGGCCTTTTCTGGATATGAACCGGCGTGTTGCTAGGGTGGGTATTCTACTGGCAGCAGCAACAAGTGGTGATCTGGAGCGCCGCCGATTGCGGATTCACTATACTCGTCAAGATATGCCAACGGTAGCTGCTGTTGGAGAGCACCCTCAGGGCTTGGGGCTTGGATGAACGGCCTTTGATCACGGCTGAAGAGACGCCCACGTTGTGCGCTCGGAGGGAAGCTCTTAATGCTGCGCTCCGACTCTCTGTTGGGCGAAGGTATCGTGAGGTTACGGATGCGATGGAAACTCTGGAGAGTGGCAAACGGTCAGCGCCTGGAAACTCTCGCCGAGGGGCTTGTGGAATGGCAGATGTACTTGGATTGGGCTTAGCTAAGCCTTACAGAAAGGCAATATTGCGTCTACTTCCAACGCGATTGTCTGGATCAATTGATTGTTCTTGTGTCTAAAGATCATTAAACTGAAAGCTGCTCACACAACAATCGCGACGAGGCTTCCCGACAGCTGCAGCAGGGCGCTGGAAATTGCTTATCAACAGCTGATTGAGCAGCTTATCTGAGCGCTACATAGTGGCTGGCCTTCAGGGGTTTATCCCAGCGTTGCACTGTAAGCCCCGATATACCGACCCTCTGTCCCTCCTCCCCGCGCTCCAGCTCCAGCTCCAGCGCTACAGGCAAGTCAGCATCCGCCCGGGCCCCTACTTTTTTATAGAGCTCCTTGCCCTCTCAAGACCATGGATCTTATTGGCGTGACATCTTGACACTTCCGAATGTCGTGATTCGCAACCTCGGCATCAACCTCTCCTCCAAATCAAATATTCAGGTAGGCTTATCTGGCGTTCTCCCTCGTGTGCCCAATCATCGAAACGGCTCTTTCTGGCCTTATCTTGGCTGAATATATATATATATAGATATCGTAAGATTAACAACACCTATGAGGCCTCTAAGGTTATTCACTTATACCGCCTGTCGATAGCCGAGAAAGAACAGCTGTAAGCACCCACACATTCGTCTTTCTGGCCCCGGCTCTTGTTTGTTTTTCGCGCACGTTCGAGAAGCTCTTGCCTGTGCACCATCTCAGTGCCAGCGCATTTTATGAAATCTTTCGCTGCTGTCTCCACCGGTCTCAGAAAGATGGCCTCTCAGCTCGTGCCACTGCCCGAGGTCGAAAGATTGTCCCCCGCAGTGACCCGGATCCTTGGAGGGAACCCGGGCAAGTTCAGCCTGCAAGGGACAAACACATATCTGATAGGCACCGGCTCCAGCAGGTTGCTCGTCGATACCGGAGAGGGCAAGCCATCGTGGGCTGCCGCCCTGAAACGCGTTCTGGCTGAAGAAGATATCTCCATCAAAAGTGCGCTGCTGACTCATTGGCATCACGACCACATCGACGGCGTGCCCGACCTGTTGAGTCACTCTCCGGGCACCGCCGTCTACAAGCGTGATCCTCACCAGGGCTGGCTTGATATACAGGATGGACACAAATTCGAAGTCGAAGGTGCAACGTTGACGGCTGTTCATACACCAGGGCACGCGACAGACCACATGGTATTCATTCTGGAGGAAGAGAATGCTCTCTTCACGGGCGACAATGTACTAGGCCAAGGGACATCCGTATTTGAGGATCTAGCAACCTACTTGCAAAGCCTGGAGAAGATGGGCAAGCTAGTCTCCGGACGCGGTTATCCTGGTCATGGCCCAGTCCTTCCCGATGTCAACGCCAAGATTTCCGAGTACATAGCCCACAGGTTCGAACGGGAGGAGCAGGTTATCCAGACACTCGCCTCTCAAAAATCGTCTCTTGCCTCGACTGGGGAAGTCTCGGGACCCGCCGACGCTTGGACTGCTATGGAACTAGTCAAGGTTATCTATGCTGCATATCCAGAGAATCTTCATGGCCCAGCCGCCCACGGCGTGGTTCAGATCCTGCAGAAACTCCGGAACGAAGGCAAAGTCCTGCTCGAAAATAGCGATCTCTGGCGATTGAAAGACAAGTCTAGTCTCTAGTAACGGCCTACGAAAAATAAGTGACCAGAGGTCAGGAGAGTCTTGTTTACCATAGAGTTGACGTAAAAGCCGCCTGCCCAGGTGCATCCAAGCCTCAACGAAGAAGTTCACCTGAAAACAGGCATGGTCTTGGCGTAACAGAGAACGTAACATATAAATACCAACGTCTCCATGTACATCTTGTAGGGGGTGAATCAATAGGCCCAAGGCTAATGAGAACAATATATGTAATAACTTCACCTTCCCTAGGTAGTGTATATGTTTTATCAAGAAGCTTGCTTCCAATTGTTTTTCTTTTGTCTCCCCCGCACTCTCTCCCCTCTCCACATCTCTTCGTTTCTCTGATATATACCTTAGTAGATATGAGCGGATAGAGACGTGGTCTAGGCCCAGGCAGGCTCGAATTGACAATTTGGTTATAATCATTTGGGGACGTGTTGAGTAAGCTCAGGTCGGGATGCCGACGGAGCCGGCAAACCAATGATCAACTTGCTTCAATTAATAATTAAATCTTTGGGTCCGATTACTAAGTAGTGGGATGACTGAAGACGGGACTGACGGGGGTGACCAGGTCACGGTAGGTAAATGTGATAGGCTAGCTTGCTACGATAATGAGACTTGTAAGCTATAGCGATCCACGCCCAAAGATCGCAAACGTTCTTATACAATCGGCTGTCACTAACTCGAAGTCCGCATATGTACTTGGATAAAGTCGAACTAGAATGGGGCCAGGCCGTAATGATAAGAAGAAGAAGAAAGAAAAGAAACCCCCTTTCCCCTTCTAACGTTAGCCGTATTCGGTAGTAGTTAATAGGAGCAGTGGGCAGTAGTGACATATTCGGCAGATATAAGAGTCATGCTATTAGCTCATCATTAACAATGCGGGTTTCATGCTGCAGGAGTGGCAAAGGGGATTTAGAAAATATTATATTGCTGATTGATGTCGTGACCTCTTTGGGCAAGATCGTACCGAGTGTAGAAGAAGCACGCGCGCTAAGTTAGTGAGCGCAGGGATAGTCGCCACAGCGCTTTTGGTAGTTCTGAAGCATTTCTGTTACAAGAATCCACGATATGGCCAGCAAAACATTGTCAACCATCATATCGGTTGCAATGCCATATACAGTACCGCTAATGACCTTCCGCTTGTGTTTGGTCCAACTAAGTAAGTCTACAGAGCTTGACAAGGAATGGACCCGCTTCATCTTCAGCCAAAAGGCTCTGGTTTTGGCTTATACAAAAAACCATACACAACAACTTCAGAAATCAATACATTAAAGTAATATCATGGCGATTAATAGCTTAACAAAGCAGTACTTTCAATTTCCCTAAAAGTTATTACCATGCTGTCATATTGCATTAAACACGAAAGAGTATTGCGAAACTATGTATCTGGTTTATTTCGCCTTCCGCGGGGCGCTTCGCATCCTTACAACCATATCGTGCAACAGTGACTATGTATAGTGGGTTCGTGCAATACAGCGTCGGAGTCCGATAAGAAGCCGCTCGTTACTTGCCTCCTCCGCGAGCTCGCCGACCGGTCGGCAATGAAAAGCGATGTATGAGCCGCTCCACAGTCGTGTGATCAGGGTTTGAAGGGCTTTGTCCTTGTTTAGCAGAGATGCCAGCTCTGTGGCTCAGAGACTAGGCTGAAGATAAACAGCTCTTTCAATGCTATACCTAAGCTTGACAGATACTCGAGACTCGGTCGTCATTGTGTAGGCTATGTGATGTGTTTCAGCAATCAAAACATCTCTGTTCGCCTTCGACTGGCGCCCAAGATGACATATCAAGACAGAAAGGCACTTCTTGCTGACGGTGAATTCGTCAGGGCGATCATCGATGACTCCGATGCATACTATGCACAGTACCGTACCGGGGCAGCCTGGTGGTAAGACGCAATGGCAATGTGGGGTTTGACGGAGTCATCGGAGGTAGCGCCTCCAAATCCTCAAACGGCTCTAAAGACCTTGAAGCCACCTCGGACAACACATGGTTCGACCTCGAACCACCATGATGCCGTTAGTCAAGGATTATTACATCGCAGCAGACGGTGATCTGTTCGCTTTCTGCGCTCAAAAATGGGCCATGCAGTTGTAAACGTCTGATCCGCCGGCACTTGGTGCAAAGGCTACGCTACTGGCCCGCGCCTGCATGCAAGTGACGCACCCTTGTTTTATAGCGCGTGTTCAATTCTGTCTTGTATTATCCGATACAGCCGACAAGTGGCGCATACTCTTGCGGGATTCACGAAGGCTACAATTGATTCCAAACAGACTTCCATGGACATATAACATAATCAACCTCAACAGCCACTAGATTATATATGCTCTTCATGGAAAGCTAGTGATATAATGTGGGATAAGATGGGTTGTCGCATGAAGACCAGTGGATGCTCGAGTTCAGGCGACTTCGTGAATCTCTATATCGATAGCTTAAGCCGGTTACCGATCTACAGTGGCCGAGACTTGAACTGGTCGGATTGGTCGTGGAATCCCAGAGAATCAATTGTGCATCACACACTAACTTAGCACATCATCCTTGTCAAGCTTCCTACCGGGGTACTATGAGAGTATCATCTGGACTTGAGCACGGAAATTTGCTATCTTTTGCTTGGCAGTATCTAGAGCAAAAAGTAGTATCCTGGGTTGATGTCATAAAGCCTTATATCATGACCCGAATTCTTTCTACTACATGAGGACATGATTATTCCGATATTTCTGTAAAGTAGGCAAGCGGTGGATTTTGGGAACAACCGGAGATACTGAGATGGGTTTCAACGGAACATTTTGATCTAGGTGGTCAGCACAGCCTATTCGCATACTGGCTGCATCCCCATCTTCCTTCAATATCACACATTTGTCCACATCGCCCTCGCGTTTCGGGGTTGCAGTAACACATCCTGACATCCTATCCGTGGCTCGTCAAGTTACATACAAGTCCAGAGTGGGTCATAGATGCACAGTTTTCATCCATGATTGCTTGAGCCTCGGACGCCAAGCCTTACGGTAGATCACCATTGGGGTTTGTGGCTGGGGTTCGAGCTGCAAGAGCTGCACGAACTGCACGAACAGGGGCTCTACTCCTTGTGTAAAATGTGAGAGGTGTCAGGTGGGTCAGATGACGCTCGTCTCCAAGTCTGACCTGACATGGGTAAGCTCCCCACTACAAGATGCTTACCGCCCGATCTTTTTGGTTTTTTTCTGACCTCAAAACATCTTAGACCGGAAGCTTCGGATCTGCATGGCTTTCCATGTGACTGACCAAACGTGCCTAATGCCTCCATCAAACCAAGTAGCGAATCGCGAGTGATGAAACGAACTCGATGCAAAAAGACGTACCGGGGCGCGATGGGGTTTGGAATTTGTAGGTAGCTAACGCCGGAGTTCTGACCGTTGCTTACAATCCGGGTTTTGAACCTCAATGGCGCTGTCCCCCAAGACATAATAATAAATATGTAGCACCGTAGTCCCTTCCCGCCCAAGGCGCCAGTCCGTATCATTTTCCCCTCCGCTTGGCCTCTCGGCGTCTTATGAAGCGGTACAGAACGCCTTTTATTTATAAGTGTCCGTTCCAGCAGCTACCAGCAGTCTAAATCCCAGTTCATCTTATCTTCATCGCAGGCCTGTCATATACGGGCAGGGCTCCCTGGTAGTCGCGCGTTTCCGAGGCACTACTTAAATCTTTTGCCAAATTGTTCCTTTTCTATGCATGAAACATCATAACCTCTGCCGGATTAGACAAGTTATCGGTTGGTTTTCTTGGAGCATACATACATTACACGCAGCAATGAGGTCGACGACGAGATCGGCATTGTCGCTCCTAGCAGCCACTGCGGTCTTGAGCGCCTTGCCTACAGGATATGCACATGGAGACGATAATGGTGCAATGGATATGGGCATGGACATGAACGTGGAAGAATCCAACCCAAATCCCGGCTCGTACGCGCCAACGTACTTTACACACCCTGAACATCGCGGTCTTATATATACGCACATTGCGCTCATGACGCTTGGGTGGCTCGTGGTACTGCCAATAGGTAAGTTGAGCTGTCGCGTCCAGAGAAACGGTCGAAGAGCTAACAATTTTTCCTTCCAAGCTGTCATGTTTTCGTTGGCTCGTTCACGGTACACTTTACCCACTCAATTTGTGTTCCTGGCTACGAATGCGCTAGCCTTGCTTCTGGGTATCAGCTACGATGCGCAAACACCAGACCTCTATCCTAACAATGCTCACCACAAGATTGGTTGGATCGCAACCTGGATCGTTTCTGCCCAGGTTCTCGTCAGTCTTGTAGGCCGTGTAGCAGGCGTCGTGAAAGGCGGTGATGGCTCTCGGAAGCACGGTACCGAAGAACAACAGGCGTTTATCCCTGTCTCCACTGAAAACATGGCGGAGCATCAGCGCATAAATGAGGCTATCAACCTGCACAAATTCAGACACTCATATGATAGCGGGCAGGGTACCGAGCCTAATACCGAGTCTCTGAGGACTAGTTCCGCCTCAAACTCGTCCGGTCATCAATCTCCAACGAGTATGGAAGAACGCCATATAGATTATGATGAGGACGACGAACTGGAGCTAAAACCCGTTGAGCTGAACCCTGTCAGATCTCAAAGTAAACCGCTCATCGCAAAGATTGTTGGAAAGATATCCAACAGGACTTGGAAGTTCCTCCTTTTCGGCTACAATGCGGTAGATAGAACCATCCTCATCCTTGGCTATATTGCATTCGCTACAGGCATCGTCACCTGGGCCCGTTTCTTTGTAAGTGGTCGCTCTTTCACGGATCATGTGGTAGAATGGAACTAACAATCATATCCAGGAGGGCCATGCTATTTTCACTGGTTTAGCTCACTGGATTAAAGGCAGTGTGTTCGTTTGGTATGGTCTACTTACGCTTGGAAGATGGTGCGGTAGTTTTGGCGACCTTGGTTGGGTAGGTAGTAGGCCGCCCTACAGCTGAGGATCTTACTGACATATCTTTGTGTACAGGCTTGGAACGTTAGACCGAAGCAAAAATCCCAGAAATGGAAGCCATCCGCCGAATTTGTTGAGGGTGCCCTGATCTTCTTTTATGGATCCACAAATATCTTTCTCGAACATTTAGGCAACTCTAGCGCAGGCGTCTCGGAGTTCAGTCCGCAGGATCTTGAGCATATTTCGATTACGGTTTTGTTCATTGGTGGTGGTCTCCTCGCCATGCTTATCGAGTCGACCAATATCCGTGAGCTTTTGAATACCACCGTTTCAGAAGCAGCTCTTGCACAGCCCGCCCATTCCTACAATGATGAGGAACGTGAGGCGCTACAACCACCCAAGCAGTACGAATTTTCGATAAATCCGATCCCGGCTTTGGTGATTCTACTGCTAGGTATCATGATGAGTTCGCATACTCAGGCATCCATGATATCCAGCATGGTTCACAAGCAATGGGGTAACATGCTCACTGGTGCTTCCTTTGCCCGTGGCTTTACCTATGTGTTGATGTATCTACGTCCTCCCCGCTCGATCCTGCCGTCCCGTCCCCCAACCGAGCTTCTCACAGCATTTGGACTGATTGCTGGTGGTATTATTTTCTGTGCAAGTGTAAGCATACAACGGACATCTTCCCATTCTAAAGTAATGACTAACTCTGAGATAGTCCGGTGACACCATCGAAGGTATGGTTCATTATGACCTTGATGCCATGTTCTTTTACACAGTCACAATGGGCTTTGTTGGCCTCTTGATGGCCTGGGTTGTGCTCTTGCTGGCACTCAAAGGCTGGGCTATTCGCCGCGAATCTGGCAAGGCGCCAATTGGATGGAGCGCATCTGCACGAGTTTAAATGGCTGATCTTGCATTTTTGGCACTGGATACCCACGAGACCTGGTCTTCTTTCTGGCGCAATGGGTATTGCCGGGAATACCCCATACTTCCTTTTTGAAATCTGGACTTTCGTCCTATCCTATGATACCCACAAAGACTTGGAGATGGATGAACTCGGGACGATTACGAGAGAAGAAGGAAACCACTGGAGAGGATGATTAATGACTATAGATTACTTAATGAAAATGTGGTTTGACTTTCAAGTCTTAACCTTTGGTCTAGTATTCGGGACGGATTCCGTTAATTTCGTTTCTTTTGTACCATATCATCTGACCTAACTGAAACGGGAACACCATGTTGGTGACGACATGCGTCATCCCTGACGCTGGCTGGTCGAAGTGGCAAGTAATAAACATAGGATTTCGTTAACCAAGCAAACTTTTCCACTTCTGGCGGAGTTCAAGGTTTATTATTTATCCAGTGTTATGCCGGTTGGGAGTGACCATTCCAAGTCATCTATATTTAGGTTACCAATCTCCGAGTCTTCCTTACGTGATATCGAGTTGCCAGTGCATTTCGAATAGCGTGCTTCTGTCTCCTCCGTAGAAAAGACTTCCATATCATTGAGTTCTGTAACAACTCAAGTATCTAGGTCGGTGTTGTCGACATGTACAAGTTGGATATCTACGAGGAGACTGTGGATGCTAAGCACACGCACCCCTATGACTTCTTCTTAGTATAGTCTCAGTGAGTAAAGGACGATAGAAGAATAGATGATCAGGTTGTATAGTATTGTGTTTGTTATCATGCCATCGTCGTAGCAAGTGAGAGCTTATAAGCGTCAAGCATTATCAAATCATTGACTGTATGTTCTCTAATTTCCTGCTTTTAATGTCATGAGAATGGCAAAATCGAAAGTCTCGAAGTATTTGATCATGTTCTTTCGGCCATTTTATAAGCCCACGGCGCTGCGAAATGTCGTTTCGAACGATATTCTACATATCGCTTTAAAGTTTGGTGTGTGACGGTAAGGAGGGAAGCACAATTGGTACTGTAGATGAGGAAAGTGTGTATTTTCCCAACCAAAAAAATTCACCTTGTTTCATTTCTTGCTTATGTTTTTTTCCTATTTTTAGTTATATGACATTTATTTCTCAATGTACATAGAAAGAAAGATGCATTACAAAAACCCAATCATGAGAGGTAGACCTTATTTTATTAGCAACGGACAACTTCTAACTGTCCAAGAAAAAAGGCTTCGCACACTAACAAACTTGGTTCATTCGCATCCCAGGCAACAATGAGAAAATCACAAATAGATTTGACAAAATGAAGAGCCGAGATAATTAGAAGTAAGTACAATAGTGAAGCGCTTCTTGGTTGACCAGGTGTGCACACAAAAAGATGGCGACATGTGCAGGATTTGAACCTACGCGACCGAAGTCATGAGATGGCTGAATTGCTCACTGCGATTCAAGTCTCACCCATTAACCACTCTGGCAACATGCCTTGTTGAGATCTTGGACAATTATTAGAAACTAATAGCTTGACTCAACTTAAGTGGATCCTTGGCTACTCATTACCCAATCGTTGTGATGTTCAAGCCCGGGTGGATGTATTATTATATAACATCATGCCGAACATCACCCGAAATTATGTTCTTCAAGTAACATGAGCAGAATAAGAACAGCACTTGTGGTCATGGTTAAAACATGTATTTGAACAAGCGATAGCAGGAGTCGACATGATTAGGCAAGATACGTTTCACCAGCAGTTGAAGGTTTAATTGCACTCGAACGCTTTCAATACTGTGAAGGCCCAGACAAGCACGCAAACTTTGATCACTTGGCTGCATCACAACACGTTGGGTCGGGAAGGCTTAGTATGGCATTGGAGGCTTGTACTCACAGTGTCATAGGTGCTAGTTACAGTCATACTAATCAGTACCAGTTTGCAACGATCGATGTCTTCACTCAATATAGCAGTACTTGTCACCACAGTTCTCAGAACAAAACAACACACACCACCATTATCTAAGCCTGCGAGGCAAAGACTGACACTGAGGTCCGTATAAATCCTTTCATTGAGAATCGTTTTCTACACTAAGTATGAAATCTGTTTGCTAAAGCCTAAATCAGTGTCGTGTCAGTTGAGCCTATGAATAAGTAGATACACGAAGTGGCTTGAGAAATAGTAACCTCCACAGAGAACCCGTGACATGGTGTACGATACGCACTTGGTCAGTGGCCTAGTCACTGCCAAGGCCGACATAGTATTGGGTGCATTCGTGATCTAACTAAAGGCGTGTGTACAAGGTCTGATGCAATGGCAGGGGTGTAATTTCAATAGTCCGCCATCATCAACGCGGAGACTACCCAAAAGCGACGTCAGCTCCCAACAATACAAAACTAAGCATTGCAAGCAGACCTTGGAGGAGTATTTAAACCCGGACGAGCGCTGCGGACATCATACTGGGACTCCATTGATGGGATGACACTTCGGCCTATACCAGTAGCACTATGCCCCGATCACTTCTTGGAACGCTCTTTGCGTTCCTTGCTCCATCCGCACTATGTTTGGACACCGTCAATTATGGTGCGTTCACACAAACTGCAACATATTCAATCGCGAACCAACTTGGTCTGTTCCAAGGAGTCAACCTGAACGTGACGTACCTTCAGATACCTAACTCGAGTTTCGCCTATCCCAATCTGCTCAAGGGGGGTTACGATGTGCTCACAGGTACAATTGATAACGCGGTGAACCTGCGATTCAATCAAAATGCAACAGTGACAGTCCTAGGCCAAATCGATGCTGGACCCGACATTGTAATCGCAGCAACGCCAGACATCACAAGTATCCAGCAACTACGGGGGAAGTCACTCATTGTCGATAGCCCGGTCAGTGGATATGCCTATATCTTACGAAAGGTTCTCAGTTTGTACGGTTTAAGCCTGGAAAACGGAGATTATTACTTCCAGGTGTGTCCGGTCCCAATGAATGAACTTGACCTCATGCTGAACCTTGGATAGACAGCGGGCAGCACAGCGCTTCGTTACCAATACCTTACGTCGGGAGTTCTGCCCAACGGGACCGCCGTTTATGCTACTATTCTAACGTACCCATTTACCGAGTTCGCACGAGCACTGCCTTCTGGCCAAAGACCTACCATACTGGCGAGGGTTTCTGACTTTATCCAGCCATTCTCAAGTTCCGCCATTACTGTAGCTGAGGCATCGCTTTCTGACACATCCAAACGCGACACTCTCAAGCGATTCTGGGCAGCACTCTATGCAGCAAGCACTTACCTAGCCACGCCGGAAAACCAAGACTGTGCGGTCAAGGCGATCGGTAAGCAGCTCAATGTGACCAGTAGTGTCGCGCAAGCCGAGTATGCAGCTGCAACAGATGCAACCAGTGGAGAGAGCATCAGTGTGGCTGGGGGGTTCAATGTTAGCAGACAGGGTCTACTGAATGTCATCGACGTGAGAGGACAGTTTGGGGGGTTTGCGTCTATTGCAAAGGAGAGGGGGTTCGATTTCGTTGAGGCCATCGAGCCTGGTGTGGGCAAGATGATCGACTATAGTGTCAAAGATGAGGCACTTGCGGCTTACGGGAACTGGATCAAGCAGGTTACGAAGAGAGGCAAAAAACTGTGCACGGCTGCTGGGTTGTAGGGCAACAGGGCCCCTTTCTGTTGCATTGCATCTCGAGATGGCTGGGTTCACTGCTCAACAACGCTCGACACACTATCTACGAATGGATGAGTTGGGTATTCCCCCGGTTTGGGAGAAGACACCTAGGCAAGGTGGTTGCCAGAAAGAGGCCTCCGCTGACAGACAGGGCCTTGCAGACGGGAATGCCTTCTAGTTAGGTAGGTAATCTGCGAGTAAGGATTCTAATAAACGTGATTGAGGGCCATCTCAGTCAACCTTAAATTGACTTACAGTCGGTGCTTAGATACATACTGTACTGCGTGGGCGTACTTTTAAGGTGCTGGGAATCGAGACGGACACGGAGTCATGCTGCTGCTGCTGCTGCTTGTCAGCTTGTGTTGCAACTGCCAATCTTTGGCTTCCGCTGCTTGCATGCTTGCAGTTTAGCGTTCTGCAGCCGCCCCACATGCATTTATTACCCCTAACACTTGAATTTCACTTTACAAACGCGCGCCTTCCGGGTCGTCGCCCGCGTTCCATTTCCAATTCCAATCCCAGTCGCAAACCATCCCGTTGCTCCCGCAGAATGACAAAAATGTGCTTCGTTCTGTAATCAGTTCATTCAGAGTGGGGAAAAAGACCATATTGGCAGAGACTGATTCGGCGACAAAGTTTGCGCAGTGTATTGTCACTGCACCCCTGTATTTTGTCCCTGTTTCTGGTCACGATTCCGCCAGGCGCATACCAAGACTTGAACTGAGGTCATCATCATAACGTTCTTTCATTCATTCCATCTATTCACTTGACGAGACAAGACATGGATCTTCACGAAGCACAAACCCGCCTCGTGGCCTCGCTCCACGAAGTCTCACAGGGCTTCCAAAAAGTCCCCGGCAGCGCCGTCCTGATCCGCTACATCCAGTCCAGCTACCAGAACGACCCAATACGCTCTGCCATTGAGCTTGTCCTGGTCATTTTCTTCATTCGATACCTGCTCTCGCCCTCCTATCCCACACACGGTCCTAACTATGTCAAGTTGAAGGAGGAAGAGATTGACGAGCTTGTAAACGATTGGGAACCTGAACCTTTGGTCCCCAATCAGACCCCGTTCGAGGAGCTCGAGTCTGAGAGACTACCCATTATTATCGGGTAGGTTTGCGGAAGTCCGGCCTTGGCGTAGAAACGCGCAGACTAACCACAATGTTTTATGTTTTTTTTGCAGACCGACTGGGCCAAAGTCAAAGTTAGCCAGCGGCAAGACCGTCACGAACCTCGCCTCGTACAACTTTTACAACTTCAACGCGAACGAACAGATCAAGGACAAGGCCATCCAGACCCTGCGCACATATGGAGTGGGACCCTGCGGTCCGCCGCAATTCTATGGTACTCAGGATGTCCACATGAAGACGGAAGCAGATATTGCCGCCTATCTCGGCACCGAGGGCTGCATCGTCTATGCCCAGGCCTTCTCAACCATCTCCAGCGTTATCCCTTCTTTCTGCAAACGCGGAGATGTCATTGTTGCCGACAAGCAGGTCAACTACTCCATACGCAAGGGTATGGAAATTTCTCGAAGTCAGGTCAAATGGTTCAACCACAATGACATGGAGGACTTGGAAAGGGTCATGAAGCAGGTTGTCCGCGATCAGTCCAAAAAGAAACTCACGAGGAGGTTCATTGTCACCGAAGGTCTATTTGAATTGGTTGGCGACAGTGCCAATCTACCAAAACTGGTAAGCACACCATAATACTGCCATGCCCGTTAAGCTTAGGAGTCGTTCGTTCTAACAACTGCTGCAGGTCGAGTTGAAAGAAAAATACAAATTTCGCATCATGCTGGATGAGACCTGGTCCTTTGGTGTCCTGGGTCGCACTGGACGTGGTCTCACTGAAGCCCAAAACGTGGACTCCTCACAAATCGATATGATCGTCGGTTCCCTCGCTGGGCCTCTATGTGCTGGTGGTGGTTTCTGTGCCGGGAACCCTGATGTTGTAGCTCATCAACGTATCACCGCGGCTTCGTACACGTTCTCTGCCGCACTGCCAGCTATGCTAGCCGTCACTGCCAGCGAAACACTCAACGTGTTGCAATCAAATCCAGAGATCTTGACCCAATGCCGGGAGAATATCAAAGCCATGAGAGCGCAACTTGATCCCCGCAGTGATTGGGTCAGCTGCACCAGCTCACCAGAAAATCCTATTATGCTCCTGGTTCTCAAGCCAGATGTAGTTCGCACAAGAGGACTGACATATGAAGACCAGGAGCGCATCTTGCAAGATTGCGTTGATGAGGTGAGTTCCCAATTTCAATGATAAGCTCAGGACATATCTGACCATGCACACACAAACAGACTCTGAACAATGGCGTTCTTATTACTCGGCTCAAGAGTCTGCCATCGGTGAAAGCTATCGGTACACCAAAGGATGAAACATGGGCCATTAAACCAGCATTGAAAGTGTGCATCACATCTGGCTTGTCAAAAAAGGAAACAGAAAAGGCAGGTGTGACGATACGGCATGCTATTACTAAGGTCATGACCCGGAAGACCAACAGACAATCGTCACTTGTGGCATAAAAGCCATAGACCACAATAAGAAAGCGATGATGACAATCATACTATAGACGTGGTTGGAGTACATTCGACCTTGTATGAACGGATTATGTACATTATAGCAAGAGTAGAAGAAGTCTACTTATCACGAGACAGGAGCGCAGCAAGACTACGGGCACACAAGACATCGACCCCCGATATATAATATTAATTAATTTGATCATCAGCAGCATAATCAGCACTTTTATCGAAAAGTAATAAGAATAGTACGAAGGGACCATAAGAGACACAAGATTACTACGTATGTATTCATGGCCTCTGGGACATGTGGCATGCCAGACGGAATTGGCCAGACTAATCGGGCTTGCACAGATAATTACTAGACCAATCTGAAAACCTAGGTTTCTGCACGAATCGTGCCGGTCGTGAATCTGCAAATCTTTCTGCAGGTAAGAAGTTACGGTATATTAATCGCTCAGTATACTACATACAGTGGCTGGAGGTTAATAATACTCCTGAAGCACATGCATATGCTCACGGAGTGGTGAACTCATGAAAAGAAATACCGCAATTGAATAATAAGAACTGGCATCATCAGACGGTCCTCGCTGCTGTTATTCCATTTGCTTCACATCTGCCAACGTCGTCCCTTCTTGTCCTTCTTGTTCTTCTACTTCATCATCTTCTTCTTCCTGCTGCTGGGCAAGCACAAGACATCTTCTTCACCAACCTCGATACCAGGAATTCCAGTTGACTGGAGTGAACAAATATCATCGCATACTCGACCTGGCGTTTCGCTTGACAAAACACCGCCGTCTAGTCCTGTCTCTTGCTTTCTTCAGAGTATCTCCGCAGCATCAAAATCGTTAATGCGCCAGGACAGCGCAGAAGCCTGACGTTCTTTCCAACCCCAGAATTGTTGGCAGAGGATACTCCACGGAAGTCGAATAGCACCATCAAAAGTAATCGTCCACTGGTCAGTTATGCATTGTGATTGTTATTTGCATCTGCCCCTTCAGGATCAGGAAGGTGGTCTTGAATGCGCTTTTCATGTCTCACTTCTTGAACGATAGTATCAGTCTTGCTAGCTTTCATTCCTCCACGTTTCGCCTCACCTCAACACCATCAAGGGAGGCGCATTCCCACTATGTTCTGGCAACCGCCGAATCTGTCGTGTGACGCTTACTGGGCGGAGTGCCCAGCTGCGTTGTCGGGGCCAACAAGACCCTCATTTATTTACACAAAGTCTCTCCAACCACTATATTCCTTTGTTGTTCCTTTTGTTTCTCCCCCTTTAAGGCTTCATATCGCTTGAGACTAACGGGCAGCTGACAACCTTGGTCGCCTTTGCTGCTTGCAAGTCCATTTTTTGTCCTTGTCGCTCGCTGTCATAGTCATATCTGCTGGCTGTTACTGACTTGTTGCCCCCTTGCAGCTAGTTTGTCATTCGTTATTTGAAGAAGGGGCCGCCATTCCTTGATCCTGAAGAAGAGGAATAAAGATTGAGAGTTTATATCAAACTACGAATATTCTTACAATATGAAGGTCGCATCCCTATCTTTAACTGCTTTAGCACTGCTTCAGTTGTCAGCTGCAGAGCCCAGTAAGTGTCTATTGTTTTCATCATCTCCAGCTCCACGCAACGTCTAATTAATTTATCCGCAGACCGACGGACTGTCCAGCAGAGATATGCTCATCGAAGGGCATTTGCTCCCAAGCGTGGTCAACTGACCATCACAGACTCGTCCATCTCCTCACCCACTGAGGTACCAGAGGTTGTGGTCTATGTTAATCAGTTTGGTAAGCCCATCCGTACTGCGACTGAGATTGTTGTGATTGTTCCAGCCACTACCTCGTCTGCCATCTTGTCCTCGACTCTTGCATACTCCACGTCTGTTAGGGCCTCAGTTGTCTCTGCTGGGACGGCGGCGAAGCCTGAAGCAACCCAGGATGTTTCTACACCGGTTGCCTACGCTACCGCATCCTCTGTATCTGCGCCGAGCTCCACCCCTACTAAGGACTCGGTCTCGAAGGACCCCCAACCGAGTCCATCTACTGCTACATTAGCCCAACCTACCAGTGGCGACACCAACTTGCACGGAATAACATACTCGCCTTACAAGGGGACTGGTGGATGCAAGTCTGCATCCGAGGTCGATGCCGACTTTGCCGTCTTTGCTGAGGACCATGGGGTTGTTCGCCTTTATGGCGTCGACTGTAACCAGGTTGCGACGGCCTATGCTGCAGCCAAGAAGTACGGCAACAAGCTCTTCCTTGGTATCTTCGACATCAGTGTTGTCGAATCGGCCGTCTCTACCATCGCCGCTGGTGTCAAAAATGACTGGAGCATCGTCGATACCGTCAGCGTTGGAAATGAGTTGGTCAACAATGGTGCAAAAACCTCTGCTCAAGTTGTAGCCGCTATCAACCAAGCCCGTACTGCATTGCGGAGCAACGGCTACCAAGGTCCAGTCGTCACTGTCGATACATTTGTCGCGGCGATCAACCATCCCGAACTTTGCAACGAATCCGACTACTGCGCTGTTAACGTCCATCCTTTCTTCGACCCTAACACAGGTGCAGATCAGGCAGGTTCCTTTGTCGCCAATCAAATAAAGCGTATTCGCAGCAAACTTTCTGATTCTAGCAAACGCATTGTTGTCACTGAGACGGGCTGGCCTTGGAAGGGCGAGGCCAATGGTGCTGCCGTTCCTAGCTTGGACAACCAAGCCGTGGCAATCACCTCCATTCAAGGCTCTTTCTCCAGCAATCCTGCAGATTGCATCATGTTCACCGCTTTCAACGACCCGTGGAAGCAGGCCGATGCTGGGACGTTTTTTGCCGAGCAATATTGGGGCATGAGAGGTCGATACTCGGCCGCGGACAGGTAGGAGATACACGGGTTTCTCCTCAGCCGACTTTTTGACAGTTTCGTTCTACTTCATACTTTGCATATTCGGGTTGATGGAAAAGCAGCTGGCTGGACTTGATATAGGCATTGGGGGCAAGCACACCCCAGGCTGTCATTCCTTTTTATTTTTATTTTTTTTATTCATGATGATGCGAGATGGCAGTCGCAGTCTCTAAACAATGATCACAAGAAACGAACAAAATGCAAATGCTTTTTTTTCCTTAGGACTTTCTACCCTGGGAACATATCCCAGCCACATTTGATGGTACAAACATAGTTTTCTCCAGTGAAGTGACTTAAAGTGGAGGCATCTCCTCTGTTCCATAATGTTGTGTCTGCAGAATATGATGCTAAATGATCTCATTTCGATTCTTGCTTAGTACCAGCTTACACGGAACGCACCTGTGAAATATATCGCTCTACAAGACGCCATCCTGTTTTCCCTTGACAGATGAGTAGTATTTGTGATATTAAACAACCAATCCATTAAGGGAGGCAAATTATCCTTTCATGTATATAATATATGCCCCCTTACCTACGTAATATAGCTCACTAGCCAGCTGTCTTTACTGAGCCCACAACATCACTTATAGGTAGAACTAAGGACGTAATAACAAAAAAGATCAAAATTTTAATAATAAAAAAGACAAGAAGGACAATCCAAGGTCTCAGCCAGCACCCATTCCTGTCTTCGCGAGGCTCCGCAACCTGGAGCTGCCTCCTCCTCTGCCCCCCGAAGTACGCACGCTGTCTGTCGTGGTTGGAAATTGTCCGGTAGGATATGGAAGCTTCAGAGTAGATGCCCCGTAGAGAACACCAGCCAGAACTCGGAGATGAAAAAGATTCTTGTTCCACGTGTGATCATTATTTGGGACAGGTTCGAGATTGTGCGGGGTGGGATGGTGCATTCCGCCAATACATCACACCCTCTCCGTCGTGTCCAGCCGGCACGAAGCCTCGGCTCGCTCTCTTCCCAGAGCTGTAGGTCCTGCTGTGAGAACAGCATTACCTCGTACTAGAACGGCTGGTTTCTATAGGCCTTCTGGAGTAGTAAGGCACTGGCTGCTAGTGAGGCATTCGGCTGTACCGGTCATCAACCAAGAGAGTTTCCAGGCCTCCAAAGATCTCTACAACACTCGCCTCGCTGTTAATCGGCAGGCGTGCCCTGCGTTGGCCATCGACACTTCATGTGCCTGCGGCTGCCCCCGCTCCAGGGCTTGTACGTCAACTACAGTTTGAATGCCGTAGTAGTATTGTCCAATCTACAGTCATTCCACACGACCGAATTCCCGTCCGCCTTTCCCTATTGATAGCTCGTAGACTACTGTGTGTTATACTCTACTAAACCAAGGTCTGACGTGTTTTGTTTCAATGATGTGTAGGGACTGAAATAGGGCACTGCAAAACCGGAGGGAAGAAACGCCCACAATTCCAGTATAGAACTACACGGAGGTCTGAAAGGGGTTTCCTCCGAAATAGCAGTCATGGCCAAGGTTTATGAGATGGGCCAGAGGAGAATTGTTCATGACAAGTGACGGTGCGTGTCAAAAGACAGAGAAATGGGGCGGTTTAAGGTAGTCTCCCTTGCGTAGTTCCTGAACCAATTTGGTACGAGACAAAAAGAATGCTGAACAACTAGTTGGTCTTGCTGTTTTTGGGCCGGGGCACCGCCAACAAGAGCGGTTATTGCGCCTTTCTGACTAATAAACCCACGCGTTTGGATGTTGTTTTGACTACTTGAGAGCATCAGAATTCATGGCGCCCATCAGGGGGAAGAGCACAGCCGGATAAAAGGTGAACTCGAATGCACTTTTCACTGGTTATTAAAGCAAGGAAACCGTAAGTCTAGGTGTATATGTACAAACACATGAGTTTCTCTCTTTTGCCCCTGTGAAGGTTAATCTACAGCTCATCCGTAACATGAATGTACTTTCTGTCTTCCCTCTTCTCCTTTTCTGTGGCCGGGGGGAGATCGTAGAATGAGGAGCTCCGGTATCCTTGAAGGTAGTGGTAAGTAAAGTCCTTGATGTCGCCAGGGGTGATGCCGAGGTCCTTGAAGGTCTTGGCAGTCTGGTCAATCTCCTGGTCGATGAACTCCATCTCGATGGCCTCGGCGTTGAGGATGGGCCACCAGATAACCTTGTTCAGGAGCTGTGCGACGGGCTTCAGGATGGCCTTGGGGACGTTGATGTGTCTGCGCTTCTTGAAGATCTCGCGGTCCACAAGCTCGGCGATCTCCTCTGTCGAGTACTCGGTGGGGCCGTAGAGCTCATACGTCTGCCCGGCGGTGGTGTCGTCGTAGAGCATCTGCTCAAGAGCCTTACCGAGGTCGATGGACTGCGGAGAGGTCAGTTGCCGTCTCGGGACAAGGCAAGTTGAAGACAAGACAGAGAGAATCAGGGCAACAAAGGAGACTTACGTGTACTGGCGAGTACCTCTCCTGCATGTTGTTGGAAGTGAAGAGGTTGGCTGGGGTCGCCAGGCGGATCAGGAGGTTGTCCTCGAAGCCGAAGATGGGTGCTGGCCTGACAATGGTGGTCTCGGGGAAGATGCTCCGTGCGACCTGCTCGCTCTTGCCCTTGGTGGCAAAGAATTCCGAGGGGGAGTCGGGGTTGGCGTTGTAGGAGGAGACGTGGATGTAACGGTCGACATCGTACTTGGCGACGGCGTCGACGATGCGCTCGGTGCCCTGCACGTGGACGTCGTCAAGACTGTAGTTCTTGGTGGGGTATGTTCTGCCGATGAGGTTGTAGACGACGTCGGAGTGCCGGACGCTGGCCTCGATGGACTCCGTGTTGTAGAGGTCGTACTCGACGAAGTTGACTCGGCCCAAGTCACCGGTGACCTTGAGATGGCGCTTGGCCATCTCGTCCCTGAAGGGAATGACGACGTGGCATCCTTGACGGGCTAGCCTGTTGACGATGTATCGGCCCAATTGACCGGTTGCGCCAAATACGGTGGCAGTGTGGCCTAGACATGGAGTTGGTTAGAGACCGTCTGTGTTCCGGTTTTGGATTGGACGAGGGTCTGCTGGCATACCTCCGAGCGAGTGTCTATATGTATAGGAGGAACGGGTCAGTTCTGTCTTGTGCCATGGCATAGATGGGGAGGGGGAAGGGGAAAAGGACATACCGGCCACCCTGCTGTCGTAGAATGGGCTTGCCGGTACGTGTGATGGTTACGTCGGCAATGGACCTTCGCTGAGTGAAATTGAGGGCAAGTCTGGTGCTAGACCGCGCAGCGGCCGGAAAGGAGGCCATTTCTTGCGATTGCTCTGGACTGCAAGAATGGCAGCGACCTTTCCAATTCCTGTCAGAAGCGTTGAGCGATGGGCAATTGAAGCTATCACAACAGGATGGTACCGGTATTTGGCTGCTGCTATGCGATGAGCTTCACGCCTTGAATTGAGACCCGGTCTGCCTGCCACTTTGACCGGCCCGCCAAGCCCGCCAATCACCGCCAGCTGATTTGAGGGCGTGAGTGCATGGAGCTTCAGCCACAATACAGTTTGTCGTTGTCTATGTGACTATGTTAACCTACCGCTAGGTTACATACATCCGTCCACGAGCGTCGAAGCACAAAGGTCAGCTGTGGCTTACGCACCCTATCTCACCCAGCGACCCCATTCAGGACATTAGGTAGTCTTCCCGTGGGTTAGGTACGGAAGTAAGTGAAGGCAGGCACCCAAGGCACCTAACCTACTGTAATCAAAGTCTCCAGCACGCGCCTCCCCCCCCCCATCAGGCTACAGACCAGCCGCGTTTGCACTCACTCCAGTTCCAGCTCCAGCTCTTGTAGCCTCCGAGATACCCACGTTACTTACTTACTTACGTATGTATGTAGGTACATGTGCTGTAGGCCGTGTTCTATCTTAGTGGCACATCATCATATTGTGACATCGTCTCCCCCGGAGCTTTCACCACAGCTACAGTCCATCATCACAACGTCTTCCACGCCCCTCCCCGACAACCCTACATATTTTAAACAATCCCGCTCCTTGCGCATAACTCTCAGCTTTCGATCAGACTAGGGGCCAAGTACATCCAGCAAGCAAGCAAGCAAACAAACAAACATCCACGGCACCATGAATGTCGACACCATTTCCGATTTCCTCGCCGATCAGCGCGACGAAGCTCCCGAAGAGCTCCAGGGCCTCATCATCCAGTTCGAGAACTTGTGGGAGCGAAAGTTATGGCACCAGCTCACCGATGCCCTCGTCGAATTCTTCGAGAACCCCGCCAGTCAAAAGCAACGCCTACAGTTCTACAAGGTCTTCATCCTCAAGTTTGCCGACAAGATCAACCAGATCAAGCTGGTCGATCTAGGTCTCAAGGCCGCCGCCGCATGCAAAGGTATATCCCATAGCTTCCTCATCCTCCTCCTCCTCCTCTTCTTCTTCTTCTTCTTCTTCTTCTTCTTCTTGTTTTATATTTGCATCTATTTTTATCCTCTGACCGAATACGCATTGACCAATAACTGACCCAACAGCAGACGACGATGAGAGATTGTCCTTCCTTGAAGATCTCGCCAAAAGGGTCGACAACGAGAGCTCACAAGACGCCTTCGTCTACGCCACCATCTTCGTTGGTCTCATCAAGTTGCGCGTGGACGATGATGAGGGTGCCAGGAAAGATCTCGACAAGGCAGAGAAGATCCTCGACACGTTCGACAGCGTTGAGACAAAAGTTCACGCCTCCTTCTACCGCACAAATGCAATGTATTACAACTCCGTCAGCGACTACGCCTCCTACTACCGCAACGCTCTGCTCTACCTTGCCTGCATAGATCTCAAGGACTTGTCCGACAAGGAGCGCAAGCAAAGGGCCTATGAGCTGGGCATCGCTGCCCTCGTCTCCGACTCCATCTACAACTTCGGCGAGCTGCTACAACACCCCATTCTGGCCTCTCTATCGGGCGATGCTGACTGGTTACGCCAACTTCTCATTGCCTTCAACCGAGGCGACCTGGTAGCTTACGACAAGCTCTCCGGCAACATCAAGTCAAATGAGCTACTCGCTGATAACGAGCAAGAAATCAGACAAAAGATCTACCTAACAGCTCTGACCGAGGCCGTCTTCCGGCGGCCCCCTCATCAGCGCGCCATGACCTTTGACGACATCTCCGCCGACACAAGAGTTCGTCCTAACGAGATTGAGCACTTGGTCATGAAGGCCCTAAGTTTGGGTCTGGTGAGAGGCACAATTGATGAAGTCGACAAGCTCGTCAATTTCACCTGGGTTCAACCCCGTGTCCTCGACATGACTCAAATCGCCAGCATGAGCGCGAGGCTGGGTGAGTGGGGTGAGAACGTGAACAAGCTGGGCAACTGGATCGAGGCCACAGGCCAGGATATCTGGGCACCGTAAACTCTAACAACGTCTTGTTAATGTATGATGATGATAAAACGGCTTGCCAACTACAAGGCGGGCACAGGCATGGACTTATGGCTGGCTGAAGCTGATTAGGAGCCTGGTCTGGCGTAATTCTGGTCTGTAAGATAGATACCATAGACGATCATCCCCGGGTTATGGCTGGGGTGAGAAAAGCATAATGCAGAGCGCATTGCCCCGTCAGAGCATGCATTGCCTATCATGAATCTCACGTCGCCTCACGCAGTGAATGTACAATGCTCGCTGTCTATGCCGAAACTTCAATGAGTGATCTGTTTGTTGTAGACAGGTACACGGTTCTAATGCTTCCTCCTTGATATTGTGGCTGCCGTTGAAGGCTTGAAGACCCAATCCGGCACAGGCAAATGCGTTTTGAAGGCGCCGACTGGCATATCATCCGAGGTTCGGGGGTTGGCGTTTGCCTGTAATAACATGTATTGGGACCACCAGCAGTATCAGTGGTGGAGGGAATGCGAACACCTGTGTAGCTACCATGGATGTGTGTAGGTGGTATGTTATAGGGACACTCTGGTCGGCACTACAGATGAACGTAGGATACATGAACTACTGCAGCGGTCTGGATTTCTGCGCCGCTACCCAGGCTTCAAGTGCAAGTTCTTACTGAGAGAACATGAGGAGAAGTCGGCGTATACTGAAGTCAATGTGTCCACGTACGACGACCGACGAAACAGAGAATAGCACGGACTTGATTGCCCAAGTTGCATAGATCCTAATCAGAGTTGCGTAATTGTAACGAAGCCTCACAAGCGCCGGTTTGTTCAAAAATGCTATAGCTAATACCGGGGGAAAGTGGTGTGGTAGACAGAGGTGTTCGTCCGTGGACTCTAGTGATGTAGTCGTATCTAATGGTGACCCAAAAGACTTGTTGCCTAAGGGCCCATTTGGGATAGTGTATCAAATGTTTTATTGTAAGCGAAAATCAAAGCTATTTACCATCAACATTTTGTGCTATCGTGTTGGGTTCATAGCTCACCTTTTATGTTCCGCTGCCATTGTGAATGCCTTGGTAACGTCCATTCCAAGTAGCTCATCACAATCCATGTATCACAATTAGCTAATATACTATTCTATGTGTCAAAATGAGTACTGTAATGGCATCCGTTATCAATCAAACGGAACGAACTAGCAATTTGGTGTCCTGCAGTAAACTCGCTATGGTGCCTGGTATGTCTGAGCCACTTGACTGACAAGTATACCACCTTCTTTCCCTTACCTATATATGCCTACAGGAGTATCTCGACATATTTCCAGTATCTAACAAAGGATACGTCATAGAGTGGCACTAGGAAGGTTACGAAGAAGGACAAACCGGTAAAGGAAGTAAGCTTCCTCTAACCTTGCAGTCCGAAATGTCTATTCATACGCTTGGTTGATCCATAGGCTTGGTCCATTGAAACGTTTGCCCCACAATGATTCGGAGCCCAGTGCCTCATAGACATTGGAATGTGTCATTGGTCTTTCATTACTGCCTGGCGGGGTATGTTTTATTGAAGCCTCTAGCTTGTCCTGGGGCAGGAAGGTGGGTGTTCTGTGGTTTCTTCACAGTATCTAGTCTACAAGTACGATGAATACCGTGACTAATGGCGAAATATATTAACAGACTTGCGGCTCTGCTTTAACTACCAAGTATCTCGTTGCGGCCCGGGGAGTCCTTATGCCAAGCTTTTTGGTGACATATGACCCAGGGTAACTGGTTGAATCAAGACGATCACGCTCCATGGTCGGAGAGAGGTTGGAGAGATTTGAATAACTTTCGGCGACCATGGAGCGCCTTGAGTTGTGATTTTGAAGTGTCAATATGTTAGACTTGGATGAAGAACTTATGGTAACTCTGAAAGCAAGGCAGACACTTCCTCTCCTTGCTCTCTCCAAAAGAACATGGCACAGGAGTGTAGATGCCTCGGATTTGACGCTCGGGATTACTTCGGCATACGATGCTGAAGTCCTCACCCACCAGCTCTACCGAAGCACTAATATATATAGAAATAGATGACAAATTTCTTGGAGCTAACGAGTGATCTGGACAACCGAACCATTGCCTTTTACCATGATTCGCTAGAGATCTGCCGTTGAGATGCTCCTTTCTCTATCTTTGGAACCAATTCTCTGCGCATCAGCAGATTGATTTTTGCATGGTTGCTCAGCGGATGTGGTGTGTCGTTACCACAAATGCTGAGATCATACAATTTGGCTTAGTGGCAGGCGGGAACCAATGCAGCGGGAACAAAACGGGCCCAATTTCTTCTTTGGTTGGCGTCGACCATTCAATCCGTTCTTTTGGGTAGGTTATCCTTTTCAAAGAGACAACACCACTGACTACCAAAAACACTGTGTCAGTCACATGGTGGATGGACCATAGAATGGGCTACGGATATCTTCACGTGGGTGTATTTCTGTTTCGAACGATTCATGGCCAGCATGCACGGTATCTGTCTGTCATCTAAAGGGAGGAGGATGGTGGATGAACGAGGTGCCAATGCCGGTACGAAATGGCAGCAGACGTACAATAGCAGTACGAACTCCAGCAATACGCCGAAGGTCTCTTTTTTTCTTTCTATCATATTTTTTATTAATATTTTCTGTGTTCTTTTTTGTCCTTTCATTTAATAAAAGCTCATCTAAAGCGACAGCCAGACAAGCCCAGAACGAACCCCAACTTGCTTCCTTGATGCACTTGTCGTTGGAGTTTAGGGTGCCGTCTGAAAGATCAGGCTCCATAATACGGTCCCAGTCACAGAAATAGCTGCAAGAGTCATTTGGTTCTCACCCTTAGCTTTGAATAAACACAATACAATCCAACAGTCGAAATCATCACTACAGGTATGGATGGGTATTTCTGCTCAACGGTAATTTGTTGGACCCCCTGCAGAGTAGTGGTAGAGCAGTGAGAATCATCATAATCTTTAGGCGTCCTGGTAACTACACATTTCCATGTAAACCTGCTTTCATGGTGACACATGTTGAATAAGTTAAAGGTCATGGACTTTTTATTAAGCTGAGTTCACCCCGCGAGCGACCAACAAGACCCCACCTCAACCTGCTGCGTCATTGTAGCTTCCTTCAGTGCATCTGCAACGGAAACCTGATGAGGCTTCAAATTACTATCTTCACATTTCTTCAATTTCTGCCACCGATATACACCCTTCAAAGCTTCCCAGCATGTCTTACAAGACTGTACCACTCTACGGTGGCGCAATCGTCGTTTCGCTACCCGACCAGTTTGCCGATGTCAGGTATGATTTTCCTCGATGCGCGCTGGCCCTGTGCATATTGCGCCAGTCACGTCAATCTCACCCAAGGGACCCCGTTACACAACTGACACAAACCCCCCACCCACAGCCGACTGCGCGAAGTCCCCGATCACCAAGAAGTCTGGATCGACAAAGATGGCTTCACAAGCATCGTCTTTGAGATCAACGAGCGAGTGGGCGAGAAAGGCACCGGTCCCGAGATCGACGGTCGTGCCTTGACACGACATCTGGAGGATGTAGTTGAAGAGGATATTGACCGGCTCAAAGTCTGGAATACCACGCCGACACTCTTTTCGCGCCTCGAGTACGTGGAAGCATCTTTTCTTTACCCTTTGACAAAGTCCGATCCATCGTGTGTCGATCCACGCTCGTCGTGTTCCGTGTTCCGTGTTCCATGTTCCATGTCCCATGTTCCAGCAGGTACATGCCTGGGCAATGCCTGTCGCTAACTGCCCAACAGCGAGAACGTCCCAGCATATACGCTCATCGCTACCATAACACCGAAATCGAGCTCGGACAAGGACCGAAAGTCTGCGCCCGACTTCACTGCACTAATCATGACCCTGGTGCGGCTTGAGCGTGAGATGACAGACTTTCTCATCACCATCAATGTGCCTCACATCAAAGGCGAATACGACGAGGACGATATCGATTTGGAGTTGGGCAAACAAGGAAAGTTAATAGGCGATGCAGTCGATTATGCCGCTAAGATCTGGGAGACCTTCAAGGTCAAGGACTGGAATTTGTTCAGTGAGGTATAGCCTAGCACGGATAAGACTAGGAGCAGGCCTGTCTTTTATGTCTGGAATGACAAGTTTGGCAAACTTTTGGATGGATTACGAAATGAACGAATGTAACTTGTGACTTTGGACTGTCTTGAGCTGCAGACTGATATCTTCTAAGAATGCTAGGTCACATGTTCATGCATGTGTATATCTGCGTTGCGTCGATTGTACAACGGTAAAACGCCGATTTCCTTTCCCGACGTCAAGAGTAGATTTTAAAGATTGAGGGTGTGGTATTGTAAATAAGGTCATTTCTATAATGCGCTCTATTCCCCAAGATGCCAATGCAGAACTCCTCTATATGAAGCGAAACTCCAAGCAATGCATACACTGACTGACTGTTATTTCAGAACGGATGATGGACATTTCCATGTCGAAGCCGCAACGGTTTACTTGACGAAACCGGGAGCACTGACATAGTTCAAGGTCAGTCAGATATCACGTCTGTGACCGCCAGCTCCTCAAACTCAACTTCCAGATCTTTAAGGTCGTTGCCGGGAGTGCTGGTTTCCATCCTTTTCGTTTCCTGGTGAGCTTTCCAGCGTGTGGAGACAGTGGCCATCATTTCCTTGAAACTCAGTGCCCTGCCCTCAGCTTTCAGCACCTTCATTTCTGTGCTCACAAACTCCTGGTACGCACTCTTTCCTTTGCCACGGGCTCTTGGGACAGGCTTGACCTGCTCCAACGTGCCTCGGCACCGTCCGCACCTTTGCTTGAGAGGATCCACGCTCTTTGAGTGTCGCTTGACCTCGGTTGCGCAGTCGCTACAGCGCCAGATGAATTTGAAGTCGATCTCGTAGTTGTGTTTCGTGGTCACCTCGATCCCTCGGTCTTTGAACTCATCCATGCACTTGCTACCCCATGACTTGAACTCTGCTCCGTGTGCAAACTTGGGCTTGCCATTGAGCATAAAGACTGCGAGATGACAAAACTCGTGCGCAACTGTGTTGAGTAGGTCCTCCTCGTTGCTCAAAACCTTGGCGGCCAGTTCGATGAAGCCTTCGTGCCGGCGCTCCCTTGTCGATTTGAATGAGCCATCCGGCTGCTGAACGTTGGTGGTCGTTTCCTTACACTTCCAGTGAGCTCTGCCAGCCGTGGTTTGTAACGAGGTAGACCACTTGATGCGCAACCCTCCTGTAGCTTCCGTCAGCTTAGACAGCTGACCGGTCGTGATGCGTTCATCTAGCTCGTGCAGGAATTCCTGCGCCACTTTCTCCTTGGCCTGGTCGAACATCTTTTTTGCATCCCGCTTCTCTGGGCTGGCCCCGTACTTTTTCTTCAGCAATTCTATGTTGGAAGTGCCAGCCATCAGGTCAACCTTTCTGGGGCCGCGTTTGGGAGGCGAGTGCTGGTCGACCCACTCGTTCTGTATCTCAACATCCCAAAATTCTTTATGCTCGGCTTTCCATGGAGAAGGTGGAATTTTGGTTGCTTTAAATGGTGACTGTTGCAATGACTTCTTAGGAGTGACTGGATTGAGTTGTGTTTGCGGCTTGGCATCAGGTGAATTATCCAGATCGTCAGCATAGAGCTTTAATTTTTGAAAATCATTTCCGAGGCTCTCTGTTATAGGGTTGCTCTTTCTGGATCTTACCCCTGGGGTCTGAGGGACGGTTTGTGTTTTGTCCATGCTGTGAGCTCGCTTGTTATCCTTTGCCGGTGATTTGTTCGATTGTGTCTGCCTTTTCGGTGGCTCTTTTGGTGGCGATAGTCGGACTAGTCCTCTTGATTTGGTACCGGGACTTTTTGATCGCCTGGGTTTGGTCAAGGACCCGGATTCTGATGGCGATTCGTAATTCGAGTCTGACTCCACGTTCTCAGACAACGCAGTCACAAACTCCGACTCATCATCATTACTTGAGTGTCCTTGGCCTTCCAGCTCCTCCCCTTCAGAGAGAATTGCCGATATCTCCAGCGTCTCCTCAGTGGTCCGCGTGTTGTCGCTTAATTCAGTGACCGATAGTAGAACCTCGGTCTTGACCCGGCTTTCCGCACGTTTCCTTACCAGCTTCTCCGCAGCAGGTTTGGCTCGTATTCTCCTCCGCACAAAAACGTCGTCGTCAGACTCTTGGGTGCTGTCCTCTAATTCTTGTGAGGGGCATATTGATATGTCCGATGTGTTCCTCTTGGTCTCCCGGCTGCTAACACGAGACGACCTTGATCTGGATTCTGCAGTATCTTCGCTCCATTTTCGGAAGAGCGGATTGTCCAATGCCTGCGAGTCGCCCAATTTCCGTCGCCTCAGCGGAGTTCCTCTAAACGACAGTTCTGAGAGCTTTGACTTCCCGAGAAGGCTTGCTGGTGGTTCGCTTGATGGTACATTCTCCTTGTCTGTTATGCTTGGCTTTGTGTCCTTCGCCGCTGGCATCTTTTGTCTAACGCGCTTTGCAACAACCTTTAGTGGCGGGAATTCGTCCTCGCTATTTGATTCATATAATAATCTAGCCATGGTTCCTGCAGAATGAATTACTTTCTGAAGTGATTTTCGACCAAATGAAAACGCGAATAGTTTTGCACCTAATCAAACTAATAACACATCCGTGAAGATGCGGGTCGGTTGGAGGGGCAACGAAGCCGCTTCAACCCTTCATTCGACAACTAACTCGCACGTCCACACTTTCGTCTCGGTGCATACTAGTAATTGCTACACTGCACTTCTGATTTTGCTCCGAATTCAATAAAAATAACATTGAATAATGAGCTTCGACTTTCTATGGCGGTACGTTTGGAAAGATTGAGAGCTGATATAAGTTCTCTTCAATCATCACCTAAGAATGTAGGCCACCAGCACCCCCTTCCCCTTCGGCAGATTAGAAAAAGAATACGGCTAGGTGAAAGGAACGTATTGCTATGAACGTCATGATGTGGTACTATTCTAGAGAGCGGTGCCATAGCGTTAGCATACAGGCTCCATTGATGGCAACAACCGCCACAATGTCTAGAAAGGTAAAAAGCCTGTGTGCATTGTTATCTGGACATGATGCGAAATCGTCATTCCCTGGCGTCCTAACATAACTCACTCGAGGTTTACGGAAATATTACCCAACGGAGTAATATATCAGCTACTAGTCATTTGGCCAGGCACTCGGGCTTTATGTCTTTTTGGACAGTCGTTTATTTATGCTTAGCCCCTTCTCATTATCTTCTTGTATTATAGACCACGACTTGATATTTCGACACTGAACTACCAAGGCAATAATGCCAACATTATATGCTTCGGATGCGTTTGTTTTGTATCCCATGATTACAATATGTGGTCATTATTACCATTTATAGCAGAACTAAGTTTGCATTAAAGTACTATCGTTAGACGATAGCGGGCGGCATATATAATCATGCGTACATGTATGATTATAACATCAGGCATTTGTCTTGTCCACAACGCTTGGCATCACCAGCATTTACTTTGATCGCGCGCGTGTATATGATCGCACGTAGGAAAGAAAAGGGTACCGCGATACTGGAAAGTAGACAATCGACTTGGCCTACATGATTTTAGTAACTGTTAACCCTGATGGTGATATACCATCAGAAGGTACTGCGCGGTTGGTATCTGAGCAAAATACTGCTCGAGTCGTATCTTGTCCACTATGTAGGAGTTACGCAAACTTCGCAACACCAGCTCCACCAGATTCCCTGGCGGATGTTATTTTCGAGGCGCGTTGAGAGATGGTATCATATAGTTCCGTGGCAATAGTTCCCTGGTCCCACAACTTCAGACATAAGGTACTCGGCCTTGACTATTTACGTACCATAAGGAAGGAATGGATTCCCGGTGAAATTGGCAAATGAATGGCAACATAAGTGAAGAAAAGATCCACCAAACGGAAATACAAACGAAGTCTCACCATCTCGGCTTGAAATGAGGAGCACGAGCAATTGCCGCGATTTATTCAAATCTGCTCAAAGTTCTGATGTTAAGCTGGCTGACAAGCTCAGTCTGCTCAAATTTGCTGTAGTATGCGAAGCATTTCACACTACTAACTACCACCACAAGCACGCTTCAATCCCGAATTTGACTTGCGCACACTGCGCCAGGTCACCTCATGCGTGCAAGTATGGCCTTCACCGCACACCTCGGCGGTGGCACGAATAGGGCCCACAAAATGCAATCCCCGGACTTTCTGATTTCTCAGCACCACGATGCGTGCGCAGCCCTACCATTGCGGCTGAGTCGCAGCGTTATTAGAGGAGCTACAATGACTAGACGTGTAATCCAGACTGTAAATGAATTGCTCAAGCCCTTGTAGAAATTTGAAAGTGGCCCATCAAGTGGATGCGAAGGCAAGGACAAACGGTGCTGTGACGAGTCACTGATCCACTGACCAGACTTGCCTGTGGAAGCTTTTCCTCGACGGGCTCCGAACCGTCAAACGCGCTGGAGCGCCTAAGATATAAACCTGAACAGGCCCCGCAATTATATGAGATAAATTGAGGGGCAGCGGAGAGCAGCGGAAGCAATGGAAGCCGGCGAGCTGGCTGCTGGGTACTGTTGCTCCTGGTCAAACTGCCTTTCTTAAAGGTATTTTTCTTTTTTATCTTCCCGGGCCTAGAGTATCACCATTTGGCTTCGGACAAACATATGGGGAGACGCCTAATGTGGCTAAAACCTTCACCAGATTTGCAACCGCTACAGTTGGGCTTATGGTACTAGGGCGTGGGCGGGAAACACTGGTTGCGCTGTCATCCAATGTTTGAACAAGGTAACATGGCACTGCTGAAACAATACATTCCTCATGATGACCATCTACAATAGAGGTGCACGGAATACACGGAATAATTCGAGAGAAAAGGGGCTATCAAGGCCGGAAACGTCTAATCTCAGGCTGCAGTCTTGTTGGTCAGATCCTTGCCACACCTTTGCCGGTAGTGCGAACTTGATTATTTCCATGTCGTCATCGCCTGTACCTTGCATGAGACGCGGGCTTATTTTTGTCTGCTACAACGCTACACTTTCACACTGTAAAGCCTTTGCGTAGCCTCCTGATGGAGCTCATGTGTCGCGAAGGTTTACTCTCAACGCGGTGGGATCCAGGTGCCACACATCCTTTCAGCACAGTCCTGTATCTCAGGATAAATACTTAATGGGGACTCTCCAACAGGATACGGCAATTAGTAAGCTTGGAAAACCTCCCGCCAAGCGCGGAAAACTTTCAGAACTCGATAAGGTTTTTTTGTTTTGTTTTTTTGGCGTTGTTGGTCGCATCTTGACGCCCTGTGTAAGATTCAACACGCGTTCTTATGGCTACATCAAAGGCGCCGAAATTAAATGCAAAAACAGGGCAAGCGACCTCGTGCCGCATAACAGTGTACACCACTATGGTATTCTCAGCCAGCTTTTGGAAAACCCATCTCGCCTATCACTTTTAGTGTTGCGCGCCTCGCACCTCGCGCCTCGTGCCTGGTGCACCTGGTGCATTTGCCACATGTTGATCGATTCGTATTTTCTCGGGAGGATTTGCGTGCGCGGCACAGAACACGAATGCATGCAGGCACGCCAATGCAGCACGCGAAGCAACTACGGGGCGGTGCTGCGAACACGATTGGAACACAACGCGTCAACATCAGCTGTAGGAGAGCTATAAAGACAACCGCAATGCCTATGTACCATTCCTACATCTCGTTGTTAGATTGCTAGGAGACCTGCTTTCTATTGTCCCAGCTCATGTCGAGATGAGTTGAAATTGGTTGGTTTAGTGGGTCGGCAAGTTCTGCTAAGCCATGGATGTACTATGTACTGTATGTAGGTGGCCCCAGAACTGCAGATAACCCTTGGCCATATAAGCGGCAGCCTACAGGTACTTCGAGTGTACTCGTATATGCATGAAGACAGTGCAGAGCATCGCATTATAATGGCAAGACGTAGAAGCCGAGCCCATATAATTAAAGCAGCACTAGAACATATAGTAGATTACAAAGTAGATACATTTATTAGCAACTGATGGGCTAAGGGGGTTGCTGTGTTCGTGGTTTAATATGGCTTGGCCCATTCAAATGGTCATCAACATGGCCTTTTATGAAATACAACACAAGACGATACAATACGTGCCACGCATGTCCGAAAATGCCACAACGTATAGCAGATATGTTGATATTCATTATGCATACAAAATCGTTGCACCATAGGTCCGGGGGACCAGATGGGATGGATACCTTTTTTTTTTTTTTTTTTGCTGAGATATTCATTTCAACCATAATGGGCTGGATGGTCGAAAAGATCGATCGTCGGGTGGTATGGAGCGACGAGTTGGGAGTTTGTACTCGTAAGGTTTCTCTCGGTGATTCGCATTCTAGTGCACTTGGACAAGTTCCAGGCTGTAAGAAAGCGGGATGAGCAGCCAATCAGTGCTCAGGGAAACCCTGTCGGTTTCTGCGGATTGCCCCTTGACACGATCCATTTCTGGTTTCTTGCAAGTGGAAAGGGGTTAGCATGCCCACTTTCGTGGATTTGCCCCCGAAGTGCTCCAGCGGTTCCTTGTTTGGCAACCTCTAGGCAGAGTGCGAGAGTGCCAGCGCGCTCACTTTACTACATACCGCGTACTATGATAGTATCAGCCAAGCACCAGCTGGCATCTCCTCCCTCGTCCCTCCATGAACCTGAATCTAGGGCAATAACGAGCTGTGGGGTGATTTAGCGGATACAGGGGCGAGTTGTCGAATGGGCAAACCTCAACTTGCACAGCCTCCCTCCCTCCGTATCTCGATCCTGATGCGGGTTCTCCCTCCTCCTTGTTTAGCGGACCTCAGTGGTCAAGCAAGTCAAACCCCTGCCCCCAGTGTCAATCGCATTGCAGGTAACTAGCAATGCTCCGTGAGGTACCGGTAGCGTAGTGCAGTGCGTTATTCGTCCATGCTTGGTACATTTAGGAGAGCATAGGAGTCAAGATAGCATAGCATAGCGTACAGTACAGCACAATACAGCACAGCACAGTACTGTATTATGTTGTAATTGTAATAGTCCTTTCCCCTTTCGACGCATTCCAGTTTTCCAAGGCCAACCTCACTCTCTTTTCCTGAACCCCCCTTCCCAACTTTCCTGACTTCTACCTTCCCTCGCAAACCGTTTCACACTTTCTTCTTTCTTTGGATTCAATTTCTTCCTGATCTGCCTCGTGTAGCAGCATTGGGCCGATTCCTTGGAAAGCAGCGTTGAGAGACAGGAAAGCTTGTAGTTCTTTTTTCCCTCTTTTCTGCGAGAGAAACACTCACTCCGACCTTCGTTACCTTGCACCGGTTCAAATCTAGTTTTTGGCCATCTGCCTGCGTTAGACGACCAGTACACGTTCGCTTGCTCGTCGTGGTGCACACAGCCGATACAAAAACCTTAAACAACAACGACCAGGACGGACGGACAACCGCGACACGCCGGGACCGCCTCCTTTATTGTTTTACCACATACGGACTCACCTCTAGTCAATCGTTGCCCGACCACAAAAATTGTCAAGGGATTCCGAATAATTGGTTATCGGAGAAGTTGGGAACTTGAGGCCAAGTTCAAGTTCCTCTTTTGACAGGATTCAACGCTAGTTTTTGGAGACGCCGAGCCTGCCGAACTTATCGCTAGGTCAAGCCGACAGGACGACAGCACTACGCTACGCCGCGTAACCCAGAGTCGGGCCAATCCTGCACAGCAGCTCCAAATTCAATCCGTTCCAATCCCATCCAATACGATACCAAACAATACAACACAACTCCAGTCCGACCGCGTCAACAAAGTCACTGGCTGGCCGTGATTGTTCTTTCGTTCATTGACAGGAAGGAACAAGCTGCAACATTAATCAATAATTTTTGACCTTTGCATGTCATGAGTTTCTGAGCCTGTAAGTTGCACCCCCAACAGCACCTTGATCCCGATCTGAATTCCTTCCCGTCTGTCCTGCCTGCCCGCCATGCGTCTACTGCTTGCTACTTGGTTTTAACAACAACCTGCATCTTGCATCTTGCACCTTGCACGAGCGTCTGCATCAACACCCAAAAAATGCAACCGCTCCGACGTCAAGATTCAAGTCAAAATCAAGACCACCCTTGCAGATCCGCCCCTACCTTCTTTCTGTGTCATGCAGTTTAATTATTGGCGCCACCCAAAACCCTTTCCCGCCATCTCATTTCCTTTGCAAGCATGGACGAACACTGACTTGCTCAATCACTAGGTCTACGCCGAATACTGACACTTTAAGTCCCATCTTCCCTCAAGATGTCGGCTTACCCAGGTGGTGGTCATAACGACCACTACGACGATGGCTACGGTCATCCTCAGGGAGCCCAGAACACGGACTCCTACTATGAGAACGACCACAATGGCCAGTACTACGACCATGATGGCTACGACAACACCGCCAACCACGCCGGCAATGCCAACAACCAGCAAGGCCACAATGAAGGCTACTACGATCAATCGTGAGTTTCTTCCGCCTTGCTACCCTCCTCACTTCCATGTGTAAGCTGACCATGCCGCTTCGCCCTCCACAGCGGCTACTACAATGCCGACGCCCAGAATCCTTACCACCAAGACGGCGGGTACTACGACAACAACGACCAGTACCAAGACGATTATTACAATAACAACAACAACAACAACAACAACAACAACAATAACCATGAGAGTGGACAGTATCACGACCAGGCCTATAACCAGGGCGGCGAGAATGATTCCGAGACTTTCAGTGACTTCACCATGAGGTCAGACATGGCTCGTGCCACTGACATGGACTACTACGGCCGTGGCGATGAAAGATATAACAGCTACGCTGAGGGAGGAGCCCGTGGGTACCGGCCCCCTTCCTCTCAGGTCTCCTATGGCGGAAACCGCTCCTCTGGCGCATCAACCCCCAACTACGGTATGGATTTTGGAAACGTTCTCCCTGCTGGCCAGCGCTCGAGGGAACCTTATCCTGCTTGGACCTCGGATGCACAGATCCCCCTGTCTAAGGAGGAGATCGAAGACATTTTCATGGACTTGACCGGCAAGTTTGGTTTCCAGCGTGACAGCATGAGAAACATGTACGACCACCTCATGATTCTCTTGGATTCTCGAGCATCCCGCATGACTCCCAACCAGGCTTTGCTTTCGCTTCACGCCGACTACATTGGTGGCGACAATGCCAACTACCGAAAATGGTATTTCGCTGCACACCTCGACCTCGACGATGCCGTTGGCTTTGCCAATGTCAAGGGCAAAGGCCGCAAAAAGAAGTCCAAGAAGAGCAAGGCTGCCCAAGACGCCCCCGACGAGCAACAAGCCCTTGAGGAGCTTGAGGGCGATGACAGCTTGGAAGCTGCCGAATACCGCTGGAAGACGCGCATGAACCGCATGTCCCAGCACGACCGCATTCGCCAGATTGCCTTGTATCTTCTCTGCTGGGGTGAAGCCAACCAAGTTCGTTTCATGCCTGAATGTTTGTGCTTCGTTTTCAAGTGCGCCGATGACTACCTCAACTCTCCTGCCTGCCAGAACATGGTCGAGCAAGTTGAGGAGGGCACCTTCCTTAACAACGTCATTACGCCGTTGTATCAGTACTGCCGTGACCAAGGTTATGAGATTTCTGGTGGTGTATATGTCCGTCGCGAGCGGGACCACAACCAGATCATCGGTTACGATGACTGCAACCAGCTCTTCTGGTACCCCGAGGGCATCGAGCGCATTGTCATGGAAGACAAGAGTAAGCTGGTGGACGTCCCACCACAGGAGCGCTACCTCAAGCTGAAGGATGTCAATTGGAAGAAGTGCTTCTTCAAAACCTACAAGGAGACTCGGTCGTGGTTCCACATGCTTGTTAACTTCAACCGCATCTGGGTAATCCACTTGACCATGTTCTGGTTTTACACTGCTCACAATGCTCCGTCTCTTATTTTGGGTAGCAAGTACGAGCAAGAGGTTAACAATCAGCCGACTGCTGCTGCTCAGTGGTCAATTGTCGGTGCCGGTGGTGGTATTGCCTCCCTGGTCCAGATCATCGCCACACTTGCAGAATGGTCATATGTTCCGAGACGCTGGGCGGGAGCGCAGCACTTGACTAAGCGTCTCTTGTTCCTCATCGTCGTCTTCCTGATCAACGTTGGCCCTAGTGTGTATGTCTTTGGCATTTCTGGGGGCCAAGATTCACAGGTTGGTCTGATTCTGGGCATTGTCCAGTTCTTCTTCTCTATCGCCAGCTTCATCTTCTTCTCAGTCATGCCTCTAGGTGGCTTGTTCGGAAGCTACCTGACTAAGAAGAACTCCCGTCAGTACGTTGCCAGCCAGACATTTACCGCCAGTTGGCCGCGCCTCCATGGTAATGACATGGCCATGTCTTACGGCATGTGGGCCGTTGTCTTCGGCGCCAAGTTTGGAGAGTCTTACATCTATTTGACACTCTCCCTTCGTGACCCTCTGCGCTACCTTAGCATCATGAATGTCGATGATTGCTTGGGAGACGCGATCATTGGCAAGGTACTTTGCCAGAAGCAGCCAACCATCACTTTAATCCTCATGATTTTTACCGATCTGATTTTCTTCTTCTTGGATACCTATCTGTGGTATGTCATCCTCAACACGGTCGGTTCGATTGCCCGGTCTTTCTACCTTGGTTCCTCCATCTGGACGCCTTGGCGAAACATCTTTTCCCGTTTGCCCAAGCGTATCTACTCCAAGATCTTGGCAACCACCGACATGGAAATCAAGTATAAGCCAAAGGTCCTGATTTCACAGATTTGGAATGCCATCGTCATCTCCATGTACCGTGAGCATCTTCTGGCAATCGATCACGTGCAGAAACTTCTTTATCACCAAGTTCCGTCTGAGCAGGAAGGCAAGAGAACACTCCGTGCACCCACTTTCTTCGTTTCCCAGGAAGATCACTCGTTCAAGACAGAGTTCTTCCCCAGTCAGAGCGAGGCAGAGCGCCGTATTTCTTTCTTTGCACAGTCTCTGTCTACACCTATCCCTGAGCCACTTCCCGTCGACAACATGCCCACCTTCACCGTTCTGATCCCCCATTACAGTGAGAAGATTTTGCTCTCACTAAGAGAAATTATCCGTGAGGACGAGCCTTATTCTCGTGTTACCATGTTGGAATATCTCAAGCAATTGCACCCTCACGAGTGGGACTGCTTCGTCAAGGACACCAAGATTCTCGCGGACGAGACTTCCCAGTTCAATGGTGACGAGGAGAAGAACGAAAAGGACACTGCCAAGAGCAAGATTGATGACCTGCCCTTTTACTGCATTGGTTTCAAGTCCTCGGCCCCCGAATACACTCTTCGAACTCGTATCTGGGCATCTCTGCGATCTCAAACTCTCTACCGCACCATTTCCGGTTTCATGAACTATAGCCGTGCCATCAAACTTCTGTATCGTGTTGAGAACCCAGAAGTCGTTCAGATGTTCGGTGGCAACTCTGACAAGCTGGAGCGTGAACTCGAGAGGATGGCTCGTCGCAAGTTCAAGCTGTGCGTTTCCATGCAACGCTTCGCCAAATTCAAGAAGGAAGAAATGGAGAACGCCGAGTTCCTTCTTCGCGCTTACCCCGACCTTCAAATTGCGTACCTCGACGAGGAGCCTCCGCTGGTCGAGGGTGACGAGCCACGCATCTACTCCGCCCTTATTGACGGCCACTCTGAGATCATGGAGAACGGCATGAGACGCCCCAAGTTCAGGATTCAGCTTTCTGGTAACCCCGTCCTTGGTGACGGAAAGTCGGACAACCAGAACCATTCTATCATCTTCTACCGCGGAGAGTACATCCAGCTTATCGATGCCAACCAGGACAACTACCTGGAAGAGTGTCTGAAGATTCGTTCCGTCCTGGCCGAATTCGAGGAAATGAAGACTGACAACGTTTCACCATACACTCCTGGCGTCAAGAATCAAGCTTTTGCCCCCGTTGCCATCCTAGGTGCTCGTGAATACATTTTCTCAGAGAACATTGGTATCCTTGGTGATATTGCTGCTGGAAAGGAACAGACCTTCGGTACCCTCTTCGCGAGAACCCTCGCACAGATTGGAGGCAAGCTTCATTATGGCCATCCCGATTTCTTGAACGGTATTTTCATGACCACCCGTGGCGGTGTTTCCAAGGCCCAAAAAGGTCTTCACCTGAACGAGGATATCTACGCTGGTATGAATGCTGTACTCCGCGGTGGGCGTATCAAGCACTGCGAGTATTATCAGTGCGGTAAAGGTCGTGATTTAGGTTTTGGTTCTATTCTGAACTTTACAACCAAGATTGGTACTGGTATGGGTGAGCAGATGCTCTCCCGCGAGTACTATTACCTCGGAACACAATTGCCTCTCGATCGCTTCCTGTCATTTTACTATGCTCATCCTGGTTTCCATCTGAACAACATGTTCATCATGCTTTCGATTCAGACATTCATGATAACTCTTCTCAGCTTCGGCGCTCTCCGACACGAGACGATTCCTTGCGACTATAACCGAGATGTTCCGATCACGGATCCGTTGTATCCAACTGGCTGTGCGAACACTGACTCACTGATAGACTGGATCTACCGCTGTGTCATTTCCATTCTATTCGTGTTCTTCTTGTCATACATTCCTCTCTGTGTACAAGAACTGACAGAACGTGGTCTCCTGCGCATGGCAACTCGATTGGCGAAGCAATTCTGCTCCCTCTCTCCGTTCTTCGAGGTGTTCGTCTGTCAGATCTACGCCAACTCTGTGCAAGAGGATTTGACATTCGGCGGTGCCCGTTACATCGGTACTGGTCGTGGTTTCGCCACAGCTCGCATTCCCTTCGGTGTGTTGTACTCGCGTTTCGCCGGCCCTTCGATCTATTTTGGCGCGCGTTGCTTCATGATGCTTCTCTTCGCCACATTGACAGTGTGGCAGTCGGCTTTGACCTACTTCTATATCACAGTCCCAGCGCTTCTGGTCTCGCCATTCCTGTACAACCCTCATCAATTCTCCTGGAACGACTTTTTCATCGACTACCGTGACTATTTGCGCTGGTTGTCACGTGGCAACTCCAAATCTCACGCGGCCTCGTGGATTGGTTTTTGCCGCTTGTCTCGTACCAGAATCACTGGCTATAAGCGCAAAGCCTTGGGTGATCCATCCGGGAAGCTCTCTGCCGATGTGCCTCGCGCGGGATTCACCAACGTTTTTGTCGGAGAGATCGTTGCCCCTCTAATCTTTGTCGCTGTTACCTTGATACCGTACCTATTCATCAACGCACAGACGGGAGTCTTTACCAACGACAACAGTGCCAAGGCTACAAATGCCCTGATACGCGTTGCTGTCGTCGCATTCGGTCCTATAGCCGTCAACGCTGGAACGCTTGCTGCCATGTTTGGCATGGCTTGCTGTATGGGACCACTCCTGAGTATGTGCTGCAAGAAGTTTGGTAGTGTGCTGGCTGGAATCGCCCACGCCGTCGCAGTGATCATGCTGCTTGTTTTCTTCGAGGTCATGTTCTTCCTCGAAGGGTTTGATTTCACCAAGACTCTGTTGGGTATGATTGCGGTCATGGCGTTGCAGCGATTTATCCTCAAGCTCATCATCGCCCTTGCTCTTACTCGTGAGTTCAAGACTGACCAATCTAACATCGCGTTCTGGACGGGCAAGTGGTACTCTATGGGTTGGCATTCGGTTTCCCAGCCTGCACGTGAATTCCTCTGCAAAATTACCGAGCTGAGCTTATTCGCCGCTGATTTCGCTCTCGGCCACATTCTTCTCTTCTTGATGCTTCCCCTCATCCTCATCCCGCAGATCGATAAGCTGCACTCCATGATGCTCTTCTGGTTGCGACCTAGGTATGCTTTGTCTAAATTCCGCTCTGTCAAGCATTCTCGCTAACATTACCTAGTCGTCAAATTCGCCCGCCAATCTACTCTCTCAAGCAATCAAAACTTCGAAGGAGGAGAGTAATCCGGTTCGCGATCCTCTATTTCGCAATGGTCATCCTCTTCGTTGCACTGATTGCTGGTCCGATCGTGGCTGGCAAGTACATTCCTTCCAGCCTGACCAGCAAAATCCCCATGAACCTGTACCAGCCCAACAACAACTGGGAAAAGGACAACACTAGAAACGAGACCAAAACTGGAACTGGTGCCGCGTCGTACCACGGCGTCGCCGCAACTACCACCTCGAAGTCTACTGCCACCTCGAACAAGTTCCGTTTTGTGTAGATATTGGTCTCATGGGTATATATGTATCATAGAGAACAGTGGTGGAGTGGGTGTCCTGCTTATGAAGCGACTAATGAATCCCGATCCTCTTTAAATCTGGTGTTGTATTGCATGGTATATGGCTTTTCTTTCTTTCTATTTATACATCTAGAATCAGGCATTATCACATTATTCTACGGTTCTCGAATCTCTCTGTTAATGATAACGAAATGTGTTTCGCAAAGGACCAGTGCCAAAAGTCATTGTGCCCAGTCTCCCAACTGATTTCGTATACACAGTCACTTAGCAGGGTATTATAATTGTAGCCAATTTGTAACACAAGGTTGACGAACCGATAAGCCGAGGATGGTATCGTCCCGATACACAATCATCGCGCTCAAGCCAACTTTATAATACTACATCAGTTAGAACTCGGTCTCGGGAACTTCCACAATTAATATGGAATTGGTATAAGCGATAGTAGCTCACGAAACTGGTCTTTCCTCGGTGTACAGTCACGACGACCGTTTACAGTGGCCGGATAGAGCTAGCCAGACTAACAACCCGTTGTTGCCTAGCCGCGTACTTGAACAGTGGTGTTACCGAATCAGTTCACCCATGACGCAGCTTATGGTACTGGTTAATAGGGGCAAGTAATAACTGAGAGCGGTACAGTTTGCAATCGTGCGACTTGAGTGATATGGAAATGCAAAGGAATCTGCATTGTAATTAGTACAACACAACTGAGACACATCGGGAAGGAATAAACTTTAAGGAAGACCCCATTCATAAAGACGATGTCCCTTAATAATCTCTCAACATTGTCGAGCGGATGGTCCGCCAACTTTTCTACAACAATCTGTTAAACCAAAGAACTCGAACTTCGTAAGGTTTCCCACGACCTTATAAATTATAACTCCGTGTATAATTATTGGCCGTTACAAGGAATATATCGACATCTACTCCCCGGAAAATAATCGATGATATGACATCTGGCTAAGATTGAGATATCTTGGTCAGATAGTCTGGCGGGGAGACATAGGCGGTGTATATGATATCCAGACAACGTGTAAACCATCTTTTTCACCACCAGAAGCTGGGTAACTATTACCCCTCGGATCAACACCATCTTAGACCTCATTACTCAATTAAGATTTGATAAGGAGGACGAGAATGTTTTATCAAGCTTATTTATTACACTTTCTATTGTAATGGGCATCGCTAAAACCACGGGAGCCAGCGTCTGCGTCGATATCGTTATTCACCTCCACATCCTCGAGATTGTCGTCCAGTTTATCGACGTCTTTATCCTCATGATCGAACTAAGGGTCCGGATCGTCTGGATTATAGCATGGATAGTCTTCGTCATCACCACCGTCGTTATAAGTTGTCATCATGTACTTTCCCATTGAAGGATTACGTAAGCTCAGTAGAATGATCGAGGCATGATCGATAATAGTTTATATGGTTGTAAAGGAAGCATGGGAGATAAAGATCAAACACGGATTGGCGGATTTTATGATTTAGAAAAGGACTAAAGAAAAGAAATGCGTAGTGATGTTAGAATGACAATGTTAGGATTGCTATCCTGTGGTGCTTTATAAATTTTCATCATTTGCCAACGTCCGAGGCCTGACGCACCACCTCCAGGTCATACTTATGGCCAACCAATGAATAACTAACGGTAGAGTTGTTCACATGATCTCTAACTGATTGTACAATTGAGCATGCCCCGAATATCTCTCTATACATGCATTCTCATCGACAGCTCGGTTCATAGTGCAGTATTCCTTGCCCAAATCGAGCCCATAATCTCGTTCAGTCTCAGCTAATTAGCCTGAGCTCTTATCATGCAGTGCTTCGGAAACTTGGAAAAGTACCATGAATTGTTGGTGGTGCTGGTCTTGGTTGACCACCAGCTACTGACTGCTTTGTGCGACCCGTGAATATTTTTCAGACCAGGCCGTATAATATTCAGTAAGAACTACCAGAAGGCAGAAATAGAGCGCGGGAAGAGAAACTAGCACACACGTATTTCCAGTTCGTCGTAACAGCAGGGTAAGCAATTGTGATGTGTCCGTGGCGAATCAGAATGGTTGATGATGCCACGCCACGCCTCATTTTCCCTCGTCGCTAATGCTGCTACCGCTGCTGCTCGTATCCTCGTGCGAGCCCTCTTCCGGCTGCTTCTGGGCGGCATCCATGATACGGCGCTGGTCAGCTGACGAGAAGAGAGCTGTGCCCTGCTGCAGCGCCCTGATCAGCATGGGGAAGGCATCGCCCTTGAAATCGTCCGCATTGCGAACCTTGTCAAGATCTTCGGCGAACTCTTTGGTGGCTTGCTGGAGGTAGAAGGAGGTGAATTCCTCCGAAGCGTCGTTTTGACTGCCTGCCATTTCTGTGTGTGCGTGTGTGTAGTGTTCTCGCAGGAACAGGATTTTCCTGGCGCAATGCTGTGTGACTACGGGGGCGAGAGCTTCCGAGGTCGTGATTATAGGAGTCGAGTAAGCTTATGAGTAGATGGATACAGATTTTGGTTTGGCAAATTCAGGTTTAATCAGGCCAGAACCTATTTCTCTGTTGTTGGGAGCTCTAACGTTGTATTATTTAATTATCTACTCGGATCGCTAGAGTAGCGATTACTAGGCTAGTCTAGGCAGGAAATCGAGGTTCAAATTTTAGATGGGCTGGCCAAGTTAGCGCTTGCACTTCTCAAGTTAGCCAATTCCCAGCCAGAATAGCTGTACGACATCCATCCGGCAGCTATCGCGTTAATCATTTTAACGTAGACTTCTCAGTCAATGCCAACTCTGCCAACCCACAAGAAACGCATCTGGTTATGTTCATGCCTTCTGAGATTCAGTACATGACGGATAGTAGATCCCGTTCGCGGCCAAAGGTGTTCCTCGTTTCTTGCAGCGCTTGTGCGACTAGCCACACTGACTTTACGGTTTCTGTTGTGCATACAGAAATTGCAAACGGATGGCACATGGCCAATAAACATGGCACGAGGAAATTGGAATCAGTTTGATCTAGAGTTCGTGTCTCCAGTCCCGGAAAAAGGATCAGCAACTCAAACACAATCATCACGAGCGGGATCTTGCAGAAAGGGCACCCCGAGCTTGGCATCTTCGCGGATAAGGACCAGCAATCAACAGCAACAACCTTTTAAAGACCTTTGCCGATGAATGAGTAAGGCAGCGTTGGGTGTTCCGTGATTCCATGTCGCTATAGGGTAATCCAGGGGTATTGGCAAGTGCTGTGTGACAATAATATGCAGGTCTATTGAAAAGGGGGCCAAACGGGGGCTGCTCCAAGCCATCGGATCCAATTATAGTACAGTGACCACACCCCGTTCCCAATGATTTGATGAGCCAGCCAGGTCATGGAGGCCGGAAGTTAATGAAATGTATTTAAATTGCTGCAATTCCTGCCATGCCTTGGATGTTGCCGTATCTGCACCTGTACAGCGGGTAAGTAACGAGATGAAATTGTTCGTTGTTCTTGCAAGTCTCTTGATAGTCGGTGTCTACCGATTCATCGTTCGGACTTCTGTCAATATAATCCTGTAAGCAATCATAGGTTCCATCCTGCAAGTGTCATCACTGATGGATAACAGCCAGACGCTCACGCTATTTCTGATGGGACTAGATGTTGCTGCGAGGCGTGGTTGAGTCGACTAACAGTTAAGATATGATCGGCCAGACCGCGCGTGTGAGCAATATCAAACCTCCAACTAGTCGCAAACGAAATAAGGAGCAGAGACACATATAATCGGTGCCCATTCTCGCAGCTGTGACAACACCCCCCTGAATTATTCGGAGAATCCTGGATCCGAAGACCACGCCATAGGCACCAAAGGTGGAAACAGCAACCGACTACACGTCTACAAATCTTTATCAGCACGCGGTGCTGGGCCACAATGATAACATTGCCCTACAACGTTGTCTATACTTGTCAGTATCTATCTGGTTCCAAGTTCCGACACGCGCGAAATTGTCACCGTTCCGAACAGCGAGTGAAACTCGTGATCATTTTCTAGTATGGCAACATACTTGCTGCAATTCTGCCGCTTCAAATATGTCACTTCACCATGGACTGCCGGGCTTTATCGCCAAGACCTGAAGGGATACACCCGATCTCGAACCCTGAACCGTGACGCCTTAGCCTGCCGTGAAGTTCAGACGGAGTATTGTGTCCAAGGACGGGAGTCTAAGGAGACGTGCGTCGATGACATCAGCAATGCTCCATCATATACATGGTTCCCTCCAACACCTTCTGAAGAGCCTCGCCGGGGTTCAGGATACCCTGCATGATCACTTCATACTGGCCTTCACATTCTCCGTGCTGTTCCGCGTCTTCTGGTACGCTCGACCTTGCTGGTCAGCAGCGGCCTCGATCCTGAGTATGGTTAATAATATGTCATGGCTTGTTTCATGTTTCAGAGGATCTCCATCCGGCAACGACTTCGCCCGGAGTGAAGTTCTGAAATCGGCAGCGCTGATGTCATGGTTGAACATGCCGCAAGTGCCAGACAGATCGGGAGTTCACATGCGAGAAGTACTAGTAAGGTGAACTCGTGGGTATAGTGTTATTCAATACGGGACGCATCTTTTGTCATAGCGCTGGGGGGAGGAAAAATAAAAATAAAAAATTCTTTCCAAACCACTTATTTGCTACCGGTACATATCTCAGATCCTTCTCTTTCTCCAGCCCGGGTTACCAGCTTGCCATTGTTGAAATGAACTGGGTCCTCTCCTAAGGGCATTACTAAAGAAAAACAACAATATCAAGAATTCTTGTCGATGCAGATGTGTGAGTTTTCGGCATGATTGACGGAACACGTTGTTGCTTAGAAGTATACATACTCGAGGCACCGCCGGGGTTGATACAAGTATTTACATATCAAGGAGTGGGAAAGTAGGGAGACTAACCTTAGACTAGTCTAGGTTAGTCTAGTATGCAGTTAACGGGGCTAGTCTGATTGGGAGTCCCCCTGCTGCCCCCCTCAGGATACGGGCCCGTACATCCGATAGCTACTGGCACTGCTACAGTGCCTGCTGGGGGGGGGGGGGGGGGTGTGAAGTTGGGGGGCGCGTTCCACTAACGTTCAAGTGGGAAGTAGTCTATCGTAGGTCACAGTCCAGGCTAATTCAGGGGTCCCTGCATACATACATACACACACACGCATACGCACGCCGAGTTACATAGTCGTACATACTCTGCCATGCTCTTCTTACTCTTGGACTAGTCTTACGTATCTACTCTTCTTCTCAAGACATACCTCCAGGCTAGGATCCCTCAACCTCGACCTCGACCTTGACCTTGACCTCGACCTCGAGCTGGAGCTGGGGCTGGAGCTGGAGCTGGAGTGATGCCTCGTCTTTTGTGTAAGTCGGCCTCTTCCTTGCTTACATTGGATTATATATGCTCGTTATATTATATGTGTAATGTACATATGACCTGCGCAAACATCTACTATGAGTCGCCCGTACATCAAATGACTAACGGCCTCGTTCACTACGCGCAGCCGGGGCCTTGTTCGCCCGCCGCGATCCGCGACTCCTCAAGGTGCCACCGTACTTGTCGCTCCTGTGCATCGTCGTCGGCGTCGCGTGGCTGTTCATGCTCCCGCTGGACGACTACTCGCGCCGCACCTACATATCCGAGAACGCACTGCTGCCCGGCCAGGTCCATACCTACTTTGGCGGGAGCGACCAAAATGTCTTCCGGGCCTACAGGCACGAGATCACCGCCCTCGAGAATACCACCAATGCCGAGGTCAACGACAAGCTGGAGAGCATCTTCAGGGGCATCGGGCTCAAGGTCGGCCGCCAGAACTACACCTACCATTCCGCCGGCGACACCTACGCTGGTGAAAACATTTACGCCATTCTGCAGGCGCCCAGGGGCGACGCCACCGAGGCCATTGTCCTCATCGCCGCTTGGAAGAATGTCAAGCACGAGTTCAACCGCAACGGCCTCGCCCTCGCCCTCGCCCTGACCAGATACTTCAAGCGCTGGTCGTTGTGGTCCAAGGATATCATACTCGTCGTGCCCCCGGACAGCCGCGCAGGGACACAGGCTTGGGTCGACGCCTACCATGATGGACACGATGCTTCCAACGTTGCCTCCCTGCCCATCAAGTCAGGTGCTCTGCAGGGCGCAGTTGCCATTGACTACCCGCAAGAGGGCCGCTTCGAGGGTGTACACATAGTATACGATGGTGTCAACGGCCAGCTGCCCAACCTGGATCTGATCAACTCCGTTGTCAATATTGCCAGTGGGCAGATGGGCATGCATTCGGCGATCCAGGAGATGTGGCACCATTCCGACAAATACCCCGACCGCCTCAAGACCATATTGCGCGGAATGCTCAACCAGGGCCTGGGACATGCCGTTGGCCCCCATAGCTCCTTCATCCCCTATCATGTCGACGCCATCACTATTCAGCCCATCGGTAATGGCTGGCATGATGAGATGGGATTGGGACGCCTGGTGGAGGGCACCTTCAGAAGCTTGAACAACCTCCTCGAAAAGCTGCATCAGAGCTTCTTCTTTTATCTGCTTATGCACAAGGAGAGGTTCGTCAGTATTGGTACATACCTGCCCTGCGCCATGCTGATTGCCGCCAACTTCACCATCATGGCCATCTATCTCTGGATCAAGAGCGGGTACACGGACAGGGCATCTACATCAAAAGGGCCGACGAGCACGCCCACCCCCCAAGCGAGCGTCAGAGCGGCGGACGCGAAAGTCGACGTGGATACAGCGACCGTTGAAACAACCGAGAGAGATGTCGTCTTCCCCCTCAGCGTGGTCGCCGCTTCTCAGTTCCTCGGCTTCGTACCCCTCTTCGTGTTCAGTCATGCGCCTGCAAGCGTGAGTCCCGGCCTTGGGCCCAGATCACAATACTTTGAATACCTCAGCTAATGCTATGACAGTTCCTTTCACCCTTGTTCTTCGTCTTTACCGCCGTCTCAGCCGCTGCTCCATTTGTCGGATCCTACCTCCTGACCACGCAGTTGAGACCCACAGCCCAGCACTACCAGCTCCTCTCGTCCTTCTCTCTGCTCTTTTTGGGCATGTTCCTGTCTGCCCTTGCAACTCTGAACTTCTCGCTGGCGTTCCTGGTAGGCCTGCTTGCAACACCCCTCTCGTTTGCGCGGCCGTTCCGGAACCCCATTCTGAAAACCAGCTACACGGCTTTGTTGGCTCTCCTTAACCCCGGCGTCGTGATTAGCACTGCGGCCATCGTCTCTGGCGTCGGGGTGGATTTTGTGTCGAGAGAAGCCGCCTTTGGCTGGGACGTTTGGGGCATGTACACGCCACTGGTAGTCTGGTGTGTCTGGTGGCCTGCCTGGATCATGGGAAGTGTAGTTGTGCTTGGCAGGGTAGAGTCTCCCAAGGCCAAAAGCGCTTGACATGGCCTGTTCGATGGGGAAAGTAAGAAAGCGTAATAGCTAGAAATCCGCCAAATCCCTTTTTAAATCTAGAGATGGCAGACAGCATATCAAGTCCCCACAATAGAACTGTGACCGCGTGGTTTGTAACATTTTGCTACCTGCTTCCTCGTTCGTCTTGTCGGCTCTCAGTCCATCCTGGGCGCTTTGCTTACAGTTCATGTCACGGGAGCACTTGGTATTGGACAAAACGCTGGCGAGCCATTGTTTCCTGCAGTACGCAATGGCCCCCCGATATAATTAATTAGTTTGTTTTGAGCCGGCCACGGTTCTATCAGATTCTCATGGTTGCTGCTCTGATGATATATCTAGCTCAATCCTCCGAAACCCTGGGGACTCCCGACAAGACCAGGCAACGTCGAGCTCCCGCCGTTGGTGGTGGGCAAAACGCCGAAACGGCCGTATGTCTTCTGATCTACGCTGACATAGTGCGGCAGCCTGCCGAGGAGGTTCAGGCGCCCTTCGACCCATCGCAAAGCCTTCTCGGGGGGTGCGAGGAACTTGAGGTATCCCAGCCCGACTGCAGTCTCGTCAACTTCCGGGCCGGGCGAGATTGGGAGATATCAACTTACACAAATACCCTACAGCGACACCACAGAGATGGCCCAGCAGGCTACTGCTCGGTACTAGGGCCTTGGTGACAAGCGTCAAAACCAGGGGAGTGGTCCAAGTTGGCACATGGAGAGTGCCGAGGATCAGGTAAGGATTTGTCCTGTATGTCCGAATGGCCTCTACTCCCAACAGCAGGAAAACCCATAAACTATCCGCCCGGTCAGCATGTATATCTATGCATACATATGTGTATATATATATGTGTGTATGTGTGGCAGCAGTTGTGCTTTGTCGGGTAAAGCTCACCTGGCACCCATGACCGCCGTGTTGCTCCTAAGTATGGCGCGCTCGATTATCACGTATAGCACGGCCGGTATCGTTGTTAGGGCTGGCCACTTGTTAGTGTATTATCCCAAGTTCCCATGCGGGATGCGCGTGTGCAGCCGTTGGTTGACTTACGCCCGAAGAACATGGCCAAGCTGGTCAAAGTCCCATATTCGCTTTCGAACCTCTCTAGGAGGGGCGCCAGAGCCAGCACGTTGAAGATCATGTGGAAGAAGTTGAGGTGTATGAGGGGAAAGGTATTTATCCGGTATGCTGTTGTGGCGCGTTGGTCAGTAGGAATAGCTGTCTCGGTTCGCCGGACGGCTCTTTCGGATGCCGAGCCCTCGCTCTACATGTTCCCTCCTCTCCCTTCGCAGGATGTTTTGACCTACCGGTTGTTATACTGACTTGGTCCGGAATCAGCGCGCCCCATTGCCTTTCATCCCAGACTGACTGTACGCCTACGAGCCAGAGCACCACAATGATGAGCACCATGGCGCGCGTGAACAATGGCAATCGGAGGACATACGAGCGCGCGCGCAGGGTACTGAGGCCCTGGATATTAGGCATCTTGAATGGGCGTGGTGTCTCTATATAGAGTCCGTCTCCCGTCTCAGGTCCCGTCTTGGTTTTGTAGTGCAGCACGATTCGCGATGGGTGACGGACGGTTAGTTTCGGGTCGCGCGGGCAGGTGTCAAGTAGAGCAAAGCAAAGTCAAGTAGAGTAGTCGTAGTCGCAGGCGTTGGCAAGTGCAGCAGGCCGCCAAGATCGATCCGGCTCGATTCGACAGGAACACACCCGGTTGTTGAAGCGGCCTGAACAAAAGGCACCAGAGAGCGTGTGTGGATTGCAAAAAACTCCAACTAATCGGTCGGAGCAGACGCGCCTGGTCAAGTAGCTTAACTACTTGCAGTCGAGTTCAACGTGGTCGTGTGCCTGCTGTTTCTCGTCTTAAGCACTAAAGTTAAGCTACCCAACCCCTGCCCGGGTACTCAGGTACTTGTACAATGTTAGCGATGCGAAAGATGACACGCCATCTTTTTTTTTTCCTATTCTCTCCCTCTCTCTCTCTCTCTCTTGATTTTTCTTTCTTCCTTTTCGCCGGGGGTGCCTTAACGGCACTCTCGGCTGCTCCACACCACCTATCCCAGTCCCAAGTCTATGTAGATAGAACCTGTGGCATTTGGTGGGCTTCACTCCTCGTTACCACACATGCCGCCGTGGCACTTCCAGTCGTAATGATAACCTCGAGCATTATTAATTGGTCTCCATGCGACAACCCATCTTATCCCAGATCATGCCAACTTTACTCAGTTAGAACTCTACATAGAACGAGCAAGCAGAAACATATGGAATCTAGTGGCTTTCGTCAGTTTTCGTCATGCACCACCTGCATGTGTGTCCATACCGCCATCAACATTATAAGGCCAGGAACAGATTTACTGCCCATTACCACATACCCGCCGTCTACGTTGACGTTTTTCCAAATCCTCCCATCAACACTTGTATTGCATTCACTTCATATTGAGGCATGCACGTTCCTTTGCGCAACAGGAAAAGCATATCCGCGTCACATGTCTTGATTCGATACTTTTTAACGTTTCAATTTTGTACAGGACATATAAAAACAGTTGGCTAACTCATGTGCGGTATAAATGTCATCCCGTAAAGCATAACGTCCATACCGAAATCCGTATAGAAACCCCCCAGGAATCTTGGAGACCTCCCCAACAATGCATGCAAAGAGGACATTTCCAGTTATCAAACTCCTCACATCGCCGTCTGATGGCTGGCCTTCTTTATGGTATCATCAACATCCTTGCCATTCATCTCTTTAGTTCTTCTTGGCGTTCTTGGCCATTGTGTTCAACGCGCTTCCGTTCTTGAACCACTCGATCTGGGGCTCGTTGAAGGTCTGGTTGAGCTTGACCTCGAACGTCTCGCCGTTCTTGGGGTGCACTCTCATGGTGATGGGCTTGCCAACAGCGAGCTCAGTGCACAGGATATCCACCTGTCGCAAGTTAGTGGCTCGTTCTCATCAAATCAGTCAAGTAGGCTTACCTTGTCCTCGGGCTTGATCTTGTCGTAGTCGGCGGGGTCGGCAAAGGTCAGAGGAAGCATACCCTGCTTCTTCAGGTTGGTCTCGTGGATACGAGCGAAGGATCGGGTGATGATGGCAAGACCACCGAGGTGGCGGGGCTCAAGAGCGGCGTGCTCTCGGGAAGAACCCTCTCCGTAGTTCCAGTCACCAATGACAACCCACTTAATGCCCTTGGACTTGTAGTCACGAGCAGTGGCAGGGACAGCGTCCCATTCGCCAGTGACAGCGTTCTTGACCTTGTTGGCCTCACCGTTGGCCTCGTTGATGGCACCAATCAACATGTTGTTAGAGATGTTGTCCAAGTGCCCACGGTACTTGAGCCAAGGTCCGGCCATGGAGATGTGGTCAGTAGTGGTCTTGCCCTGAGCCTTGATAAGAATGGGCAAGTCAGTGGCGTCCTTGCCATCCCAAGCCGCGAATGGCGAAAGCGTCTGAAGACGATCCGATGTGGGAGCGACCTGGACTTGAACAGAGGCGCGGTCCTCGGGGGGAGCCTGGTAAGTGTTGTTGCCAGGGTCGTATCCGCGGCTGGGGAGACCATCGCCAGTAGGAGCCTTGAGCAGGAACTCGTTGCCGTCCTTGTCCTTGAGCTTGTCGGTCAAGGGGTTGAAGTGGAGAGAGCCAGCAATGGACATGGCGACGACCAAGTCAGGAGAGGTGACAAAGGAGTGAGTGGCGGGGTTACCGTCGTTGCGACCGGTGAAGTTACGGTTGTACGATGAGATGATGGAGTTAGCCGTGCCCTTGGGGACGTCCTTGCGGTCCCACTGACCAATGCAAGGACCGCAGGCGTTGGCAAGAACGACGCCGCCAAACTCTTCGAAAGTTTCGAGTTGCTTGTCGCGGGCGATGGTAGCTCTGATTTGCTCGGAACCAGGTGTGACAACGAAGGCAGCCTTCGCCTTGAGACCATGATCCAGGGCATCACGTGCAATGGAGGCACCACGAGACATATCCTCGTACGAGGAGTTGGTGCAGGAACCGATCAGACCGACCTTGAGCTCCTCGGGCCAGTTGTTATCCTTGACAGCCTGGCTGAACTTGGAGATGGGGGTAGCCAAATCGGGAGTGAAGGGACCATTGATGTGCGGCTCGAGCTCAGAGAGGTTGATCTCGATCAGCTGGTCGTACTCGGCGCCCTCGTCCTCACGGAGGTCCTTGGCGTACGATCGAGCGAAGTCACCGATATCCTTTCGCTTGGTGGCGGCTAGGTAGTCGTACATACGGTCGTTGAAAGGGAATAGCGAAGTCGTAGCGCCAATCTCGGCACCCATGTTACCTTTAGTCACGTTAGTTACTTCATTCTCCTTACCAAAGGGGGGGGGGGGGGGGGGGGGGTTTGATTGTTGAGTTACTTACAAATAGTTCCCATGCCAGTAGAAGAGAGTGTGTCGACACCAGGACCGTGGTATTCGACAATGGCACCAGTACCTCCCTTGACAGTGAGAATACCAGCGACCTTGAGGATAATGTCCTTGGGCGTGGACCAGCCAGACAGTTGACCAGTGAGCTTGACACCAATGACCTTGGGAGCCTTCAACTCCCATGGGAGGTTGGCCATGACGTCGACTGCGTCAGCACCACCAACTCCAATGGCTGCCATTCCCAAACCACCCTGAAGAATGTCAGTAAATCGTCAACACAAGGGTTCAACAGTGGCACCAACTGCATTTGGAGTGTGAGAGTCGGTTCCGATGAGGAGACCACCAGGGAAAGCGTAGTTCTCGAGGAGGATCTGGTGAATGATACCAGAGCCGGGTCTCCAAAAACCGATGTTGTACTTGGCGCAGGCAGAGGCCAAGAAGTCGTAGACCTCCTTGTTGATGTTGATAGCGCGCTCGAGATCCTTCTCGCCACCAATTTGTGCCTCGATCAAGTGATCGCAGTGCACGGTGGTAGGGTTGGCAACCGAGGGCATACCAGCAGACATGAACTGCAGGATAGCCATCTGGGCGGTGGCATCCTGGCAGGCAACACGGTCAGGGCGTAGCCTGAGGTAGGAGACACCACGCTCAATGTCCTGGCCGTGAGGGTCGTCCAGATGGGAGTAGAGAATCTTCTCGGCATATGTGAGAGGGCGGTTCAGACGGCTCCGGACGATGCTGAGGTTCTCAGACATCTTCTTGTAGTTGATGAAGTTGCCATCTTCGTGGATGTTCTGCCTGACCTATGGTGTTGAGGGAAATATCAGCATCCTCGGCTATCTGGCGGAGAGGCAAGATAAGGACAGTGAAGCTTACCTTCTTGTCCAAAGGCGAGTCGGAGACAGTGGCCATGGTTCTGCGAAGGCCCAGGCTGGCCATGGCCCGCGAGCGGGTGACATTGCCCAGGACCTGTCTCGTTGCCAACATTGTGACGGAGCTTGGGGGGGGTGGTCCTGAGAGCTATTGGGTCAAGTGGTCAGTCTCAGCAATTGAAGCTGGTGAGTGACGATTGGCGATGGGAGGGGAGATGGCTATTATGATGGGTTCACCCGACTCTCAGATCAGGGCATGAAGAAGAAAAGAAGTCGACTCCGTGGGAGATGTTTATTTCTAATGGAAGGGAAAAAGTAAAAGGTGGAGAGTTTCTTGACGGGCTCGCGATTTGAAAAGACGATGGCAGGCGAGTCGCAACAGAAATGACGCTAATCCAGGTATGCACCAAGCAGCATGTAACTTATGGAGCTGCCACCCCCCCAGTCGGCTTATTAGGTCTTTTGGGTCTCTGGTCTTTGGTCTTTGGCTGCTGCTGTGTGCTCTCGGCAAACAGCGACGGGCTGGGGATCGGTCCAGCGGACGAATCAGAGCCGCCGCATTGCAATTCTGGGACATCAAGAAATCGTCATAGCTGTGCTGCCATTCCGGCCAAGGATAGCATGGAAGGCTCTCCTCCCAATTCTGCCCTGCTGACAATAAGGATATCTCTTCAAGCTACTGCTGCCATGGGGCCGTTCACAGTATTCCCATGATATCGTCGCTTGTTATCCCGTTCGTTGCAGAGCTGCTAACATGCCTTTGTGCAAATGAGTAATTACCAAGATCCGAGCTCCGACTGGTTCGGTGCAGATGTGCCCTCTACAGTGCTCATATATGAGTATGCCCACTGGGTCTATCAGTACGGATCCGGACCCTTGACGCAAATGCAGCTACGAGTCTCAGTAAACAGCCTCGCTAGAACACCTATATCCGTCGTCGATACGGCTACAAGAAATTCCCAGTATTGAGTTTGGCTAGAAAGCACTCTGCATAGCTCTTATGCAACTTACCACCAGACTATTTGCACTGTGCTCATGACCTACCACAGTAGCCGGTAAATTCCCATGCGTCTCTGCCAACCGGGGCATGTCTGAGACGACTCCACGGCCAGAAGAGCCCCGTTCTCGTGAGGCTAAACCCTTCCGCGGGTACAGTACGTACTGTCCTCCGCCCACTTTACATGTGACGAAAGACGGTCAAGCTATTGCAACCTATTTCGCTACATTGGTTTCCGATTCCACCGTCTAGAATGGTCATACCGTATCAATCAGCTGCACGGCAAACCTTACTGAATACGCTTTGGATTTCTCGAACTCCAGGTGCCCTGTAGACAATCAATGGCTTCAGCTTCAACTTCAAATGCACGCCGGAAACACGTAACGGCAATTCATAAACACCCGGGGTCTTTAGAATGGGGCTGCGAAAAAACTTGCAGACCTGGAGATCAAGAGTGGGTACATGAGCACCCAATCCCTGTGAGGGAAATGCGCGGAAAAAGTGGACGGTTGCGTTGGCGACACAGACGAGAGTTGAAAGTCATCAATCAGCCTCGGCCAAAAGGCATGGAGCTTGCACAAACGCGCCAAAGACAGATTGTCCTTCGGATGACTCCGGCTAGATAGACCCGTGGAAAGCAGATCCGGTTCTGCTACTTGGACTTTCCACTTTGGTAGACTGGTCGCTGTCTTGGAGTGACTTTATTGAACATACATACAACCAGTATCTTTGGATGTTTGATATGGATGCCTACACATTGTCTCGCTGACTTAAAACCTTAGGTCTGCATCATACGGCATTGCCATTCCTTTGGCACGTTAAGAGACAAGCATTTTGTTTGATGCCGAAGAATTTTCCCAGTCCTCTTGTTATTTATGCGCCTAGCGAATGGCCCTCCTAGGCTTATTAAAAGCTGTTAAGGTAAAATGGTAAATATATTTACATCTTGTCAATACCTAGTGTAGTTATCTTGATAGCGTACAGGCAAACATGACATTGAATTAAACAAGTATTAGAAAACCCACGAACAATCTTATGCGACTTTATATGTCAGTTCACGTTGAAGTATTGATTACTTAGATATGTTCCACAGGAATGCAATATATATGACAACTACCTCCTTGCTACCTCATTGAAACAGGTAGGGTCGGGTCAGGTATGCGGGAAGTTGATCTGTATTCACTATACCCTATTCCCTATACTCCGTGCTCGGTACCGGGCAGCATTCGGTGAGTTTTAACTACCCGACTACGTGCAGGCAGGTGCGTGGGTGGGCCAGTTGGCAGTCGTATTTCCAGGATTGGCCGAGCCCATTTTCCACCTGCTACATAACTAACTTACAAAGTACAGTAGCTTATCGGTCGAATCGGGGCGATAAGATAAACTGAAACCCCACCATACATTTTTCGATAGGTCGCCATCACCGCCTTCCAATCTGCCTTTGCATCAAACAATATATCGCTGCAAACAACGAAACTAGGAAGCTGCCCCAGAAAGGATTGGAAGTGTGACGAGGTTATCAACTCCAGGATACTCACAGCATCACGACCGTTCAAAATGGGCGTTAGCAACAAGCGTACGCTGACCAAGACACGCCGTCATACACGAGACCTCGATCAGATCAAAGCCGATCTCCTCTCACCCAAGCACCTGTCGCAATACAAAGATGCGAAATCAAGGGAAGATCTGCCTGGTCTCGGCAAGTGGTACTGCACCGAATGCGCCAAGTGGTTCGAGAGCGAGACAAGTCTTCTGGGACACGTCAAGGGCAAGCCTCACAAGAGAAGGTACGCCATGCTCCTCACAACTCAACCTTTTTCATTACTATCTTTGGCGCGTAGCTAACCCATTCCTGTCCAGAGTCAAGCAGTTGAAGGAAGAGCCCTACACACAGAAAGAAGCCGAGGCTGCCATCGGCTTGAGAACCGACAATGTTGGCTCTAACCAGCCGACTACCTCGGCCGTGGACGAAGTCATCATGACAACTTGAAAGAATGCCTCGTCGCCTCGTCATCACTTTCGGAGCTAGTCCAATCATCATTATCTATGGCGTTACCGCCCGCTTCTGGTGTGGTTGCAGGCGGCTGTCCACACCAACTATCGGTGCCTACTTTAGTCCTCTTGCTAGTAATCAGATACCCCCAACGTATGATACGAGCATTCGCCGTAGTGGCGCGGCAACGGTCCTGGATGTCTGTGGTACTGACAGAACTGCAGCCCTACAGGTCTCGTGGTTTTCTGGCTGTTCTAGGTGCTGCAATACAAGTTCGGTATAGGTCGGCGCATCATTGGTAAAGCGATGCTTCAAGTCAACTTTCATCGGAGACCACGCGCTCTCGGTCTGACAAGACCGCTTGTGCGGCCCCGGCCGGTGCCTGTTCGGCCGCGAGTACCACCGCGGGTGCCAGAAGCCACGCGAGGTTGTCTTGTCTCGGGTGCTGTAAACTTCTTCGGGGTCATCTTGGAAGCAGTCGGGGGGTTTTCTACAAAGGATGTGTTCGTAGTCCTAGACGAATGAAAAGTCAGTTCCGCATAGCCCATGTTCGCAGAACGTAGATCCTGACATGAATGTTGTTTCACCGTCCAGTTCGTCGCGGTCCGTACTACGCGATCTCCCTGCCGAGACGCGATGCGTTAATACATGTCGATAGCGGCAGCACGATCCCCTGCTTGCTAACATACCTGCTGGTTCGATGCGCTCCTCGTTCAGTTTTGCCCGTCGAAAGGATTCAGCAATAGGTCCCTGGCGATGATGATCAATATAAGCTCGAATCCGACGTGTGTGTAGTCAATATTGGTGTTACCTCGGGGAAATCCACACAAAATGCGTTCATGTTGAGTCCGTACAAGAAGCTAGCAAAGCTCTCGCTGAAACGGGAGAGACTCTCATGCATTAGCTGAAAGTGCATCATGTTCGCTTCGAGATCGGCGACGGCATCGGACAGTTCAGCGAAGGCGGGCTCGAAGGCGTTCAAGGGAAATGGCTCGCTGCCACCGACAGACCGCTGAGCGGACTCGCGAAAGGACGACCGTGATGAGGGGCGGAGGGGCGTCGTCGGGCGTGAGATGCTGCGCGTGCGCGAGTTGGATCGCTTGCCGGTATCCTGAGCATCGGCCATGTTGAATTCGACTGGTTCGTGTTCGTGTCTGATGTTGTTATCCCTGGCGGCGCGTGCAGTGCAGTCTTGCGGGTTGGTTCACAAAGTGAGTATCCCCATGGAGCGCAACGGATTCACGCAAAAGTCAACATTGTTAATGGTGGGGGGGTGCTGCGCTACATGCACCTGCAGGGCTGTGAGAGCTTTCGGGGCTTTCCACCAGTCCATCCGTTGCTTTCAATTCCCACCCACTGCAAGGGACGGGGGGGACTTTACCTCACATATTCATCAAGCAGCTAACTTATTAAGTATGAGGCGGATCGACTTCCAGGTGAGGATTCCCAATTGTCCGGCTCTGTTACCGCCCGCCCCCGAATCTTAATATTCAAGCGACAAAGTGGAGGTCGCGTATCTCGTAAACACAGCACGGATTACTGCAGCCGTAGCTGTAGCTGTAGCTGCAATTCAGCTGTGGCTGTAGCGTCTCGAGAGACGTCACAGCACTCCCAGCAGCAAATCCCACCACTATCCACCCCGTCCACACGCGACTCGGCTGCTGCGGAGATGAGCCATCGGCCTTTTGATGACGACCATGGTTTCCGCGCGACTCAGCCCTCTTTTCTCGGCTCCATCGTGAGCCTAAACAGACTAAACTACACAAAATTACCATACATCGCCTGTTCCGAGCTCGAGCGGAGGGTGACTTGAGACAGGGTACCCCGTGAGAGTGACCGTCCAATATATTTCCGTGTTCCATGCATTTCTTCCCAGGCCTATAGACTAATTCATCGTGCACGTCTTGTCGCCTTCTCAACCCCGCTGGCTCTACCTGTCCATTCGACATTCCAGACTGTGTGCGCAACGAATCGGCGAACAGATTCTTCGCCGTATTGAACACGCCTGTGGATTCCGCCAGTGTCGCTCTTTTGTTGGGAAACCACTTTCTCTCATCGACCATAAACAGAGCTATTCTATCTCTCCCGCGCGCTCGCTCTCGCTCTCTCTCTCACACACTCTCTCTCCCTCTGTCTCTGTCATCCCCAAGCCACCCGGATCCTTCGGACATATGAGAACAGCTTCGAGATCCGTCACGCGAACTTATCTTTCTTATCCTACCTTTTTTGATACTTTGAGCAGCATTCGTGTCCATAGTCGTCCTGGACGAGCTTCATTGACCAGTTCTTCTCTTTTCGCGACCACCCCTCGTCGCATATTTCTAAGACGAGATTCTGGTTTACGAAACGCTCACTACCAATCGACACTTACACGACTTGAGCGACCTACGGCATCCCAGACCCTCAAAAGTTCATCCGGACCATTGGTCTATATACTACCCCTTCTTGCGGGTGCTCTACTTGTATACGGCGCCGGCTCTTTTTGGAACACTTCTTCTGGCTCTTCCGCAGCAGATCCGGAGGCAAGTATTGCAGATACCAACATAGAATCATCTGCTGTCAACGGATTCAACTTCCAAGATATGTCGAGTCCTCCGGGCCGTGTGGGGAATCTGACCCCTGAGCAGGAAGAGAAGCTGTTCGAGCTGTGGAAGCTGATTTTCCAGATCTGCGGTGTTGAGGATGACGGTAGTAGTGAAACGCCGAGTCCTGTGCAAACGCGCACGTCGACAATCGCGTCAGAGAAGCCTAAGAAAGAGAAGAAGCGATTAGGGCTTTTCAAGAAGAAGGACAAGAAGGACAAGGAGAATCTGTCCGAAAAGACAGCAACTCTCGAAGGTATCAAGGACAACGACCCTGACGATAAGTATGGCCACAACAAGGTATTCCAAGAGACTCTGGCAAACCGGTCCCCCGAGAGCATACGAGCATCTCTGTGGGCAATGATCAAGATGGACCATCCTGACCAATTGGTCTTGCGCTTCCTCCGGGCACGGAAATGGGACGTGCAGAAGGCGCTCGTCATGCTCATTTCGACCATGAAGTGGAGACAGGACGCCAAAGTTGATGACGATATCATGGTCAATGGCGAGGAGCATATGTTCTTGCAGGAGCACCAAGGAGCCACTGAGCGTGAGAAGAAAGAAGCCAAGGATTTCCTTGATCAGATGCGCATGGGCAAGAGCTTTTCGCATGGTGTTGACAAGGAAGGAAGGCCGACGACTGTGGTGAGAGCGCGTTTACATCGTGCCGGAGAGCAGTCCGAGGAGAGCTTGGAGAGGTACACTGTCTATCTCATTGAGACGAACCGATATTTGCTTTCGGCCCCAGTCGACACCGGTACCGTCATCTTCGACATGACCGGCTTCAGCATGGCGAACATGGATTATACACCCGTCAAGTTCATGATCCAATGTTTCGAGGCTAACTATCCTGAGAGCTTGGGTGTCGTCTTGGTTCACAAGGCGCCCTGGCTTTTCCAAGGTATGTTGATGATATGATACGATTCAACCACGGTTTGCTGACTCATTCTAGGTGTTTGGAAGATTATTAAGGGTTGGCTCGATCCCGTTGTCGCAAGCAAAGTTCACTTCACGAACAACTTGAAAGACATGTCCGAGTTCCTGACGCCCAGTCGAGTGCCAAAGGAGCTGGACGGTGAAGATCCGTGGGAGTACCATTACGTTGAGCCGGTTATTGGTGAGAACCCGAAGTTGAAAGACACCGACACAAGAGATACGCTGCTCGAGGAACGGGACGTGCTCTATGAAGAATATGAGCAAAAGACTCTTCAGTGGTTGAATGAGAAGGATGCAGGGAAACGTGCAGCTATCGTGGCAGAGCGCAACAATCTCGCCACTAAACTCAAGGAGGGATACTGGACTTTGGACCCGTACATCAGGGCAAGGTCACTATACGACAGAGTCGGCATCTTGAACGCAGGCGGAAAGCTAGACTATTATTCGTGGAACAAGGCTGCCCCCGCCAACAGTGCTTCAGGCGCGGCGGCTTCTGCACCAACACTTCCAGATTCAGCTGCAGATGACGTAGACTGAAGGAACCCAGTTAAGATTCTAATCATAATGCCAAAAAGTTTGTTTCTCAATCAAACTATCAAAAATACACACTCCACTTGATGCCACTTGCTTTCGTAGCTTGATGCGTGTACCTACAGAAGTCTTTATAAAGTGGATTACACCTTTGCCTTGAGCTCCTCGAACAGTGCCTTCAGCTTATCCATGTCCGTCTGCTGCTGCGGCCAGCCAATGCCCAAACCTTCTGTTTCATTGGGCTTGGGAATCTGTGCTTCTGTCAGTAGGGATCTTCCACCGTAGCCCGTAAAGCCAACTCTGGCAGGGGTGGATAATAGGCTCACTATGTGGAAGTGCACATGGTCGACAACCTGGTGGGCAATGCGTCCGTTGTTTTGTAGCAGGTTGTAGTCGTTTGCGCCTGAAGCCTTGGCCAGCTTCTTGACCACGGGCTTTAGACAATAGTGTTAGCCAAGCGGTGACCTGAGAGAATGCAATGGCCAAAGCTTACCAAGATCTCGCTGAGGTGGTCATCTGGGATATCGAGGAGCTTGGCACCGTGGTGCTTGGGAATCACGAGCTTACAATCCTGTTAGTCGCGGCCAGTCGGTAGAAATGGAATGGGAGCAGGAACCCACGGCATGGCCTCGGCTCAAGGGCTGGATGTCCAGGAACGCTAAAGTCTTGTCGCTTTCGAAGAGCTTGAAGCAAGGGATCTCGCCTGTGTATTTGATCAGCTTGCTTGGCCCGTATAACGCCGGAGCATCGGGGCTGCCGCCAATCAAGCACCTTGACGTCCAGTCCGCAGCTTGAGCCTCGAATAAGGATACGAAGGCTAGCTCACTCACCCTTGATGATCTTGCAGAAAATGCACGCGGCTGAAGACATGTTGAGTTAATATAAGAGACCTTCTTTTCCCGGCCGATCGTTGACTCTTGCTGCAGATGCTGCCGATATCGTTTTTCAGATATTGTGGGCTTCCAATTCAGTTGTTGATGTTTGTTAATGGGCACGCTCGAAGCTCGGCATCCTACATATGTCACGGAGGGGGGAGGAGGAGGGGATCTTATTTAGAGCACGGGCCACCTACCCTCGATCATCCAGATGCGATCTTCCTGCAAGCAAGCACATTGCATCCTTCTCATGGATGAATTCTGACAGTTTTTCGCTTTATACCCGTCATTGGTCCTAAAACTTTCAGACTACGAGCAGATTGTAACATGCACATGTCTTGTCAAAACCGTTGCAGCATTCGATGGCAGTTAGCCATGAACAGTATATAAATATTTCCTTGTCGGTCGGTATGGGATAATACGTCACGCATATGATGCACGTCCAGGGGCCTGGAGACTAAGAAGCATTTTCACGAAGCATTTCTGGTTCATTGACTCATACGCCACCGAAGCGGTTCCCTTTTCCGAGCCTCTACACGAGGCGATGGGGAATATCGTATTTCAGCTTCTGGCTATAAAGAGACCAGATCCTCAACCAATCTCGTTTGGTCCCGCGTTGTTCTCGACTGTCGTATTGACACGAGTACAGCAAGTTCTTTACAACAGCTATACCTTTCATATATCTTTGTATTCAAAATAAAGGCATGTAAAAGTGGTTTTGTTGTTTTTATATTCATCAAACCGGCAATTCATAATGCACAAGAAACGAATCCACTTATGGAATCATATAGTAATGTTATGTTCTCGTGAGCTACGACTAAAGCTAGGGTATGGTGTAATAGTCTCTTGGGAATGATTACAGCTCTTTCAGTCTTGGCCGGCGTCGAACATTTGGGTTTCCAACCAAGGGCGGATCTACCAGCAGCGCCTATTGTATTCCCGCCCTTTGGGCTTAGCTGTTTATCGTCGTCCTTCACACCAGATCATTATCTCGGGCTGTTGCCTTAGTTATATTTGCCTGCAACGTACCAACACCGTCGTTATTCCAGAATCTTATTTTTTTACCCTTGCCTGTAACCACGCCGTAGATATCGAAAGGGTCAAGGAGTGTGGCAATGAAATTGCGCTCCTGCTCATAACCAGGACCCATGATCTCTACGATACCATCCGCGGCCAGATACACCGTCGTGCTTTTTGGTAACCAGCGCCGTGGGTGGCGTACGTTCCATAAAACCGAGTTCAGAAGCATCAAGCTGGCTTCAAAGACGTAAAAGAACCACTCGTATCGGACGATGGGACTCATTCCCATGGGGTCAAACCTCGGGTCCCAGAAATCAGTACCGGTCAAATCGAAATATTCAACAATTCGGTAGATAGTTCGAATGGCCATGATACCTGTGCTGATATATAAGGTATTCAGGGTGCTGTTAACCTTGGGCGAATCGATACCGTTGCGTCGGCACTTGAGTTGGAAAAACAAAGCGAGAAATGCAAATAAAGCAATCACAACGATTTGCAACAATAACGCAGCCTTGAGAAGTGCTTTGCCAGTGTTCCGCCTTTCCCCGGAAAGTGACTGATTAGCAATGAAAGCTGCTCCGTTACCGTTCAAGGCTTCAATGACAATCGATATAGCGGCAAAGGTGGTCAATACACGTCCAGGGTGTATCGGCGCGTAGTATGGCACGTAGTACATGACACGCCCGAGGACGTAATAGTTAGCCAACTCATAGAGAGGTCTACCATGATAGTCAGCTTGGGTTGCCAGTTCTGCAGTGTCGGGACGCACGGTGCGGCGTATACCAGGCATATGCTCACAATATATTTGACAAGGTTACCGTTATCGAATGCACCCAGCTCCCGGGTAACAAAGCCTGCCACGAACAGGATGGGTATCCAGACATAGAGTCCGGTCAGGCGCCAACATTTGTATTGTCTAATCCTTGTAAGTAGAGGCTTGGAAGATGTTAATCCCACAAGCTCACATGGTCTGCCATGTATGTACTGCCCCAGATATAAGGAAGGCCGCTGCGAAAAAGACAGGAGCTCCACTGTTGGGAGCATAGAACCACACACTACCCTCGACGTAGCGTCCGTCTTCCATTCTCAGAACACAGAATGATGGTTACAAGCAACGGTTTAGGTATGATAAACAAAGCTTAGCCTCGTCGATGGCCAAAATGTAGCACTCAAAAGGAACGCAACACGGTCGGAATGGAGAATTGCTGAATTGAAGACGGAGCTGCACAAGGATGGCTTTTATAATGGTGGTAACTAGATAAGGGGTCCTCTATTGGCAGTTAGCCAGTCACTCGAGATTGTACCCAGCCTCGTCTGAGGCTGGCCGAGCCCCTGGAACTCATGGAAGGATCAAACCGAGATACGGTAAGGTTTTGTCCACATCTGGCATCATATCACATGGAGTGCTGGTAGCGCACTACTCATCGAGTGTGTCAGCTAGGTTCTGTCTTTCCTGTGGTCGAGCGCATAAAGCACAAACGATAAGTTGATTTTGGGATATGGTGGGGTCTTGCCAAGGGGAGTGGCACTGGGCGCACTACCGTATTCCTCGCATTTGTATTTCGTACTACCCGTAAGGAGCGCTCATTGGCTGCGTCGATTCTAAGTAAGCAAGCATTGCACGTATTCGGGTCGTCGTCGTGGATGATCATCCTATTAAACCTTAGGACAGGCAGAACTAAGTCATTAAAAATAAACATAAAAAAATTCTTAATTATTTTTACGAGCTAATAGACTGATTGTCTAATTCTAAAGCGGGAACACATTGTGAGATTGACACCACAGGTATTGTTGCCCAGTCAGAAGGACATCCCCATATCGATGCAGTTCGAATATAACCTGTCTCTATTCCTGTGACGTGGTTTAAATGAGGTGAACATGACATGACATGGCATGCCCACTTCAGGATACCTACCTGGTCAAACAAATTTCACAATCTGGCTAATACTTCAGATATTATTTTGCATCAAGAATTCCCAGGGCCGTGTGCCTGCGCGACAGTTCAAGGTAGGAATGACACCAACCACAGTGACCTTATGCTTCACGTTGGTTTCTTGTAAGAACTATATAGCTTGTATCGCCTTGTGCGGACGGAGGCAGAAAAGACGCCCGGTTAGGCTGCCAAGTAATCTACCAGGCTTCAAGAGCGGTCAGGAATGCCGGGCTTTCATAACCTTCAACTACCTTGGACACAGGGCCGGCTCGTGCTTCCATGTCTTCGTCCGAGCTGGCAAACCGACGAACATAATGTTGTGCCACTTTGATCCACATGGCCTTCTCTCCTCTGCTAGCCCCTGAACCTTGCCAAACCCATATGTTCGAGCCAGTGTCTAGAAGAAAGACGTCATTGCTATCAAGGTCTGATTTCTTTATGCTTTGACCATCCTTGACAATATGAAAAGACAGCTGTCCAGATGAGTCAGAAAGTCGAAACAGCCGGCGCGGTCGCTGGTGTTCTGCTCTGTTTGGCGATAGAATGGGCCGTTGAGCCGTGAGACTTGTCACGTCAGCTAGCTCACCACCGAGTAAGGCAACAATTGCATGTGACCTTGACTCGGACTGAGAAACCACCTCAACGTCGATATGCTTGGCGATTGTCATATCGTGCACAACCTGCGCGGCCTTCGCCTTTTCCATCGGACTGCAATTTTTGCCCTGCCAAACCCAGATTTTGTCATTCTTTTCCAGAACGAAGACATCGTTCTCGTCCAAATTTTTCCAGGTGGGCTCAACTTCATAGACCATGATTGAATCTGCGCGTTTAGCGGAGGGGTGTTTAAAGATTCTGAGAAGCAGTAAGACCTCCTTTCGTTGCTCGTCAGGCTCCACATGTGTAAAGCCAGACTGAACGCCGCCTGACAGGATGGAAATCTTTGGAAATAGCGCCACGAAATCATCGGATAGTTCTTGCTGCAGCTCACGATGTTGAGTAGCTACGCCATGTAGGAATTCATCTAGCTCAACTGTTTTGTACTTTTGAAAGGTCAGTATACAGTTATGCAGGGTATGCCGAAAACTTTGACGACGAAACTTTCGTTCCGAAGCTCGCTTATGGAGGCCGGCCAGCAAAGTGAATAAGGCGCGCTTACAGCAGCAGTACCAGCTTCATCTTGTGAGGTCTTCGTACCCAGCCAGAAGAAGATATCGTGGCCCAGCTTCTGTTCGCCGTTCTTATCTCCTAGCTTGTACGAGTGCAGGACGATATAGCTATCGCCCTCATGAAACTGTCCATGGTTTTCTTTGGGCCACGGGACGACCTGGAAGTCCTCAATGCGCCATATGTACAAACCGGCAACGCTGCCAACCTGGCCATCATTCCATGCAGGCTCCGAAGCTGCAGAGTTGTATTTGACTCGATGGTCAATGTCGGAGCCAATGAGCTCGACATTGCTGTCACGCCAATCGTATTCCTTTGGATGAACCAAACCTTCGTGCGGGGCCATTGTTGGTAGCGAAGATGTGTGTTTTTGAGGGTTGTAACTTTGGATTGCGGACAGGCAATCAAATTGGAGATGAGTTCCTTAGGTGATGTTATCACAAGTGTACAGTCTAACCTAGAGCACTTTGGAATGTAATGGGGTTTCGGGAGAAGATGAGATCCAGAAGGAGCTGACTGCGCCCCATATGTGACGTCGAGCATCTAAAGTTACGGATACAAAGGCCTGAGACACTCGGCTCCGTCGCATGATTGCTGTGTACAAGAACTTGGTTCAGTTCGCAATAGTTAGCAGTATCTAGCAATATTTGGCAATCGACACGCTGCCTCTTTCCACATGCATAGAAAAGCTTGGGTCCTCTCGGAGACGCTCATATCTAGATAGTAATATCCTGTGTGATCACAGTCACGAATCGAGGCTGGATGTGTAGAGCTATAGGAACATGTTTAACCTTACTGCAGTACTTTCTCTTTCGTCCTTAGTGGTGGTGGAGATATTTGCTGTCCATGCTTGTTGTGGATTACCTTACCGCAGTCCCGGAACCACTCCGTACTTGCATGGGTTCAGTAATCCATGTAAATCAATCATGACTCTCTGCATGTTGTTGCCGTAACCATCAGCATGGTATAGGTAAATCTACCAGAAACCGTTTCGTATGACGTTAGTGCCGGCGATGTGTTCACTGTACGAGGCTGAATTTTGGGACTTGAAGGCACGCTATACTCGGTGTCGCAAGTACCAAGTCAGGTTAAGGGTGTGCCTGGTGGTTGTGTTGTGTTCCGTAATTGCCCCTCTATGTACTCCCCGCCACTTGCCCCTCGATTGGATTGCGACGATTCATTCCCACTTTAGCACAGCTCGAGCCGCTTGGGAAGCGAGGCAGTTGGGCACGCGCCGACGATGGTGACGTTCTTGTTCTTTGCCTCGGACGTCCTTCGTCGCAAGTTTGGAAGAACGGCTGGACTTGCCCCTGATTCCATATTGTTCCACCGCTTGCCCTAGACGACGATGAGATAAGCACAACTCATTGCTACATACCAAAAGCATTACCAGCCGATCGCGGGAAGGAAGTGGCTTTTGATCACCAGCTGATTTGACTCCATTTCACTGTTGACATCCATGCTGAACTGTCGATTGGACACAAGACCGTGAAAGCGTGCTTTAGTCATTTGCGCCCTCTAGAACAGGACTTGCCATAAATATGCCGCTCAAGATTCGATACCGAGCTCCCTCGGGACCCGGGACTCTCGACCTCGATGACGATGCCACAGTCAAGCAGTTGTTTGATGCTATAAAAGAAAAAACGAGCTCGAGTGACGTTACGATCAAGTATGGGTGGCCACCGAAGGCTTTAACCACAGAAGAAGCTGGCGCGTCTATCGTGTCTCTCAACCTTCAGCGCGAAAGTCTTACTGTCGTACTTGCTGAAGCAGCCGCTCCGAGCCCAAGTCCTGCACCTTCGTTACCGCAACCATCTGCTCCGTCGGCAACGATAGGCCCTGAAGCTTCTCTAGGCCAGAAGGACGTGAAGGATGGGCCAGTTACAGTGCAGATGCCTCAAACAGGGACCTACCTAGGTATGTGAGAACATACATGTGGGAAATTTCGCTCTTGAGCAATATGCTAAGATTGGTGCCTTCCCAACAGTTTTGCGAGTAATGCCCGACGACAACTCATGCATGTTCACTGCAATCGCCGGTGCCCTTCGTGGCACAAACTCAGGCCTCGACGGGTCTTCGCCAGAGAAATTGCGACACATAGTGGCAGACCATATCCTTGCAAAACCCGATGTATATACCAAAGTCGTCCTCGAGAAGGAACCCAGAGCATACTGCACTAACATCCTTCGACCCGATGTATGGGGAGGTGCGATAGAACTTGGTATTATATCTGAGGTATTCGGGATTGAGATTTGTGTGGTAAATGTTAAGGTATAGCCCCACTGGACTGCAAGCCCACCGAGGAGGATTGACCACCACAACTGACACACTCACAGGAGGGCACCATCATCAAGTACGGCGAGGATCAGTACGATCTTCGTTGTGTACTTGTTTGGTCGAATATCCACTACGATCGCGTGGCCGAGATCTTCACCGAAGACCAAGTCGATGACTCGTTCGACGTGACAACCTGGAATCGTCTTGAGAGCGACCACATCCTCCAGAGTGCTAAGGACCTCTGTCGGAAGTTGAAGGAGGAATATCATTACTTTACCGACACAAGTGATTTTGTTGTCAGGTGCAATCAATGTGGGTGGATCGGCCAAGGTGAACAGTCTGTTGTCCTGCATTCAAAACAGACCGGCCATATCGCCATTGAGGAGATACCGGATCTTTCGTGAACTCCACAGATGGATTGGAACTCAGCGCAAGGCTCTGGTCATCAGTTTTGCAGGTGGTGCTGGACTATGCAGTTTCATTATTAGGACATGGCCGAATCTACTTAGCCCCGGCTTGTTGGCCTATTAGAGTATGGACGAACCCGAAATCGTAGTCCTCTCTTATAGCGATATGTTATTATAGATCACATGGTTACCTTCGTGCCTCCTTTGCCCGAGCGCTTGTGAGTCTACGACGTAGAAACGGCATCCTTGACCTTGTCCACAACAGTTGCCTTGTATGTCAAACCACCTCCAAAACTGTGCTCGCTGTTCTTCACGCTTTCTGTCACCTTGCCTGCTTTCACACCTGTTTCAAACACGCACGTGCCCATATCGAGAGCCTTCGCGACGCCGGACGGTGATATGTCAAAATCGAATATGTCCATTGGCAGGCCCAAGGTGGTGCAAGCATTTGGAATATCCACAATGCCGGCAACGTGACCCTGGACAGGCGCGCATGATAACAAGAGGTATATCTGGTAATCACTGTATCCGAACCTCTTAAGGTACTCCATACAACCTTGGTCGCAATTAGTACCTTGATTTTGAAAGCTGGTTTTTTTTTTTCCGGCTGGTGACTTACGAAGAATAGTTTGTCGATACGCAACAGTCACGTCCATATAATGCTGCTTGCCATGCTCATCAACCGAAAAGCCCTCAAAGTATATGTAGCGTCCTGGCCCAAACTGTGGTTCGACAGGCCCAGGAATGTAAATAGGTGACTTGAGTCCCAGGTCTCCTACACCGTTCTTGATAACCTTCAAGTTGACGGTGATGACGCCTGCCATCTCAATGGCACCACAAAACGAAATCTCACCGTCGCCCTGACTGAAGTGCAAGTCACCTACGGAAAACTTGGCTCCAGCGACGTGCACGGGCAGATACACCTTCGATCCGCGACTGAGGTTTTTGATGCTGTGATGCGTTAGTCTTGTCACTGCTCTACACCGCGCCATCGCCACTGTCTGCTGGATATACGCACTCGCAGTTTCCACCGTGCTCTGGACGTCCAGGGATCGTTCTCGCGCCCTCCCGGCCGACTTTCTCCTTGATGACAGCATCAGCTCCACCGGCATGAACATTAGTCGCGTTGGGCGGCTGCGCAACATCTCTATCAAGTTTATTCGCCGCGATGAGCTCGCCCTCGCGCTTGTTCCAGGTCTCCAGCACTTCAGCGGAAGGCGCACAACCTAGGATGCCTGGATGAATGAGACCTGCGAACTTGACGTGAGGAATATGGCGCGAGGTACAATAGATGCCCTCGAAGTCCCAAATGGCCTTTGCGCTACCAGCCGGGAAATCGTGTCAGCAAGAAAATATTGTTTAAATCACGTTGTCGTCAGAGAAAGAGGTAAAAAAAAAAAAAAAAAAGTCGTCCTAGTATAGTGGGGATGGAGAGCTTACGCGGATGGGTAGATCTCGTCCAAAAAGCCACCTCCATTTCTCCTGTCAAAGACACCAGTAAACCCCCAAGGTTGGTCCTGAATGGGGACCGGAGTATTAGCAACATATTTTCTTTGGTATGGTGTGAGAATGCCCAAGTAAAGACACTGGTCTAAACGGTGTTTGAATCAACAATGTACTTGATAGACTCAATGCCGTTCTGGGGAGGTCACCAGAGACCACGCATAAGAAGAAGGTTATCGAGCTAACCTGGAATGGTTGGACATCCATGATTTCAACAAGCAACAAGTCCCCGGGTTGGGCACCCTCAACCTCAAAGGGGCCAGTGAGATAGTGGATTTTGGTCAGGTCAACTTTCCGCATATCGTCGGCGCTGTCATTGTTCCCGATTTGCCCACCGGTCCTGTGTTGGAAATCAGCTTCTCGAAACAGTCTATGTGCGGGACGGTGCTGGATCATAAATGCCTGTTTTATGATATTGATAGCAAATCGGTCAAGTCTGAGTGAGGACCGCGGTATTACCTACCAATCGACACATTCAATCTTGACGGTCTCACCATCTTTGATTGTTCCAGCGAAGGGAACTGAGGAAGTCAGAAATTAGTTCCACATTTCATTACATGCCCATGAGCGAGGTCCAAACATACTGTCAGGATGCCATCTGTTCTTCCTAACTTGTCAATAAAATGATTCTCGGTTTACACGCTTCTGGCTGTGGCTTACATGGAGTACTTCCTGTTGGTCTGCCGGCTTGTCCAAGCTCACCTTGCCAGCGGTACGAATTCCGTTCAAGCCCATTATCACTAGAAGCAGAATAAAGTTCAGGAGTATGCACAGCCAGATGTTATTGACAAGCTCTGTGCGATGTGATGGGGCGTGCTGGACGTGGCACCATTTGAAGTGGTCATGCCCAGGTCTACTGAATTATATACCGTCGACCGGTTCATCGCGAGGCTACCCCGCAACCTCCCCACCCTCATCCATAATGCCGAGTACATTTGGAACATAAAAGACGTCATAACGATGGGATAAGAACTCTTTATCTTGCAGGATGTTGGTTGTCGAATTGCTGTAGTCATTAGTTAGTTGATCAGCTTATCGCCAGCGTCGCAGTGCGGACCCTCCCCCCCTCGTTGCCGCTTGCATACTGCATACATTGGAGATAAGCCGGCTTTGCAACTTCCGGTTCACATTGATGGGCTTGTTTGGGGGTCAAATGGATAAGAGGATATTCAAAAGTCAGACAAAGCTGGCCCTGGAATTATGACTTGCCTGGGCAACTATTACATGGTTCACGTGCTGACACTGAGGAGAAAAAGAAACTGGTACTTTTCTATCAGGTGGCTATCATTGCAGCTCCACGACTTATGCCGAGTAGTTGCCTCTTGCTCCTTGTGACTTGCACGTGCACTTCGATCCGTACCAACCCTATAGATCCTTCCTCCCCACTGTTGCGTCTTCGTAGGAAGGGGGGTAGGGCGGCACTTTGGAAGAGGAGCTCGCCGCGCTGCCGGACGGGGGATCACGGCCAGCATGCAAAGCATCCAAATCAAAGAGCGACAGGCTTAGAAATTCATGCTTATTCCTCCAGACCTGTTGGCTTGCGGCGAAGTTCTTGCTTTGGGCAGGGGGTGGAGGTGGATCCGTCACTTTGGTAATGAGATAGGCCGTGGAGGCTTCGGCGATGCCATAGATCAGAACACCCAATAGTGGTACACGAACCAGAGTATAGAAGCCGAGACCAAAGCCGAACAGCAGCCCCTCGCGGCTGTGAAACCAGTTCTTCTTCTGCTCCTTGTTCATGTGAACACGCGCGAAATAGGGCTCCAAGAGCTCACGCATCAAACTTCGGGAACCAAAGTAGGTCTGCAGGAAGATGACGAGGTATCGCCTGGGGAAGAAGATGCCGGTACCAAAGATTACGGCAGCTGGACCCAGTCCCACGGCATTGTTGAAAGTATAGAAACTGGCGGCGGGGAGTACAAGTCGGCCAATGTATGGGATGTAGGACAAGGCAAAGATGGCCAAGGAAATGGCGCCCTTGCGAGCGAACCGTACAGCAAACATGGTGCTAGCCTCGGCAGTGCTGGTGGAATGGGTGCTGCCATCCTTGATCTTGTATTGTCGTAGGTTGGGATAGTACATATCTCTCAGAGTATCGGGGTTCTCGTGTTGATGCTTCTGAACATAGGTCTGATCAACCCACCGTAAAGAATCCATGAACATGTTGTCGAGGGTGGGAGTGATGTATCGCATGAGGGTCATGAGGAACAAGGGAGCTTGAAGAACATGGTTGGCAAGAAGCTGGAGGAATTCGACAAGGTTTTCATCCCATGATGTCTGATTGAGGTCCCAGAAGAGGGCGGAAAAGCGAATTCCGAGTTTGACAGACAGGATCTGTAGATTCTCGGTCAGTTGTGTATATACATGTCTGTCTGTATGTCTGTCTGTAGAAGAGCTAGGGGATTTTGTGTGTGATTATTTGTGGTGGGTGTTTCTGGGCCTACTGACGGGAATTGCGATGAGAAGTCGTATTGCTATACCGGCACCGACAGCCAGGGCCGCCTGCTTGTAGTGGGCATTGGTGAAGATGTCCGGGTTCTGTAGGGCTCGGTTTGCTGTAGAGTTTCGTCAGGTCACTGCCTCTCCTCGTTTGCCCCGTTTGATTCATTCGAATTCTCACCTCCAACCAGGGTCAACTGGATGCCCCGCAGTATGGCGTTGATGTCGAAATGGGACAGGTCGAAGGCTCTTTTGAGCTTCTCCTTGTCGTGTTGAGATAGCTTGGGTTCTGCCATGGTCAATTGCTTGAGTAAGATGCACGGCACTGACTTTGGCCAGCTGTGTTGGAGTTGCAATGGCACAAGAACCAAGATGCTATCCCGACGCGAGAGAGCGAGTGCAGTATCAGTCGAGCTTGTAAGCACAGAATGACGACACTATTGCCAAGGAAAATGCCGGCGCCAGGGCACGCACACAGGCATGCATAGGCACAGGCACAGGCAGACAGGTAGGCATAACTATGTACTAGTAGGCAGACTGACGGCTTGCACGGCACGCACCCACACCGGAGCCAATTCAAGCTCAAGCTCAAGCTCTGCTCAGGTTGGCACGGACGGGGTTCATACAGCCGGTAACTTAGATTGTAATGTAGCTTATCGTCGCTCTACCTGATCTGGAGGATCCGGAGGTATGCAGTGAGACCTGGCCTAATCCTCCAAGGTCAGAGAAGTAACGAAATGTCCAGTTGATTTTGCAAAAAAAACTATTACTTGCATTGGCTTGTGGCGAGCAATGACATTAGTGGGCTCGCTCAAGCCATTTAATTTAAATCAACATCCGTAGTAGTAGAAGCTCGGAAGGAACAAGATTTTAGGATTTGGTTACTTCGGTCAGCCGATAGCAATTATGACCGCTCTTGTCCAGGTACAATACCTATGGCTGTGGCTGGGAATCACTTCGTAAAACCTGATCAACTCTCCATGTCTTTGTGGTCCTTGATCTAATGCCGATGCAAATGTTCAAACACCAGGTATGTTATGACTGCGAGGTCTATTCAGTTGCCTGCTCTACTTGGTATACTAACCCCCCTCATGCTGTAGGCGAGCCGCTCAGCGCGGTTTGAATGATCCATAACTTGCTAATGTGTGTACACACACAGACCTTACAGTAGGAGGTACCTGCATGAGTACGGATCCGTACGCATGTTAGCATTCGCGCTAGCATTAGCAGCACCAAGAGGCACCTCAGCCAATCTTGATTCATGATTCTTTGATTCTTGATCCTGACCCCCGAGCAAATCCACTCAAACTCTCTCTCTAGCCACCCTTCTCGCAAGGGCTTCGACTTTGCCTCAACCCTCTGTCGCAAACCTCAACCTGTTTCCCCCTCCCCATGGCTGTTGCCGTCTCCTTGTCCGCGTCCTTGCCCTGAGCGCAGACTCTCCATATCTTAGTTGTATTTTACAGAAACTGTATGTTGGATAGAGTTCGAGAGACTCGGGGTCTGTTCTATTTCCACGACGGAACAGATGACACGAGAAACTACTACTTCTACCGATTTATTTGTCACGTTAGATCTACGACTGCATGGTTGCGCAGTGCAGACTACCAGGGATCCGGCCATGCTCAAGACAGCCGGGCTTTCGCATAATTATTCGATCGATTGCCACGTTCAAGGTGTAAGACTTTGGCTTGGAACATACGGCGGCTACACCCCGTAGGATAAGCATAACACTCATACCGAACATCTTTGTCTCCATCTCGACCAAGAATGCGCAATCATGGAGGCACAGGTTTCTGTCGACACCCGATTCCTCCATCCTCGACGCGTCGCAACTGAACCCGCACCTCTCCAGCCTCTCCGAAGATCGCTGTCCGTCTCTTCCACCTCTTCGCGCTCCGGCTTCCTTGGCGCCCCAAAACTTCCCGACGAATCCATCGAGACCCTCTACAATCACCCCTCTGTCAAGATCATAGCCTTCACCACCAGCCAGCGGACCTCCTTTGCTGCTCCCCAGTTCCCCGATGAACCTGCCCCCGGTTCCCTTCCTCCCTCTTCGCAGCTCGAAAGAACAATCGCAGTGGGTATGTAGATAAAACATCTCCAGCCCGATCTGGCATAGAAACAAGTACTGACAATCAACGTGTCCAGGGCCGTTCCGTATTTATCGCGCCCCGGGATCTGTAGCATTCTTAAACTGTGGCTCGGCACTGCAGCCTATATTACCAAAGTCTCAGTGCTGGTCTATCGATGAGGCAAACAGTCACTTTGTCCTGCAAATCCGTCGCCCGCAATACTGGAGGATCGAAGTGCCTGTATCCGATCCCGAAGACGCCCACCGTGCCTTGATTTTGAGAGAGGTTCTCGACAGCATCCTACTCTTCGAGAAGACCGAGTGTCCCTTCCAGAGAAGCTTCACTGTCCAGCTGCCGCAAAGGCCACAAACTCCCGTCAAGAAGAAGCCATGGACTGCCGCTGGGAAAAACCTCATCTCCGCGCCCTTCTCCGCAAACCCGTCGCTGCCTTTACCGGCAGCAAAAATAGTAAATGAGAAACGGCGCCCCAACCCTGGTCTTCCTGCACCAACGGAACTCTTGCACAAGGAGGGCCGACAGCCTGAAGAAACGGCTCTCGCCTCAGCTACACCTACAACGGGAACACTGGGTGGTGGGCCGTCACCAAAAGAGGTCGCTAAGTTCTTGGATGACGCAGCCGACAACACAGCAGCAGAGACGACAGCAGCAGAGACGACAGCAGCAGAGACGACAGCAGCAGAGACAACAGCAGCAGAGACAACAGCAGCAGAGACAACAGCAGCAGATCCTATGGCAGAACAAGTCACAAGAGAGTTTGGTGAACTCAGACCGACAACCGTTCCCATTCCCAAAGGAATTTATCATACTTCACAACCTACCACGGCAACGCTACCTATAGACAACCCAGAAATGCAATCTTGCGTACAACCTGAGCCGGTGGTGCAACCTGACCGGAGGCTATCGCAAAGATCCCACTCCAGTGTGGTCAACCTGGCCCCCTCGGTTACACTAGAGCTATCCTCGCAGCAAATTGCTGCGCCTTCAGTTATACCCGCAACAGTGCCTTTGCTTCGCTCCGCTATCTCGGAGCACATCCCAGGAAAGACGAATATACCCTCTGTAGCTTCAGCGGGAAACTTATCTAGCAGGGCCCTACATGGCAATACCTCATCATGTCCATCATTGTCCTATGAAATCCCAGCGGTCCTGGATTCGGAGCACACGAAGCCTATCATTGTAGATGATAGCCTAGTCAAAGGGGAAGAAGCAGTTGCCGGATACACGAAGGATGCTGATCCCCACTCATTCGAAGGCGCTGGCAGCGTTGGAGCCGTTAGTCTCAAAAAGAAGAGGATGAGTCGTATATTGGCAGGTCGTTCTGTGACAATTCCACCACATCTTACTGTCGTGACATCTCCACCGTCCAAATCTACTCAACCCATGGGCTCAAGGACCGCTTCGACACAACCGCTTGAATATTCTGTTGAGCCTTTGCCAGAAGAGGCATCTCCTGTCGGCTCTATGGACTCATTCCACAGTGTGCAATCGTGGCATAGTCCGATTACACCCAACCCTCCTTCCCCACCTTCTTCTTCTCCTTCTCCGCCATCCTTTCCATACCCACATGAAAATATCATACTCCCGAGCAAGAGCACGGCCAACTTGACCAGTGCCGATATTACGCCTGTTACCGATGCAACTTTGATGCCGAGCTCGACTGGTGCTACAACCCGTTCACTAGACGCGGAGTTTCCGGCCTCGTTCAGTGCCATTGAGGAAAGCGAAGCCACCAACGCCAACTTGCCGTTGCCGCTCGAGTCATCTGGGTCATCTTCTTTTGCCTATGAACGGCCTGGACTTGAGCATCGCAGGAAGAGCACAAACCTGTCGATTAGTAGGCGAGCATTCTCGCCCCTGCCCCCGGCTGCCAATTTATTTTCGCCATCAAGGCGCCAGCCCCCAGCAAGTCGCTTAGCCGCCGTTGGCAAACTGCCAAGCGCAATCATCCACAAAACGGTCGAAATCCTTCTTTCGCCACCCGGTCATCTCGTCAACCTTATGCTGAAGGTCGCTGCTAAGATCGCGGCTGGTGAATGGAGAGGCTTGGTATTCGGGTTAGGAGAAGGGGGCGAGAGTATTCCTGTCCACTGGGATTATTCGGATGGAGAACTGAGTTCGTGGGAGGATGATGATGACTATCACTTCTCAATTGGGCGATTAACAAAGACACCTTCGGCGAGTCACAACTCCCTCCAGGAACAGTCCTCCATACATATGAACAGGTCGGGTTCGGAAGACCACAACGACCGCAGTTGGGAAGTTGATTAAGAACTTGAAATCCATACTTTGTCTTGGTCGAGGTGTAAAAGGGAAGGATGTGGGATATACTACTCACGTGCTAACGGATTTTTCTTTTTCTTTTCTTTTCGTCGATGATATCTCTACAGCATGGCAAAGGAGTTTGACGGCATTGACAACTGAACCCATTATGCATTTAGAGGGAAAGCCCATTTACGATTGTGTAGTAGGAAAGGGTAACATTCGACGGGTACTCGGCGTCTTGTGCTTGCATATATGTGTTAATATGAATTTAAACAGGTGTCGGGGGCACATAATAATGTATCATAGGGAGCTTTCGGCTGCGACAAAAATACCGCTATGCCGTAGATCGAGGAATTCAGGTATATCCAAGTCGCCTCGTTAGCTTGCACAACTTCCAGCGGCGCCCTTTTTTCAAGTTGCCGCATTCGAGCAACCGAGGTCACTTGATCGTGTTCTAAGCTTGAAAGTCTTCCACCTAAATGTTTAGTAGCAATGACTCATAGTCAATGATGTCGAAATTAACCGGACCGTCAACTTTGCTATGGAGCGGTTGTATTATATGATGATAGCACTATCGTAGATCTCCAATATTAGTGTCAGAGGTCCCCAATATTCTTCCTGTCTGTCCAGCGAGTAAGCGACTGGGACTGACAACTAAACCTTATGACACCACGCTGCAGCTTCTTTATTACAATGACGATCTTTTAGACACTGTGTACTCGAGCGTCATGGATTCCATCGACACTGAGCGGTTGGCCCATGATCATGCGTAGTCTTGAATCGTCTGATATGACAGCTTCAGGTCGCGACTGGTTACAAGTAGTAGCAGCTCATTTCTGTCGAGTATCGCTCACGTAGTAATTATCATGCAAAGAGGTTTTGACTAAGCGGTGAATCTAACCTAATTTCTCCTTATCAGGTCTCATGATTGGTGGTATTGTGTATCATCCCTCTTAAGACACGAGATGCATGCCGGCCTGGGGAAATTCAGGCGGTGCTTATGGCGACGTAATGACGAGTATACCCAACCGCCAATATTTTGTGATAGCGTAATTGAACAAGCAATTATCTTATGTACCATGATGCCTACCACTTGACAGGTCTATCACGTACTGCTATGAACTCGCCTTCCAACATAGCCATTCTGAGTTCTACCATTGCGTATATACGCCCATAGATCACTTCTACCTATGGCAGGTCATTGTAGGTGGCGGTCGCTACAGTGTAGTGTCTGCAATGCTGACGATCTTGCTGCAGCGACGAGAGCTAAGACGCCCCCGCCCCCCTGCAGCAGTCTAATGTTCGGGGTGCAACACTCTTCGACTAATTACTATTGGTTTATCTCCCGAGCGATATGTGTGGACGGTTATTGCTTGTAAGCGGTCAAAGGTGTCACTAGGTCTGTCTACTTCTTGTGGTGGATGCATAGGTCAAAGGCAATACCGCATAGCACAAACGAGTAGCCAGATATATATTGAGCATGTCGCAACAGTGGTGTATAGCACTCGTCCTGTCAAAGCATTTGAAAGCTATGGTTCCATTCTTGTGGTGCATTTTAAAGGCTAAATGGGAGAGCTGTCCTCGAGAAGACAACTGCGAGAACAACCTGCTAATCCACAAATATGACTGTCAATAAAATGGTTCAATATGACGCAGTAATGGTGAACACATGACTTTAGCACTCGGCGGCCAACATCAAAGTCAGCCAAAGAGGTCCTGAAGGGAAGCACTGCTGTACCAAAAAAGAAAAAAGAAAAAAGCATTCCGGCATAATCACCACAGGCTATTCAGTTTAAAAACCCGGTATACCTCCTCGAGCTCCACTGCCGATGTCCTACAGTCATGACAGTTGAGATAATTTAGCTGTATATAGTGTTGTTGGGCGGAAATACGGACCAGGTGCCTAGCGTTTCTAAGAATAAACTGTGCTGGTTGGAATATCACTTACTAACAATTCGATTGCATGCCATTTCGGAATACCTGACGGAGCTATTACGCCACCAAAGCGCCGTGGAGTGACCTGGGCTGTAGATGATATCAAGGGGAGGACCTACATCCAATCTTCGTTCTCGTGCATGTGATATTTGGGAAATGGGTACAGGCTTCAGCCAATACAGAGTCAACATCCAAAGTTGTCGTGCCTTTTGCAAAGAGCTCGTTCTCACTTGCCCGGCACCATACACTATGCGAGTATTGTAAAACAAAAATAGGCCGAGGACTTGTGCTTCTTTGGTCGCGGAGGGCTAGATGCCAAGCAGTAGCCGCTGCCAGTTCTAATTTCACAAATTGGGCCAAGCATGTGAAATTATATACACCAATTTTAACTATGAACAATCTTCAAGGAACACGGTAAGTGCGAGTTGCCTCGGTAGGGATTTCTGGACAGTTATCCACTGATAGATACTGGCAAGGACTAACAAGAAGACCTGACGTGAAGCGGCGTTTTGTGCGGATGATTGTCGATCTTGGTACGTCAGAAACGGCATGGCGGCTGTATGAGCCAGAGAATATGCTGTATTTCAAAGAAAAGCTCGCCGTACATGGTGGAGTTCCTCATGACTCGGTCCCGAATAGGAAAATGAGATGGATCCCAGAACTATTACTAGCTCCTAGGAGTGCTTCGTTTGAAACGCGGAATTTATCCCACTCCAGGACGAAGATATCAAGGTTGTCTCTGCTTGGGACAATGCTCAACGGGTAAACCAGCTACGTAAAGTTCAGACAAGTTCGGATAACTGACTACACTTGTAAAGGAAGAGCTTGAACACTCACGCGACTGGCTTTTCTGTTCCCAGGATAGCAATACGGTAAAGATGTAAAATGCATGTCCGTCAGTGGGGGGTTGACCTTGATACTCCGGTTAAGAACGACGACTAGCCGTACGATGTACCTCAAGCCAGGCGGTGATAGTCAGGCAGAACCTTTTTCGCAGGACGTGGAAATGGTGGCTTGAGGCGGCGAAGAGAAGAAATTACAAGCTCTGTAAGGAATCCCTGCTAGACATAGCCCTGCTCCACATTTGGGTTTCTATTTTAAGCGATCAGACTATGGCTTGGCTTGGCTTAGCCTGGGCGATTCCCGGCCTCACCTTTTACATACTGTACATAAGTTACTTACTTACTCCTCACAGTAGATAGATGGCGAAACGTAGCAGCATCTAGTCTACCCCGTACTTTACTGGCCGGTCACCCATGCACCCCCTTGAAGACGCCGGGACACCTACGGCCCTAGTTTTGCGGTGTAACGCAGCGCAGAAAGAATATGTCCCCGGTATGTAGAGAAGATGCCCGTTGTCACGGCACGCCATAGCCCATGCGCAAGCGCTTACATGTGCAAAGGCCAAAGACGGGTGGCATGTAATCATGATCAGATTCTCAGCAGTGCCGTATGTACTAATTCGTGACGCCTCGATTGATTTGGGGGCACAAGCAGCACAAGCAGCACAAGCTACATACAATGTAGGGATGTAGGTATCCTATGCCTGACATGTTTGGTGGGGCTGCCTGGTCGATCTGGCGGGCCCCATGCCAAGGCCCAAAGGGCTCTCCGGTACAAGGTATTAGATTTCATACGGATACAGTAAAAGCCAAAGCTAGTCCCTTTGAGAGCGAATTTGTTCCTCCCCCTAGACGTTCTTGTTCTTGTTCTTGTTCTATGGAAACATATTCCCATCGATCAACCTCGTCACACACGGTCAGAACTGTTCGACGCCGACAACAGCCCGCACAAGTTCATCCGAGACTACCAGTCTTTGGATCGTGCTCGCCGTGCTCCAAATTATTGGCGGTCTGCTACTGTACTGTATGTAGGTAGCTGGTTTATCTGCCCTGTCCGTCCCCTCAGATTTCTCAGAAGCACAGGCTCCAGGGATTACAATCCTTCCAAGACCGAGCCTTTCCATCTAGGTAACCACAAATCTTTGGCTCGCTTTTTCTACGGAGCTTCTGGTATGTGAGGCGTAACGTAGCTTGTCACTAAAATCGTCTTTACAAGGGGCTCTATCAAGGTCAGGAGTGGGTGCCGCTGCCCATGCCACCAATTCTGTCGGACAATTCGAATCTCCTGCGTATCATCCTCAACCAGGCAAACGGCCTAGTCTGAGCATTGGGACCAAGCAAGGGAACAACGCAAAGCTGTTCTATTTTCTTTCTCATCTCCGGCTCACTAGGCGCAAGCGTACTTAGTGTTGAGCCCATTCTTCCCAGCTAGGCGGACAGCATTGACTCCATCCTGTCGGGTCGACTTGCAACGTCCTGTCCACAGTACTATATACTCGAGTTATACATTGCTGGGCCATCTGTCGGGGTGGATATTTGACAAGCTTGGCCACATCCGTCCCGGTGCAATTCCGCCATTCCTAACAGTCTCCAAGCCGCATCAAGAATATCTGCGGCGGTGTGGTGCTCGTGCCACTTCCTAGTCGAGTCCCCTCTTGCAAATCCGCTCCTCCTCTGGTGTTCCCTTGCTCATACGGTGCGCGGGAAGCGTCCTCTCGAGCCAAAGTCCTTGAGCGATAAACCCGTGATCACGGGCAAGAGCTGGTAGCACTTGTCTTTCAACGGCCGCTACTATCCGCGTTAAATACATTTAGTGCAGCTCAACCACTAGGCTCCGCGTTAGTGGCTGGAACCGATCTCCTTCTCTCTACGCCTATCAGTCGAGCTCATCTTGACGTGTCTACATCTTTTCCAGTTTGTGGACAAAGCTGGAGTCCGAAGCTACTCACTTCATCCTCGCAGCTGGCGCGGAGTACAGAATTATCCACCATGGATCAGAATCAGAGTTACAATCACAATCTTCACAGCGAAAGGGGTCCCATGTCCAGACCACAAATGTTCGTACACCTCGAATTTGGGCTGTCATGGTCGCAGCATCATACACCACGAACGCACACGGTCACGTACACCTCACGTAATTTGATAGACTCCAGGACCCGGAGCGGTTTCCCACGCCAACTTCCTCCACCCAACGCAAATTTCCTGAGCACAGACAACCATCAACATCGGCCGCGGGAAGCGCGAGACCGTGCAGGGCGTCAACATCACCAGCAGCAACAATACTATTATCCACAGCTACAGGACCAGCATCAGCGTCCTGGGCTACATGACCGTCCGACGGAAGAAGAACGTTCACGGCCACAGCAGACTCACGAACAGAGGCACGAGCGCCGCGAATCGAGGAGTGAATCCCGCGGCTTGTCACACGAGCGAGGAAAATCGGCACCTCCACCGTTTCAAGACAGTCCATGGGATGCTACTGCAGGACCGTCGGCATCTCTATTTCCAGACGTTCCTCAGGAAAGTGCGGAGCAGCCTAGAATTTGGAAGCCGTTACCGGCACCCCCAAGCAGCTTTCGGCTCGGAGAGGATGATCTACCTTGGTCTGCGTGGGCTGGGCCGTCAGACTCCTATGAGCGGAGGCGTAGCAATGAGAACGAGGATGACTCTTCATATGCCAACCAACCGACAACTGTTCCCATTTCGCCATACCGCCGTCGCAGCGATGACCCAGAAAGGAGTAGAGAGCTTGAATCTCTATCTGCAGCAATGGTAACCGTTGATAACGGGTTTGAAAATCAGTGGTGGTATCAAGGGCCAAGAGAGACAACGGCATGGTGGCCGAGGGACCAAGAAGAGCCCCCGAGACTTAGTATGGCGGACGCACTCTTACTGTCAGCAGCCGAACCTCCAGCCACCGCTCCGCCCCACGGATGGTATGCGCCGTCTGTTGATGATCAGGCGTCATACCTCGACGGGGTTGTTTCACCGATCTCTACCATCAGCCCGTCAAGACCGCTTCAACGGTCCATGACCACGAGATCAGAAGAATTATTTATTACAAGCGATCTATGAGCACTCGAATCAACATATATGCAGCATGGCCAACAACGGAAATTGTTCGGGTTGGCTGCAAGACTTTTCGTCATGAACTCGAGATACTGCCTGTGGCATTATTAATGACATCCAAGAATATCATCCGATTGTGGAGAAATTGTATTTATGATTTGTAAATTTACAGTCGAGGCGGCCTAGGTCTCCGTATACGACCTGTATGGATATCAAGATTAGTATCAAATTCTATTCAACAATTTAGTACTCAATTAATCGCCAAGCATAAAATAGCAATTAATTTATACTCTCTGCTTGTCAAGTCACTTCATTGGTTGTGCCTCTATGTCTTTCCGGGGTGGCCTTTCGTCTTATACTACGACGGCTGCTGTTATCCGGCATGAAAGATTCGTATTGCCCTACAACACAAAGACATACAATGGCTCCTTTTCTTCCCTATCCAAGCGTAATATTGAGACGTAAAAGCAAAGTTTCAGGTAAAAGGATGGGACTCAAGGGAAAAGACATCGATAGGAAGTCTCCATCGAAAACGCGCTCGGATTGGTCTTTCAGCAATTATTTACGATCATACTAGACTAGGATCTAACAAGATTATGGTTTACCAGACTGTCAGGGTCGGCTGCCATAGTCCAATTTCGCGACAAGCCATAGTCATACTTGTAACATGACACGGACGCACTTGCCAGCGATGCAACTTCGAAGCATTGGTCCTGGTCAAGTATCGTAATTATTTCAAGGAATTGAGACTGTATGCACTAGTTCCAGTATGAAAGGGATTACTCACGTAACATATACTGAAAGATACTCTATCTCTCAGTCAGACCAAGGTTATTCTTTTCTTTCTGCTTGCTTCTGGCATTAAAGGAACTGTGAGTAACATTACTAAGGGGCCTCGAGGGTGAGTAAGAAGCCTGTCGTGCCCCGCGCCACAGCGTTGCTCGTCTCCAAGTGTGATGAGTTGTTGCTATTTTGGGCATTTCTGGGATCTACGGATCCCTACAGCTGTCGGTGATCGGCCGGACCCCTGCACTTGTTCGGATGTGACAACCTGTGAGCATAATTTGTAGTGTTAAGCATTTCCCACTCATCCTTAACTATGCATAGCTTTAGGTACTTCCTGGTTAATGATAGGTATTGAATGCCGTACAAAAAGAAATTGGAAAAAAGGAAGAAGGAAAAGGGGGCGGGGGGTTAGCGATACAAGCATTGCTGAATTATCGATATACGGATATACTTCTTGACCATTGACCGGATTCTTGAGACCCAAGATCGCCGCCATCACTTGTGACTTTCCCTGGAAGAGTGTAAGAGTGGATGGGTAGAGAGCCGTGAGCATCTCTTCGGAGCAGATCTCCGGAGTTCTGTACCTCAGGCAGACTGACTGTGGTTTCGAATGTGGTTCTGGTATTTTTCGCTTGTTGTATAACATCCGGGGTGTGAGGTGAATTTTTATTCATTATTCATGCAGTCTTAACCATATCACCGATTTTCCGGCGCCATGTCGGTATTCGCTGCCGCTCTTGCTCTCTTTCTTGTCTATTGCTAAGAACAAAGAAGCGCAGTAAATGATGTGTCTAGTGCGAAGTCGTAGCAAATCTCCAAGGACACGGAAGTTCGCTTCGGGGAGGGGGGGTATGATTGAGGCTTAGCACGCATGGCATGACATTCGATTATTGTAATCCCTGTTTCCAATTACACCGATATTTGCAAACCGTATCCTGTCTAATCTCTAAAAGAAATCTGGTTGTTCTGAAAGCAGCCAATAAAACTTTGGGGGGGTGTTAGAGGGGGCAAAACAAAAATCAGCGGGGAGGTTATAGCGACTAATGTAGCAGCAGAAAAGAGACCAGTACGTAATTGAACTACTGCTGAGACTGCTATACAGGATGGAATAGAAATTTTTCTCTCGTCCCAGCTCAGCTCGGTAAGTGGGCGATAGAACACGACACGAAAGACTCAGACCAAAGGTTAGCATAGCTAAATTATATTGGAGGCATATCTACATCATGTGGAGTGGACTCCAGCAACTGCAGTCGCGCAGAGTTTCGTGCTTCATGCAGAAATTATCGATTTCTGTGTATAATGTTTGTGTGCCCCAAAGCCCCTGATCCGTGATACCCGACGATTGTGGGCTCAGCACACACTCTTGCACAAGCCTTTAACCTATAAGAGCCCGACTTCAGCCTTGTTAACTACATGAGTTCTCACGACGGGGCTATTTGAAGTCACTCACAAACTCGATAGATTACGCAGACGACCAGTCCCAGACCAGATCCCTAACAAATACACCCAGGCGAATAGTCATCAGACGGACAGGAGAAACAGACCAAAACAACAGCCAAGGTTAAATTACAGGCATAGAAAATTGGTTAGCCGTGGTACAGATGATGCTTAGTCACGTAGTAGATAACGGAGTACAAATATAAGGCCATTCGTATTTCGTGTACGTCGTATCGGCATGTCAGTAAGTACCTGAACCATGTAAGCACAACCCAAAATGTCAAGTGAAGCAAGACAATGACCGAGAGCGTGTGCTGCTAGATCCACCTACGCCCAATACCCTAATCGTTGGCGTCGTAGCTTTTCACGGTGCACAGTCAAAGCCGTCTCCGGAGCACTGTGTTTACGCTGCTCTAAAGATCAACCTTGTAATCTCCCATATCTTCCATGAGGTTGTGCAAAGCCGAGTCCATGAGAAGCAGAAACAGGACCCCCCTACGCCGCATGAATGCATTCTTCCTTCCCCGCAAGATCCCTATTGTTGGCGTGTCGTATCTTGTACACGCAACGACATCTCTACTGATATCGATGAACCTTAAATGATGAAACCTAAATGACCTCGAAATAAAGAGCAGACTGTGTGGTATCTCAAAATTAAATTGAACATGACCCTGGATAACGCGCATCGAATGTAGAGCCATAGCAAGTGAATATGTAGCAAGGGATTTTCAAGGCGCTTCTCGCTCTTCCCGGATAGGAGCCATCTGACCGCCTTCAGCGCCGCCTTCTAGAAGTGGCTGACTGAGTGGCGGCTTGGAAGGAGTCTTCAGTGCGGTGGGCGTGGTAACAGCGCTCGTGTTGGGACCCACGCTAGAGCTCAGGGACCTGTTCGCAGTGCCGGCTGAGTCAGTCTCGGAAGGCTTTTCACTGACCTCTCCCTGCGAGACCTCACGGGTGAGGGAAGACGTGTGCACGGGCGAGGCGGACTTCTTACTTGCCGTGTCGGCACCACCGCGAGAAGAGTTCCGCGGAGAGACCCTGCCCGTCTGATGAACGACGCATGATTAGCCTGACACGACAGTTGCACAACGTCGATGATGCTTACCTGCTTGGCCCACCTAAGACCACAACTGTTGCACAGATCTCTTTGACCACTCGGACCTCGTCGCCATTCAGGCGTATTGCGGGTATGACAATTAGCACAGTCACGAACAACGTTGCCGACACCTTTTCTGCGCTTCCGTTTCTTTTTATTCGATAGCAAGCCATGTAGCTCCTCGGCCAATACACGGTTGACCTTTTCCATCTGTCGCAGTTCGTACTGCCAACTCGTACACCTCGTCGTTTTGAGCTCATCGAATATGTTATCATCGGACGCAAGCGCAACATCTTGGGTGCCTGGCGGAATGTCACCGCCCCCAGCTGCCGATGTTACTCCCGTCTCCTTTGGTGAACCGTTGCTGCTTCCTGTAGAATTGCCTGCCAAAGACTTTGGGTCATATGTGTTGTTATTGGAAGGCCCCTGCTTGTTGAGAGTGGCGGTTGAAGCGATGGCCCGGGAGGATGCCTTCAATAGCTTAGTCTGAGCCAAGAGAAACGTAGGTTTCTGTCCCTCCGAAGCATCGCCGGGATAGAGGGTTGTGTGCGCCTGAAGAACTTGACCACGTCTGTTTTGGACTTCATGCTTGCAAGTGACGGTTTGGCCCCGCCTAGCCTTTTCTATAGTACGTCCGAACTCCGGTCGCGACTCCCTCCTCATCAATTCCTGAATGCTGGTCCCTATCAGTTGGTCTGGTTGAAGGTCAAGCAAGGACCGTATGTTGGAGGATACAAAGAGGAACATGCCCGAGGTTGAAAGCTTGGTCCACATCTCGCTATCCCCAATGCCACCGTGTTTCTCAAGGTCGCGACGCTGTAGCGCAAATACAGGACGTTTTCGTCCGACAAGAATGATACATTTGCGGCCCTTGCCAGCCTCGACAAATAGCGAGCCGTGGCTTTCGAACCAAGTGTAACCGCTTTGCTTTCGTCTAATACGGAACACTATGTTGACGGAAGATCCATTTGTAGTGTCCTTGAGCTCACGCGTAACTGGAACAATGTCGGAAGGGTGACAAATGGTGGATATCGAGTTACCAACTAGCTCAGTCGAGTCGTATTCAAGAAGACGCTTGCATGACGGGGACAGGTAGAGGAATAGACCCTTCAGCGAGAGAACATGCACGACATCGTCGGCATTCTCTAGCAGCATCTTATCCCACGACTGCCTGTGCCAATCTGAAACGACACCTTTAGGGTTGAACTGTTGCAGCAGTGTTGATACGTCGTCAACCCCGAGAGTTTGACCGGTTTCTGGCTCCCACTGGGCAGTGGCTGGGGGCGTCCAGATGTACTGTCCGATGTCATTGTGTTTGTAGCTGACCTGCAGAGAACCCTGCCCTTGGGATGACGTGATGGCATCTGGGCACTCCACGAGATCGATTTGAAACCCAACAATATATCGTATCTCGGACGTATCCCAGGGTATCGGGATCATGGTCAAGAGATTTAGGAATGGCTTCCCACCTTTTCTGTAGTTGATGAGGCTCTGCTGTACCTCCTTACCCTCGGCAATCTTCTGTTTGAGATTATAGACAGCGCCGTTGTCAACAAATTCACGCTTGGTGCCGGCCTCGACCTTGGCATCAGGGGCCTGGAGGAAACGGCAGTTTTGGCCAATGATTTCATGACGACTATACCCGGTCAGGTTCTGGAAATTGTCCGACACATAAATAATGGGACAGTCATTCATGGTCACATCGCAGACGACGAAAGCACATGACATGTCCACCGCACCGAGGTTGACCTGGGCATTCTTGCGCGTCGCGACAAGCCAGAGGGCTCTGAGCATGTCGAAGCCACTTTTGGAGTAGATGGTCTTCTGATCCTTTGGCGCGGATGAGGGAGCCTGACCGGGATTGGGGCTGAGGGCACTCATGGGTGGAGGCTGCATCTGTATCTGGGCGACATTGATACCGTTCGGGTTGGAGGTTGGCGGCATGGGGGATTGATAGTCGGGGGGGATGGCCTTGGTGCTAGGCATGGAAAAGATGCGGGGCTGAGGGTTTGCGGAGGGGTTTGTGTGTGAATTGCCAGGGCTGGGAATAGGATTTGAGCCCGGCTGGGTCTGCTCTGGCTGGGTCGAAGGGATGAATGGTTGAGATGTGGCCATCATAGTTGTCGAGTCAGATCCGTCCAGGAGCATCCCCGAGGCAGCAGGGTTGGGCATGTTGCTCATCTGGTTGGCGGCGGTATCCAGATCCATGGCAAGCTCGCTCGCCATAGGGTCCATAGAGGCCTGGGAATAGGCGGTAGGCATACCTGATTGATAGAGGTTCATGGCCGAGGAAACGGCGGCCATCTGTCCCATGTTCATGTTCTGAAGTGCAATCATGTTTCCCATCATTTCCGGTGTGATGTTGGCGGAAAAGTCATGGGCAAGCATACTGCGAGGCGAGAAGTTTCCAGAAGTACCGGGCATGGTCATGTTGTGGTTCATATTGGGGAAGGCACCGGACATGCCGTCAACAGGAGAGCCCATCATGCCGAACTGATGATCACCATAGGCGTCGTTGGCGTGGTTTATGACACCGTTCATGCCGTTGCCGCCAAAGTCCATCATGGAGAGGTGGCGATTGGCCTCGGAGGGAGACATCTGGGCGGCGTAGGGCTGGTGTGGCAGGCTCCTCCTCCGATTCTGTATGGTGTGATGATTGTCTCGAATGATGTCGTCGAGGCTGTCGGCTCCTACGAGGGAGGCATCGGGGTTGGCAGACATGTGCTGGGAGATTGGCATTTGGTGCATGCCAGAACTAGAGTTTGAGGTAGCACGTCTTTGATTGCGTTGTCGAGCATGTCGACGCTGCAGGTCCTCCGGAGAGAGCTGGAAAGCGGAAGAGTTGTCCATGGCGGCCGCGAATACAGATACATGTGGTGTTGGCTTTCTTCTCTTTCTCTCTCCTTCTCTCCTTCTTTCTTTCTTTCTTTGTTCCCTCTCTCTCTCTCTCACTATCACCCTCTCTTTTCCCCGTGCTGTAATATACTACGCGAATGGCATGCAGTTTGATTTGATTGGTGGCATCTGCGACCTTGACCCAAGATACAAGGAAAGTATTGGCATGGGAAGAGGTTTTTTTTTTATCCGGCTTGAGCTCGACACAGGGCGGGCTACAACTTCATCTCGTAATCTCCTCCGAGGCCTTCCAAGTCGGAGGTTGCAAGCCCTGACTCGAACGTGTACCGCGACCAGAAGTTGGCGCTACCTCAAGTAGTACTGGTAGATGGTTTTCGTTGTCCGCTATATGTCGTCGGTACCCGATTCGAAGACGCACAGCGATAGAGGAGGGAATTTGTAGTTTGGAACAATGCCTGTTTATGGCAGGCTGTAGCGGTGAATGCAGATGAACATGTAAATCGCGCGCTCCTGGATGCCGTATACTAGTGTACCGTTATGGCATCGAGAGGCCCTGTGGGACGAGAGGAGAGGCGATGACTGTCAACCGGATGGTCAACATGGACGACGCGAGGTTTGATGACAGTACGAGGGTTACCAGTGAGCAAATGTGATCTGTGGCATAAGATGCAAGGACTTGAGGGATTCGCAGAGCATAGGAGTAGGTTGAACGTTTCGATCTGAATACTTGAAGGGCTGGTTCGTTTTGGTAGGTAGCTGCAGGAGAGAGCCCGACAGCAGCCAATGAGCCCAGTGTAATCCGTAGTGGCAATCTGCGGTAAGTCGACTCAGTGATCGAGTAGCAGGTGGATGGTCGGGGCTTGAGCTGACTTCAGGTTCAGGCTTGGTCAGGGTGAAAAAAACAGCGGGGATGCGGGATGTGGCGCCCGGCGCTGCGATTGGCGATTATGTACATTACGTGCTGCAAGCTGTGACTTTTCATGTCGTCTACGTGGTTATGATTGCCTCGTATAATTATGTACATGTGCATACATCGCAAACGCATATACCGTTACTGGCCAGCAACTTCCTTCGAGTAAAGCCCTTGAGCACACGTCGGTGTTTCCAAGTACATCCATCACATCAGCACTCACCGGCCGTCCCGCCCCGCCCGCCTTACGCAAGTTACGCTGCATACCTACCTCAATTACACGTAGCCCCACGTCGTATCTACTCCAAGCACCCAACAAGCAAATCAGATCAAATCCTTGTAACTAGTAATGAATATATTTTGGTATCATCAAAGAGTTCTCATCTCTGTCATTCCTGCCTCGGCTGCCCTCGAGTGGCGCGCCTTGTTTCTCGCCCGTCATTGCATCTGCCTCGAATGTCGAATGTGCACTCTTCACACGCCGCTCTATTTGGAATTTCTTTTTTCTTCTTCTTCTCCTCTCCTTCCCAACTCGACATCGCTTTCATCGGATAGTCTTTCTTCTAGCATATAGCAAGATTTCTCCGTTTCTTTTCACCCTCGTTCGTTCAATCACCACCCTCCTCCAGTTCAGGAAAAGTAGCGCAAGATGGTCTGTTGCGCTTCGGGCGAAAATTGTTGTAGCAACGACTGGGCGTTAACTCCAGATGATTGCATCAACGCCTTGGTGGCCTGTACAACTCTCTGTGCCACCTCTCCAGAGCCGAGCATGTCGGCCTCCAGTGCTTGCGCTACGTACACAAACATCTTGTCGGCTTGACCCATAACCGCCGGGTTTTGTCTATTTGTCACGTGTCAGTACGTCACACAGTCCACGGCGTCTGAAACAAACTCTCAACATGGGAAGGGGGGGTGGACTCACTGGCTGATCAATGTTGCGAGGTATCCATACGCAAATGGCGCTGCCTCCTCATCGTTGGTAACGGGCAAGGTATTCACCCACTGTGCCACGACAGCCTGTGGGTCTTGCACACTGGCATTGTTAAAATGGAGAATCTTGGCAATGGCAGCACAGGCATTCTCCGTTGCGTAAACGGCATCATCACCGCGCGCATCGGGCACCTGTGTTATCTGGAACAAATAAGGTATAGAGCCGTAGAGAAACTGTGACCACGATGGACCTCCACGGTGGGCCGCCACACCGATGCCATAAGCCGCTGCTTGACGGATCGCTGCGGACGGGTCCTTGCAGCCATCAACTAGGGGCTTCTGAATGTAGTTGGCATAGCGAATGCTCTCCTGCCCGCAGTACTCCACAACATCATCCATGATGCACAGGCCCCACTGCCGTTGTGTAGGGTCCGACGAGTTGAGGAAGGTCTCGTATGTGGTCATGAGACGTTCCCATGAGGGAAGGAATGCGGCACCGTGGTTTTTGAAGATGGCGTGGAAGGCTTTGTTCATATCGGACAAGAGCGTCTGGTCATCCTCGATGGCTAACAGCAGCTCCTCGGCCTCGTCCTCGACATCCTCGGCCGTTACGCCTTCCCTGTCTTGCTCTCGTTGTGCGACACGGTCTCTGTAATCCTCGATGGCGGACAAAACACTGTCGATAAACTTGCCCATGTGCTGCAACGACATGCAGTCCTTGCCGACCACTTCGACAGACTCGTAAAAGCATTGATACATTTCAGCCAAAGCGTCGATCGCCGGCTCGGCCGTGAGAACCTCGAGCAGCTTGTCTACAGTAGCCAACCACAACTCACGCAGTTCATTCGAGGTAGGTCCAAAGGCCTTTTTATAAGAGCTGAGCAGTTGCGGCACCAGCTTGGCCGAGATGAATCGGACAGGATCGTGGAAGAAAAACGCAAGTCCCGGCAAGGCGATCTTCTCCATGGTGTCCTTGACGTAAGGCGCAAAAGCTGCCTCGAGGGTCTGTGCGTAAACAACGAGGAGCTCGATAGCCATATGCTTGTCGTCCATCGTGCTCGTCTTGATGCCGATCATCTTGCCCTTCAATGGCACCAACTCCCATCCATCCTCTTGCTGGATCTGCTCGACCTGCTCGTCGTCATCGAGGAGCTGAATGTCGGCCTTAGCACTGGCCAGTTCTACCAGGGGGGGCATGACGTTAGGCAGGAATGGGAGGAAATCACTTCCCATGACACGACACATTCGGCCCCAGCAATGCATGAGATACTGGCTTTGCGGGTCGTCGGGATCAGTGATGCTAGACTGAATAGAGGCGAGCAGCTGCACGAGGTTCATGGCGTCATTACCAAGGCGCTCTTTGCCGACAGCTAGGGCGATAAGAGTGGCACACTCCATTGCCTTGGCACGCAACAGACGGAACTCCTTGTCGTTCTCCCGTTGTAAAACACCCATCAAAAGCGGCATAAGTGTATCGTAGTACTTTGAAAAGGCGGCCTCGGCAGCATCGGCAATGGTGGCAATGGTCGACAAAGCTTGCTCTTGCACGAAGCGCTTGTCGTTCTGCAGGAGTTGGAAAAGATGAGAAAGCAATTCGTCCAAGTAGGGCACAAGAATGTTTTTCTCGGCCTCCTCGCAAAAGTTGACAAGAGCGGCGGCAGCATGAGCCTTGACACGAGGCTCTGGTGACGTGAGAACAGGAATGATGGCTTTGAGAACGGTGTCGTAGTGTTCCTTCTGCATAGTAGGAGCGAAATCGGTGCTCATCTGGCCAAGGGCTTGACAACCCGCCCAGCGAACTCGCGGATGAGCGTCCTTGAGGGCGGGAACAACGAGGTTGAGGACCTGACTGAGCTCCTTGACCATGAGATCACGGCAGCCTTCGGAGATGGCAGAAATGGCCATCAGAGCAGCATGACGATCCTTCCAGGCCATCGAAGTCATCATTCTAGGAAGCCAGTTGAACGTGGGGGCCAAGATGGTCTCGCCACCGAGCTTGTTTGCCAGTCTGTCCATGCACTGTTCTCCAGCAACATGGTTGAAGTCGCTCTCCTCCGAGTCGGGCTAGACATGGGGTCAGTTCTGGAGACCTCTCGGGCTGGGATTGTCTTGGAGGGATAATTCTTCAGAATGGGGGAAACCTACGTCTTCGGATGCGAGCCACTCTGCAGCATCGTCGTCGTCTTCTCCAAGGTCAGTCATGAGACTCAAACACTGAGTTATCATGTCGTTGGTGTAAGATGGGTCCTTGCGGCACATTGACGGCGCGTAATCGGCGAAGGTTGCCATGAGCTCTAATGCATTTTGGCGTGCGATGTCAGACAGCTCCTTGTCTTGAATGACGCCGACGCTGAACATGACGAGATTGTGGAAAAGAGGCTTGAACATCTTGGGGCAAGTCTCGGCAAGGTCTATAAGGGCGATGAGAGCCTTGCTGAGGTCCTCGGAGTCTTGAGAATCCTTGATAGGGGGCAGGATGTTGAGAACATCGGGCAGCAAGCCGAAGTACTTCGGTTGTGCCTTTTTGCTCAGGTTGCGGAAGAAGGAGGCAAAGGCCTCCATGGCGGCCAATCGTACCTGTCAGTTTGTCACAAGTCAGTCCAGGTCGCTGCATTTGCGGGAAGTGCATGTAGAGCAGAGTAGATAAGTGTAGAGTAGGACGGAGTAGAGTAGAGTAGAGTATAGTTCGGGCATGGATGCTTACTCCGACAGCATCGTCCTTGAAACCTCTCCCGAAGGCTTCCAAGACAGCGCCTTCGTGCTGCTTCTCTATTATGCCCGGGGTGGTGGTGAAGACACGGTAAGCGGTCTCACGCTTGCCAGCGTCGGGAGACAAGCTCAGCTGGAAAAGGACACCGAGAATCTCTGGCCAGCTATCATCTGCGCGGAAGTTTGCATCAATATCTCGTTCTGGGATTTTTGGGTGTCTTTTGGAGTCTCGTTTGAAGACAGGCGGGGAATCGGGACACACTGACTGTTTTCGGAATATTGCCTGGCGACATCCGCGACGGCATCGCTGATCTTGTTGCGTACAGTACGGTCGGACTCATTGGCCAGGGCCTCGAGGAGTTTCTGGCGGATAGCGGTGGCATGGTCAGGGACCAAAGAGATGAACATCTCGACGGTGTCACCCTTATCATTCTTGCGGCTCTTGGAGGATATCCTTCGGAAGATGACGGCGGCGAAAGAGCGTATCTGCTTTGTGTAAGTTGTGATCTACCGTGATTTTGACGGTTTGTGAGGCAAATGGAAGGTTTGAATTCTTTAGAGCAAGTGTTAGAGAGAGATTGTGAACATACCGGAGCGTCCGTGGAGCCTGCTACCTGCTCGGCCAGTCCCATCAAGAGGACCTCGGGGCGCGAGGCAGTCCAGTTGTTTTGGAGGTGATCTTCGGCTTGGGAGCGGGTTGTGTTGTCGGGGGACTGCAGGGCCTGCAGGAGCTGGGTCAGCTCGGCATGGACCGCAGGCGGTAGCATGGACATTTTGACGGCGATTTGTTCGGATCGGGGTGCCCTTCGCGATCAAGACGTTGCTTCTGCCCGGTGTGGTCCTGGTCCTCGTCCTGGTCCTAAAGCTCTGCTGTGAACTACCGTGGTACTGGTAAAGTGAGGCAGTCCTATACTGTGTACGGTGTAGTGGGTGGAAGGTTTCGAGGGGTTGTGATGGAGTCGGTGGTAGGGTCCCTCTCTAGCGTTGGTTGCGTAGGTACCCAAGCAAAAAGCACCAAGGGAGGGGAGGGGAGGGGCTCCAAAAAAAAAAACAAAGTCCAGTCTGGGGAGACGAGACGCGCGAGAGCGGTGCGGTGCGGTGGTTTCTCTGCAGTGTGTAGAGAAGAAGTGTCGTCGCAAAAGCAGCCTCTGGTGAAGAGGATAGGCGCTTTGCGATTCAAGGAGAAACCAGAACGCCGGGCGAGTAACGAGGAAATACTACTTCAAGGTAGGAATAAGAATAATAATAAAAAAATTTATTAAGAAAAAATTATGGCGGAGAATGGGTCGTTGACAGACGCGGTGGGCGTTTCCTGGGTTGGCTCAACGCTCAGCTGGAGCTGCATGTAGTGCATGTAGTGCGTGTTGGTGTGTGTGGTGTGTACAAGTAATAATATGTACTTTGAGTTAGGTGGTATAAATGTGTTAGGTTAGGTAGTGTGGGTGTCCATGTTTTGAAAGGTGGGGCAGGGCAGCTTTGAGGTCACAAGTCACAGGCTACAGTGTCACAGGTCACCTGTTTTAGCGTGTACTGTGCAGAGATATCTAGGGTAGGTGTCCGTCTCTCTTTCCCCCCAAGACCCAAGCGATTCCCAGGTTATGCGTCGCGGTCAGTCTGATTTGATTCCATGTCAAGAAACACGTATCTGTCTTTCTTTTTCTTTCTGGTTCGCTTTGTTATCATGTGTCTCATAATAGCCTTTACTTGTAACCTCGTTGCAGAAACGCCGCCCCAATAATCATGTGTTCCACCATGAAACATGACTTGGTCTCTGAGGTTGATCATGCATACGGATCCGTACATAAACCCTGGCTTATTATGGTCGGGTCCCAATCACGTCTAGTGCTATTCATTTTCTTCCATGTTGTCTATATCAGTATCAACTTTGGCCTCGAGTGGGCAGCATCCGAGCTGTCTGACAATACAAGACCGCCCAATATCATTATTCTCTCTTGGTCCTAAGCCCATACCTACGCATGTGTGCTGTGTCCATTTGTTCAACTCATTGCCAATAACATGCCAAACTCTCAGCCATCCACGTTTGTGTGTCTGCCTGCCCAGGTACGACTCTACCAGTGTAGTGTCACACCGTGCATGTGGCCATGGGCTATGAAGTAACGACGACCCCTGTGAGGTAAACAATGAGAGAATACGGAGTACATAGACAGATTACCCCTCCAAGATGTGGCTGATGGCGGGGGTATTGCAAGAGCCGATAACAGCGGCTACCTAAGCCTAAGCTTAAGCCTAGACGTAAGCCTATGACGGCACGAAACCTGACCAAAAGTATGGAGGGGAGGGGAGGACCTCTCGGACCGCGACGCGTTATTGTACTCTACCGACTTGATCCAAATCATTGGCTCACGGTGCGTATTGAGCTTCATCCGTCAACCTCGCTCGCTCAGGCGCGATTCAATCTTATCATTTCCTTCGCAATCATGGCCGTTATGCAATCGTACATTACCACTATCAACCCCGCCTCTCAGTCGCTTCATTGAGCTGGTGAGACAGGCAGTAGCTTCCAGGATTGCCCCATTGAACTCATATAAAGTCATCCAAACTTGGACTGCGGACACACGGTAACGGGCGAACCCTCCGCTTCCATCTCAAGTCAAGTGTAATAGCAAAAGCTACATTCCAAGGATTCAACTGAGGGTCTGCCTCAGACCGTCCCTACAAGTGCTGCGATTGAAGAAAGCTTGCGGGGAAGGGGAGAAATAAGCTAGGCTGGGTGACCTCCGGCTTCCTGCTTCTGCAATAAGCTGGTCTGCTTCAGTCCAGCATACTCAGTACAGTATATAGATACTCACATCAGCCCGCCAGCTTGTGTAAATTCATATAGTACCCTTTGGACTTTCATCATAGTTACCTGGCCACCATGGATGAATCCAAGGATCACGCGAGCTCGGCCATCGATAGCTCCAAGGAGGCAGCCGCCACATCGCCAGCCCCTCCATCGAGATCAAATTCTTCTTCGAGCATTCACAGGATACCCAGTCATCGACAGAGTTTCGCGGAGAATCTCAGAGGCCTTCCACCTTCCCCACGCAGCCAGCGACATCCCTCCCTCACACAGGCTGCCATCCAGGATTTACTCAACCATCCACCGACAACAAGGCCCCAAAACCCCCGCTTCGCCGGCAGGGACTGGCGCGATGTCCAAGTCGGCGAGCTCATCCCCAAGGATGACCTGAAATGGGTGGATATGGACACGAGCGTTGAGGACGCTACCATGGTCTGTACCCGGCCAACTTGTCTCTTTGACTCGACACCTTTGGGCTAACTTTCTTTTTCAGCTCCTGCTAAAGAACATGTCTAGCAATATCGTTCTCATTCGGGACGACGCTTCTCAGGATATTGCCGTGTCGACGTTCGATCATAACGACTTGAACGCCTATCTACTTGTAGTCGTTGGTTTGGCTCATCCAACAGACGACTTGGTCTCACTTTACGACTCCCTTGTCGGAAAGGCGCAGGCACATGAAAGCATTCCCTTGCGGGATATTCAGGTACGTTTTGCAACGTAACTTCTACGCCTTGTCTACCTTGTTGCTAATGTTGAAGCGCATAATAGCCCATCTGTCGGAAGGAGGCTTTAGTCACACTGCCTGGCGACGAAAATCTAGCCAAGGTAATCGAAATATTCGGCAGTGGCGTTCATCGACTTCTCGTAACCAATTCATCGGGTGATGTTGTGGGCGTGCTTAGCCAACTTAGACTTGTTGAGTTTTTCTGGAACGAAGGCATCAATTTCAGGGCCATTGATGAGCTATATCCCAGGCTTATGCGAGACCTCGGAATTGGTTCTCAGCAGATAATTGCCGTTAAGTAAGGCCGCTCTCAAATCTGTCGGCGTGCAGTGCTAAAAAGTTTCGCAGTGCCGATAACCCCTTGGCCGATGCTCTCAGTCTCATGAGCAACGAGGGCCTGTCGAGCGTCGCGGTTGTTGACAATGGCCGCAATGTTGTCGGCAATATCTCGACAGTAGATGTCAGACTTCTCACCAATGCCGCAAGTTTGCCTCTGTTACAGAGCACATGCATGCACTTCATTTCCGTTATATTGAATGAACGCGGCGTAGAGAAGGGCAAGGACTCATTTCCAGTCTTCTATGTAAACCCCTACTCAACGCTCGCACATACCGGTATGGTCGCTTGTAGTCTTCGGTCGTGTATGTCTCGCTGACGGTTATTCGCAGTCGCCAAACTGGTCGCAACCAGAAGTCACCGTATGTGGGTAGTTGAGTCTGCCTCGCCTTCGCCTTCGGCCCCTGCTACTCCACTCCTCGGCCCAACTGTTCTAGTGCCAAACTCAACATCCAGCTCTCAGTCCTCTCTGGCTACGGGAACACACTTCCCCTCGGTCCCAACGTCTACGATGGCGGGCGCGAATATCTCTGGGCGCTTGACCGGTGTCGTGACACTGACTGATATTTTGAACTTGTTCGCAAGAAACTCGGGATTACACCCGTCGGATCCCAGTGAGCAGCGAGCGCGCAGACGGCGGAGCTCGAGCAGCTCTTTACGACCATCTATGGAGGCTTCACGGTCTAGTATTGACCTGAGACGTTGAATGGCACACCGGCCATCGACCTGAATTTGGTTCAATTCGGCCCCCTAAGTTGACTGTCTGTCCATGGAATATCAGTTGTGTGTGTGTACTTGTGGTATGAAATCGCCGCACTAAACGTGGATTGTGAAGCGAAATGGACCTGGAAGCCATTATCCTGTATCGTCTGTGATACGCATGTGGATTTTGCTATATTCTACACAGGTCCATCGGAGCGAGCAGCGTCCTACATTGTAGTTTCTGGATCCTCATCATGCAGCCGGAAATGTATATTCTTCTTTCTACTTTGCCCCGTTTGTTTTCTCGTGGTTTCTGTAACCCTTCAAAGCATCCGGATGTTGTTGTGCCTTGACGACGAAATATAAGCTGCTAACTCACATGCGCACTTCACGCGGCCTTTGACCCAGACTTGCCCTCGATTTTCGGAGCAAAAGGTGTTGAGCCAACTATGTAAGAGTCGACGTCCAAACCTTGCACCTTCCTCCGGTCAATCACTCCACCACATCCCACTGGTATGGTCTTAAACTAGAAGGTCTAAATCATGTAGGCCCACCGTGTTGCTTTCCCTTCTCCGCAAGCTAATATGAAGCTATCAAAACTGACTCCCAAGCTCGTCGAAAGGCATAAAACCGAGGCACCCACCTAGTTGAAGTCCTGTCATTTAGACATATGCCAATCTAATCTCCCAATGCAATTCTTACCTCCAAGTCAGGTGAATAAAAATAGCTCCTTGGCATATTTCTAGACCATGGACGACGACTTGATCATAGAATAACGAGAATAACCCGTTTACATAACAAAACCCGCATGAGTTCTGGGGGAATGTGATCTTTATTCCTCAGTCGACAAAAGTCCATGCATTAAAGTTTCTGGTCAGGAAGAAACGTTGGAGCAAACGGCCATCTGACAAGTCAACATTGGCTGAACCAGCCATTGTCTGTGGTGCGGCTGGTCGTAGGTATTGGAGGCCGTATCCGTGGTGGCTGAGAGGAAAATCAGTGTTGACCGTCTTGGGGTCCGATGTAGTGACAACATCAGCTTGAAATACGTTGACTTGAAGGTGCGGGGAGGAATACCCCCCATGAACGGGGAATGGTTTTCGGTATATGACCTAGTACAACTTCAAACCTTTCGTTCCACTGCGACAGGTACATAGATCGCAACTTGCATATATTTGTGCCGGTCTTAATGATTACTGAATGAGTTATTGTTGAACGGGCTACCATAAATTGGTGTATATGAATCGCTAGACTGCGACTTATAGGACAGTACGAAACTAGGACAGGCAAAAGCAAAATTCTCCCCTGCTGTCCTCATCTGCTCGAAATTATATCTTGTAAATTCACATGCAGCCACAGATTGGTTTGATCGGGGGTATCAATCGCATTTACGTGCGGACTATGGGCGATGGCTTCCTAGACGAGGAAACCGGCTCGTGCTTAATAAGGTAAAGCCTACGATCCAACGATATTTTGAAAATGATATTACTGAGAGGCACTATGCATCACATCCGGGAACATATATTGCAGAGTTAACGGTTTCCCGACCAGTCCATCTTTCATCCGGCGTCCTTTCGCCGAGGGCTATGATACAGTAGACTCTAATGAAAGGGATCCCCTGGCATAGAGATGTTATAAATACTAGCTAGATTCATCAATAATTTACACTTGTGTGACACGGCAGATATGATCTATTGCATCAAAGTCCAAAGTTGATTAGGTGACCTACAAATCCGTAACCATAGTTTGAGTTCATGGGCTGAAAGGAGTAAAGAGGAAAGGGGTCTGTGGGGAAGCGCGCGGTCCGAAATGGTCCGAGGTAATGTGCTACGTTACAACTGGTAGCGGCAAACATGTGGTCATATAAGCCGAAACATCGGATCAACTCCTAGACGTAGGCTTGGATGATGTAACGTCGAAAGTACTGTATATCTCAAGCGGGGTCTGAAATTCAGCTCTCGGCGCCGACAGGCGCGCTTCAATGCTGCCAAGCCCTGGTCAACGATGCAGTTCTGTTCTCCTCACCGGCAATTATTATATCTTGCTGGGTCACATCCAGCACATGTGGTAGTCATCTTAACAGGTCGGGGCAATGTGAGCCGGCAAGCGAAGATCAAGATAAATAGAGCATACATTCAAGAGGTCCTGGACATGAATTTGTTTCTAATCACCAGCCCTTCGCTAGGACATCAATAACGACAATGCTAGGCATGTTTTGTATTGTAGAAAAGAACTGGGGGCTTATGATCCTAGGTATCTTATTTCAATTGGCAAATACGCACTCAGCAACGGCTCATTCCATCTCTCGAGGAGTGTCGTCCTCGGTTCGTGAGCGCATAAGCTTGAATGGCGGCTGGAGATTTACACGTTTCACGTCGAACCCGGACTCTCTGTCCTACAACGAGACATTGAAACCATGGGTGCTACCATCGGCCAACGACTATATTCTCAATGGCACCAAGCATCAACGCCCGAATGGGACCGCCCCTGGCTACAATTTAGAGTTTACACAATTATCCTTTGATGATAGTTCGTGGGAAGCAGTCACGTTACCACATGACTGGGCAATCAAAGGACCCTTCAATGCACCTGGCATCAGTGGCGGTATGGGACGCCTCCCGTCTAATGGCGTTGGATGGTATCGCCGTAGCTTGAGCTTCGCATCGAGTGACGTCGGCAAGTCAATTTTCCTAGACATCGATGGTGCCATGTCGTACTCGGCTGTCTGGCTAAACGGCGATCTTGTCGGCGGTTGGCCGTACGGATATGCTTCATTCCGGTTAGACCTGACACCATACATTAAGGTAAATGACGATAATTTGCTTGCTATTCGTCTCGATAACGCCCTGGATTCGTCACGATGGTACCCTGGAGCTGGAATCTACCGCAACACCTGGCTTGTCAAGGTTGATCCAGTACACATAGAGAACTTTGGTACGCGGATCGTTTTCCCATCTGTATCGGCGGAAGAAGCAACAGTCAAACTTGTCGTGGCTGTCGAGAACAAGGGAACATCAGATCAAGCTGTAACGGTGGAAACAGTAATCAGTCCTAAGGGGACTGATGATATGGTAGCTAAAATCCCAGGGGCGCTGGTGAATGTGATGGCTGGGTCGAGGCAATCAATCAGTGGCTCGGTCACCATTCCCGAACCATTGCTATGGGGCCCACCCCCAACACAAAAGCCAAATCTGTATGTGGCTGTGACGTCTATATCTACAAGCAACGGTTCGGTCGTTGATAAGTATGAGACAATATTCGGCATCCGCTCAGTGACTTATGATGCCAATCGAGGTATCCTTATCAACGGCGAAGAGGTACGTATCAGAGGAACTGATAACCATCACGATCTTGGTAGCCTGGGAGCCGCATTCAATTACAGAGCTGCGCAGCGGCAACTCGAGTTGTTGCAAGAAATGGGTGGGAACGCACTCCGCATGTCGCATAACCCACCGGCTCCTGAGTTACTCAACTTGGCTGACAGTATGGGCTTCTTGGTTATGAACGAAGCCTTTGATGTGTGGAACGATGAAAAGGTGACCAATGATTACCATTTACTGTTCGCTGATTGGCACGAGCCAGATCTCCGATCGTTTATTCGTCGGGATTTTAACCATCCTTCCGTAATCGCCTGGAGCATCGGCAATGAGATTCCCGAACAGAGAACTGACGCTGGCGCGGCGACTGGCCGAGTGCTGTACAATATCGCCCATGAGGAGGACCCCACGCGACCGGTGACATCGGCTTTGAACAACGGCCAACCAGGCGATGGACTAGCGGACCTCCTAGATGTTGAAAGCCTTAACTATCAGGGCGAGGGACGAGGAAATTCGTGGATTGGCACTTTCCCTGATTTCCATAACAGATATCCGGAAAAGCTGATCTGGACAAGCGAGAGTGCATCCACTCTAAGCACTCGCGGCACTTACATCTTTCCCGTTGTTAGCAATATGAGCCAGGTTGTTGGCGATGGACTTGGAGATGGTGGCAACTCCAGCTCACTACAGGTCAGCTCTTATGAGCTATACGCACCATCATGGGCTTCTTCCCCAGACAAGGTGTTCAAGCAACAGGACCTTCACCCTTATGTCGCAGGGGAGTTTGTGTGGACTGGCTGGGATTACCTTGGTGAGCCCACGCCGTATGATGACTTTGAGGCAGCACGGAGCTCTTATTTCGGTATTATCGACTTGGCTGGATTCAAGAAGGACCGTTTCTACCTATACCAGTCGCGCTGGCGACCTGACTTGCCCATTGCCCATATTTTGCCACACTGGAGTTGGCCAGATCGTGTGGGTCAATTGACGCCTGTCCACGTTTTCTCGTCTGGTGATGAAGCGGAACTTTTTGTGAATGGAAGATCAGCTGGCAGAATCCTCAAGGAGCCGTTTACCTACCGTTTTCGCTGGGACAATGTCACATATTCACCAGGGGATCTCCATGTCGTGGCATATAAGAATGGCTTGAAGTGGGCCGAGGCAAGCAAGAAGACGGTTGGCGCCGCTGCAGCTCTAAACATTACAGCAGACCGGGCAATAATTTCAGCTGATGGGTATGACTTGTCCTTTGTGACGGTAGCTATCGTCGATGCTGCTGGAGATATCGTACCACAAGCGAGCAACAATATTACTTTCTCAGTATCAGGGCCAGGGGACATTATATCCACTGATAACGGTGACCCGACCGATTTAACACCGTTTTCGTCATTAACACGGAAGGCGTTTAATGGTTTAGCCCTCGCTGTGATTCGAACAAGGTTTGAAAAACAGGGAAATATTACGATATCGGCTGTTACAAATGGGTCATTTTATACAGATATAAACTTATTAAGTATTTAAAAACTAATGTAAATTAAATTCTTTATTATTTAATAAAGAATTTATATTTAAAATTTTAATGTTATATATATAAACATAAAGATAACATGATTAAATTTTATAATATATAAAAGAAAATTAAATAAAGATATTTATAAATATAATTATTAAAGTATTAATTATATTTATATATAAAACAAATGTTTAAATTCGGTATTAAAGTAATAATTATTTATATAAATTAAAATATATAGTTTTTGTTATATTTAGTTGTTCTTTTATTAATACTTTTTTAACTATTTAAACTATTATCAAGTTTTAATAATTTTAATATATAACTTTAAAGCTTTAAAACTTATTTAGTTTTAAGCGTTTATTAATAATATTAAAAGTTATTAAGCTTCGAATTATTAACGTTATTATTTATATAAATATTTATAAATAATCTATAAGAATAAACAGGAAAATTCAAAAATAAGACGTATATAATTTATTTTATTTTATTATTTAATATTGTTTAATAATCTTATGTTTTAAAAGGGAAGGAAGTTATTTTAATATATTATTAAACTTCTTCGATAATAACTTACGAAAATACGTTAAAGCTTATACGATTAATATATGTTAGGCTAGACTAATACATGGCTGGCCTTAAGCCAGCCATGGTATAAGCGTAAAGTTAGCCATAACTTTGGCTAGGCTAATGTTATAAATAAGTCATTAAACATACTTTATATAACGTTGGCTATACTAACATGCCTAACAATATATTTAATAAATAATGATTTTATAATAAACTTTTATTTTTTATTATTAATTATAGTTTATTATTTAATTTACTTAATAAGGATTTTATAAAAGGAAATTCTCTTTAATAATTCATATTTAAATAAATTTAATATAATTACTTTGTATTTAAATATAATATATTATTATATAAATTAATTAGATTTAAATAAATAAAATAAAATTAAAAATATTAATATTTATTAAAAAATTACGAAAACAATTAAGTATTATTTAACTTAACGAAAATTTTCGAAAATTTATAAGTATTTATTTATGCTTTTTAACATTAAATACTTAATTTAAATAATAATACCCGATATAACGATTATAATAATAATATATAACATTATTTAAAACATAATGTTTGTTATTTTTCTTATATTTTAAATATATATATTAATAATAATAACGACTAGTAAGTAAGACTAATAAACTTTACGAGTTTATTTCTATTATTATTAAATAATAATAAAGATTTTAAAATATTAAAAGATTCGAAATTTAAGAATACATTATTATTTTATAAATTTTTAAGTCATTACCTTTTTAATAATATAAATAAAAATTTAATAAGCCGAGGTTAATAAGTGGTAGTATTAGCAAAGTATATATAAGAAACTCACGATTTATTATTAAAAAGGATTAAAGAACTTACTTATTATAAGGCTTAAATAAAAAGATTTAAAAAAAAACTTAAACCTTGAAATATATATAATATATATTATTAAATAACTAAATAATTTTAAAATATATATATTTATCTATACTTTATATAAAATATAATTAAACTTTTTATTAAAATATAAGGCAAAATTTGTTATATATTTATTTAATTTCTAAAGAATTAATTATAATTAATTGAGATTATTATATTTAAAATTAATGTATTATTATTAGGGTTAATATATTAGTTATAAGTTATAATTCATAAGTTTAATTATTATTATTATTAAATACGCCGTAGGACTCTAAGTCCCTCGGTACCTCTCCGAGTTAAACCGTACGGTAAACCTTGCCTTAAGGGCTGGACAAAACCCGTACGCTTCGTGTGCTTTACGCTCTAATAGCGTTTACGTTATAATGTCTATAATGCGACGTTGGTTTTCACCTAACCAACGTAACTACCCCTGAAAAGACTGGCTATCCCCGATATTAGATAGTCTCCCCGTTTATAATAGCCACTGAACTAGAACCTTTGACACTTTCGGAATCAACGTAGCCGCGGCGAGGTCGCGGCGTGTATCCAATCTTACCGGAGCTATAAAGCTCCTTAGGCGTGCTTGAGCCTCTTCTAATAATCCGCAATAAAGGAATACGTGTACGACTGTTTCAGGGGCTTCGCCGCAGCGGCAGAGGGGTGTATACGCTCCGAACGCGTCTATTCTAAATAAGAAGGCTGCGAGTCCAATCCGTTCCGACCGGATTTGGAAGATTATCGTGGCTTCTTTCCTCTTAAACTTCTCGTACTGTTTTAGACCGGTTCCAGGGGCTTCGTCGGCTAATGCTCTGCGTTGGCGATCATCTTGCGAAGCGTTATCGCTTTGTCTACGCTTTTGCTAGTGTCTAGAGAGAGCTTGTCTTATATCTGGTCCTTCGGCCCATCTTAGTGCTCGTTCGTACTTCTCGATCGGGTATGCTGCTGGGCGTAAGGGGAGCGGTAACGGCTTTCTTCGCCTGACCGGCCTTGCTTCTCGTAATATATGCGTCGCCTTTGCGCAAGCGGTACGTAATAGCTTATTAGTCTTTTTCTTACGAATCCGTAGTTCGAACTTCGTTGCCTAAGCGCTTAAATAAATGTCTAGCGGCGGGATCGCTGATTTAGCTTCAAGTATCCGCGTTAGTATAGCCTTATATACGCCGCAAATAGCGCGTAAGCACTCGTTTTGGGAGCTCGCTAGTGCTTTGACCGGGCCTACGGGTCTCTCGCTAATAGTGTACCACGTAGCCGCTCCGTATACAAGGGCTGTTCGTATCACTACTGTATATAATAGCCTTGCTCGTAGGAAGTCTATTCCCCACGCCATTCGTACGAGCTTCGTAAGGGCTAGCTTTTGTGTAGCGAACTTCGATTTTACTCTCTCTATATGGGCGTGCCAATTTAGTTTCCTATCGAACCAGACGCCAAGGAACCGTGCTGACACAACCGGCGTTATAGCTGCGTTTCCGAGGCGAACTCCTAACGTTAACGGGTCTCTGGCTCTTGTAAAGTGTATAAGCTCGCACTTTTCTGGCGCGAAGTCCATGCCGTGCCTAGTTGCCCATGCCTTACACGTCGTCCACGCTGCTTCTAAGTGTGTACAGGTTGTCTTTACATCGTGGCCGACGCTAAGTAGGTTCGTATCGTCGGCGAACCCTACTATAATTAGCGATGGGTAATTTGCTGCTAGCTCTTCGTATAAGGTAGAGATATAGAGTAAGAATAATATAGGTGATAGTGGGGAGCCTTGGGGGACGCCCGCGTTTAGTAAGAAGGGCGTGGACTCTTCGCCGTCGAAGCGTAGCCTAGCCGTCCTATCCTCTACGTAGCTCGTAACCCATGCCCGGACCCATTCCGGAAATCCCTTCTGGGCTAGGATCGCGATTAACCTGGTATGATTAACTGTATCGAACGCTCCTTTTATGTCTAGTTATAGTAGCGAGGCAATGCCTCCGCGCCGCCAAGTTATATGCGCTACGTCTTCGACGATACGTATAGCGAGTTCCGTAGAACGGCCCTTACGGTTGCCCATCTGGCCGTTAGGAAGGACGCCCCCTTTCTCGGCTGCTTCTGTGATTCTCCGGGCCATTACTCCTTCGATAACCTTCCCTATCGTACTAAGTAGCGCTATTGGTCGCCACCCGCTTGCCGTGCGTCTTTGGGCTGTTGTCTTGTTTGGTTTAGGGATAACTACTACTCTAGCGGTGCGAAAGCGCCGTGGGAAGTAGCTAATAGCGAGGCTTGTTGTAGTTATATCCGCTAGGATCTTATAGAGTGGTTCCCCGTAGCTCTTTAGTAGTCCTACCGGGATTAAGTCGTCTCCCGGGGCTTTCCATGACGCCATCTTTGATACGGTAATGCTGATATCTGTTATAGATACCTCTTGTTCTATATCGAGTACGTTGCTCGCTCGTGGCGGTGTTATAGCGAGGTCGTATAGGTCCGCGTACGGGCTCGGGAAGAACCTTTCCGCTAGGATTTGTGCCTTTATGCTATGGGTAGTCCCTGTGGCCGTGGCCGTCCCGTTGTCGTTGCTTTGTAGGTCTGGTATACTATGTTGATCTTGGGGTTTCCAACTGCGTAGTCGAGCCCACCGTTATAGCGCCCATAAGCTGTTACGGTCCCTTGCCGTGGCTTCTAGCTTTTCTTACCAGCTCCGTTCTTAGGCGTCTGCTATTTCTTCCTTTTGGTGCTGCGTAGCAGTGGTATACTTAGTCCATGTGTTAAGGGATTTCGCTTGTAAGTAGTCCCTACGGCGTCGCTTTGTATCTGCGCAGGCTTTGCTAACTTGTGGACTCCACCATGGTACCCCGTGGCCAGTGCTTACCGTCCGTTTTGGCGCTGCTAAGTCTGCGATTTCATGTAATTCGTTTACTAGCCAGTCCACTGCTTGGTCGATTTCATCGGCTATTTGGACGGGTAGCCAGTTCTCGAATCTGTTGGCCGCTTCGGCTAGGATAAGCTCTTTGTCGGCTGCTGCCCAGTTCCAGCCTTCTATCGTACGTAGTCCTTTAGCTGCGGCTTCGCCGCTATTGAGGATTTGTACCCTTTGGGCCCGGTGATCTGAACCTTCTAAGCCTGGGTCCCCTTCGTAAAGGATCTCTGTACCTTCCGTAGCCCAAGCTAGGTCGATAGTTGAGTCCCTTTGGTTGTGTCTGCTCCTTGTTACCTCCCCGTACGGTGTTATTAACGTAAGTCGCCACCGTTGCGCCCACGTTGTTACTTTCTCACTATGCCTTGACTCTCGCCCGTGTATATCCCATAACGGGTGGTAGGTGTTAAAATCCCCTACGAGCAAGTGCTTTCCTTTAAGAGCGTCGCTTGGGAGCTCTGTTAAAGGGCTAACCCAGCTGCTTATTTGGTTCGGTGAGTAAATAGACCATATCGTGACTGGTTCCAAGCCTTTTGTAAGTGTAATACATGCCCAGTCGTGGCCTAACCGGGGGTGTAGTGTTGTTATGTCGTATCTTTTGTGTACGTAGAGCGCTGCTCGTCCGCTGCTATATACTACTTTGTAGCTCGACCAAGATGGGCAGTAAATGATCCCGTTTTTCACCCATGGTTCTTGGAGCGCAATAAAGTCGCTACCTCCTCCCTTGTCTAACGCTAGTATCACGTTAGACCTTGATCCTGCGGTATTCTAATAGAGGGTTGTAATTCCCATTATGCTGTAGAGGGTGGTGGCATTCGGCTATCTTTTGCTATAGTGGTCCACTAGCGGAGCCGAGCTGCGGACTGTTCCCTTTAAGCGGCTTGCTTCTTCGACCCGCCTACTGGGCGTCCGCGTTTCGATGACACTACGGTAAAGCCATCCTCACTTCTTGGCTGGCTTGTATAGTCGGCTGTAGGTAGGGAGTTAGGCGGGGTAAGCCGTCCTTTGCTTTGCGATCCCTCGGTGTAGCTACGGACCTCGAACTGACGTGGTCGGTGGGTATACGCCTCCGCCGCTCTTTCACGCTGCTTGATCGCGGCTGGACAGCTACGGTCCCACGCAGGGTATGGCCCTGTGCAGTTGATACAGCGTTTTGTTCCCTTTTCGCCCTTTTAGGGGCACCCTTTTTCCCCGTCTAGGTGGGCCGTGGCTGCGCAGATGCCATATCGTGGTGTCTTTTTGCAGAACCTTGCGATATGGTCGTATTCATGGCAACGGAAGCACTAGCGTACCCGGAGCGTTACATCGTATGGTTCGCAGCTAAATACTAACGCTTCCCATACTAGCCCGTAGTCGCAAAGCTTCTTCGCTGCCTCTACGCTATCCACGTGGAGGATTAGAGCTCCGTACAAGGCCTGGGGGGCTTTTAGGAGGCTCCTCTTCGCTTTAGTAACGTGGTTATCCACTTCGTTAACTTCGAGGATATCCCGTAAGATCTTTGTTTCATCGTAGGCTACCCGTAATAGCTTTGTTGGGATGCCTTTCGCTAGTACCGCTACCTCCCGGCGAGTAAGTAGTGCCTTTTCTCCGAAGGCGCTACTTACCCACTGTTGGTTAGCAGTGGCCGTTTGGATAGCCCCGTGTTTAAACGTAACTACCGTGTCGCCGCTATATAGCTTGCGGACTGCTATCGCATCGTTAACGCCACGAGCTTTGTTTACTGCCTTTAATACTTCGGTAGTAGACCTATTCTTTAACTGGTCCCCTTGGATTCCTTTTACTACCACCTCTCTCTCGCGGCTTGCCGGTACAATTACCGCTTGCTTCCACGGGTCGACCCCGTTGTGTCCTAGCTGCGTATCCGCTGCGACTTTAGCCCAGGTCGTATCCGTCGTGTTCTTCCTCTCCGTGAGGGCCACTTGTACCGATTATACGGACTGTAAGATCGCTTGTTGTAGCCCGGCTAGAGCTTTGGTCATATCCTCTTTGCTAGCCGTGCGGCTCCCATCCTCGAGGGAGCGGAGCTGGTACCATCGGCCTATTAGCTCCGCTAATTCACCAGTCTTTTCGGGGGTAACTAAGCTGGTTATCATCGATTCGACAAGTTGTAGTTCGCTGCCGGTAGCCTCATTCGCATTCGCTTCGCTGCTTTTTCGCTGTTTCTCCGTTGCGCCCGCGCCATTCGGGGCGTGGGTGCTCTCGTTTGCTTGGGGGTGGTGAAAACTCTGATCGAGTCCGCCCCGCCCTTCGTCAATTGCCATCGGCGCCGCCATCGCGTTGCGCCTACGTCTCGACGTAAGTGCGCGATCGTAAATAGCGGGAGTCGATAGTAAGGATTCGATTGCCGTGCCCGGCGTGTTAATTAGACGCGATTTCGTAGAGTTACCGTTCTTCAATCTTTTTTTTCTTTTAAAATGATATTAAAATTATAAATATTTATTTAAAGTTTAATTAAAAACTTAAACTAAATTTAATATTTAAGTTAATAATTAATTTCCGAGTTAAATAAAACTTATTGAATTAATAAGCTAATTAATCTTATACTTAATGAGTTATATATTACTTAATTATAACGTACTTAATTTATATATTTTAAGATTCCATTTAAAATAGTTCCTTTTACACGTTTTAATATTTATATAAGTATTTAAGTGTATTAAGATTTAATTAATTATATAAAGGATAATTATTAATATAATCTTTATTATATAAATTAAGTAAAAATAATATTTACATTAAATTTATATAATAATAACACTTTTATTTAAACATAACTTTAAATTTTTAAATTTTTAAATAATCATTAATATAATCTTTATTATATAAACTAAGTAAAAATAATATTTATAATAAGTTTATTCAAGATTAATATTTAGTAATTAGTGCTTTAAATAATGCTTAAATTAATTATAAAATTCGTAACTAAAATTAACTTAATTTTAATATTAATTATAAATAAAAAAAGATTAATGATTAATTTTTAAACCTTAATTACGAAAGATATATATAAAGAACATAACTAATTAAAGTTAAAGGGTAAACGATAACGACTTACTTTTATAATTAAGTCTTAAAAGGTTAAGACAAAGAAAGAAAGGACTTAATCTTATAAACGAAAGTTAAGAACTAAGCTTAAAGTAAAGAAAAATAACTTAATGTAATTAATTATTATTATGCTAATCTTATTAAACAATAAAAATATAAGATATTAAGTTATATAATTAAAGAATAACATAAATATAACGCTTTATACGATTTTAAAAGCGATTAAAGCGTCGCGCTTTAAAGAGTATTAATAAATAAATAAATATAATGTTATAATAAAGGTTTAGAATTAATTAAACTAAATTACCTTCATAATTAAATACATAATTAATAATAAAATTATATATTTTGTATATAATATACTTTAATTGATTTTAATTAATAAATAATGAGTAAAATTAACTTAATTAATTTAAACGTTTAAAGAATAAAAAGGGAAAAAACTAAAAAACTAAAAGTAAAGAAAATAAAGAAATGAATTAAAGAAATGTAATAAAAAAAGGGAATAAAATAGTTATTTTTATTATTATATTTTTAACCTTTTACGCTTTTCTCCTTTTTAAGCGACCTTTTATATTTTTTTTAATTAAAAATTGTTTTTAAGTTTTTTTATTAAAGCTAATTACTTAAGTATATTAAGATTTAATTAATTTCTTAACTTAAAAGTAATTAACTTAGAGACAAAAAAGCTACTTTTAATAAAAGTTAAAGTAATTAAAATTACTAAATATCGACGATTTATAATTATTAAAATCGGGTTTTAATAAAGTAGTGTTTATAAAAGGTTAATAAATATATATTAAAAAAACTTATAATTTATATTTTTATATTTCTATCTTTTATTTTTATATCCTTTATCTTTATACACTTTTTTATATAAATGTAAGTATAAATGGTTTTCTTAAAGATAATTATTTATATTACCTTTTATTATAATTAAAATATTATTACTACTTTAAACCTCTTTTAAATATATATAATTCAAGTTTAATTTTATTAAAATAATTATTAATATAACCCTTATTAAATAAATTAAATGATATTTATATTTAAATTAAACATATTTAAAATTTAAATTAATTACGAATTTTATATTTAAGATTAAATAATATTAATCTTAGTTTCAGTTAATTATAATATAAATATAACGCCCCTTAGTTATATATAGTGTAATTACGTTATTAGAAATAACCTCGATAATATATACTTTTATCTTATTAGTTTAACGGTATATTAAACGTGAACTTATTATAACATATAATAAGGATTAGATCACTTATTTTATATAAATAATGAATACTTTAATAATAAATTTATCCTTTTATACATATAATATTATTATTATATTAATTCAATTTTTAATAAAATTTGAAATTATGTTATAAAATCTTAGTTACTTTAATTTAACGAGTCGAAACAAAGTATTATAAGTAAATATAAATAATTTTAAAGAAATTAACAAATTTAATAAAGAAAAAGCTTATAATAAAGTATTAACTTTTATATTAAGTAAAATTTCTTTTTTAAATATTCTTAACGCTCCGTCGTTTAGAGAAATGTTATTTTAATTTTAATAAATAAGTATATTTTATATTTTGAATTTAATTAATTTTCCAACTATTAATTTCTCCGATTATTAATACTTAGAAAATTCAAGGAATTAGAAAACCCTAATTTTAAAAAGCCTTAATAACTCTTAACTCCTTTATAAAGTTAAATATTAAAAATATTAAAAAGGTTTTTGTTATTTTCGATATTTAAATTTCAAATAATAATACTTCTTATTTATAAATAACTATTTGTTTTATTATAACTAGGGTTTAGAAATTAACTATTAGTCTTTCTAATATTTATAATTAAAACAAAAATTAATAATATTTAATTTTAGTTATAAATTTCGTGACTAATTTAGTTCTTATCTAAGGCGTTGGCTAATTAATATTAGTTTAAATTAATCTCGTTTAATTTATAATTTAATTAATACTTAAAAGGAATTCTAACTTTTATAAACATTTAAATATAAATTAAATATTATTAAAAATACTTAATATAAGCATTAATATTATTTATTTATATAATAAAGGTTATATTAATAGTTATGTTTTATATAATTAAATTTACCTTATATACATTTAAAAGAGTTTTAAAATAATAATAATGTTTCTTAATTAAAATAAAAGCATATATTAATAATTATTTTTAAACCCCTATTTATACCTTTTTCATTAAAAATGTATAAAATATAAAAATAATACTTTATTAAATACTTTATATTATTAATTATAACTCGTAATATTTAGTTATTTTAATTGTTTTAGCTATTTATTAAACGAGCCTTTATTAGTTCCAAGTTAATTACTTTTAAATTAAGAAATGAATTACATTATAATATATTTAAATAAGTAACTTTATAAGGAAATGTAAACAGTATTTAAAGAGAAGAAGAGCTTAAAAAGTTAGAAATATATTAACGGAAAATAGCCATTTAATTTTATTTCTTATTTTAGTTCTTTAATTTATTTCTAAATTTTCCTTTTCCTTAGTTTCTTTTTTCTAATGTTTTTAACTTTTTATTTATTTCACTTTAACTTATTACTTTAACTTATTAATTTAACTAGTACTTTAACTTATTATTTTAATAATTAAAATTAAATAAAACATATTTTATATATATTATATACTTGTATTATTAGTTATTAATTGAATTATAATTAAGATTTAAATAAAGTTAATTAATTTTACTTTCAAAGGTAACTTATTAATTTAGTTTTAATAACAGATTCTTTTATTTAAATTAAATTAATTACAATTAAAACTAATTTGTCTTAGTATTAATCTTAGTTTAAGTTACTTTTAACTTAGTTATTTAAAAACTTTAATTATTGCTCAGTTTAATTTAACTTATTCATTAATCTGGTTTACTATAATAAATAAACGAGATGTTATAATAGATATTAATTATGAATTAAAATTTATTTACAATACTTTTCTAATTATAAAGATTTTAAATTTCTTTAAATATTTCTTTTTTATAAATTAAATTAATTGACATTATTCGACATAAGATAATTAATAATAACACTTTAAGTAAAGTCTTTAAAAATAAATATTTAAGTATTATATTTAATTAATTCTATATAATATTTCATATATATCTTATGTTTATTATTAACAACATATAATAATATTCAAAATTCGGAGTTTATTTCGTATTATTTTAACGTTAGTTTTCCAAACATAAAAAGTAATAATAAAATAATACTAATTCTAATGATAAGTATAATAATACCTTATTTCTTTTAATTTTTAATTTTTAATATATTAAAGTAATAATAACTAACTTAAGTTAATTAATCGAGCTTAAATAAATTATTATTTTAACGAAACATACTTTTAAAATATATAAATTATTATTAAAAGGTATTAATGTTATAAAATAAAATAATCTAATTAATAAAGAATATTTTAAATAAATAACCCGAATAATAAGTATTTATTTTAATTTTATTAAATATTATTAAATATTTTTATAAAATACTATTATGAAACACTTTATTAATTTTTATTTTAAACTTTTATTTATCATAATTAAAGTTAATATATAAGTAATAAGCTATTAGTTATTAGTTTAGTTAACTTATTAATTTATTAAATTTAAATTTACTTTTTATTTTAAATTAAATTATAAGCTTATTACACTTTTTATTTCTTTTTATATAAATGCTTTTTTATTAGGCTAGACTAATACATGGCTAGCCCTAAACCAGCCATAGTATTAGCGTAAGGCTAGTTATAACTATGGCTAGGCTAATACTATAAAGAGTTAGTAAACATGCTTTATATAACACTCTTCTCTAACCACACGTTAGCCATACTAACATGCCTAACATTTTTTAATTTATTACTCTAAGTAAAGATTAATATATACTATATATATATAGAAATATATCTCTTTTTATTCTTATTAAATACTTTTAACATTAATAAAAAGGGTTTAAGAAATGTTTAAATGTAATTATATAATAAGATTTAAAATGGATTAAGATATTAGTATTTAAAGATTAATAATAATAAATAATTATTAAGTTAATTAAATTAATTAAGTTTATGACTTATAAATTTTTAATTAATTTAAATTTAAATATTTATTAACGTAAAATAATTATATTAAATTATTTTTAAACTTAAATTAAACTTAAACTAATCAATTTTCGTTAAAACTTAATAAATTAATTATTTCTTAAGTTTATTCATGAATACTAGAAATATTTTAAAATATCTTTACTAATTTTAATTATATATTATAAACTTCAAAAATAATTAAATAAATAAGTCGAATTTATTTAACTTATAATATAACTTTAAATATAACTTTAAATACTTAATCTTTTCTAATATAATTAATATTTTATTTAATAATAACGATGTAAATAAACAAATAAAAGGTGAAATATTCTTTTACTAAGCTTAATAAGTTAACTCTAATTTTATAAAATAAATAAATTTCTTTAATATATTATTATTATTATTATTATTATTATTATTATTATTATTATTATTATTATTATTATTATTATTATTATTATTATTATTATTATTATTATTATTATTATTATTATTATTATTATTATTATTATTATTATTATTATTATTATTATTATTATTATTATTATTATTATTATTATTATTATTATTATTATTTATTATTATTATTATTATTATTATTACTATTATTATTATTATTATTACTATTATTATTATTATTATTATTACTACTACTATTATTATTATTATTATTATTATTATTATTATTACTACTATTATTATTATTATTATTATTATTATTATTACTACTATTATTATTATTATTATTATTATTATTATTATTATAAGTAAAGTTAAGAAATAGTTTATTTATAAGTTAACTTATTAAGTTTCAATTAAACTTAACAAATTTAAGTTTAATTTAAGTTAATAAATAATTAAGTTTAATTATTATAAGTTAATAAATTTATAAGTTTAAGTTAACTTAAAACTTATAACTTATTAACTTAATTAACTTTATAAATATTTATTATTAATAAGTTTTATATATTAATATATTAATTTCTTTTAAAACTCTTCTATAGAATTATATTTAAGCATTTCTTAAATCCCTTTTATTAATATAACAAAGATTTAACGAAAATAAAAAGGAATATATTTTTTATATATAGACATATAATATATATTAGTAATAGAAAAGTATATTAAATCTTTATTCGAAAAGATAAATTAAATAAAGATTTATTTAAAAATGTTAATACTTAATTTCCAAGTTAACTTAAACTTATTAAGTTTAGTTTAAGCTTTCATATTAATTAAGCTTAACATGTTTAAATTAATATGCTAATTAAACTTCTATACTAACGTTAATTATAAGACTCAAAGTCTTTTAATAGTTTTATAAATAAAATTATATAATAAACTTTGCCTTAAAGGTTAAACGAAACCGTATACTTTATATACTTTATCCTTTATTAGCGATTATATTATAATATTTATAATACGACATTAGTTTTACGCTTAGTTTACGTAATTACCTATAAAAAACTAATATTACTTTACGAAAGATATCTTATTTATTTATAAAAGTTACTTTATTAACTTCTTCGCCTTTTTTAATATAACCGTAGCCTCGGCGAGGTTGAGGTGTAAATTTAGCCTAGTTAGACTTATTACGCGTTTAAAGTATACTTCAGAGTTTTTTAATAGCCTATAATAAAAGAATACGAATTCCACGGTTTTTAATACTTTGTTATAATAATATAAAATTATGTATACTTCGAAGTCTTTTATCTTAATAAGAAAGCCGCGAGTTTAATTCGGCTTATTTTAATTTAAAAAGTTATCGTAACTTTTATCTTTCTTAAGTTTATATATAATATAAGGCCATTTTTAACCCTTTATTAACTAACGCTTTATATTAGCGATTATCTTTCGAAATATTAACGGTATCTTTATATAATTATTAAAGCTTAAAGAGCGCCGCCTTTAAATCGGGGCCGTTAATTTAATTTAATACTTATTTAAACTTCTTTATCGGGTACGATATAAAGCGTAAACGAAGCGGTAATAATATAACCTTATGTTTAATACGCTTTGTTATTCGTAAAATATACGTTACTTTAATATTAATTATATATAAATGTTTATTAATTATCTTCTCGCGTATATATATTTTAAATTTAGCTACTCTTATATTAAGATAAATATTTAATAATAAAATTATTACTTTAACTTTAAGGAATAAAGCTAATATTACTTTATACGTATTATATATCGTTTTATAAGCACTTGTCTTAAATAGTTATTAACGCTTTAACTAATCTTATAAAGGCTTTATTAATAATATATTACGTTCTTACTTTATATATAATTATGAATTATATAACTAGTGTATATAATAACCGTCCTTATATAAAGTTTATACTTTAAATTATCTTGATAAACCTAATAAAAGCTAAGTTTTAAATAATTATCTTCGATTTTATCTTTTTTTCGGCGGAGCCCCCGAAACAGTCCTACACGTATTCCTCCATTGCGGGCTATTAGAAGAGGCTCAAGCACGCCTAAGGAGCTTTATAGCTCCGGTAAGACTGGATACACGCCGCGACCTCGCCGCGGCTACGTTAATCCCGGAAGTGTCGAAGGTTTTAGTTCGGTGGCTATTACAAACGGGGAGACTATCTTATATAGGGGATAGCCAGTCTTTTCAGGGGTAGTTACGTTGGTTAGGTGAGAACTAACGTCGCATTATAGACACTATAACGTAGACGCTATTAGAGCGTAGAGCACACGAAGCGTACGGGTTTTGTCCAGCCCATAAGGCAAGGTTTACCGTACGGTAAAATTCGGAGAGGTACCGAGGGACTTAGAGTCTTACGGCGTATTTAAATAATAATGAAAATCTTTTTTTATACAACCTTATTAATTAAGTGTTATATCGAATTAGACTCTTAAAAACCATGTTAATATAATAAATATTTTAATTACGACTTTAAAATTAACCTTTACGTTATTAAACTTTTAACTTTTATAAAATATATTAATTTATTCTTTTCGAGCGCGAAATATATCTTGTATTTAATTATTTAAGTTTAATAAATATTTTTAATTATATTAAAAAACTTATAAGTCGCTTTTACGTTATATTTAACGTTAAATAAGTGTATATTATTAATAAACTTTATTATAATAAGTAATAAATAAATAATTATTAATCTTTTATATAATATAAAGATATAAAGAAAATAAAAGTAGAAATAATAACGAACTTTAAATAACGTTAACGTGTAAAGAGAAAAGCGTGAATTCCTCGTTATTAAAGCGGAACTTAACTAACTTATCCGTTATATAATTATTAATTTATAATTAAACTCATTTTAAATAGCCTTTTTAAAATAAATCGCGGTTAACTTAATTAATTATATATATTATAATGTTATATTATATATATTATATCTTTTAAAATACGTATAATTAGTTTAATAAATTAGGCTTTATAATTACGTATTTAATTATTCGAAGGGATTCCCCTTTTTATTTTTATTTTTATAAATTATTACCTTTTCGATAAGTTTCCCGAGTATATTAAGTAATATTATTTATTATAAATGGTTAATAATACGCTTTTAAGTCGCCGTTATATTTAACTTATAAATAATATTTATTCTCGTAAGTATAAAAGTGTTTTAAGAGATAACTTATAATAAATAAGGTTCGGAATTAATTAAAATAGAGGTGACTAAGACTAAATTAGTCTTAGTCTTAATTAAACTAATTTAATTAAAATTTTCCGTAATTAAGACTAAATTAACTAGTTATACTTATTATTAATATTATTTAACTTAATCTTAATCTTAGTTATAATTAATTTAGTAATTAATAATAAAAATGTATATCTTCTATAAAATATATAAAATATATTTTAATTGATTATAATGATTAACTAGTAAGTTAAACTAATATAATTGGTTTAAAAGGTTAAATATATAAGAAAGAAAAGAAAATAAGGAAATAATATAAAGAAAAGAAATAAAAAGGCTTTTTATTATTATTATATTTTTAAGTTTTTAAGCTTTTCTTTTTTTTATAACCTTTTATATTTCCTCGATTAATTTTATTTTCTAACCTTAATTAAGTTAATTATTTAACTTTATTAAGATTTAATTAATTCCTTATTTTAAAATAATTAACTTAAAAACAGAGAACGTATATTTTATAAAAGCTAACATAGTCGGAATTATTAAATATTAACAAGTTATAATTAATAAAATTAAATATTTTATAAAATAATATTTCTAAAATATTAACAGATTTATTTACAAAAAAGGTAAGTAAGTTAATAAATAATAAATACCTTTTTAAGACTTAAAGGTGAGTTTAAATAATCCGTTAATTCGGTTTTAATTCGAATAAAATCTTAATTTAAAACAATTTATTTTCCAAAGTATTCGAGGTATTAAAATTATCTTTAATATTTAATTTAACTTCGTTTATTATACTTTATAATGGATATAATTTGTTTTTTATTTTAATATAAATTAAATTAAATAATTAAAAGAATAAATAAACTTATTTATTAAATTCGAATTTAAATAATTTTATAATTTATATATAATTTTATAAATAAAAACGTAATGAATTACTTAATTTAAAAAAAGTATCTTTAAATCGAGGATTTAAGGTTAAAGAAATTAATTAATTAATAATAAGTTTAATATTTCTAGAATTTCTAATTTTTCAATTCTAATAAAATTCTAATTTTTAAGTACTTTTTTTATAATATTAATTAAATCATTAAAAACATTTTCTTGTTATAATAAGTTAATATAAATAAATATAAGTAAATAAATAAACGTCTTAAATCTTTATCTTCTTTCTAATTATTATAATAAACAAGCTATTTATCTAGTTATTTATATTTTTTTTTAAATATATAATAAAGCTAAATATAAAGTTATATAAACTTAATCTTATAATTTAATACTTAGAATTATAAATGTTTTTAATTCGTTTAATAAATCGTAATTTAACAGATTAATAAACATAGTTTTATATTTATTATTAAAAATATTACGATAAATGAAAATTAAAGCTTTATTTAATTTTAAAATAATTTTAATTATATTATATATAAAATTCTAATAATCGAAAAAATGTAAATTATAAATTAATAAGTTTGTTTAATTATATTAAAATAAGATAAAATAAATACTTATTATTCTGAATTTTTGTTTTATTATAATTTTCGATAATTCGATTATTTTATTTTATAAGGCTATTACCTTATTTTTATTATTAAATACGCCGTAAGACTCTAAGTCCCTCGGTACCTCTCCGAGTTAAACCGTACGGTAAACCTTGCCTTAAGGGCTAGACAAAACCCGTACGCTTTGTGTACTTTACGCTCTAATAGCGTTTACGTTATAGTGTCTATAATGCGACGTTGGTTTTCACCTAACTAACGTAACTACCCCTGAAAAGACTAGCTATCCCCGATATTAGATAGTCTCCCCGTTTGTAATAGCCACTAAACTAGAACCTTTAACACTTTCGGAATTAACGTAGCCGTGGCGAGGTCGCGGCGTATATCCAATCTTACCGGAGTTATAAAGCTCCTTAAGCGTGCTTGAGTCTCTTTTAATAATCCGTAATAAAGGAATACGTGTACGACTATTTTAGGGGCTTCGCCGTAGCGGTAGAGGGGTGTATACGCTCCGAACGCGTCTATTCTAAATAAGAAGGCTGCGAGTCCAATCCGTTCAGACCGGATTTGGAAGATTATCGTGGCTTCTTTCCTCTTAAACTTCTCGTACTGTTTTAAACCGGTTCCAGGGGCTTCGTCGGCTAATACTCTGCGTTAGCGATTATCTTGCGAAGCGTTATCGCTTTGTCTACGCTTTTGCCAGTGTCTAGAGAGAGCTTGTCTTATATCTGGTCCTTCGGCCCATCTTAGTGCTCGTTCGTACTTCTCGATCAGGTATACTACTAGGCGTAAGGGGAGCGGTAACGGCTTTCTTCGCCTGACCGGCCTTACTTCTCGTAATATATGCGTCGCCTTTGCGTAAGCGGTGCGTAATAACTTGTTAGTCTTTTTCTTACAAATCTATAGTTCGAACTTCGTTACCTAAGCGCTTAAATAAATGTCTAACGGCGGGATCGCTAATTTAGCTTTAAGTATCCGCGTTAGTGTAGCCTTATATACGCTGTAAATAACGCGTAGGCACTCGTTTTAGGAGCTCGCTAATGCTTTAACCGGGCCTACGGGTCTCTCGCTAATAGTGTGCCACGTAGCCGCTCCGTATGCAAGGGCTGTTCGTATCACTACTATATATAGTAGCCTTGCTCGTAAGAAGTCTATTCCCCACGCCATTCGTACGAGCTTCGTAAGGGCTAGCTTTTATATAGCGAACTTCGATTTTACTCTCTCTATATAGGCGTGCTAATTTAGTTTCCTATCGAACCAGACGCTAAGGAACCGTGCTAACACAACCGGCGTTATAACTGCGTTTCCGAGGCGAACTCCTAACGTTAACGGGTCTCTGGCTCTTATAAAGTGTATAAGCTCGCACTTTTCTAGCGCGAAGTCCATGCCGTGCCTAGTTGCCTATGCCTTACACGTCGTCCACGCTGCTTCTAAGTGTGTACAGGTTGTCTTTATATCGTGGCCGACGCTAAGTAAGTTCGTGTCGTCGGCGAACCCTATTATAATTAGCGATAGGTGATTTACTACTAGCTCTTCGTATAAGGTAGAGATATAGAGTAGGAATAATATAGGTGATAGTGGGGAGCTTTAAGGGACGCCCGCGTTTAGTAAGAAGGGCGTGGACTCTTCGCCGTCGAAGCGTAGCCTAGCCGTCCTATCCTTTACGTAGCTCGTAACCTATGCCGACTTATTCCGGAAATCCCTTCTAGGCTAGGATCGCGATTAACCTGGTATGATTAACTATATCGAACGCTCCTTTTATATCTAGTTGTAATAGCGAGGCGATGCCTCCGCGCCGCCAAGTTGTATGCGCTACGTCTTCGACGATACGTATAGCGAGTTCCGTAGAACGGCCCTTACGGTTGCCTATTGCCGTTAGGAAGGACGCCCCCTTTCTCGGCTGCTTTTGTGATTCTCCGGGCCATTACCCCTTCGATAACCTTCCTTATCGTACTAAGTAACGCTATTAGTCGCCACCCGCTTGCCGTGCGTCTTTAGGCTGTTGTCTTGTTTGGTTTAGGGATAACTACTACTCTAGCGGTGCGAAAGCGCCGTGGGAAGTATTAATAACGAGGCTTGTTATAGTTATATCCGCTTAGGATTTATAGAGTGGTTCCCCGTAGCTCTTTAGTAGTCCTACCGGGATTAAGTCGTCTCCCGGGGCTTTCCATAACGCTATCTTTGATACGGTAATGCTAATATCTGTTATAAATACCTCTTGTTTTATATCGAGTACGTTACTCGCTCGTGGCGGTGTTATAGCGAGGTCGTATAAGTCCGCGTACGGGCTCGGGAAGAACCTTTCCGCTAGGATTTGTGCCTTTATGCTATAAGTAGTCCTGTGGCCGTGGCCGTCCCGTTGTCGTTGCTTTGTAGGTCTGGTATATTGTGTTGATCTTGGGTTTCTAACTGCGTAGTCGAGCCTACCGTTGTAGCGCTATAAGCTGTTACGGTCCCTTGCCGTGGCTTCTAGCTTTTCTTGCTAGCTCCGTTCTTAGGCGTCTGCTATTTCTTCCTTTTGGTGTTGCGTAGTAGTGGTATACTTAGTCCATATGTTAAGGGATTTCGCTTGTAAGTAGTCCCTACGGCGTCGCTTTGTATCTGCGTAGCTTTGCTAACTTGTGGACTCTATCATGGTACCTCGTGGCTAGTGCTTACCGTCCGTTTTGCGCTGCTAAGTCTGCGATTTCATGTAATTCGTTTACTAGCCAGTCCACTGCTTGGTCGATTTCATCGGCTGTTTGGACGGGTAGCCAGTTCTCGAATCTGTTGGCCGCTTCGGCTAGGATAAGCTCTTTGTCGGCTGCTGCCTAGTTCTAGCCTTCTATCGTACGTAGTCCTTTAGCTGCGGCTTCGCCGCTATTAAGGATTTTACCCTTTGGGCCCGGTGATTTGAACCTTTTAAGCCTAGGTCCCCTTCGTAAAGGATCTCTATACCTTCCGTAGCCAAGCTAGGTCGATAGTTAAGTCCCTTTGTTATGTTGCTCCTTGTTACCTCCCCGTACGGTGTTATTAACGTAAGTCGCCACCGTTACGCCCACGTTGTTACTTTCTCACTATGCCTTGACTCTCGCCCGTGTATATCCATAACGGGTAATAGGTGTTAAAATCCCTTACGAGCAAGTGCTTTCCTTTAGAGCGTCGCTTAGGAGCTTTGTTAAAGGGCTAACCAGCTACTTATTTAGTTCAGTAATAAATAACTATATCGTAACTAGTTCTAAGCCTTTTATAAGTGTAATACATGCCTAGTCGTGGCCTGACCGGGGGTGTAGTGTTATTATGTCATATCTTTTGTATACGTAAGCGCTGCTCGTCCGTTATATATTACTTTGTAGCTCGATTAAGATATAGTAAATGATCCCGTTTTTCACCCATAATTCTTAAAGCGTAATAAATCGCTACCTCCTCCCTTGTCTAACGCTAATATCACGTTGGACTTAATCCTACGGTATTCTAATAAAGGGTTATAATTCCATTATACTGTAAGGGTGGTGGCATTCGGCTGTCTTTTATTATATGGTCCACTAGCGGAGCCGAGCTACGAACTATTCCCTTTAAGCGGCTTGCTTCTTCGACCCGCCTACTAGGCGTCCGCGTTTCGATGACATTATGGTAAAGCCATCCTTACTTCTTAGCTGGCTTATGTAGTCGGCTATAAGTAAGGAGTTAGGCGGGGTAAGCCGTCCTTTGCTTTGCGATCCCTCGGTGTAGCTACGGACCTCGAATTAACGTGGTCGGTGGGTATACGCCTCCGCCGCTCTTTACGCTACTTAATCGCGGCTAGACAGCTACGGTCCTACGAAGGTGTGGCCCTATGTAGTTAATACAGCGTTTTGTTCCCTTTTCGCCCTTTTAAGGGCACCCTTTTTCCCCGTCTAGGTGGGCCGTGGCTGCGCAAATACCACATCGTGGTGTCTTTTTGCAAAACCTTACGATATGGTCGTATTCATAGCAACGGAAGCACTGGCGTACCCGGAGCGTTTATCGTATGGTTCGCAGCTAAATACTAACGCTTCTTATACTAGCCCGTAGTCGTAGAGCTTTTCGCTACCTCTACGCTATCCATATAAGGATTAAAGCTCCGTACAAGGCCTAGGGGGCTTTTAGAGGCTCCTCTTCGCTTTAGTAACGTGGTTATCCACTTCGTTAACTTCGAGGATATCCCGTAAGATCTTTGTTTCATCGTGGCTACCCGTAATAGCTTTGTTAGGATGCCTTTCGCTAGTACCGCTACCTCCCGGCGAGTAAGTAGTGCCTTTTCTCCGAAGGCGCTACTTACCCACTATTGGTTAACAATGGCCGTTTAATAGCCCGTGTTTAAACGTAACTACCGTGTCGCTACTATATAACTTGCGGACTGTTATCGCATCGTTAACGCCACAAGCTTTGTTTACTACCTTTAATACTTCGGTAGTAGACTTATTCTTTAACTGGTCCCCTTGGATTCCTTTTATTACTACCTCTCTCTCGCGGTTTACCGGTATAATTACCGCTTGCTTCCACGGGTCGACCCCGTTGTGTCCTAGTTACGTATCCGTTACGACTTTAGCCAAGTCGTATCCGTCGTGTTCTTCCTCTCCGTAAGGCTACTTATACCGATTATACGGATTGTAAGATCGCTTATTATAGCCCGGCTAAAGCTTTGGTTATATCCTCTTTGCTAGCCGTACGGCTCCCATCCTCGAGGGAGCGGAGCTGGTACCATCGGCCTATTAGCTCCGCTAATTCACCAGTCTTTTCGGGGGTAACTAAGCTAATTATTATCGATTCGACAAGTTGTAGTTCGTTACCGGTAGCCTTATTCGCATTCGCTTCGCTGCTTTTTCGCTTTTTCTCCGTTACGCCCGCGCCATTCGGGGCGTGGGTGCTCTCGTTTACTTAGGGGTAGTGAAAACTCTGATCGAGTCCGCCCCGCCCTTCGTTAATTGCCATCGGCGCCGCCATCGCGTTACGCCTACGTCTCGACGTAAGTGCGCGATCGTAAATAGCGGGAGTCGATAATAAGGATTCGATTGCCGTGCCCGGCGTGTTAATTAAACGCGATTTCGTAGAGTTACCGTTCTTAACCAAGGTTCTCTTTTCTTCAACTTTTAATAAAAAGCTTAATATAAGATTATTATTATATTCCGTATTTAACTATAAGATTTTACTTATATAATAATCTTTTAAATTTAAACTAAATGGATTAGACTTATAATGTTCTTATTTAAACTAACGTGTTCGGGGTTTATACGCCCTTTTCTCGTTAAATATACGTTATAACTTCGTTAAAGTTATATTAATTTTAAAAAGAACGAAGATTTTAATTAAATGGCTTTTATAAGTAAAGAGAATATCTTTTACAAGGGATAACGAGTCTTCTTAAAGGTAATTACATTAGTTAATTAAAAACTAACGTCGTATTATAAATATTATAATATAAATGTGACGATTATATTATCGGGTTGCATAACCACAAATAATATAATGCAAGGGGTTTATGCTAACAAGATATACTAGCCACGAATAGAAGACTATAGAGATAAACCTTCGAGTATACTAAGCAAAGAGATTCACAAGTGTAGTCGTTAAAGCGTGAGCTTCACCTATGGGTAAGATAGATGCTTAGATTGATCACTGAAGTAATGACTGTCTATGTAGAGTAGGAAATCCAATCCTTATTATATCCATTCATTCCTTTATTAATACTCCTTGGAGCGCTGGGAGCGCGATACTCCTATCGCTCCTGGAGCGTTGGGAGCGCGGCGCCTTCATCGCTCCTAGAGTCGCATGAAGCGCCGTCCCTGTGTGGCTCCTAAGTCACGTGACCCAGAGTCCTATGCTGTCTTTTGTCCAATGGAATCTTAGCAGTGGTGATTGGCTGGTCCATGCTTCCTTTCTCCACTTCAGGCCTGGTTCCTGGCCTTCGTTCGTAACATTAGGTCCTCCCTCTCTTTGTCTTAGCCCTCTAAGACTTGGTCACATAAGTAGGTCGCTGTCGCCCACTTCCTTGGTTTGGTAAGTTTTATCCTTCTTTTGCATGTCTTTCGTAATGTATGCTCATCATGTTAGATTGTACTGAGGAAACTACTATGCGTAAAACTCGCGAACGTTCCTCTTTTGTTCGATTGATCAGTCGCCTTGGTGTTCCGGCCACAATGCCGTGCACTTACTACTTTAAGCGTAAGCTTGAGTGTAAGATGATCGAGAAGTCTTCTCGCTACTAACGGTGCGCTCAGGCTCGGAAGCAATATGATAGAGTTTTGGTGGCGGGGTCCTTAGAGAAGTTACTCGCGCATCATGAAAAACTAGATACGGAGGAGGATAAAGCGAATCTGGATTTGCTTTAACTTCATGAGAAAATGACTAAGATCCAATCTCAGCTTTTTACGGCGGTTGGCCGTTTGGCGCGGATCCGTAAGATCCGGAATCATGTGAAAGGGAAAAGTTTGGAGTTGGCTGAGCGGGGCATGCTAGAACTGGACAAGGAGGACAAAATCCTTCCTGCCTTGGACAGTTATGAGCATTATGTTGTTGACGATATCTAATCGATGGGCGTTCCTAACGATGTGGACTGGGCTTCGTTTGGCCTCGGCGAGGAGTTCGCAGAGCTTGGGCCCCTTGTGCCTTCGGGCGTCGCCAATATTCCTTAAGAGTCTCCTTCTTAAAGTGGGACGTAGGTTCTTAAGTGTTTTCCTCGGGTGGGTAATCTTCCCATTTTACCAAGTATTAGTATCCTTTTCCTTTCTTTCTGTGTTCGAGAATCTTCTCGATTATATAGTCTTGTTGACCGAGTTGTTCGACTTCTAGATTAGTTTCGAGTTCGGCGTTTTCTGGTGCTGGTTCGAGCAAGGCTATGTGTACGGTTGGGAATATCCGCATGGTTTTTGGTAGCGATAGTCGATAATTGACTGGCGAAACGACTTTGTCGATTTTAAATGGTCCGATCTTCTTGAAATCGAGTTTGTCGCTTGGTCGCTTTGTTTTGATGTTTTTGCGTAAGAGGTAGACCTTGTCTCCCCTTCCTAAGGTTGGTCCCTTAACCCTATTCTTGTCATAGTATGCTTTCATGCGTTGTTGCACAAACATTAATTCTTGCTGTAATGATTCTTGCAGGTTTCGTAGCTTATCGACGTGTTCGATAGCTTTCGGAGCTTCTTCTCCTTCTAACGGTTCTTTGGTGATGTTTGGTTAGTAGCCATAGTTTGCGTAGAATGGTGACATTCCGGTGGGTTCACTAACCGCACTATTGTATGCAAACTATGCTGTGGGTAATAACGATACCCAATTGTCTTGTTCGTAATTAACATAGCACCGTAAGTACTGTTCGAGCGTCTGATTAGCTCGTTCCGTTTGTCCATCCGTCTGAGGATGATAAGCTGTGGATAGCTTATGCTTAACGCCTAGTTACGTCATGAGTGATTTCCAGAATTTCGACGTGAAGAGCTTGTCTTTGTCGGAGATGAATTCGTCTGGTAGCCCGTGCTGGCTAATCACTACTCGTAAAATTGCATATGCGAGTTCTTCTGCATTGCTAGCTTCTTTGTACGGAATGAAGTAAGCGTACTTCGTGAGTCGTTCCGTGATGACTAGGATACTGTCGTATTCTATACCTGTCATGGGTTCTTTGGATAGTGGTAGCTTGACAATGAAGTCCATGGCTACTGACTTCCATGCTCGGTCGGGTGGTACTATCGGCTGTAATTCCCCGTAAGGCTTATGTCGTGAAGCCTTGGCTTTATTACAAAGGTTGCAATTCTTGATATACCTTTGTACATGTTGTCTCAGGTTGGCACAATCGAATTTCTGCTGGATTCGCTTGAGTGTCTTGAATACACCCATGTGTCCCTGAAATGGTAGTTCGTGATAGTCTCTGATGAGATCGTCTCGGAGTTCTTCCGGGATCCATCGCTTGCCCTTGTATTTGACAATGTCTTCGAATTCTCCAACTTCGAGTGTTGGGTCGTGGAATAGATCCTGAAGGTGCGGCTGTGTCGCGGCCTTGATCTTGTTTGTCCATGTGTCTACTATGTTCACATTGAAAGTGGCGTACATGCTCATGGCGGGTATGAGGTTCCCGTCTTTATCCGTTGCCAGGATAGCATGCGTTTCCTTGGGCGCCACTTGAAAGTGGTCTATTCGTCGGCTAAGTGCATCTACACGGCCGTTGTCGGATCCTTTCCGATACATGATCACAAAGTTGTAATCTACAAGGAATTCTGCCCAACGCACTTGTCGTTTGTTAAGTTCCTTGTTCTTAGTAAAAGATGTTAGATTCTTGTGATTTGTGTACACCTTTACAGGGTGTGTGGTCCCACTAAGATAGTGTTTCCATTCTTTGAATGCTTCAATAATGGCCATTAGTTCCTTGTCGTGAATCTAATAATTCAGTTCTAGTCTATTAAGCTTCTTAGAGTAAAATGCGACGGGGTGAAGTTTCCCATCGTCTCCTCGTTGGCTAAGCTGTCCTCCGATCGCGTAGTCTAATGCGTCGGGTTCGACTTCGAATTCCTTATCCGGATCGGCTATAGCCATAACTGGTTCGCTTGTCACGCGAAGCTTTAGTTCGTCGAATGCGTTTTGCTCTCTCTCTGTCCATCGGAAGGGGGTATCCTTCTTCGTTAGGTCCGTCAGGGGTCTACTAATCTTTCCGAATCCGGCAATGAACATCCGATAGAAGTTCACAAGGCCTAGGAAGGATCGTACTTCTGTAACGGTTGTTAGTGTAGGCCAGTCTCTGACTGCTGCGATTTTAGAATCCTCCATCCGGATTTCTCCTGGGGATATAACGTATCCCACAAATGTCACCTTCTTCTAGTGAAACTCGCTTTTCTTAGCGTTGACTAACAGGTTTGCGTCCTGTAGTTTCTGTAACACGGTAGCAACATGCTTTTTGTGTTCTTCGAGCGTTTTCGAGAATATGAGGATGTCGTCCAGGTATACTACGACGAAGTCGTCGAGGCATTCTCGTAGTACCGTATTGATCATATTCTGGAAGCTGGCTGGTGTATTGGTTAAGCCGAATGGCATGACTAGGTATTCAAAGTGACCGTACTTGGTCCTGAATGCCGTTTTCCATTCGTCGCCTTCCTTAACCCTGATCAAGTTGTATGCGTTGGGCAAGTCTAGGGCCGTAAACCATTGGGCTCCGTGTAACTTGTCGCGCAGGTCCTTGATTAAGGGTAGGGGGTAACGATTCTTCTTTGTGATTTCGTTGAGTTCTCGATAATCGATGCACATTCTCCATTTAACGCTTCCGTCGTGGCTTTTCTTGGGTACAAACAGTACCGGAAAGCCTGCTGATGATGTTAATGCTCGGATAATTCCTTTTCTAAGTCCTTTAGCTATGTGTTCCTTTAATACTTCTTCGTGCTAAGGTTTGACCGGGTAGATTTTCATGAATCTGGGTTCCTTTCCCTCTTAAAGTGGAATCTCATGGTTAAATACCGAATATGGCGGTAATTCTGTGTCGAGCTTCTTGCTAAACAGTTTTCTGAACTTGTCGTACTCTTCGGGTATTGTTTTGTTTGAGTTCAGTTTGACATCTTTGGTTACTAGATAGAATCCAAATGTCTTAGGCTTGCTTAAGGGTTTACTCCGAACCTTCTTAGAGGCTAAGTCTTTACTTGGTGTATCCCACTGGAAATGGCCTGTAATCTAGTTTACTCTAGGATTGCTCGCTCGTAACCAAGGTATCCCTAGGACTATGTCGTAGTCCGTAATTTCGGTGATGTCGCATTGGAGTTGTTCCTCTCGATCTTGGATGTAAACGGGGATATACGCAGTCTCTCTGTTTACGAGTCCGTTGTCGTAAGTAACGAATTCTCCATCTACCGTCCTGAGTGTGTAGGGCGTCTTTTTCTGCTTCCAATCGATCTAGAGCCTGTTGACGATTTGTGGCGAGATAAAATTTCCTTGAGCACCCGTGTCTATTAGGGCCTTAATATCGTGTCCCATGATTCGAACCTTTATCGTGAGGTGATCATGTAGGTTAGTTGTGGCAATGCATAGGGACCTTTCTTTTAACCGTTGTTGTCCCGTTACAGACGGTTGGGTTCTTTTCCCGATCCTTTCTTGATAGGTCGGCGTCGCTCTCGACGTTCTGTGGCTTCTTGTACAGCCTGAGCGTACCCACGCCGTTCCTCGGCTTCGTAGTCTTCTTCCTGAGTTCCTGGGGTATTGGCTCGTCGTCCTGTCGCGGTCATCGCGAGGATTGCGTAGTTTCGCAATGTTTCTGTCTAAGGTGGAATGACTCCGTCTTGTTCTAACTCGTGTTGTCGGTCTCGTATCCATCTCTGGATTCTACTGCTAGGTAGATTGTTAGGGGTTGGTGCGCGTCCGTAGATCGTGACTTGATCTGTTGGTTCGACGCTGGTTCTCTGGCGATACAACTCCAAACTGAGTTGTTCCCATTGTCGTGAAACGTCCCGATATATTTCCCTGAATGACGGCCAGTCGTGGCTGTCGTCGTATTCATGATACATCCTTCGCTCGACTTCTTCGAGTAAGTATCTGTGATCGTTATATCCTTCTTGAGGTGGCGATTCGCTTAGGAGGTCTTTCTTAACAACCTCGATTCCTGTTAATCCTTCGTCGGAATCTTCATCCATGGTGTCGCTATCGCTGCTACTATCGTCGACACTAGGGGTTTTCTGGTTTTGTCGCGCTCTGAGTCGTTGGCTCAGTGTATAGGCTTCCTCTCTCTCTTGCCTATCAATGTTGGGTCGTTGAGTGAGGTGCTGGATTAATCGTTCCAGTCTGAGGCTCTTTCCGTTTGCAATGACGCGGATTGCGTATTGCTGGTAGTATTGTTGTAGGCCTCTCCACGCGCGGCACTTCATGTCGGCGTGTTCCATACAGGTGTCCTCGTGGCATTAGTCCTAGTCAACCTGTCCCTTAAGGCAAGCGAAGTATTAGCGAGGGTCCGTGGTGAAGATAGCGTATCCTTACGGGTCTCGGTATCGTACCACTACTTCTCCAATCTCATCGGCCAAGTAAGGTTTGTTAATAAACCATGATGCGATCCTGTTTGGAAAGAACTCATGCTTTAGTTTCTCCTCGAGGTGGAACGTGTAGTTCCTGTCGATGCATGAGGTCCAAGCGAGTGTTCCATGTCCTCTACTGTTTTTGTACAATATCTGGTCATCTCCGAAGATGGCTCCTGGTGTCCATTTCTCCCATCCTGTGGCGCCAAGGTTCTGGGCGTCGTTTAGGGCTTGGTATAATTCTTGTGGGGTATGGAATGATTGTCCTGCGAAGACCATAGCTCCTGTCTCTTCGAGGGTGTTTTCAGTGAGTATTCGTGGAAACTCTTATGTTCGAATAGCTCGATCCATAAGGTATCGAAGTTTCGCAACCTGGTTATCTCGATGAACATTCTCTTGGTGTCGATCATTGTCTGCTCTGATGTCGAAACCGCTTTGGTTGTCTTCGGAATCTTTCTCTGATTCGTACTCTGATTCGTTCTCTAGACGGGTTGGTCCGTCGTATTCCTGGGCAGCTAGTACGTGTTCCTCTGAACTACTGTACGTGTCTTCTGCCTGTGTTACCGGTTGTCTGCGAACCATGTGGAAGTTGCGTGGCTTGGAAGGGTACCAGCCTTGGTCCCTTTTGCTAGAAGCGTGCGTGCTATAGCCATCGTTATAGCAAAATGTCCAGTGCAAGTCCTCGTGTGGTGGTTCGGTACGGGTGGTCACATTGACCTGTCGTTCTTCCGCATTATTGGTTCTGGTGGCTACTTGAGCCTGCCGTCCTTCTGGAACGGGTTTGAAGCCTCCCTTCTTGGGCTGTCGGCATTCGTTGGCGAAGTGACCCTTTCTGTCGCAATTATAGCATGTAACATCTTTCTTGTCCTTCTTGGGTCCTCCTCGTTTAGTGGCGTCGAGGTCCATGGGTCCGCTATGTTGTCCGTATGACGTCTTGTTACGCCAGTTGTTGTCCCGTGGTCGGTTGCTGTTACGGCTTTTTCCCATGTTCATTCTAGGCTTCTGGTAGTTGTCGCGGTTGCCATTTCCGGATCCTCGCTTCTCTAGCCTTCTCTCATACAGGCGGTTGTCGATCTTGACAATCCTTTCGACGTAGTCGTCGAATTCTTCCGGTCGATCTTCCTTGGCGACCTCATCCTTAACATCTTCGCGTAGTCCGGCGTAGAAGAGTGTTATAAGGGCGTCGTCATCACTCCATGTGGTTCTAGAGGAGATTTGCTTAAACTCGGAAGCATACTTGGATGTAGAGCCCTTCTGCTTGAGTTGTATAAGGCGTCTTTCTGCGGTTCGTGTCTTATCTGGGTTACCGAAAGTTGCTTTGAGTTTGTCTTCGAACTTGGCGTAGTTAGTAAACATTTCGTTGGTGCTATCTTCCTTACTTGCTTCGGTGTTGTTGTTAAGGTAGTCTCTCATAGTTGGTTCGAACCATTCGAGTACGTCTCCTCGGAGGAATCCGGCAATGTAAAGGATTTTGTCTAATAGCGTGATGATTTTGTCGCGATAAAATCGTAGATAAGCTTTGCATTGAGTGAGGAATCCTTAAACGTTTCCATCCTTGCCGTCATATGCCTGCGGTGCTGGTATCTTGTATCCGTTACTTCCATGCGCGACTGCTAGCGCGGCAGTAAGAGGGATACTGGCGATTTGCTCTGTGAGCTGTTCGTTGTCGCCCTTGACTTCGGCATAGGCTGCTTGAAGTTGAGTGTTCTAGACTTGGAGAGCTCCTAGCTGCTCCTGGAGGGCTCGTATCATCGTTAATACGTCAGCTCCTTCTGTGGGATTGTTAATAGTGCTCCCGCTGCGAGACATCGTGTATTGTTCCTGTATGGAGTATTGCTCAGTACTTTTCGCGGATAACGTACCTAAACAAGAGTGATCAAAATGTGACGATTATACTATCGGGTTACACAACCACAAATAATATAATGCAAGGGGTTTATGCTAACAAGATATGCTAGCCACGAATAGAAGACTATAGAGATAGACCTTCGAGTATACTGAGCAAAGAGATTTACAAGTGTAGTCGTCAAAGCGTGAGCTTTACCTATGGGTAAGATAGATGCTTAGATTGATTACTGAAGTAATGACTGTCTATGTAGAGTAGGAAATCCAATCCTTATTATATCCATTCATTCCTTCACTGATACTCCTTGGAGCGCTGGGAGCGCGATGCTCTTGTCGCTCCTAGAGCGCTGGGAGCGCGGCGCCTTCATCGCTCCTAGAGTCGCATGAAGCGCCGTCCCTGTGTGGCTCCCAAGTCACGTGACCCAGAGTCCTGTGCTGTCTTTTGTCTAATGGAATCTCAGCAGTGGTGACTGGCTGGTCCATGCTTCCTTTCTCTACTTCAGGCCTGGTTCCTGGCCTTTGTTCGTAATAGTAAACGCCGTTAAGGCGTGAAGTATACGAAGTATACGGGTTTCGTTTAACTTTTAAAGTAAGGTTTATTATATGATATTATTTATAAAAGTACCGAGGGACTTCGAGTTTTACGGTATATTAAATAATAATAAAACCAATTTTATAAAAAAATATTATAAATAAAGAGAATAAAAAAAATATATAAAAAAGGAATTAAAAAGGGGTTTTTTTCGTTATTATAATTTTAAGTTTTTAAGCTTTTCTTCTTTTTATATAACCTTTTATATTTTCTTAATTATTTTTATTTTTAAGTTTAAAATAAAGTTAATTATTTAATTATATTAAGATTTAATTAAATTTTTATTTTAAAAAAATAACTTGAAAATAAAATAAGTACGTTTAACAAAACCTAAAGTTATTTTAAATATTAAATTTATCGCCGAGTTATAATTAATAAATCGGGTATTTAATAAAGTGTTATTTATAAAAGATTAATAAATTCATTTTAAATAAAAGTGTTATAATACTTATAACGGGGCTATGGGATATAACAGGTATATAAATAGCTCTCTCTAACTTATACTTAGAATAGCTTTTAAGAGAAGATATATTACAAGCCTATATTAACTTTATAGTTCGTGACGTTATAAGCTTGTTATCTTATACCAGTGTTATTAACTCTTATAGCTTAGTGTTAACCGCGCCTATACTCTTACAAGTGGTGCCTTATACGTAAGCCCGAATTAGTTATATACCTCTTTATTACCTCACCCCGGGGGTAGTTTGTAAGTGAGGAGTGACAAAAGTCACTGTTTAATATTATAGTACTGTCGCCGTAAGGGCTTATGGACATTGACAACCCCTTAATTATAAGAAGCGACGTTAAGCTAGCGAGAAATCTATACGCCTTCATCGATTCGAACGAAGACAAGCCCGTAGTTCGCACACTTCGCGAGTAAGTACGGAGAGTCATCCGTGACTTAGCAACCGTTCGAATTAACAGAACACCGTATAAGGTAGACAAGACCCTCGATCTAATTAGGGAGCCCTACCTTAGAAAGTGGGATCGCGAAGATAATTTCTTTCTTATAAGAGCTACTAATTTAGCTGTCAAATTTGCTTATATCGCGAGCATACCACGCGAAGGACTAATAACACCACAATTCGGATCTGTAAGCTAGTATCTTAACACACCTCTAAACACGCGCAATCATCGTTCTTCGAACCCTTAGCGTAGGGAAACAACGCCCTCCCCGTTAAGCATGTCGGCGGAAGGGAGCGTAGACCCACTTGAGGAGGATCCCGGTAGGGGTGCTAATAACGGCGGAGCTAATACCACTAATAACATCGACGCGTAGGGGCTGATGGCCCTGGTAACAGCCCTTACTAAGACAGTTAGGGAGCTCGCTATAGAGCTAAAACGCACTAAGACCCCGTCGGTGGGATTATCGGATCTGCTAGATAACGCTCCTATGGTGCTAGCCACGTCACGTTCCGCTTGGCGGCTAACTAATACTAGCCTGTTCCACCCGGATCACCCGGACGTAAAGGACTCTATATAGTTAGATAGGAAGACTATGACTTAGAAGGACGTGTACCTATGGGCCAAGCACGTCACCGACTGGAGTAGCGACAACCTTGCTAAGCAAGAAGCCATTCGTAGCGAAGGATGGACGTTGCTACGAGGGCAGGCGTTATAATGGGTAAACTAGCAATTATCAGACGAGGAAACACGCGCACTTAAGGTGTCATATACGACATTCGTGGAGGGAGTGGTAAAGCAGTTCGGCATACGGCCAGAGGAGGCAGGAGAATGGCTTACCAAACGGACGTATACCCTAGAGATGAACCAAAAAGATAAATCCATTCACACCTTCGCAATAGAACTGTTCAAGTACGCAAGGATCTAGGGTGATACTACACCGTTCCAGCTATTATCTCGACTATATAAAGCACTACACCCGTAGCTACGTGCGTTATGTGTAAAGCCGGAACAGACCAGCCTAACGTTAGCATACTTGGACAAGCTAGAAGAGAAGCAGAAAGCCTTAGTTAACACGCTTAAGGCTAGCCCTAACAGGTCCACGGCAACACTACTCGCAGAGCAGGGCCAGAAAGAGGATATCGCCTACTAGGGAGAAAGGCGAGGTAACGGGCAGAATCGCGAGGATTCTAACCCGGATGGCCATAGCCGCGAACGATACACTCGACCATTAGACAGACAGGGTCGACAGGATTAACGTGCGAGACTCCTAGACAAGCCACAATGGCGAGTAAGCGACGTTAGGCGCTAATCCTCACGGCCACCCGTACGAGGGCCGCCGCGCGAGGATGGCGCAACTAGGTATAACTAACTTGATAAACAACGTCGATTTGGGCGTTATAGGCGTTAGGGCTAGCAACGTCGCAGGATAGATGGTAGTTATAGCTTTGTTAACGAGACAGTCACCTGGGAACACGATAAAGGCACCCCCGACGACGAAGTAGCTCTCCTTAAAGAAGGTTATGCTTACTTTAGCGAAGGAGAAGAGGAGTTATTTAGCGCTAAGGAAGAAGTGTACTTCGTCACTCATCCCGAAACCCTTAACACCCAAGCTGTTTAAGCAAGCAAACACGTACTAGTGCCTAAGCAGTCACTAAGAATCAGACCTAAGGATAACAAGAAAGGGAGCCAGATGACTAAAGTCGCTAGCGAGGAAGGATTACTTGCCTTTTAGCCTAATCAAGTAATCGAAGCAAACCCGGCCCCGGGAGGGAACAAAAGGTTACCATCTAAGAGCTCGTATTTCAAGATACCCGTGAAAGCGAGTCTAAACGACCAACCTGTCGAAGTTTGCTTAGATTTAGGTAGCTCGGACAACGTGGTTAGCGAAGTATGGCTACGTTAATGGGCGACTAAGCCAGAATTTGTTAACCAAAAAGAAGTGATCATTAAGGGAGTTAACGGCATAACTCGTCTCGATAAGGCCGCTAACTTTGACTTTTATATCGAAGGAAGAGTCAAAGGAGTTTTGGTAAAAGGACACTTTAACATACGAGCGAACGTACTACCAGATCTAGCGCCCAAGCTACTACTAGGAACCAAGTTCATAACGGACCATAGGGTTAAGATAGACTTTGTTAAGTTTATAACAAGCTTTAAATCGGTTTTCAACATGGTAATAAAAGGGTACGCTACTCGAAAAGGGCCTATTCCAGTAGTGTACAAGGTTACGTTAGCATATACCGTTACGATACCAGCCTTATCTAACGTAATAATCGATACTTGCTTCGTAAATCTTCCCCGGAAGAATCCCGACGAAGGAGAAACCCTTACATCTTTTACGATGGAAAGTAGCCATAGGGCAGTTCTTAATGCGATACTAGATCGCAAGATACCAAAAAAGGCGGTGGTATTAAACCCATTTACATGGGTTATAACCATCCGAAGAGGAGAAAGGGTAGGAACGATCAAGGAAACCGATCCTACCGCAGTATAAGAACCTGCTAATTAAGGCGAGATAAAAGACTGTTAGGACGATAGTTATTCCAAAGAGGACTAGGTATTTATACGCGAACACTTCGCGGCCGTCAAGACGGACGCCGAGAAGGAAACACTCGACAAGGACTTCGCACGACCTGTCCCGTCGTATGGAATATCGAAACCTACGGATACCCTATTCGTTAAAACAAAAGCAAGAGCTAGCGTTTGTGCCACGAACCCCGAGTTCGCGGCAAAAGTAACCGAGATAGCCGAGAGGCATGACATTTGGCGCGACCGCGGCACTATCCCAATGGCGGAAGAAGACAAAATACGAGTAGATCTTGTCGATAGATAGCAAGAAAAACTTAGGGTCGTGAGGTCATACCCATTAAGCGTTAAGGATCGCAAGTTCCTAGACAGTACTCACGATGGACTACACGTACAAGGCAAGATGTCCTTCTAAAAGGAACCTACCTCGATCGCGTGTCTTGTATTCGTTGTTTAGCGCAAAGTGAACAACGTTGATAAAGGGAGAGTAGTATTAGACCTACGACCACTAAACAAAATGGTAACGCCTGACGTTTATCCGTTACCGGACCAGGATGACATTATCGGCGATCTCGTTAGAAAAAGTCACGTATCTTCCGTCGATGCTTCCAAGTTCTTCTTCCAACTCCTAATAAGAGAGGCACACCGTAACCGTATGGTGGTGATAAGCCTTAAAGGACTAGAAAGATCAAATGTAGCGCTAATAGGCTTTCGGAACTTACCAACATTCGCGCAACGCTTCATAGACCGGATATTCTTCCCTTATAGGAAGTTTGTCAGAGCTTACATTAACGACATCATTATTTTTAGTAATAATGAAGAGGATTACTTAAGACACCTAACAGTAATATTCAAGATACTCGAGGAAACAAGAGTCCATATCGCCGCGGAAAAATCCTTCCTAGGCTACTCTTCAGTGGTATTACTAGGCCACGTAGTAAATAGCGAAGGAGTTGTCAAAACAACCGACCGTATCGAAGCTTTCCGCAAGCTCCAATTTCCAAACACCTTAGCTTCCCTAGAAACCTACTTAGGAATGGCTGACTAGTTACGTAAGGGAATCGCTTAGTATAGCCTATTAAGCGCCCCATTACTTAGAAGAAAGACAGAGTTAATCGTAGGGCTAAAGCAAAAGGGACAGCTGCTATAAGGCGTGTTAAAGCATGTAAGGAAAGCGCATACTTCGAAGGTGGCTTTCGAACTAACAAGCGAAGAGCTTAAAGCCTTCCAAGGGATGTAACACCAGTTGTGTAATCAGTCCAAACTGTGGCACCATGTGCTAGAGGACTGGTTATTCTTGAAGATCGATGCTTATAAGGAGGCAATCGGGGTTATAGTATTCTAACTCGACAAGATATAAGACGGAAAGTCCATACCGGGGAAGGATATAACGTCTTCGGCGATACACCCGATCCTATACTTGTCAAGGATGACCACTCTTACGGAAAAGAAGTATAAATCGACCGAAGCGGAAATAGCTGCATTGCTATAGGCATGCAAGAAGCTACGAAAGCTTATACACGCTAATGCTCTCCCAATCCAAGTCCTAACTGATTATGCCGCGACGCTGTCTATCATTTATCACACATCGCAGCGAACCATGGACTTAAGCAAGGCAAACCCGCGCTTAGCGAACGCCGCTATTTACTTAGCACAGTTTAACCTAACGATTCATTATATTCCAGGCAGCTTAAACGTAATCCCGGATGCGTTGTCACGACTACTAGTAAAGCCGGAGTACCGCACAGTGGCGGAAAAGAGCGTCGAAGACGTCTTAGACGATGTCTAGGATGATAAAATCTACCTCGGCGACATATCAAGCACGGTAACAATGATTAGCGACGAGTTTCGAGCAGAGATCATTAAAGGCTACGATACCGACAAACGACTAGGATCGGTATACTAAAAGCTAGTCAAGGAAAGCGCAAGGCAACAGCCGGAGGAACGATCTCATCATTACTATCGTTCGAAACGGCAACGCCCGTTTATAATTAACGATGGTCTCTTATACCACGTCGATTCGGATAATACCCGATTGTTATGCGTTCCAAATAACTGCGTACAACAAGTGTTATTTACCGTGCACGACGCTAAATTTCATTTCGGATGGAACAAGATGATGGAGGACTTATAGGGAGTTTATATCCACCATAAGGCTTGGAAGGCACGTCGGTATGTTAACCATTACAACGCGTGCTTGCAAGGCCGTACGGACCGTGATTTGCCACCGGGTTCCCTTGAACCAATCAGAGTTCCCCTAAGGCCGTTCGAGACAATAGCGATGGACTTTGTAACGGACATGCCGTAAGAGCCGGCGCTAGGGACGTTCTGGACCGTTCCGGACCACGATACGCTAGACTGCCTGTGTATGATTAGCTGTAAGGCATCGAAGAAAACGCTATTACTAGCAGGTGCGACGCGTTATAAAGCAAAAGACTGGGCGGTAGTGATCTTAAGGATGCTTTACTTCTTGGATTAAGGACTACCTCTAAACATTATCAGTGACCGGGATAAGAAGTTCGTCTCCGACTTATGGTTAGAAATATTTAACATCTTAAAGGTTAGGTTGCTCATGTTAGCTACTTACCACCCCTAAACAGATAGAGTCTCGGAAAGGAAGATCCAAACCGTAGAGGCGGCTATTCGTTATCATTACATGATGGCACTAGATACGCCGTGGACGGAAATTCTTCTAGCACTACAATATAGCCTGAATAACAGTCTAGCAGGTACACTTAGCATGACTCCTAACGAGATGGTCATGGGATTTAAACCCCGCTCGGCCCTAAACGTAATTGCCAAAAAGAAGGGAACGAAGGTATCATCCGAAGCTCTTAACGTTCTGAGAGCAGACTATGGCGCGGAGGCTGCCATTCTAGCCGACCTTGCGAACGAGTACGCCAAAGAACGGTATAACAAAAGGCACAAGCCTGTTACGTTCGAAGTAGGGGATACCGTCTACCTTAAACTTAGCAAAGGGTACCATCTTCCGGGTAAACCAAAGGCAAAATGGTCCCCGAAGAGGGCGGGACCCTTCAAAGTCGAAAAGGTAATCGGGCAACAAGTATACAAGCTGAACTTTCCCGACGCCTAGAAAGTCCATCCTGTCGTTTTAGTCGCTCATCTTTTCAAGCCGTTATAAGGAAAGGATCCCTACGAGAGAGAGACTCCGGAACCAGGACCAGTGGAACACAACGCGGAAGGCGCACCTATCTACAAAGTCGAGAGAGTAATCAAACACCGCGTTAGATAGAACAAGGTAAACCTACGTCTATCTTTCCTTATACAATGGAAAGACTACGTACCAAAAGACGATAGCTAGGTAGCAGCCAGCGAATTAATACAAGGCGCGAATGCGTTAATTACCGAGTATTTCGCTCGAAACCTTATAAACTGGGGGATTAAATACAAAAATGCGAAACGTCGGTATATAGCTAAGCGAGAGAAAGAGCTTTATCAGTGATATTGCTCGGTATAACATCGCAATTATATAAGGGGGGGTAATATCCTAATCGAAAACGCCCATAATTTCCTAGTTTCACTTAACAGTTATTACATCCATTACATTCACTACAAACACACTATAACGATCACCATTTTCATTATTTATCATGCATTTATATATACATTTAGGAGATGTAAGAATTAACAAGGGAAACGTTAAGCACCACGAACAGGCTATATCAAAAAATAAGGCTTAAGATTAGGCCTATTTAATTCAGTATAAACAAATGTTTCCCTAGCTTTAACAGCTATTATTAACCATCCCTTCTATTATTTTTTCTTCTTTTCGTAAACTCCCTAAACACACCACGACACGTGTCTAAGGCTCTAACAAGTTCTCTGTTAGCCTTGACATTTTAGTCGTCAACTCAAGCGGACATTTCCACATTTTTCTAACTCAACGTCCACCGTCGAACTTAACAAGCCTTTCGTCAGATCGAACATTTAACATGGCAAAACGACGTAGCAGCCCAGTTCGCCAGCCTAAGGACGATGAATCAGATACGGTACCCATTGCGTCTCGCAAAAAGCGTAGAACACTAGCATAAATGGCGGCGTACAGGGCTAACGAGGCCCGTGAGAAGGCTACCGCAAAAGCCGCCAAAGCGGCTAAGAAGACTACACCTAAGACGAAGAAAGCAGTTAAAGCCAAACCGGCTAATCCCTTTATCGCAAAAGCCAATGACAACGTTAACATTAACGCCCTCGTTAATAGCGCCGCCCTGGTAGTTAAGGCTTAACAACTTATGGCCATTGATAATAATCCGTTCGTAGAGGAACTAGTACCCATTGGGGTTAACAAGGCCGTTATTAACACGAATAAAGCCGTTGTTATTATAAATAAAGCCGTTACTAAGAAAACCAAGACAAAGAAGAAGTCGTAGCTTATAACACCGGTTGTTAATGACGCCGTATATGTTAGTTATTACCAACTTAATATTAACTTCGATGGACACATGTATGTAATAAAGCTGAACGAGTCTTAGTTAGTATAGAACGCAAAGGATAAAACAATCAGTTTTACCTTTAGAAAAGTTAGAGTTACTAACCATTTTGCCAACAATAACCGATTCATTATACAAGACTACATAAACTAGGAGGAAGCCAAGAATGCCTCCCTTAATGGTAAAGGCGTAGTCTAACAATGGATTACTAAAGGTAATAGAACCGGAGTAATAAGAGCCTTTTTATTACGCCGTAAGATAGCCGTCGACGCTGTCATGCCTGACAACGAAAAGGTCATGGTTCTTAAAGTATACGCTAGGGATGATATTAACTACGATAAATAAGGTAACAAACTAACTTATAGCCAGCCAGTTAATGTGAACGAGGTTATGCCTAACGCTACTAAAGAGAAAGCTCGCACTCAAATTAGTAACAATGCCGTCCTGTTATAAGAAACCTATTATTAAATTGATAAGTTCTATAAAAGACGCGCAAAGTCCGGAATAGTAGCTTTAAATAGTCTTATTCGAAGTGTTAAAGATCGCCTTAGTAAAGCCAGTGCCGCTAAGTTAATAGGAGCACCTTACGACCATTTGATGCCAGCTAGAGCAAGCGTTCTCGCAATCATGTATTACGACCTTAAAGACCGCTTTAACGGTTCTATTGCCGGTTCTCTCACTACGCTTAGTAGAACTAACCTTATAACACTTACGGCAGGCCTAGACTCGAATGCTAGAACAAATGCAATAGTTATTAACATCCAGGATCAGCTAGCAATGTTAGCAAGGGGGTTAGACAAACAAGCCTTAAAGAATAAACGAGTTCGTAAGGCTAACGGAGATAGAGTTACGTCTAACGGTAGCGATGTTAAAAAGCTTAGCGTGGCGCATAAGAAACTTAAGGCTACTTATCGAAAACTCGCCAAAGCCTATAAGGATTCCAAGGAGTAACATGCTAAGGAGGTCGAGAAGTTTACTAACACCATTACCAAAGCTACTAATTCCGCAAAGATTTCTTACAAGACGTTTACTAAGGAGATTCTTCAATTACGAGAAGAAATGGTTAAGCAAGGCAAAGACGGGAAGGAAACCCGTAGACAACTCGAGGAGACGGTCTTCTACTTTAACGATTTCATAGACGAGTACCGTGTAAAGAAAGACAGGACGGCTGCTAGGAATAACACCTCCTCTATTATACCTCGTAAATCCGTAAAGTCCATACCTCGTAAACCGGATCCTAGCGACAGCCTTTCCGAATTTAAGGATACTAACGATGAAGACTCCGCTACCGTTAATCCCGCCGTCAAAGTTAATAGTCTAGCTATCGTTACCGGCAATAAACCTCCTAACGGCGAAGACCTCTACGCAGAATTTAAGGACTTAATCGACGAAGTTAACAAGGATACTACGAGCAAGGTTATCGACGTAACTAGTAGCGAGGAGGATGAGGAGTAAAGACGTTAGAAATGGCAATAAATAACAAGCTCGTTATTATAACTCATAGTTAGAGCGTCTCTTCTAAATAAACCAGTTTAGCTATAACCTAGGTATTATATCATGTTTTCGCTTAGAATGATAAATTATCAAGGACGACAAATTTTGTATTAAAGGGGCACTTATTACAATACCCACAGCGGGGCTATAGGATATAACAGGTATATAAATAGCTCTCTCTAACCTATACCTAGAATAGCTTTCAAGAGAAGACATATTACAAGCCCATATCAACTTTACAGTTCGTGACGTTATAGGCTTGTTATCTCACACCAGTGTTGTCAACTCTCACAGCTTAGTGCTAACCGCGCCCATACTCTCATAAAAAGGTAATATTTCATATTTTTATCTTTTTATCTCTTTCTTTTTTAAAAAAATTTAATATAAATCGTTTTATTAGAGATAATTATTAATATAAGCTTTTATTATAATTAAAAATATTCTTATAATTATTAATATGTTTTAATATTATTTTAAAACTCTTTTAAACAAATATAAGTTAAAATTAATTTATTAAAAGATAATTTGTTGGAATATACTATTCGCGGTCTCGTACGACGGTTGACTACGTAGTATAGGTAGTCACCGGCGTGCTGGCAGTAAGCCACCACAGCCACGATGTGGCTGTCGGCAGCCAGCAGCCGTGCGGGTGAACCCCAAACCCCTATCTATAGACCACGTACGAGGGGAAGAATCCCTTCTTCTCCTTCGTACGATAGCGCTGAATAGATCTATTTGTCGCCCAAACTGTACGGAAAGAAATGAATGGAGAAGCCATTCCACACTGATCAGTGTTCACTTGGCTGTGAACGCAGATTGGCAAGAATGAAGAGACGGCGTTATCTGAGTACGTACGGTAGTACGTAGCGAAACGTCGTGCTTAATCCTACCCCCGACTTCTTCGTGCTGAAGGTGTTAATGTCTGGAAGATGTCCTCTCCCTTCCGCACGAATAACGAACGAGTAGAAGACGTGTAGAGATTCTTCGTAGTGCGAAGGTGTTAATGTCTGCAAGAAGTCCTCTCCCTTCCGCACGAACAAAGAGCTACACGTGCGTGCCATTACGCATCGACAATAGGTTCATTATCTCCCGCAGAACGCGTAGCTACCGGTGCGCGCGACACGGGCGATAACCTTGGACTACGACAAGAGTAGAAGACGTATACAGATTCTTCTTCGTACGGAGGTGCTTATGTCTGCAAGATGTCCTCTCCCGTCCGTACGAACAAAGAGTTATGCATGCGTACCATTACTCACGACAACTCTGGTACCGTACCACGACAACAAAATATCCTCTCGCACGAGGAGATGGCGGAGGGGAGCGATATCTCCGTCCACGCTTGGCGAGCCGGCACAGCATTCGAATTCTGGGATCGTACGGTCGATATCGAACAACCCCTCGACCGAGTACATATGAATACGTATGTCGGTCAGCTCGTTACCGAATATCAAGGCATCTTAACGCTCCGAGCACTCGTACGAGCATACCAGGAAGACTTCGAGGGATGGACTACGTACCAGTTCGAGTATACATCACGACCATTCAAACGTGCGATGCTTAAGACACTCGAACGAAAAGGGTATCACTTCCCGAGCGGTCTCACCCAAAACGAAAAGCTCGTCTACCCATTAGACAACAAGGAGGCTGTCAGAGCACCTTAACCATCACCCCGTACGAGTACTACAACTCTCGGTCCCTATACGAGTACTACAACTCTCGGTCCCTGTACGAGTACTACAACTCCCGGTCCCCGTACGAATGCCGCAACTCCGGCACCGACTCGTACACCATTACCCGGCTAGGAAGATAGACAAGAGGACGGCCCAGAGGACAGATAAGGACAGCCCGGAGGACAGATAAGAAGACGACCCCACGGGAAACACACTACCGAAGGAATTGTTTTTCAGTTGTTTACGAACGTACGAACCGCGAAAGAAAAGATAGCTAGTGTTGGAATATACTATTCGCGGTCTCGTACGACGGTTGACTACGTAGTATAGGTAGTCACCGGCGTGCTGGCAGTAAGCCACCACAGCCACGATGTGGCTGTCGGCAGCCAGCAGCCGTGCGGGTGAACCCCAAACCCCTATCTATAGACCACGTACGAGGGGAAGAATCCCTTCTTCTCCTTCGTACGATAGCGCTGAATAGATCTATTTGTCGCCCAAACTGTACGGAAAGAAATGAATGGAGAAGCCATTCCACATAATTATTAATATAACCTTTATTATATAAATTAAATAATATTTTCCTTTTAATTATTAATTACATTAGAGAATAATTAAAATTAAATAATTAATACTTTAAATAATAATTAATCTAATTTTAATCTTAATTATAAATAATAAAAAGACTAATAATTAATTTTTAAACTTTATATATAATATACTTTGATTAAAGAAAAGTATATTAAGTGTTAATTCGAATAAATAAATTAAGAAACAATTAAAAAATTAATTTAATACTTAAGTTAATAATTAATTTCTTAGTTAACTTACACTTATTAAGTGAATAAATTACTAAAACATATAATTAATAAGTAATACTTTATATAGTAGTTTTAATTATAATATATTAATTTATATAAATTTATTACTTTATTTTTAAATCGTTATTCATTTAACTTTTAAGAGTTTATTTAATATAAAGTTAATAATATTATATTTAATTCACTTTTTCTTTTTTAAATTAAATGTTTTAATAATATTTATAATGTTTATAACTTTAGAAATTATAAGTATAAGCTTATTTTAAAAAAATTATTTAATTCTTTTATAATTAATATATTTAGTATTAAATTAAAGTTATAAATATTACTTTAAAATTGCATTAAACGCGAGCTTTATATCGACTTATAATGCATTTTATATTATTATAATAATTAAACTTTAATAACTTAATTATAACTAAAGAATTATATATTTACACTTAGTTACGGATTATTATGGCTTTACGTAGCCGTTTAATTAATTTGTCGCCTGTTTTGTTCTTTTGCTACCTGTTACGAACGAAGGCCAGGAACCAGGCCTGAAGTGGAGAAAAAGAAGCATGGGGCAATCAGTCACCACTGCTAAGATTCTATTGGACGGCGCTTCATGCGACTCTAGGAGCGATGAAGGCGCCGCGCTCCAGGCGCTCCAGGAGCGACGGGAGCATCGCGCTCCCAGCGCTCCCAGGGATATCAGTGAAGGAATGAATGAATATAATAAGGATTGGGTTTCCTACTCTACGTAGACAGTCATTACTTCAGTGACCAATCTAAGCACCTATCTTACCCATAGGTGAAGCTAAAGCTTTGACGACTACACTTGTGATTCTCTATTTTGCTCAGTATACTTTGAATGTCTATCTCTATAGTCTTCTATTGACGGCTAGCATATCTTGTTAGCATAAACCCCCTTGCATTATATTATTTGTGGTTGTGCAACCCGATAGTATAATCGTCACACTACCCTCCTACAGTAGCTAGAATGTGTGGACCTACGTTATCTTACACCGATTTGCGCAGATTCTGCGACAAGGACCGCCGCTTATAGCTGCTTATATAAACCAGAGAGACCAGACTTTTGGGGAGGGGACAACTGTAGTGTGTTACCCCGCATTCAATGGCAGTTAGTGAGGGAGATATTTTCCAGGGACCGGTAAAGGGAACAGACCCCCAGTGTTGGTTTGTGTGACGTGACGTGACGTACATAAGCATGCAGGTCATGGCTTGAAATGCAATTTAGCCGATTGGAGCAAGTGTTCCCAAGAGCAGCTGGCAGCAACTGGATGGGCCCTCTGAGTCACTTGCCATGGAGGGTCTGAAGAGGGCGCTCCGAGGTCGCTAGTGGGAATTTTTTCCGGTGGACGGGGGACAATGTGAGGTGTGAGGTGCATTGGTGCATCTCCGTCATTGAATGGGAAATTGTCAAGGGTACCCCGTACGAGAGGACAGGCAGGACAGGCAGTGGGACGGACATTGGGGCTTGCACGGCAAGGGCTTGCGGGTGCTTACTTGGGCACAGCAAGCCTGGGCAGGCCCGTGTAGGCAAGCTTGGGCATCTGGGCATCTCGTCACACTAAGAATTACTAAGACTAAAAACTGCATCACTGACGCACCTGGGGGGGCATTGCCGAATTCGCAAAAGGAACGGGAGGGAGAGGGAGAAAAAAACTTGTGTGTGACGCCCCAGCGACCGCGGCATTCCTATATCCATTCGATCATTCATCCAATCCAGCTTCGCATTGGTTGAATTGACCACTATTTATTCTCGGTTACACCACGACACTCCTCCCATCTTTTACTCAGGACTCATCCATCTGTATCCATCTATCGATAAGCTTGCACCGCACCGAGCGTCTTTCACAATGTGCCCAACAGCGCCCCCCGCCGTCGTCAACGAAAGGAATCTGGGCAATGCCTACGTCCCTACCGGCAATGTCGCCAAGTTCCAGATCATCGAGTCCACGTTGAGAGGTGAGATGGTCCCCTGACCTGCAGTTGCGACTGCCTCGGAAATAAATAGACGAAAAAACCCATGCTGACGGGGGGACTGGTGGTGTCCAGAGGGCGAGCAATTTGCCAACTCGTACTTCAACACTGAGACCAAGATCAAGATGTGAGTGGCCACCCTGTGTAGACGAGATAGATAACCATGCTGACGCAGCCATCAGCGCCAAGGGTACGTGACAAGCTCCTCCATGTCCCCCGACTGCGACGGCATTTCTTCAAGTCGTGTCTATCTGACCTTGTCGTACAACTCACCAGCCCTCGATGCATTCGGCGTCGACTGCATTGAACTGACCTCCCCCGCTGCCTCGGAGCAGTCGCGCTTGGACTGCGAGGCCATCTGCAAATTGGGTCTCAAGGTGCGTCATTCTCGTTACTTCTCTGCTTGCTCCTTCTGCTCTCGTTGTCAACCCTGAGTACTGACTCCCAAACACAGGCCAAGATCCTCACACGTGAGTCAATAATCTATCCCCTCCTCGAACGCCCTTGGCCCCCCCTCCCCCCGGCCCCCCAGCCACGAAACCTAACCTTGTCCTCGCTCTACCAGACGTACGATGCGACATGCGAGATGTCCAGATCGCCATTGATACCGGTGTGGATGGCCTCGATATCGTCATTGGCACCTCGCAACACCTGCGCGAGCACTCCCACGGCAAGGATATGGCCTTCATCCAAGAGAAGGCCGTCGAGGTCATCAAGTATGTCAAGTCCAAGGGCCTCGAGGCCCGGTTTTCCAGCGAGGACTCGTTCCGATCCGACTTGGGCGATATCCTGACCCTCTACGCCGCCGTCGACAAGGCCGGCGTCGACAGAGTAGGTGTCGCTGACACGGTCGGCTGTGCCAACCCTCGCCAAGTCTACGATCTCGTCCGCACCCTGAGAAGTGTCGTCTCCTGCGACATCGAGACCCATTTCCACGACGACACGGGATGCAGTGTCGCCAACGCGTATGTTATGCTATTCTTCTCGAGCCCCAACGGGTGCCCGCTCAGTCCAACTCATCTAACGCTTTTGTGTACCCAGTTTCTGCGCTCTCGAGGCCGGCGCCACCCACATCGACACCAGTGTTCTGGGCATTGGTGAGCGCAACGGTATCACCCCCCTCGGTGCCCTCATGGCTCGCATGGTTGTCACGAGCCCCGAATACGTCAAGGGCAAGTACAACCTGGCCATGATCAAGGAGATCGAGGACTTGGTTGCCGAGGCCGTCGAGATCAACATTCCCTTCAACAACCCCATCACCGGTTTCTGCGCCTTCACCCACAAGGCTGGCATCCACGCCAAGGCCATCCTCAACAACCCCTCCACCTACGAGATTCTTAACCCTGCCGACTTTGGTCTCACACGTTACGTCCACTTTGCTTCCAGGCTGACCGGCTGGAATGCCGTCAAGACCCGCGTTGGCCAACTCGGTCTGACAATGACGGACGACCAGGTCAAGGAAGTGTATGTCTTCCCACCAACTGCCAAGTGTCTCGAGCAAATAGAAATAAGACTAACTCTGCCGCTTCAGCACCGCCAAGATCAAGGCTCTCGCCGACGTCCGCCCAATCGCCATCGACGACGCTGATTCCATTATCCGCAGCTTCCACCTGGCTATTGCCTCGCCCGACGTTGCCCCCAATGGGGCGACCACAAACGGTAGCTCAAACGGTGTGACTAATGCCGCATAGTTGGCTGTTTTGTTGATGGTCCGGTTGTTTACAGTGAGCCCCGAGGCCCATCCCGAAAAGATATCCAAAAATTCATGGCGGAAAGGCATCAGATGGTTCCTCGAATAGAAAACGGAGCCCAAAAAACGGAGTTCTAAGGCTGATTTATGGGGTGGGTTGGCACCAAAAATGTTTCATGAGTTCCATGTCATATATGATACAAGCTCGCATCTTGAATTCAGTTAGCATGTTGTTTTTACCGAGACCCGCAATTCCTCACTTCCGCCATCCGCCATCCGGCTTATGGCTTCTTGTACTCGACCGTGACCACATGAAGAAACGGCTGGTGTGAGATGAAGCCGAACGATCTGGTTGTTGGTTGCATCAATATGTGCCTTGGTATCTACATAGACACCCTGTACATGACATAACAAGAGTAGGACCCAACAGCTCTGACCACGAGGTATGAGGTTCGTCAAAAAAGGAAATTCCGTAACAGGCAATGGCTTACTGTCCCCACCATGACCGGGGTAAGAGACATCGGCTGCAGTTGAGTCGCCTTCATGCTAACCGAGAAGTGCTTCCATGCTTGTGGAAGTTGTCCTCTACCTGGAAAGGTCCGCATATCTGTTGAGCCGGGAACAACCCTCCCCCAATTGGGAATCAACTGAGACACTACAGTTCAAAGACGGCGCTTGATATGAACATGAACGTATGAGACTTTTGCAACAGGGCGCTTAGGCTATGGGGAAAGGGGGGTTGAGTCCTTGAAGTAAAGCACGTTCCTAGGTCCGTAGGCACCAAAGATACCGAAAATGCAAAGTTAAAATAAAAAGTTTATTTACTCGCATTATCTGAAGGGTACGGAATTCTAAGAAGAAATTTTTTTTTTTAAAAAAAGAATTTATGCTCTTCTCGTCATTCGTTAGTTCTACATCTGCATCATTGTAAATGATATTCAGATCCGTTTAATACCTCCATTGTCACAGTCTCTCCCCGGCTTATAAATGCGAAGCACATATGCCGCGACGTCAGCACCCGACTGCAAGGCAATCATACGTAGTGCATACAAGATTCGACGCACTAGGACTTTTAGTCGTCATTGCACAGAAAACTCAATATGACGCGTTCTGGTCAGGAAGACTGACTGTCTCATCGACCCCAAATATAAGTGAGATAGGATATTAATCAGAGTGCTGTAAAGCGGTGGTGGACTCGCGGTAACCTCTGAATCAACGAGCATCGAAGGCGACGGTAGCAACCCTTCGCAGTCCCTGACGACAGCAATCTTTCCCGCTCCTGGAGAGGCTGCACAGGAAGTTTGAAGGATTGCTCAGTCAGAAAGATATTTGAAGAAGATTATGGGTGGTCGGGTTTTAGTACCCCGGAACTTTGTATGCAATGAATCTATGGATACGACACATATGTCGAATAAGCTTATGCCGTCTGGATGAGCCAGACCTAGGGGTTGAGTCACCTTCATCCATATTCAAAGTATTTCACTAGCCTCGTAAGTAGATAGGGCAGAGATAAAGCGGTCATCAAGTCAAGATCATTTAAACATCCCTGTAAGACACCAATCCTCACTATTACGGCCAACAGTACGGATATACAGCTAGCACACAAAAGCGTACAAGAGCATTGGCAATAACAGACCAGCAGAACTCGGGGCCATATTCGACGACATGGCTCCCTAGAAGTCAGGCACCTAGAATAGTAGGCATCTAGGTACGTGGTCATGTATTTGTCGAATATATATTGAGAGCTTCAGCACAGTATCTGTCAACGGTGGACATGGTAAATAATCGTCCCAGTTTGCAACAGCCTGCATATGCCTGAAGGCTTAAACCAGAAGTCAGTAAGGCTTAGATGCGAGACAATTTCCTTTCATCTTTATTTTCTTTTACCACCGTTGGCTGCAGCACTGCACAGGAGCGCTGGCTTCGGCCCGGAACCTAGTCGATATGAGTCGAGACCAGAACGATCGAGTGATTTTCTGAGAAATGTGATACTTACAGAAGTTCCAGCAGCATGTGGGACCGGTGCGTCTTGTCACGATCCGGGTGTGCCAGCCGTGCTTTTAGACTGTCTATTAAAAATAAAATGACCTGGTCCTGCGGATTTACATGCATGGCATCTGACTCTTTATGTTGCAATAGCAAAAAGACCTTGCTGCCCGTTATTCATCAAACGATCCACCGATCCACAATCAAGGGTATAAACTAATTTTTTTAATGCACAATTCGCTCGAAAACAAAGATCGATAGTTACTAGGATGTTTATGCCACATACAGTAGATGTGTTTGAACTGACGAGGAGTTCCGGCTCGCCTCTCGGAAGGAATATGGTATAGATATGTGATACGTTTGCATTCACTCTATACTGTTCTTGCCCCGACGAGGACTAGACCAGGCAAGTAAGGTTCAGGCACTAGGTTACTCTAATATAAGCATACCATATCTCCTCATACCTCTGAAACAGAGAAGCCTAGAGATATGATACAAAACGGGAAGTCTGTTGCTATAAACAATGACAAGAGTATTTCGGACCATGAACGGGGTAATGGACAAGGTTGCCGCCAGCCGGTAGAGGCAAGGATACGTCAAGGCCACGCCACTGTTGCCTCAAGCTGCGTCTCGGGCGCGCATGTCCTCATACACCTACAGCCCAACAGCTCTGTCACCTGGGTTGATTGTTCCACTGTAAACTGTGCGGGTACATTAACAGACAGTTGAACAGGGGCAGCCCAAGTTGGACATTGCGACTGCTTCCATAAACGGCACATGGCGTCTCGAGCGTCAAATCCCGAGTTGGGCCAGCGTTGTTGACTGAAACCGTGCTGAGACTTCTTGACGTTTATCATGAAGTGGCCTTGGGGACGTTGTGTTGGATGTAAAACGTAATGTGCGAGCGGTGAGGGGTTAGATCCCGGTAACTTGGTTGACATCTAGGGGCTCTAAAGACAGACCATCCAGCCAACTACTTGAGAAAGAATAAATTTGAAAGCAAACGATCCACGGCAACTCGTGTTGAACGATGGAAAATAGAAAAACGACCTCGCTCTCTTTATCCATATATATTTACGTGAGAGCTTGTAACTCTGATGCTCTACATAGTTGTAAAATCTTCCGGAAATCTTAATCTCTCCACTCGCTCGACAACAGCGAAGTGCTAGCTGTAGATATATATTACTTGAGTAGGAACACACATGTAATGCATGGGGCACCGGTATAATTGACCATATCGCTTAAATCATGGAGGTACGTTTGTTGCTAGAGTTTCGTGGGAGCTGAGTATATCATCTGATTTGCATTACCCTCTCTATCTATTTTTAGGACAGAAGACCTGGTAGTCCTTCTCTCATTATTCAGCTTTTTCCTGTGGGTGGTCCAGTGCCGAGGCTGGATGGAAAAAAAAATGGAGCCCAAGATATAGGTAGCTCGTAAGTATAAACTGCGTTACAAGGTTTGGACTATAATAAGTATCATGATGGTTATAGGACACCAATTTCGTATCCCCCGCATGAGTTGGACACGTAAGGATCCCCAGTCTCTGTCAGCTGTACGAGCAATGTTGTTACCATGAACATATCTTCTCCTTTATAATGCTAAAGGACGGAGAGTCTCTAACCGCATGACACGATATAGGGCTACGTTATCATGTAGAAGTATAAGTCCGTATGGGCAGGAGCCAGCCTATGATCATTAGTGAATAGACAAAGGCGCGCAACTTTTGGATGAAATAGAACAAGCATATCCCGTAGAGTTCCCGAGCTATGGCGGAGTTGCTGACTCCAACTGTGGCCTGATCTGTTCTGGGGGGCGATTTCCCCCAGGCCACCATACGTTAGAGTTGCATCAGACGGACCATGTGACTATGATGGATTTGTATCTAAAGTCGTAGCATCACAGGATTGATCACATTAACTCAGTTAACTGCTGGTTAATCATAGCAACGCATAGCTTATTAAACGTGGAACCGTGTTGCCGATTCCACGAACTCGACATAATTCAAAAGACCACACATTGAACAGTAAACTGCGCCACAAAGACAAATAGCACTTGCCCCTATCATCAGTAGAGCAGGCAAACCGAACACCGCCTCCAACGAGCGCCACACCACAAACATGAAGTTCTTCTTTGCATCCATGATAATCTGCAGCCTTGCAGCTCTTGCTGATACCACGCCTGTCCCTGATGTCGGCAGTTCGGGTGTTGCCTTTATGACCAAGACGTGTCGCTCGACTGGTATGAGCGGTGGCTGCTCCGCAAGTATTGACTCAGGTAAAGGATTCTGCTGTGAGTATCCCTGGCTGTCGAGCACTCCTCGTACTGACCACAACTGCGATAGTGAACTATGCTTACGGCTTCAAGTCGGCCAAGGTGTATGACCACTTCCAGTGCCAATTTTACTCGTAAGACCTTGCTGTAGCTTGCTGCTTGAGAGAAAGAAAGAAAGAAAGAAGGAAAGAAAACTGATAATATCACATATAGAGACGTCGACTGTGGTGGCACATCAAAGACGTTCAAGGCAGGGACTTACCCGAACATTGGCATGACTGGCAAGTCGTTTCGATGCTGAAGCCAACGAGCTGCGATTTCTCGAGCTGACACAGTAAATGGGAGTCAAGGGAATTTAGCATAGACAATCTGAACAGACCAAACCAAACCAAACCAGACCAAACCAAACAAAACAAAACACCTGAGCTCGTTTCTTTGCTGTTCGTGGTTGACTCGGCACTATGATATGACGGCACTCACTACGGTATTACATACTGCACTGTGTAAGCTTGGTAACTTACTATGCAAGCGAAAGTATGCAGTATGCAAGCTACGAGAGGCTAGTTCCAGTCTAGACTGACTGGGCTAGTCTAACCCAGAACGAGCTTAGCCCCGTCAGAAACGCCAGAAACGCCAGAAACGCGTCTCGTAGCTTTGGGGGCCCGCGTAAAGTGATTTATTTCCATGCCCACCGTCGTTCAATCCATGCCAGCTTCGACGTTCGAAACAATACCAGCGCTGCCAGAACGATCCACGAGATGCCTGCCGCACACAAGGCAGAGACGGGCGAGTCTTCGACGTCCGCGGCCAAAAAGCTGCTTAATGCAAGCACCAATGGCAACGGCAACGGCAGTGGCGCTTCCAACTACGAGTTGCCGTGGTATGTACAATCATCACATCTGCTTGCCCATTCTCAACAGTCGAGGGCATCTCAGGCCACGAACCAGACGCGCTGATGCTGATTCATGTCCGCCACGGCAGGGTAGAGAAATACAGGCCCGTCTTCCTCGACGATGTGGTTGGCAACACGGAAACCATCGAGCGCCTCAAGATCATCGCCAAGGACGGCAACATGCCCCACGTCATCATCTCCGGCATGCCCGGCATCGGAAAGACGACGAGCGTGCTGTGCCTGGCGAGGCAATTGCTAGGCGACTCCTACAAGGAGGCAGTGCTGGAGCTGAACGCCTCCGACGAGCGTGGCATCGACGTCGTACGAAACAGGATCAAGGGCTTTGCCCAGAAGAAGGTTACACTGCCCGCCGGCAGACACAAGATCGTCATCCTCGACGAGGCCGACAGCATGACCAGTGGCGCACAGCAGGCTCTGAGGAGGACCATGGAGATCTATTCCAACACCACACGCTTCGCCTTCGCCTGCAACCAGAGCAACAAGGTCATCGAGCCCCTGCAGTCCAGGTGCGCCATACTACGCTACGCCCGCCTGACCGATGCCCAGGTCGTCAAGCGTCTACTCCAGATCATCGAGGCCGAGAAGGTGCAGTACAGCGACGATGGCCTCGCAGCATTGGTCTTCAGCGCCGAGGGAGACATGCGACAGGCCATCAACAACCTGCAATCCACACATGCCGGTTTCGGCTTCGTCAGCGGGGACAACGTCTTCAGGGTCGTCGACTCACCGCACCCTATCAAGGTGCAGGCCATGCTGAAAGCATGCTACGACGGCAACATCGACAGCGCCATGGACAGTCTCCGTGAGCTGTGGGATCTCGGCTACAGCTGCCACGATATCATCAGTACCATGTTCAAGGTCACCAAGACCATCCCAACTCTGAGCGAGCACAGCAAGCTCGAGTTCATCAAGGAGATCGGCTTCACGCACATGAAGATTCTGGAGGGAGTGCAGACGCTGCTGCAGCTCAGCGGCTGTGTCGCGCGTCTGTGCAAGATCAACATGGACCCGAAACGGTTCGAGGCGAAAATCAAGTGACGAGGTCAAGCAAGGAAGAGCAAGGGTTCGGGACGATGGGTGTACCGGTTGCATGGCACGGCGTTCATAAACTTGATCATGGCTGTCTTTGGCTTAGATGGCCCGGATGATTTCGACGCCCCCAATTGAGGCAGATATTTACAGTTGTTGTACATGACTTCGGGCTTCTGTGACGGCTGACCAACTGACGGCCCCGCCTTGTTAATTGTCCTCCCTCAGATGCTTCGGCCGCGGCGGAGGCGGTGCACCTCCCTCTTCCTTATACTCCCTCTCAAACGTTTCCCACATGGCTCGGTCTCTCGCTATCTGCCTCTGCAGCCTTAACCGTGCTTCATAGTCCTGGACGGCCCTATCCGCCCCGAGCATACCTCCCAGAATCATGCCTGACATTTGTATATAGCTGTTCCGTAGTGAGCCTTCAAACTGAGGAAGCACGTGGGCGCAGTCCGGCGCTGCATGCAGCACTTACACCTTGAACTGAATGGTCAAGCCTCGATAAACAGGCGAGGCGGCATATGCAATTCCTCCGAGGACCGCAGACGCAAACCCCCATTTGACGGCACTGATGCCGGCGCCACGCACGGCTTGCCGCTGTGCTTCTGTGGCCTCGGCGCTGTTTAGTGCATTGGTCGGCTTCATGGTGCCTGTACGAGTGGCACGCGCTGCTGAGAGCACCAGAGGAGAGTCCCTTCGACGGCCGACAAAGGGCAGGCCAATAGCTCCAGTCCAGTAACAACCCGGAAATTCTTGACCAATCGTGCCGATGTGCGCAGTGTGAATGTCTTGGGTTCAAAAGTTGATGAAGAGGTCGGAGCTACCATGCAAGCCGGAGTTTTTTTGCGTCATCGTACGGTCAGCTCCACATCAAATCCCGGAACACTACTACCCCCATGACCCTAGGCGTTTGGTGTGCAGAGACAACCAATCACGGACCGGCCTGATTCAGGACCGAAGCTGCTCATACTGTAGTATACTTGGACTTGGCATATGTCCGTGACACTTCTGGCAAGACACGGTACTCATGTTTCCTGCATTTTCCCACGGTCCACGGTGATGATAACTTGGTACCGTCGCTGATGTTAAGGTAACTCTGAGTCGCCAAGTATGTGTCCGTAGCCTCCCCGTGCTTAATTATTAGTCCAAAAGGTCATGTCACAATTGCCTCTTGTCATTGGAAAGATGCTAAATACGAGCAGAGATACTTCTATCCTTGTTCAACGCCACAACACCGCGCAATAATCTGTCTATTTGAGGAGGATATCATAGCCATCCCTGTTAATCCTGACTTCTTCGCTCCCTAATCCATACTTGCGTCGTACGAGCTCGAATATGATCAGGCCAGCGCTTGTGCTAGGAACTTGACGGATGGTGTTCCACCAGAAGCCCCGGTAGAGCAGGCGCGTCACCCCCAGTCCCTCTGCCCTGGCCTCCGCAGCGCAGTGAGCCCATGTCTCTTGGTACGCACGGTAATAAGCCCGCAGCATCCTCCACCTGCGGCGTGGCTTATCCGCATTCGCGGCGGCTGAGGCCTTGAGGCGAGCCGCTTTCTCGTCGAGGTCTTCGAGGTGGTCCCAGTGCTTGAGTTGTACATGGGTAAGAGGGTGTAAGACGACCTGTTGCGCGAAGGAAGCGCCAACGCCACCAAGAAGAAGGAAGGCTGGTTCGATAGCATAGTGCGGCCGGATGACCTTGGGCGCTTCACTGCCATGGGTGCCTGCAGCTGTGTTCGTTGTCGCTCGCTTGTCACTCGGGGAAGACCGCTTGAAAGCAAGTAGATCGACCGTGTCCTCGCTCAGTCCGCCATAGTACCACGACACGAATCGGTAGTAGCCCTGTGCTTTCAGATATTCAAAAGTACTGAAGAAGATGGCATTCCCGAAGCTGTCTTTCAGGAAACTCAAGCCCCAGCCCGCGAAGATTCCTCGGACCCCAATCTCCCTCAGCTTCTCGGCACTGAAACCCCACATGCTCCTAGGCCGCCCCGTGCCATCGGCAGGGAGAATCTCCCGATGGTCAAATCTGGCCTGGATGGCGTCGAGCGGTGCAGCCACAACGCTTTGAAGGCTTCCGGCCAGAAACCCGGCGGCGAAGGTGTGCTTCGGATCGGGCGGCGGATACACTCGCTTGCTTGCCCTACCGCTTTCCTCGTGCAGAAGCCCGAGTATTTGCAGGTAGCTGGTGTAGAGTACGGCACCCACGCTTACGTTGGCGATGAGAGGCGGAAGGACTTGCTGTGGTATAACGCCCCAGCCATGGGCTTTGACAGCACTAGTGAGCACTCCCGGAGTAGTACTGCGCATCCATAGCCACGTCTGCCGCAGTGCCAAGCTCATGCGGGAGGATGTCTTATCGTTGACTGCGGCTTGTTTGAGAAGCTCGATATGGGTTTGATGCACAGACCTCGCATATGCTAGGTAGTCAACGCGTGTCCTGAAAAAGGCTTTCACTGGCGCACGGAAATAGAAGGCGATTGCCTGCGCGCTCAGGGCGCGTACACCTGCGGCTGAAGCAGCTGTTGCGGCATTGCTACGCGGTTGCTTGTCCGGAAAAATGACGTCTGTACCTGCGGGAATTACTGGGCCGACGCCTGTGTAAGGGCTGGGGATCGAGACATCTATATCATTGCGACTGGTTTTCATGATCTACCCCTCCGCATCTTGAGGACGCTCAGGTACTGTGCGAAGTTAGTCGTTGATGGGTGGCCGGATTGAGGACGAGATGCATGCGAGGACCCGGCAGAGCTGACGCAGAAATGATGGCTGCCGGCTCTGATCAGCTGCCGGCAGCTGGAGCATGCTACCAGGTACTAAAACAGCAATGCGATGTGCATACCTACCGCATTGGCCTTTCGGCCCGCACTTCAGAATGCAGTAGTAATGAAGATCTGGTTGTTCCCTAATGGATATACCGTATGTAGGCCTTGTGAAATCTGAGCTTAGAGATATGTACCGTATCAGTGGATTGTAGATGCCACAGGGCGACATAGTTCCGTGACACATACGTAAGTCTTACCGACAAGTTTGTGTCATACCTACCAGCATTCTGTCACTCGCTCGCAAGGCGTCACGAGCTGTTCGCATTAAGGATACTAAACTCTCATGAGCACGCGATCGACTTGCACTGGTAGAAGTGCCCGAGTCTGGTGTGCTGACGTTTGAAATGGACCCTGTAACTTTTTAGTATGTATGTACGCAGGTACTTACCCCACAGATCAACGCGGCTCCGGAGCTCCAGGTCCTAGCATGATTAATTACTTTGCTTCGACAGAGTAAGTTACTTTAGATACATGACATAATGCTGACGACGTGATAGGTCGTACACGCGCAAACAGCAGCAATTTTGCACAGGGGAATTCAGTTGAAATTATGCTCGAGAACGTCACACGGCAAGGCAAAGCCATAGTCTCTCCCAGAATGGCTGGGATACAACAGTCAACTAACTTTCGGAGGCTTCTCTCCTGCCCGAAGCTCAGGGGCCAACGCTAAGTGAATGACACCTTGACTGCATGTATCCATCCTGCGGCTGCTGCTGATCGTATGAGGGCCGGGAATCCTTGAGACATAAGAGGGAACCGGATTAAGTTCTGGAAACAATTTATAACTGGTCTCTGAATTTCCACCAGTTTCTTTTGAGCAATGCTGTCTGGACGACGCCTTGTTGCATCTAAACTATCAATAAGACGCAGCGTGATACGTTACCATTGTTCCAACGTGCAACAGCCTTTGATATTGTTGCATTGCAGCCACAGCAAATATTCCCCAAAGGCAGCGTTGCCAGACTATCATCAACAACACCGTGCCTTCAGCAGAATAACGGCACTCTGGGACGACATGACTCAATCACCACGCAAAAAGCAGAAGGTGTCTGCAAATGCAAACGAACATTTGGAGCAGGAGCCTCATGAGATGTCAAGTGAGACCAAGACTGTCGAGAAGGACAGAGATCCCTACCCGCAAGGCACAAACCACGAAAGTCGTGGCAAGCATGATACGACCACTACCCACGCAGACGAGGAGAAGGAGAAGCAGAAGCAAGGCGGCGAGTGGCGCGACCAGCCACCTTACCGCACCTCCGGCGAGAACGAGCACTTTGATAAGAAGCACGAGGCCCAATGCAACTGCGGCAGAATCAAGTACTGGCTAAGCCGCGACAAGCCCATTGCCAGCAAGTACTGTCACTGCAAGGACTGCCAGAGCCTGCATGGTAAGTTGGGAGAAACATTGTTACATGCGCATGGGGAAAAATACTGACCAGACAAACCAGGCGCCCCGTTGCAATGGGCTGCCGTCTTTAAAAAGGAGGACTTACACTTCGAGAGCGGAGCCAAAGGTCTGGCATTCTACCATTCGGAGAAGAAGCACACCTACCATGATCTCCCATGCAAAGTCAGTTGCGCCTACTGCCACGCACCTATCATGGATGAGGGTCGTAACATGGTCCTCATGTTCCCAGCTATCATCAAGTTCAAGGACGAGGCAGCTAAGAAAGATTTCGAGCCAAGGTAAGTCCACGGCTTGGAGAAGTATGTCGTGACGATGCTAACTCTGGACATCCAGCATGCACATCTTCTACTCGAGACGTTGCCTTGATATCAAGGATGGAAAACCGAAGTGGTCTGAACTCGATGATCAGAGCGACTTGATAGATGAAGTCGCTTGACAAGTACCGGCCAGGACCGGCAGTTTCGCGTTTGTGATCACGACAGTTGAATCACAGGTTAGCAAGGCACTGCGTTGGTAGTTGATATCCTGTTGTATTGATAGGAGATATCTCCATTCTGCTTCCGACATTACCCTAGACCATGAGGTCTTCTAGCATAGCCTCTAGCTCCTCCTTTCTGAATGGTACGCTTAGCAGTTCAGTGCCAAGAACATCTTTGCGGCTGGTAATCATTTGGTGGTCGTGAAATCTGTCACGGTCATGTTAGCACATCTTCGCTGTTTAGGGGGTGTGTTCAACTCACTCCTTCAGCAACGTTCGGAAAGCCATCTCCGAGCTGCAGATGAATTCCTCCACGGCTTTGCCGTACAGCATACGGTACTCCACTCCGGGATTTTCACCAGCAAACACACCTTCGTCGTCCGCAGCTACAAGAACTTCAGTAACAAGGAGCCTAAACAGGCTTTTCGCGTTCTCTGGTAAACTCCGTAGGACGTATGCGACACCTTCCTTCCCACCGACACGTCTGGCTTTTCTGCCCAGTAACTCGTGCACGTCATCCACAACATCGATTTCAGCAGAGAATGGCGCGAATGTTGTACAGTCATGAAATGTAAAGTTGAAAGCAGAGCGAAGGCCACTATCCCATAGCAAGGTGAAGTCGGGAGTATCAGAGGAGCAGATGAGTTGTACACTAGCATGGGAAGCTAACTGAGCCAGTATAGCCTGCATTCCTGGCTTGCGCAGGGGGATGGAATCAATGGAGTTCAGTATGATTGTTATGTTGATATCGTGCGAAGATAGCAATGAGTTGATATTGTCCAACAAAGCTGCAGGATTACCAGCAGGTAGCTTGTGGGACGGGTCGACGGCGCTTCCTATGGTTCCCAGGATTTCCCGGATCGAGGTGTTCCGTACGTAGCCGTTGACGATGACGATTTTGTTTCTTACATGGTCTGGGGTTGCTGCATAGAGATGATTCGCAAACTTTTGCAATAGAGGTCGTTTTGACCCGAAGCCATATGCGCAGATACTGAACCCCTGGGAGAGCTCAAAGACCCATTGTGGGAAGGAGTCGGCGTGTAGATCTTGCAAGAACTGGACATCTTCATGATGCGGGTCGTTGTAGTCATTCCATATAGAGAAGTACTCGTCGTGGGTCAGCAGTTGGAGTGCGGCGAGACTGTTGGCTGATGTCTTGGATGCACCTGGCCGGGTTTGAGCGAAATATAGCTCATGAGGGGGGAGATGGGGCGGAGGTGTTGGTGACTTCTTTCGTGCTCTCGTTGCCGTGCCTTTGCTGCGACCACGAGATTTCCTTGAAGGGGTGGCACTAGGGTCGTTGGTTTCCTGGTCGTCCTGCCCTTGATGGCGATATCCCAGCTCGTCCACATCATCTTCATCGCTCGATTCGTAGATCTCTCTGGCGATGTCTTGGTCCTCCTCATCATCGTCACTCGCATTGCCCGCTACGACACTTTCAATGAGGGCTCTCGCACTCTTCTTGCGAGCAGAGCGATCGTTTCTCCTCCAACTGGGTGTTTCCGCATTGGCCACAGATTTGGATGGTTGCGACGGCGTTTCTGCAGCCCTCGCACCTGCTGCCTTTCTATTCTGAGGCGTCCTGTCGCCGGCAGAAAACTTGGGAGACTCGACGTGCTGATTCGTCCTACGGCGGCTGGGAGTTCCAGTCACGCCTGATGTGAACCCATGACCATTCCGGCCATCTTCATCCGAGGGAACATCGTATACAGACTTGTTGGCCGATGCAGCAATGCTCTCTAGCCTTGAAGCAGCGCTTGGGCGTCCTCGCTTCCGTTTGACGGGAGAAGCAGCGACCGCATTTGCCTGGCTGATGCCATGAGCTTCCTCCGCTGGAATGGCCCGTCTGGCCCTCTTCCGCGGTAACAGGTCAGCCACGGAATCAGCTGAGTCCAGCTCCGCTGGCTCCCCACGAGTCATTGACCTGTCCCACGGATGTAAATTTGATTCGTGAGACCCAGGTTCCACTTCCACAGGCGATTTGGCGTTCAAACAAGGTCAACAAACAGCAGGTTGCCGATGAAATGCTCAGAACTTGGCCTTGAAAATAGGGGATTTTGCTTGGTTAGGTGTCCTGGCGACCGCGGGGCGCGTTCCTGGTCCAACTGACCTTAGTGGCGCCGACGCGTCCAACGTTAGCGTTAGCCACCGGGCGTTGGGTGCTGTAGGTGTGTGCTCCAGTACAATACAATAACCGGACGGATCAATTTCTGGTTTGTCTGACCACCAAAGACCATCCACTCACACATTCACCTGGCCAGTCTGTAAGGCGGCCCTGCTCCGACCATAGAGATCATGAATCTCAACCTGTCCGGGTTCTTCAACGTTTTTAAACTATTGGCGAAACCCTCGCTGTGTCTGCCACACGCGACCGTCTCTCAATTCAGTGAGCTCCCTTTCCCGCTGGAAAAGGTCTTCGAGACCCCGGGGCAGGGCAACAAGGTGCAAATCAAGGCAGTCGTGTTGGACAAGGATGACTGTTTCGCATACCCAGAGACAAACCTAGTACACCCCCCGTACGCCGTAAGTTGCCACCATCCCTGAGTACAATCAATCCACTTGTTGCTGTTCCCGTGCAGCTCGCACTGCCGAGTTGCCAGCGGCAGTCGTCATGTTCGGCTTGAGGTTAATGCCTCCCAACTAGGAACGCTTCCGACAGCTGCGGAAGGAATTCCCTGGACAGAGACTGCTCATTGTTTCCAACACCGCCGGTGCTACATCCTATGACCGGGACGGCAAGTTAGCCACGGAGTTGGAATCCGTCACGGGCGTCACGGTCCTGTCGCATACTGTCAAGAAGCCAGGCTGCAAGGACGAGATCATGGCACACTTCCAGAAGCACCCCGAGGTCGGACTTACACACCCGAGCCAAGTCGTCGTGATTGGTGACCGGTTGATGACGGATATGATGCTCGCCAACACCATGGGAAGCCGGGGCATCTGGATCAAGGATGGCGTCGCTCCCCTAACGGAAAAGAGCATTGTATGTAGAACCCCAAGCTCTAATCCTTCCTCTTCGTTGGCTAACAATTCACTATAGTTCACGCGCTTTGAGTATAGAATGGCCTCGTTTCTGCTTGCTCGAGGATTGAAGGCCCCCGAACCCATCAGTCCTTTTGAGTGATCACATCCTCCTTGTCCAGTGCCATCCTCTCCCTGCCTCTCCTCATGACGGAGTCTCGTGTCTTGTATTTGTCGAGTATCTATTGCAATCTTCACCCTGTAGCTATGCTACTTCTTCAGAGTGAGGTGCCCCGACAATGACTAGCGCAAAGTTTCTAACCTGCTAAGGCTCGTCGTGAATATTTGCAGGCATTTGATCTCGTCAGCTGGGGAAAACACAGCTCATATCATCTATATTCTTCTGAGCTTTGGTTTGCAGTACCCCCATGTGGCAATAGGAACGCCCCCAGTTGAACCACACCGCAAATGTCGCCGGCGAAGGTCAAGAAACCCTAAGTGGCATTGCTTTACCGGATGCAGAGCGGTCCAGAACAACCGCGAGGTCCCGCCTTTGGGTTTGTCACGGACTGTGATTATTATTGTAATTATTATTTTGGACTTTTTTTTTTTTGTAGGTTTGTCCTGTTGCACAACTTCGGATGCAAGTGATTGAGAGCTGCAACATCGTCGAGCACAAGAAGATACGTGATGTTCGATCCATTCCATAACGGCAACATCATTAATTTACAACATATGGTGTACGGTCGTTGCTTTGCCACCAGATGATATGAAATTGTTCTGCTCGACTCACTAGTTTCATCATCTGTGTCAAAATGAAATACAGACACCCTCTGTGGTTTGAAGTGGTGTGGATAATTATCACGAGCTTGGCCTACTGAGTGTTGAGGGACAGTAACGTGTTGCTCAGTGCATCCATGAGCAGCGTACTCTAGGTCCGTCCGATCACTTACTTTGGGTTGGCCGGAACGTATGATAAGCTGATTCACTAAGCTTCTAGTAACCAGGTCTCAACAAGCAGTGACTTGCTGCCAGATCTTGAAGTACAAAAGGCGTATTAGGATCACAGCTCATATTTATAATCCTGACCTTGTTCGACCCGCTCAGAGACTCGAATCTCACTTGACTCGTTCGTCTCACGATAATCAAGGCGCCCATACTTGTAGCACCTTGAATTCTAAGCTCTCGAATGCTGCATTACTAGTACTGGCCTATCAACGCCTCCGCTCGCCAGTAGTAGAAGATCATACGACCCTCTTGTCACTCCTATCATCACATTGCAGTCAGCTCGTACCGAAGACAAAGATGGGCGGCAAGATTTGGTCATCGCAAGAGGAGCGCTATTTTTGGCGCACTGTCATGTCTACATCAACCAAGCGCAGTGGCATTAGTCGTATAAAGGATGAGAAGTCGTGGGTAATTCTTGCTAGAGATATGCAGCATACTCTAGGCGCTGCCGCTCGCAGACATTACACGGGCAACATGCTTTGTAAGTGATGTTTTGAGCTTCTTTTCGAATATTAAACTTTGCAACTGCAAGTTAGGTTCACGCACATCCATACTTTTAAGTCGAGCTGTTATATTGCTGGTTATTTGACTCAATAGGCACAATCCACACTCGTTAGGTATATCTGGCGTAGTCCGTCCGCTTCCTGTTGTTCTTCTCCCCCTTCCCATATAGGTGTATGCTCCCAAGTGGTGCTTCCCGTCATACCAACTTTCCTCGTCCCCTCGCTTTTATGAGTCAACAAGCGCGCTCCCCCGACTCGCCTTTGGTTTCTGGTCATTCTGCAGAATTCTGATGGAATGTGGCTGGTCCCCATGCATGCACGGCTGCGCATCTGACATATCCCAGTGCCACTAACATAGTTTATCAACAACACCTAGCTACATTATCACGCTCCATTCTTGGTCACATATCTCCCTACACACGTTCTTTCCGTACCTTTCCATTTCATTGACACCACAAACCACTGTCCGTACTAAAACCATCACGCCGTATCTCAAAGCTATGCAAACCTATTCGCGCCATAGCTCTTCTCTCTGCAAGCTGACGCTATCACAGTCGAACATTACTACCAGAACATCCGTACCAAGAAAGTCTCACCCCACGCTGGAAGATATGTCTGCGAGTACCTCATAAAGGCTGGTAAGTTATGACACCGGTGGGGCCACAGTGTACCACCCATTCCTTTTATCTGCATGGATATACATCCACAACTCTAAATACTTCATGAGTTACTGTGGTTCAACTAACCAGCGTATGATATCCAGGATCAAACCGCGATCATCCCATGCTTAGACATTGCGCTCCAAGGAAGCAGCCAACCCCGGCCAACAACAACGATACCTACAAGAGGGAGGAGAGCTTTTCCGGCTCCAGACTCGCTATGGACGGTGTATCCACATTGCTCAAGTCCTCGAACTATTCTTCGTTATCTATCCGCACCAGATCCATGTCCGCCTTTCTCAAAAGCCAACAAAGTCTTAATGAGGATTCTCTTGAGAATGAGTAGCATGAAATCATTTCCATGCAGCTCTACGTTATAGCCATAGGGTTACGCCCTAAGATGAGGACACCTAAGCTCTACTACAAGTCAGAACTTGCTGTTCCAGCTTGTTATACGAGACCGTATCCGTTTCTTCCGAATATCAAAACGTTAATGGCAACACTATGTGCTTTACTCTATGCCGTTGGCTTCTTGAGGATAGTGAGATAAACACTTCCTTAGAATTTCTAGGAGGTAGCAGTGTGACTTTGGGCCATATAGAGTGCTAGGGGTCGTCGTTGTACAAAGCGCTACATTCTACATTAGAACAGAGGCATACTGTCAGCGACATGGTATCACAAATTACGATCTTTCTAGAATCGAACCATCCGATTCATGATGCCTTAGCACGGTTTAGGATTCCCGGCCAATATACACGACTTGCTGCATCTGTGTAGGCAAGCGATTAGTCCTTTGACAGAAATTTCAGAGGCTGACATGCACCGTTACTTATTTCGTGTTGGTGATTGAGGTTCTGCACACAAGTAGCCCTTCCTCCACGGTTCCACTTACATCGACAAACATGCACGATTACTAAGCCGGAACCCGTTGCCAAGCTCCTGTATATCAATTGACAGGAAATCTCCAGACTAACTCTTTTCGTTGAGCCCACTGATCTTGAATTTCAGCCACGGCTGCACCATATTCACAGAACTACTCATCTTATGCGAGCCAAAGCGATCCCGGAACACTATCGCCATGGGCCTGAGGCTTGAGGTGCCAATCTTTGGCCCCGCTTCTGCGGAAGCCGCCGTGTTGGCTGGAGCTTCCCGCATAGAACTGAATGCGAAAGGGTCCTATTCAGCTGGCGGTCTTACGCCATCAATTGAGGAACTTGCGGCGCTGCAAGAACTGGAAGTGCCGATCCGTGTGATGATCCGGCCTCGAGGACCACCAAGCTCTGGCGCTAAGGACTTCATATACTCCGAGGTAGAGCTCGAGGCGATGGAACAATCAATACACAATTTCAGAGCCTCAGGATTGATGGAGAAAGATAGAGGTGATGGCTTCGTATTAGGAGTTCTGCGATGGACCGACAATGAGCAGACGGCAGCTGGTCCCAACGATCATCGTGTCGTTCTGGATGTGGAAAACTGCAGGCGCTTGGCAGAGGCGGCCAGGCCCTACAAGACTGTATTCCACCGTGCCTTCGACGAGCTCGTGCTGGCGGCACAATCACGGTCGGCTCTAGAAGTGCTTGCGGCATGCGGCGTCGACGGAGTACTGACATCGGGCGGACCAGGCAATGCAGCGGGAAATATCGACGAGTTACACCGTATACTTGAGGACGCAGGGAATCAAATCGAGATTATTGTTGGTGGTGGCGTACGAAGTTCGAATATTGTGGAACTAACACGGCGCATTCCTCTTCTGAAGAACAAAGACCAGGAACACTGGGTTCATTCGTCGTGCCTCACAAGGGCAGCATCGGAGGCCGTGGACGAAAAAGAGGTTGCCGCTATACTGGGGGAATTGGCATAGGCCTACGAGTTTACCACACTCAGATGGGGGAAGAGGGGCGGGGGCAATCACACAGGCAACACGCGCCATATATTGGAAGCAGTTGTACCATCAATATCACTGCTCTGGTGTTTGGAATTGAGGACTGGCCATGGTGGCTATTTGGGGTCAAACTGCCTCTACGATAAAGAATCCCGTGAAGAATATGGTATTATCAATAAGATATTCAGTGCTTTTCGTCGGCTTTCGGGCTGGGAAGAACGAGCGTCCGAACGAAACCGAAGCATTTATCGGAGCTTCCAGTGCAAACTACCCAGCAGCCTGCTGCTCTGTCTTGTTGACTTCTTCAGTGATAGCCAAAAGATGGCTCCAGTCATAGCTGTCTTCGCCCAAAGACCAAGAAAACGCACCTCCGAGTCCCTTTGCGGTAACAATTTCTTTGAACTTGCGTTGGATTAAAGCCACGGTTTCGAAGGTCCAGAACAACTCGGCCTCCTCATCCCACCACCATTGACCACCAGCCTTCTCATCAGTCCAGCCTGACTTCAAGGCGTCAACAAAAGACTCAGCCGTCGTACGTCCAGTATCTGTGCAGTTGCCATAGCCAGACTGACACCCAGCACCACAGAAAGCGTCTGCCGCCCCGCAGAAGCCGTACTGGCTACAGCAAGGGGCTTCAGCGTGACCTGCACAGGTAAAATATGTGCTAGCACCGCAGGTGCCATCCGAAGTTGTCGTAAGGTTCGTGGGGGGCAGGGGAGGGGCGACATTGGCAGTCTCGAACGTGGTAGCTCCGCTAGTGCCTGCATCGCTGCCGTCGTCGTTCTCAGCCTTCTTGATTGGACATCCGACTGGCGTTGCGGTACAGTTAACCCCTGCTTCGGTCTGGAAGTACTTGGCATAGAAGGCAAAGCCAAGGTTGATCTTGGAGGCGCAGAGACCCAGATCCAAATAATTTTGAACGGCCGCAAGAGATCCATCCACGTCTGTGTGATGCTTGGTAACATTATCGCGACGGTTGATGAGGTCGTATGCCATGATGTTGACGAAGTCCACCGCGTTCCAGATCTTTGTCGACTGCTCGCGCGTGTAGGCAATCATGTCTCTCTTGAGCCCTGGGACGGCAATCGAAAGAGTTCTGTTGCCGATGGCGGTGCCGATTTCTTGGAGTAACAGAGGAAATGTTACGATTTCATCAGTCTTGTTCGCGTTTGGGACTTTCTTGTAATCATCGCCATTGCCACCTGGATACTCCCAATCGACGTCTGAACGCTGGTCAGCAGTCCAAACTCAAGAACCCGGAACGGTAGCTACATGTAAAAGTGCTTCAAAAACATACCCAAAAAGTCGAACCCATGAGTATCTAGCATTGTTGCAACATTCTTGGCATATGCTTTGCGTGACGAATCAGTCTTAGCACCCTCACCAAACCCAGCTGTATCGCCCCAGCCGCCAATCGCAATGCCAACTTGAGCATGCTCGTCAAGCAGTGCACGAACATCGTCGACTGGCATGAATGGTGTGTATTGCCCGGGCGTGTCACCAACAAACAAGGAAGAATTGGCAAAAGCCATGATGACATGGGTAATGCCGGCGGTAACGGTGCGTGGCGGTAGAGTGGTGGTATGGTATCTAGCCTCCTGTCAGTTGTCTCATTTATCAAAGACCGCCTGATGACTTACTGATCGAAATAGACGATATTGCGAAGTGACTGGGCGCACTCCACGCTGAAGGCGATTGCCAACAAGAGGCTATGGGCCTTCATGGCTGCTGTGTAGGTTATGCAAGCGAAGGGGAGAGGAAGAATACAACTAACTGGCCATAAGGAACGAAATGTGGTGCAAGACTCCAATTTATGGTTTATGGGCATTGAATGGGCGAGCAGCACTTTTTATGGGCGAGTCCATGCCTGCCATGTTGGTGTTGGTGCAGGGTTTCATTCACGGGTGCGTGTGTGCCGCTGAGCGAGTCAGATGGGGCATGTGTCCCTCGCTTTGGGGGGCCGGACAGCAATTGAACAAAGAATCGATGCCAGATGATGGAAGCCCTATGATCGCATTGCGAGCATCCAGAACAATACCGGAAATGGAATTACGACGGGGCTTTCGCGTCGCCAAGTACTCATTACTTGCGGCACGGCTCTCGCGCAGCTCGTCAGGGGCGCCGGATCCGCAGGACAAAAACGACACACCCCTGCTTGTTCTACCACGCATTGCAGCTCATTTGCCGGAGGAGCAGCCAACGCAGAGAGAATTGGTGATCTGGGTACCTGGTAATTTGCTATGTTATTTTTCTTCTGAACCTAAATATGACGCCTAAATTAATCTGCCATGTACGCAGTACTTGGACGCCGCTTTGGAGCTCCTTGATCGTGACCGAGTTCCGGCATTGTTTCCAAACGGCATATTAACTGTCATAATATAGAGTTCCTTGGCGGCGTTATAAGTGAAAGCGCCCACTCCTTCCCGAGTTTCCCGTTGGGATGCATTTACTGACCTTGTGCCTCATACAACCCGTCATGTCAGCGGTACGCAGTTGCGGCGCAGTTACTGCGCGCCGCAGCTCGAACAAGGGAGCACTCGGATGTCAAGGAAATTGCACCTTCTTCTTGCTCCTCAAAAACCTCATTCGCCCTCTCCGGGCATTTCGATTCGTTCGTCTCCATTTTGATTAAGGGCCGCAGCACTAGTAAGGTTGTTCTTCATCATCGACTCTGAAACGATTTTATAGTCGTGAAATATACTTTGTTTATTTTGAGCTTAGGCTGTGATAGTAACCACACATCCCATCCGGCACCACTGCACCTTCCTGGCACACTTGTAGTTGGGATATTGGTGCATAGTCCAACCAGTCACTCGCAGTTTGCAAAGATATATCTTACATGTTTCTGTTTAAAACTACGACGACGCGCGTTCATCAACATCCTATGGCACTGACATGCCACTTCCCTTTAAAAACGCCCAACGCTCCTTGAAACTACTACATTGGGCTCTTCGACATTCCTGCATTCGAAGGCCTGGGACTTGTCATCCATAGCATATGCATCATCGGTCTTGGTGGGGAGCGGTAGCGTGGACGCGCCGGTAGGGGGGATGATATAGCCATTCTCTGGGCTATCTGGCAAACAGTTTTCAGTTCTAGGGACGAAAGTGTATCAGTCGGCTTTTCTGTGACATTTCCGGCCGAGTATAGCTAGCTTACTTGTACAGTGTACAGTTCAGCGGCCTGCCAAAAATCCTTGCGGAAGATATGCCCTGCGGTGAACCGACTCTCAATGGTGTGTAGGTCAGTGAGACTTGTTGGACGAGAGGTGTTAGTTATAATGGTGGAAAGGAAGGACAATCTTGACTGGACACATACAACAATTCCTGCGACCATAGCCTCCTAGCTCTGCAGGATTGGATATATTCATACACGTTAAGGTGTCATTGATGGCCTCATAATACTGGTTTGGACATATTTGTATGAATGTATCGTTGTCGGCTTCTTGTCGGACCAGCTCATGATCGGTTCCCGAACTGTGGGAAAATATGGCTGCCAGGACCTGCAGCAAGGCCACGTACCTCATATTGAGAACTGTGATGTGGCTCTTCAAGTTAGTCTGCCCTTCTTGGTAGGTGGATGGATTGTCATACTTTGGGGTGTCGAGGAGGTCTTGCTCTTTTATAGCGGAATTCAAAGTACCATGTGTACACCAAACGAGACCAAACCGGTGCTTCGGTCGTGCTTCACGGTAAACCGTGAAGCACTCAGGGGCACCATTCTCGTGATGACACTACGTCTGACATGAAACTGAATTTTGAGCTACCTTACAGTCCTCTTGTTGCAGACTTAGCGCTGGTGAAGGGGTACCAGATGGTGACACTGAGTTACGTTGGGAAAATGTAGAGATCTTACCGCCACGACCAAACGAGGTCGATTAAGACAGTTGACTCGCATTGACAGTCCTTCATTTACTTGCTATTGACACAAACAAGCAGCAAGGGTTGAGCTGACGAGTACTGTGACGCACATGGTAACTTTGGAATTGCGGTCCATAGCCCACCTCTTTACTGTGTTATGTCGCACCAATAGTTCAGAATGATAGTCTCGGGCTAATTGGTACCACTTCAGGACGAGACATGGCTGAGATTTGTGTATTCGATATTGTCTTCCACTCCGACTTCGTGTATATACCACGGTTTTATTGCGCACTGGCGAGTTGTATGACCAGGCACAGGAACGAACAACACTCCACAAGTGCACTGTTCGACGTGCAAGCATAATGAGAAAGAATGGCCAAATAAATAAAGCACGCTAAACTAGCTATAAGTAGTGGCCCTCAAGATAACGACTTTTCGATAGTCTCTGTTAGAGAAGTATATCCAAACTATTATAATCCAGAGGCCTAGAAGGCCTATCCACACATCCATGACAAATTTCGACATGTGAAAAAGAGGTCAACCAAAGATACCCACACGAAGTAACATGCAATGTCCTTGAACAACAAGGACCCAGAGACGTCTATATTTCCTCTCCGACACGTAGTCCAGTACCACCAACCCAATCTTCACGCTCGTAGTACCGGAAAACCAGCTCGTAGTCTTCAAAGTCATGTACGATGCGGTCGATGCGACGGTAACCTTGAATCTTCTCCATGCGCTTGCTGCGGCCAGCAATAGAGACATCACTGTCGGCATCTTTAGCCTCGAACAAAGTAATGCTGAAATGACCGGGTTTGAAAATGCCAACCACCTGGTCGATGACCTCAGAGGTATCACGTCCGTTTTGGCCGCCAGGAACGTTGGTTTCGAAAGAGGCGTAGGAGCACTGAGGCTCCGGTGTCACGTGGACGGTGAAATAGTGAGTGGACTTCTCGCCACCGTTCGCGTGCGGCGCAGGGATGACGCCGTTAGCAGAGAAGCCGCAAGGGTTGAACATATAAGCATCAATTCGAGCTTCTGGATACTTGGACTTGGGATACACGTCGGAAAGACCGCAGCAGTCCGAAACCACTGTTCCAAGGGCATGCCCCTCGGTGGTGAGACTGACGGGATCGATTTCAGACAGCGGAGTGTTGATGCCCGGCTGGTCAGACTCGCTAGCGAGACTGGCTTCATCAAAGACTTCGTCTGAAGAATTTTCAGCTTCAACAGTGCTGTTTGTCTGGATGGTGCAGGTGCTCCCGGAGAGATCGGCGATGCTATCCGCCGCCTCCTGGCGAGCCGCCTGAACCTGCAAAGGCAGCTTGGCACACGCGACCGCACTCGCGCGCTCCAAGTAAAATTGCTTCGCATTTTCAGGATCGAGGTCGGTCATCAAAATCTCGAGAGTCTCATCGTCGTTCTCAGCAGCGCCATTGAAGGCCGACGCAAGACCGGTAGGTATCTTCAGGTGGCGCGTCGCGGTTGGCGTACGATCAGCGTCAGGCGAACGTGGAGGTGTCAGGTTGGCCTGGGGCGAAGTGATGTACAAGTACCAGTGGTCCCCGTTCATTTTCCCAACCATGTAGGCGCTACCGTGGTCGAACATGTCGTCCAGGAACTTGACCTCCTGACCCCAGCTTCGGTGGGGTGAAGGCTGCTTCTCCGGGTACAGAAAATTCTTGCGGCTATAGAAAACGCGGTAGGGGGTCGCGGCCACGTTGTCATCGTCAAGACCATCGACATTATGGAAGGGGAAACCAGCCTCGCGAGCGGCAATGCGCAGCATGCGCTTGAGACCCCAGAGCAATGTCGTGGTACCACATGTCTTCAAGATTAATTTATGAGGGAAGACGAACATGCTCGACTCGGAGAGAAGATAGGCATCGATATGCTCCGAGTTGACGACGGAGAGGACCTTGCAGTGAACCTCGTCCAGCATGGGAACCCAAGTGTCGGCCAGGACGGCCTTCAAGCCATCTGGCTGTGCGCCGGCTGGGAGAGCATCGGCACTGGGGGCGAACCAAACCTCAAGCAACTTCTCTGGGCCTTCGAAGGCGTTGGTAGAGTCTAGGCTCTCAGCGACATCGTGATTGATGGTTAGCTGAGGAATATCCTCCGAGGGCGAAATTGGATTGGCGGAAGGGGTTTCAAAGTCGACCATCTCCTCGCTGAGTGTTGCCTGCCAAGAAGGCAGCGAATATGGTTGCGATAGGTGTCGGGGCGGGGCGGGACGGGACGGGATGGCGTCCAACTAGATGTCTTGCAGATGCTGATACTGCAGAGACTATGCTACCGCGGAGCACTGACTGCGGCTCAAACGAACGTTGCGGTGTCCGTTTGAGGAGTAGGCCCACAGGTCGGTGGGAAGAAGATAGATGCTGGCGAAGCCAGCTGCAATGGGCAGATATAAGGTAGTCAACGTCTCACGTATGGGACGTTATGGGGGTCGGCCGCGAGGGGTGAGGATGAGGACCTTTGACGAAGGAATGGTGGCTATCCTTCGAAGTGGCTCGTACTGGCAAGAAACCGATACCTATGGGGAAGTATCGGACCTAGTAGACGAGGGGATCTGCGATAAGACGGGCAAACGTGTATGCAGAGTGCTTTTTGGAGGCGGCAAGTGATGAGTCGTATTATCGAGGCCTTGATCGCCGAAGACTTGTCAGTGATTTGTTTATGATGGAGATTGCGGGGGGAGAGAGGGACAAGAGAGAAAATATTTTTTTTTGGACTAATTAGTCTGGACCCAAACACACATTACGTACTTTGCAGGCTTAGAGAAGAGGAAGCGAAGCAGGACTGCTGGGTTCATGGAAGGCCTTGTGAGGCAATCCGTGTTGAGATCTTTATTGATGGTGGACGACAGCGTCTGTCCAGGCAAGAGTCATCGGCTTGACCCAAAAGCAAAAGCTAGACTGAGTGATGGGCTCGAAAGGTCCGGGATGGGGACATGGGATATGGGATATGGACTACGAGTAACTATGTATTATGAATATGGATATGCATATACCGCAGGAGAGGGGGGGGGATACTCTGTGACTACAGTAGCGTAGTATCACAGGATGGTGCGTAAATGATACACAAAGTTCGGGATTTTTGCAGTGTGGTGAGAGAATCCTCCAGTCAAAATTGGGAGGGAAAAAAATATCCCAAGAATAAAAATAAAAATGGATGGGCAACCTCATCGACTTGCTCAGTGGGTGTGAGGTCACTTAAAGTGGGGAGCATTGGGTAAAAATTGTTCAATGTTTGTCGCGGGGCACATGCAATTGGGCATGTGATGTGCATGATGAGCATGGCACCTCAAGTGTCCACTAGGTTAGACTAAGCTTAGGTTAGTATTCAATGCCTGCCGTCCTTGGGTATGTGAAACTAAACAGAATAATGTGAAAATAAAACTAAAATAAAATATAATGAAGAGTACCTGGTTTAGACACCTCAGCATCCATTCTTTCTACGGGTACAAATAAACTTCCTCTTATGCTCGACTGTACTGGGGCCAGTTTCTTGGGGGGTCGGTTGATCGCTAAACGCCCTCCCGACAAGCCATTATATCGCTGGTTGTCTGGATAATTTATCTATAACCCGGGAAATCTTCGTCCAACCTTGCTGCTTGCTCATGTCACCACCAATGTACTTATAATCATAATTAGAATGCTTCAACTTAAGAAAGTGGTCGGGTGCAAGGACGGCTCCATTGCTTTGCTAATCACCCAATCAACCGGTTACACCCTGTGCGTACTAATCAGAGCTCATGCGAACATATCATCGCTGCAGCCGGGCCGTTCGTTTCCTCGCACTTGCTGCTGTGTCGGACTCTGCCTGCGATTTTCCATGCTGCGCAACAAGAGAGTCATGTCCATTAGCCGTCTTCCCCTTGCAGCGCGGGTGCGTTTGCGGCCAAGAACCGGTAATGTACGGCCCATGACAACGTCACAATGCAGTTGCTGCTGATGCTCCCGCTTCGTACGACGCAATATCAGTATTTTCCACGCGGGGAAGCGGTGCAGAACACGGCCACGGTTTCGTACCCTTTCAGCTGTATTTATCTACCCATGTGGCTGGAAGGCTTTACGCGTACAGGCCTCGGTATATTGCTGGCAGTCGGACTACGACACGAGGTAGATATAAACGTCATCTGGTGTCGAGGCCATTATTTCAAGCCCTGCACTTAGCCGATTGTACTGACAATGTCTTGAGTAATCTTTCTAAATATTGGCTCCAAGGAGCAGCCCCGGTATTTCTCTGCCAACAACGAGGCATCCTTGGACGGTTCAGGAGGGTTCTGCACACTGGCACCGGACACGTCTTGGCCGTGAACAATAGTGCCCTGGGGGTACACGGGTGGCGATCCCGTCTCGATCAGCATGACAAATTGAGGATCGATGGGCACAGCGTCTAGGAACCGAACGTTGAACTCTTGTGCCATGACTTGACCTCCCCCTTTGCTAAATATGTTGGTGCACTCGGCGCAGTTGGGGCAAACGAATCCAGCCATGTTCTCAACAACGCCGATAATGGGTATGCCAGTTTTAGAACAGAAGTTGAGTTCCTTTCTGACATCGGCCGTGGCAACTGCCTGTGGTGTTGTGACGATGACGGCGCCTGCGACTTGGCCGGGCCTCGCATCCTTGAGAAGTGTTTCAGCAAGGGATATATGTTCGTCCGACGTACCTGGAGGGGTGTCGATGAGCAAGTAGTCGACGTCGCCCCACAGGACGTCGGAGAGGAACTGGCGGACCATGGCGGTCTTCTTGGGCCCGCGCCAGACGACAGCGTCACCGCGACCGCGGAGGAGGAATCCCAAACTCATGCATCGTAGCTCGCCGACGCCGGCATCCGGGTTGGCGGCGTGGACGGGCACAGGCAACCAGCCACCGGGAGCTTGTGTGACCTTGGCATCTTCGATATTAAACATGCGCGGCATGGAGGGACCGGTCAGATCGACGTCGAGGACGCCGACCGAGTGTCCGGCAAGCGAAAGCGATAAAGCGAGCTGGGTCGTGACGGAAGACTTCCCTACGCCGCCCTTGCCGGAAAGCACCTGGAATTTTATTGGTCAGCATGATGAGTTGTTGCTTGTCTGTCCGTCTGCCTGCCTGCCTGCCTGCCTGCCTGCCTGCCTGTCTGTGGCTTTCGAAGGATGGGTAAAGAGAGCAAAGCAAAGGTTGGGCAATATGACAGGGCAGAGGTGGAAAGGGAAAAGGAAGGGGCCATGGAAGGGGCCATGGCATACCAGGACAATGTGCTTGACTTTTGACAATGACATGATTGTTCAGCTGATACGATGGGTAATCTGCTGCTCGGAGGAAATGCGTAGTGAGATTCAGCTTCTCTTCAATATTGATCATGGTCATTCGGCGACCCCATGCAACTGACCGTTCTGCGAGGAAGAATATATCTATAGTACGTTTAGGCGTGCTTATCCGAGCCGTTGATCGGCGAGGCAAAGCAATTTATCAGCAGTATCCTACTTATTATTACAGTAGCTTGGGCAAAGCTTAGGACTCAGACTCGGACAACCCCGCCATGGCCACGGCGAGAATGATGTCAACTAGGGGGGGTTGATCTGTAATGAACTTGTGCTTATTTCTTATCCTTATCGGTGTCGGTACCCTGTCTCAGATTTTCCACCGATGCGCGCTTTTGACATGAGCCAATGGCGACGTGTCAGTACTCAGTACCCAGCTCAGCTCAGCGCACAGTACGGAACACGTGGTGCCAGACTACCATGTATGTACCGTGTACAGACGTGGAGTTCAGTCGTCAGGCCCACGAGGGCCCCCTGGAGTCCGGCTTCTGCGGCAGAGCAAAGCCAAACCAACCCCCGGGCTCGGGGCTCCTGCTCAGGCCACCGGGCTTCTCCAGCGCGCTGCCCCTTATTAATGCGACTGTCACTGTGCTCATTGGACAACACCAAGTACAGTAATCCAACACTCTCCGTTTCGCAACAATAGCCCCTGCTGCGTCGCCAAGCACCACAGCTCGCTTTGCTTTCAGAACACAACATTGTCCCTTGACTACAGAGTCATTTCGGCATACCTACGGACGATGCTCACAGCAACCATTGCGCCTTTCCGCCCTTCCAGTCCATAACCCGCGTACCACGACCACCATGAACATTGACCCTCCGAGAGATGGATGATCCTTGGGGCTCACCATGGGCTTCCGCTCCCACTGATTCTGTCCACGAGAATGGCAGCCATCCGCCACCATCTCCTCCCAAGAGTCTGCTGAGCCCCCCTCCCAGAGCTTTCTTCAGCAGCAACACGAGCCAGCCAGTCCACGCGCACTCCCCCTGGGCCGACAACAGCTTTGGCGACTGGACAGGTTCTGCGCACGTCGACGACGCAGCTCCCACTTCAGCATGGAACTCTTGGACCGCCGACTCGAGTCTCACTCCGCGAGCCGAGTCTCCTGCGAAACAAAGCCCTATAGCATGGCCGAGTAGTGCTGCCACATCACCCGGCCTGAAACCCACCCTCATCCGCTCACGCTCATCCTCCGTCTTTCCCCAACATTCGCCAGATCCATGGGCTGCAGAGTCGCCATGGAACGACAGGAGCGACGCGCTTTCGAACGCTCCCGGCCAAACAGTCGTCGACAATATCCAACACGACCTCTCCGCCCCTACCCAAGTCGTTATACATGTTCAGCAGCCAAATACAAACCCACCAGGCAACGAAAATGATGAGCAAGTCATTGACGCCGACGACCAGGATGGGCTAAAATATACCGGGCCAGCCGCTGTTTGCGAAAGTCCAGTCTTGGTCAGCAATCTCACTGTTGAAGTGGAAGGCCATGAAACTCCGTCCCGGCCCTCTTCCACCTTCTCAGTTGAGAGCAATCATGCTTTGGACCGCCAGGATTCTCCAATCACCTCAATCGACGAAGAGTCCAATGTTCGCCCTCGCTCTGCCACACGAAAGGTCTCAAACAAAATCTCAGAGCTCGTGGGACTGTATGATGGGCTGGCCAAGGCTGCTACCAAAGAGCCCCAACTATCAGAGAGGTCTGCGCCTGGGGGTGGCAGTCGAGACAGAAGCGCCAGTCTTTCTATCAGCGCGAACCCTGATGTCGAAAATGGCACTGAGCATTGCCAAGATCCTCCCCAACAAAATTTAGCCGAGGTGGACAAGACAAGAACTTCGATATCTTCGAACAGGTCCTCTACTCCCAAGGTCGTGGCCCACGATATTGCCAAGCGCAGCAGTCTCGACCACGGCTGCAAAGGCCCGGCCTTAGTGCCAAACGCTGCCTCCGTCCCGGTCCAGCAATTAATCGACAAGTTCGGTGCAATAAAATTCGAGCCAGATGTGACACTGCTCGAAACGGCCTTCGCACATGATTTAGATCTCAACCAACAGGAAAGTGAGTTCGGAGACACTCTTGTGTCTGACCGTATTGTTGAGGATAGTTTCCAAACCCTTGAAGAACGCAGGGCCTGGTATCGCATCTCAAGGTTCGGCTCATCGCGGAAACACAACTCGGGCGATGAGGAAAATTACCACGCAGTGAATTGGCAAACTTCACAGCTTCACGTCGATGTCATCAAAATCGTTCGCAGGTGGATGGAAGAGGATTCTTTCTCCGGCAAGCCCACACTTGGTGGCAGTAAGCGCACGAGCGTCTTTAACTGGGACTCTTCAGCTGCCCCTGTCGGGCTTGACAAGATATTTGCCCGCCGATCGCTGGCGGCACGTCCCAAAACACACTCGATTGCCCCTCTTGGGCACACTCCAACATCGTCTGTCGGTTCATTGGGCAGTTTCTTGGAGGAGCGTAGATCGTTTCAGGAAATCGATACCCTGAGCAGCTCAAGCGGTCCACCAACCGCTCTGGCTTCACCTGTTGCCAGCTTTGGCTGGAGTTCAGAGCCACGGCTTGTGTCAACTCTCGCAATCTCAAGCTCAAACTCGAATGGAACAGAAACAAAGGCAGCGAGCCAAAATGTCCCGCCTGCCCTTCCTCTGTCTCCAATCTCGTCACCATTATCGACTATTCCGGCTGGGCAAACGATTACGTTCGGACAGCATGACGACGATGACGACGAATGGGGTGAAATGGTCTTCTCGCCTACAGAGGAGAATTTTACTCTGACGGAGGATAGCCTTGATCAACCAAAAGCAATATCGCAAACCTTGGCCTCGCCAATCATGACAGAAGCCCGGCCTGTTGTTGAAGAAATTCATCCCGTCTTTGAGGCTCAAAATGCGGTCGTAACGGCGCAGCCTTCAACCTCCAACCACAACGAGCACCATAAGAAAAACTCGGCTCCATCTGGTATTCCAGTACCTCAGAGCTTGTATTTGGCACCTTCTGTAGCTTCGTCGAGCCTTTCGGTAGATCCCTGGGCTTCTGCTGATATCTCTTTCTTTGATACACCAGCAACGAATTCCAAATCGGCCACTGCCAGCTCTAACACAGTGGACGCCCCATTAAGGAAACCAGCAACCACACATTGCGAACCTCGAGATAAACATTCTTCATCCACCAATTATATAGCTCCTTCTCAAGTAGGAGTCACACTGGGTCCCATCGAGAGCTCAGACAACGTAACAGCAACCGAAACAGTTCGACGAATTTTACAGAACTTACCCGACCTCACGTACATGTTACGATGATCAAGAATACCATAGTATTGTATTTATATTTATTTATTTATTGCGTTGGCTTTCATAGAGGTCAGTTTGCACATTATGATATCCACGACAACTCTCAGATGGATGTCGCATAACGCGGAGTTTGGGTAGCGAACAAGCATTTGGAAAGGTGTTCAGGTTTTGACATCGACTTTTAACTTGGTTCCATAAAAGTCTTGGAGAGCATCACCGACTACAAATAAGACTAAATCATTTTCGTGCTGGCGTAGTATTTGTATACATATTGTCTTATAAAAAAGAAGAAGAAGAAGAAGAAGAAGCAGAAACACTGAGCGCTTTCGTTAACCCATGTCTCATGATTCGATCCTAGGAGCGGCTGTCGTCGCATTCCAAAGGTGGAATTACCATCCCGATGGAATGTTGCAGCCCCAACCTCCGTGCAAACAGCCTCAACACGAATCATCATACCACCCAACCTGCGGTGTGGAACCACATCGGGCAGCAGTTGTGAAGTTAATAGTCAAGCGGCTGGTCCCTTCCATGCAATGCAGGTGAGCTGTCACGAAAGTTTTGACGTCGCCGTACATAGCATTCCGCTCGAAGGCCACTACATACATTATACACGATGGCACTATACAACGGTGCTCAGGGAGAGCGGCTCCAGCTACTTTTTCTCACTATGTCTACGTTTGTTTTTGTCGACCTGGGGCCCTGGTGTTACTGCCTTGTTCACTTTCTCGATTCCAGTTCAACACGATGACCAACGATACTGACAAAGATCAAGCATTGGCAACTAGCGACAACGCAGAAGCTTTGCTGGTCTACAGTTCCTCTGAGCAATTTAATCACGAGCAGAAGCGCAGGAAACGGCCCTCGGTTGTTCTAGGAGCACTCTGTGTTCTCTTTCTCTCGAGCGGGAGTGGCATTGCACTTGCCATGTTACTTGTACTTGATCCCGTCGAAGTGCAAGGCGCCTGTCTGTCACGAGACTTTATACTACAAGCCGCGCTGCTGTCACTGTTATATATCGCCTTACATATCCGGGTAGCGCTGCGAGATTACACAAGGACACAGCCAGGGCCGCCTCATATGCACAGGAATTATTTACATACCACTGCGCTACTTGTCGCACGGCTGTCCATATCAGTCTGGGCTTGTGCCCTGATCGCGACGTCTGTAATGATCTCACGGGCACTGCCTCTGGAAGGGTTGGCAAGCAAGGTGCCGGTTCTCAACCTATTACTATGCATTGGTGCACTGTAAGACGTTCATAAACTGCCTCGCAGGCTCCAGGCTGATAGGATTGTAGGCCATCGTTTATTGTCATCTCTTGCACGATCGAGACCCATCCAATACCATTCGCAACAACAGGCTTCTCGCAAACATCCTTGCTGACCTGCCGGGTCAGCGAGTTTGCAGGTGACTTGGCTGTCGATGAGAGCGTACCACGACGTCCATCCGTGGACACGTCGCAAGAAAATAGAGGGTCAGCTTTCCTGATGATCAGCACAGAAGCCCCCCAGCCGGTGACATCCCATGCTGCCAGTCCCATGAGAAAGCAGATTTTACGGAAGAGCACATCTGATAGCAGCGTGGAAAGTGGTCCCTCTGCTTGTGGAGTGCCTGTAGCTTCGGCAATAGGGGCGCCAGAGGTAACTCAAATTTCGACACGGTCTGTTCGAACAACTTCAACTCCACAACCTGTATATTACCCAGGCGGCTGGCGCAGTGAATGGAACCACCTAGCAATACAGATTCATGGACTTGATATCGTTACTGAGGCATCTACCGGAGGTTCAATAAGGGCTTCTACATATGCTTCGTCATGCTTTCCTCAAGCTCTGGACATCTCTTCCTCCGCCCCGACTTCGTCAAGCCCGGTAGAAAAGCACAATGCGACGCCGGTTACGAGTATCGACAGCACGAGACAAAGATCTGGGCTCTCGACTGTAAGGAGTGCCACAAAGCCAAGAGAAGTATTGGCGAAACCAAACATAGGGCCATTATATTCTCCTGTCACGATGTTTGAGAGCGATTTCGGAAGTGATGCTGGCAAGCCAAGTGAGTTGCCACAGATACTCCAAACGCCTGCCTTTGCACTTTTGAGAGGCGCTCAGCGGGCACAACAATCGTCTGGTAGTGCAAGCCCAAAGTGGAAGCGCTACCCATGTCAGTCGCCCGAACTCATAGGCAAGGCCGGACAAACGCGTTAGGGGCCTGTATGTAAACCCCATTCTGATGCCTGCGAATCGTGCACTTGGACGAGCTTTACTCGGCGAAGATAACCACAATGACCTGCCCACTCCCCCAGTCCCCCAGCTATTTCGCGGGACTAACCCACCAAAAGTACAAGCTAGCGCTCCTTCGCCGCCAATAATTACAGGCCTGCTCGTCAAACTGACCCGTAATATCATGTTTATCCACTACCTGTATCCACTGTCTATTGTACTCAACCCAAGTCCCATCCTTGCTTTCCCCGACTACGGCATGGAGTCCCGAATGTTTGTTTCTCTGATCTTTTATGCGCAGTTCTGCCTCTGACTTAAGACCCTCGATACTGTCTCCCATCGAAACCTGGCTCTTTTTAAAAGAAGTCGAGCGCCGGGCTTCTTATACTGGACCTTGAAATGGCCATGAAGCAGTTTGCTGAAGATGCCGAATCCGGTAAGCCCAGAGAAGTAAGAACTCTTGCCCTCGATAGGATGAAATTGTGTCTGACAAGAGCAATAGACTTTGGACACAGCTGGATCCTCGTCACATATAGAAGACATCGACTTAGACGCTGAAAAGGCACTTCGTTGGCGGCAAGACAAGCGCATTATTCCACTATCTGCGGGCATCTACTTTCTGTGTTATCTTGACAGATCTAACATTGGTAAGCAAGCAGAAGCGCCTCACTGGCAATTTTTTCAAAACAAGAAGCTCGGTGGCTATTAGCACTCACAATACCTATTCCCACTCAGCATAGTCTTTTTCACTGCCGTGAATAGAACCTGACGCGTAGACAGGGAATGCTAAAATTATGAACTCGTCTACCCATAATGATCTACTGAGTGAGACGGGCATGTCCAACTATGAGTACACCATTGCACTCATGATCTTTCTAGTCGCGTATGGTCTATTCGAGTAAGCACAATACCTTCAGCATTCCCAAAGAGGCCACTATTAATCATGTTCAGGGTGCCCTCGAATATACTTCTAAAACGACTGAGACCATCACGCTGGATCGCCTTCTTAATGTTCGGTACGTAGCCCACTGGAAGAGCCACTCACGACATTACAAGCATGGTGGCGCTGACATATCCCAGCATGGGGCGCATGTACAATGGGACTGGGCGGTGTCCACAGCTACGCCTCAGTGACAGTGGTAAGATTCCTGCTGGGTGTCTTTGAGGCAGGACTATTTCCCGGTCTGGTCTACTATCTGACCTTCTGGTACACATCATCAGAGCGCAGTCTTCGAGTGGCCTTCATTCTAGCATCGGCGACACTAGCCGGTGCATTCGGCGGTGCCATTGCTTATGGCGTAGGACACATGAACCAAGCAGCTGGTTTATCTGCGTGGCGATGGTTGTTCATCATTGAAGGCGCCCCTTCCTGTCTATCTGCCGTGGCAGTGTGGTTCTTGTTACCAGATTTTCCCGAAGACGTGAAGTGGCTGAACACGGCCGAAAAGGCCCTTGCAACTCAGCGACTTGGCCTTGAAGGGAGCAAAGGACATGACGGTGGCATGACTTGGGCTGATGCGAAAGCCACGCTCGGAGACCTCAGACTTTGGGGGCACTATATTGGTATGTCACAAAACATTTGTACACGTCTTGAGTCCTCCGCTGACATGGCGCTCAGTCTACTTTGGCATATCGGTCCCGTTTAGTTCATTGTCACTCTTCACGCCATCCATAACTGCTGGTTTAGGATACAAAGATCTCCAAGCTCAATTAATGACCGTTCCTCCGGTAAGGTATTGCCAGAAGAATCATGTGAACTCTCACTAATTTCAGGATTGCAGTATGCCGTAGCTTATGGTGAGTTCTTCCTTCTAGGTATTTTGTGTATCTAATGATAACCACTAACCAGTGCTTAGTTGTACAAATCCTCGTAAGTAAAATTACTCGTGCTCAATACCTACGATTTTCTATCTTGTGGAAAATGCCCACCATGCTGATTGTTGATAGACATCATGGTCTGCTGACCATTTCAACGCTCGCGGTCTTCATTCCGCAACGTTGGCGACTATCGGAGCTGTATGTTGTTTTGCCACTACACATTATACTAGCTCGCTAAGTGTTATTATTAGATCGGATTCCTTGCTTCGGCTGTACTGCCTGCTGATGCATATGCATCTCGATATGGTTGTCTCATCGTTGCGGCATGTGGAGCCTTCGCCTGTATCCCCCCGCTTCTCGGATGGCTGTCCTCGAACATCTTCAGTACCGCATCGGTAGGTATGGCAATCGCGTTGAACATTGGGCTTGGAGGCGCGCCTGGCCAGATTGTGGGTGTTTGGATTTACAAGGCCAACGAAGCGACAGTTGGTTACCCTACAGGACACTGGACGAACGCTGCGCTGTTATTCATGGTTGCCGTTGGATGTGGAATGCTTCGCGTCTATTATGGCTGGAAGAACTCTAGAGCATCTCCTGGAGCACGGCTGTTTAAATACTGATCAACAGGTAATTCGCCCACGTTTCCTCTGATCAACGCTTCGGACAATTGGAAATCCTCAAGATCTCATCAAAGCGTATGAGTGTTTACGATTACTCGCTGGACTTATGATGTATATCTCTCGGATCAAATATTACGTTAGTTGAATATACGACGTGCACCCATCAATAGTCACCCATCGTGAGGTGTAGTAAGGCTACTAATTCGGCCCCACTGTCGGGGCATGGAACAGGACAGAATTTAACCAGTTCCTCATCGTATCATCGTCTTCGTCTATTCAGTCATTCTTTTGACGGCCTCTCTCCGCCGCGGATAATAACGAGGACACGTCTGGTCGAAGAGTGTGGTCTTGAAACATACACTCTGCTACATCCATTCGAAGATGGTATTAATCGACATGATTCTAGTCTCCCTCCAATAACCAGGCGCCGTATGACACAAACTCGGCGTCGTCAAGTTTTGAGTCATCCAACGTCACGGCAATGAGGCCTGGTGTAGGTGGCCTGCGCGGTATCGCTAATGTGATCAGTGATTGCATACACTGGGTTTGGGTCAGCAAAGTTTCCATCTCACACAAGTAGATGATGAATCCCCATTGCGACATACCAGAGGTTTATAGACGACCCATAGTTTCCAGGCACCTGCAACTCACAAACACTAGATCCGTTGGGGTCAGCCGGTATGTAATCCCATTCGTCTGGGAATTTTTCCTGTCACTGAGTTAGCTTCCTTGGAGATGTGATACCAATTGTGAGCGAACTGGCAGGGGCCGAATAAAGCGACTCGCCCATGTTGCGCCGATTGATATAATAACAATTGTTACTTGGACAAATGTTTTTGATCTGCTATAATGCTCTCCCCCCCCCTCTCTCTCCTGCTCTTTCATCTCCTTATCTACACCGAAATCACCTCGCTACCTTCCGTTAGAGAACATAGCCAGAATACACCCTGTTGTGGAATGGACGTACATTAAGCTTGGGCACGAGACTGCGATGGTCGGAATCATTAACGCATTCGATAAAGAGTGGATAGACAATTGGACACTCCGCCATGTTTGTCTCACTAGAAAAAAAAACCACACTGTTGTATGGATCCAGATCGAAGTGTAGGATCGATGACTCGAAATATATGTGCTTCACGAGCAAGGTTCTAAGAACAGGTTTGTGAGCATGAGCTTGGGTTTCTCAGCGAGGGGGATATGCGTACTCACCCTCGTCTGTGTGGATTTCTTCCTGGTGTCTTTTCCTGGCCATTGACCTTTTTTTGACCTTTACAACAAAATACTTGCTATTGGCCAGCTGAGCAGGATCGTGGAATCGATAATGTAGTGCTGGTCCCAAACCACCACACCCAAGACACTTGCGATGCTGCAGATTTGGCCCGACGAATTCTTCCTTCGCCGTAGTTCAGCCGCGTCCGAATTCCCTGAACAATCCTGTTTTTCCAACGAGGGAGGACTTGTTGTATCATATAGATTCACACCGCCTACCACTCTGTGGAAAGCCAGAGATCGCGTGAACCGCTGCCTACGACGCGGAATAGTCGGCCCTATCTTCTTTCCAGGCTCTAGCGCAGGTGTCTTGCTTCAATTAGGATCGTATGGATGTCCGGGTAATCAACAGCGTTAAAAACAGCGCGCCTGGTACACTGATGGCGAAATCTTGCGGTGTATGACTGCATAAGAGCATAGTACTGTTGGTCCCGCGTCACTGCTGGTATATTACCGTGATCTCCCATTTTTCGGATCTTGTGGTATGCAAGGCCAAGATTCTCTTCTAAAGCTAGGAACTTAAATGGCTATGCGCATTTCTCAGCCTCAAATGTCAATGGTAGCATTTTGTGGGAACAGATAACAATTGATGATAGAGACAATAAACGCTGCAGTACTTCTATAACTTCGAATATGCACAAAGACCGGTAGGCTTGTTACCTCTTCCGACTGTTCACGAGGTAGGCAAAGAAAGAGACAAATAGCATCTGGACAGCGTCCTGCTCAGTGTCTGCAGTCCCAGCCATGCTTGCTCCTCCGGAAATACACTGTGAAGCTGGCCAGCTCCAACTCCAAATCCCCGAGCGGGTATCTACGTACGGTAGTCGCCGTTGATGGTGATATACTCATGGGAGTAATCGCATGTCCAGTATGTGGCCTCTTTTTTGCCAGTGCCGAGTCGCACAAGGATTTCGAGGTCCTCGTGCTCCAAAATTTCAGCTGCCCTCTCTTCGTCGACCATCTCTGGCTCGCCGTCAACTAGAAGTTTCAATTCGGCACTTCCGTCAGTGGGGACGAAGGAGACGTTAGTCTTCTCAGGAATAATCTCGGCGACATCGTTCACACCAGCGCCGGGCTCGGTAATGAGCGAGTAACCAGTGGCGCACAGGATACGTCCCCAGTTTGCGTCCTTTCCGTACAACGCCGTCTTAACCAATGGCGACCGGGCAATGGTGCTAGCGATCTTACGAGCACCGTCCTCGCTAGATGACTCTGTGACTCTAATAGTAACAAACTTGGTCGCGCCTTCTCCATCACGAACGATCAGCTGAGCGAGCTCAGTCGAAAACGCAGATAGGGCCTGCTGGAATGCCTGGTAATCTTGTGAAGTCTCAGATGTAACCTGTTCGCCGCCTGCAGCACCGTTGGCCAAAAGAGCTACGGTGTCGTTGGTTGAGGTATCACCGTCGATAGTGATGCTGTTAAAAGATTTATCGACAGCACTCTTGAGTAGACCGGGCAGAAGCTCGGGAGCAATTGGTGCATCGGTGGCGATGACACCGAGGAGGGTTGCCATGTTGGGGTGGATCATACCAGCGCCTTTAGTCATACCCGCAATGCGATACTCGATCGACGGCGACGAGGGCAGGGTGAAGGCCTTTGAGATGAGTTTAGGGAACGTGTCAGTTGTGCAGATGGCGGTTGCGCATGTCAGCCAGTGATCGTGAGTAGAACCCAGCTTTTGGTAGGCCACTGGGACATTATCTAGGATCTTCTTGATTGGTAGCCTTGGCAGCATGTCAATAACATAATCCGGCTCTTGTCAAGTCCAGACTTACCTTTGTCCTATCACTCCGGTGCTCATGACGATGGTCGCTTTGTTGGCGCCGAGGGCCTTGTCGGCCTCTGTGGCCATAGCTTCAGCATCTTCCAAACCACCCTTGCCGGTTACAGCGTTGGCGCATCCCGAGTTGATGAGAACACCTTGCAGATCTGTGTTGTTCTTCTGCTGCAGAAGGGTACGGCTGAATGTCACAGGTGCAGCTTGGAACTTGTTCTTCGTGAACACGGCGGCTGCAGCACACGGCCGGTCCGAGGTGATGAAGGCCAGGTCTGGTTTGGTGGTGTTACTGGGTTTGACTCCGACAACGGTGCCGGACACCCTGAAGCCCTGAGGGTAAGTACCGCTTGTAGGCACGTATTTCTTCTTGGCCGCTGGTATGGAGCTGGCTGAAGGTGCAGAATACATCCTCCGGCCCAATTGGGTCGGAAAGCGGTTGATTGACCTCATCATTGTCGTTCAGTGGTGATGTATGATCAAGAACGTTGTTGACTTGACATTCACTCACGTTACGGGAGGCCTGAGAAATTTCAATGCTCCGCTGCCGCGTCTCTGGCTCCAGCTACTTAAGCGGCGAAGCGGGGCCCCCTGGGTGCGCTTTTAGCCCGTCGACTTATGACGCATAACCAGACGAGACGACTTTCCATTCCGATTGAAGTCACTGATCATGATGATCTGAGTCATTGAGCTGCCTCAGACGCGACGTTGGCTGTTTGGAGATTTCAATCTAAATCGAGAATCAAGCTCCTCTGTCTGTTATGTTCCCTAGGATGACTATCTACGGCTAGAACTCCGACTTTGTCCTATAAGCACTCTTCAGACTGTGTAGGCTTAACGAACCCGGCCATCCACGGGCCAGAAACGCAGATCAGGATAACGTGATGTCACCCTCAATCTGTCGGCGGCGGAAGAATAATGTTTCTTGGAAACATGGTATTTCGATTGAGTGTGCACAATGTGGCACAGTTCTAAATCAGATAGGCGTGGTTTGGTCCTGGGCCCCATAACGTCTAGCTCCCGCAGGTGGAAAAGTCACTCCAGTCCAGTACAGTCCAGTCCGATCTTATATATATATATATACTGAAGTAGCCAACACCATTAATGAGAACATGCTAGAACCGCTTTGGCGAAGGCGGTCCCTGGAACATAACGCTGATCTCTTTCGTCTCAACAGGGCTCCCTGTATTACTGCTTGACCTCTTCCCCTTATTTCCACCCAGTATACTTAGAACACTGATGGCCGGCCGACTTGAAGGCCTGGGTGGTAGCGGAGTGTCCCAAGCTGGTTTCTTCTGGTCCCAGGCGCGGCTGATTAGTGGGCTCGACGTTGAAGCTGAGGTTGGGCTTGCATAAGATGCTTCAGGGACTGTGCCCATTTGTGGCACGGAGGCACCATATTCAGCCGGATTGTATGGTTTTAGAGGTAGGAGATGCGCAGTGCTCTTGTTACTGGTCGTACTCGCCGGTGTTGTCATATCGTCGATCGGCGAGAAGTTCCTAGATTTGGGCGACGTCGAATGGTAGACGTTGGTGGGAATAGTTGGTGCAGCAGTTGATATATTATAGAGTGGCAAGCTGGGACCGTTGCCGCGAGCACTACGCTCCAACTTGAAACCCGGCCTCGAGTCCCACTGAGAAAACTTTGTGATGGTTGGTTCGGATGTCGCCCTGTTTGGTGTAAATGCGATCGTGGGGGAAGTGAATTGCTTCTCCTCTGGTATGGGCCTCTCAGTTGGACCAGAAAATAAATTCGGCGAACGAGGCGACAGGGGCGCCTGACAGCGGAAAGATAGCGAAGAGACTGGACGATGATTGCTTCGCTTGGGAGGGCGCGTCTTGGGAGATCCTCCGAGGCGGACCCGACGGTTACGTTGTTTCCTGTGACGTACGAAGAAGAACCCAGCAATCGCCAAAATAACGACAACAGCAGCAATTGCGATTCCGACAACAGTTGTAGTCGGCAATGCCTTATGAGCGCTGGATTCTGCTGATGAAGCTGCAGGATCGACTATACTGACCAGTGATGTCGAGAAAACGGTGTCATTGAGCCCAATCAGTGTGCCGTTTGTGGGCTGCTGCTGGCATCCTGCCTCAAGAGCGACCATAAAGTTGGCCATATAGTCTTGACCATCGGAAGCAGCTATGCAGGCCTTGCACTTGGAAATAGTTGTGTCCGTCATTGCGCCGCCGTCCGCGCTGCAGTATCCGTACGCCTGCAAACCTGTCACATCAAGATTGTCGCCTGTTAAGGCTTCCTCTAATCCGCCGCAGGCTGTTGAGGTCGAGCATGGTGTTGAGGCTACGTTGGTTGCATTGGGAAATCCAAAGACGCAGTAGTCAAAGGTATATCTCAAGTTGTCTGACGATAGTTAGTTCATTCAACCTGAATGTAACAACGGGCGTCTACTTACATAAGAACCAAGATTGATCACTTTCTGAGCCTTGGATAAAGGAACTGTCCTGTAGACAGCTCATACATCTCTGGAACTTCTGTCCAGCCAACGTGGAGGAAAACTCCTTGTCGTAACATGTGATGTCATCATTGGCAGTGTTTGATGAATTAGGGTCCGAAATATCCAAGCCTTTAGAATCGACACAAAAGGAAGAGCAAGGCGAGTTTGGCGTGACCTGCAAAGCCGCAATTTTCGAGCCGAGCAGGGCGAGGGCTAAGCAGATACTGATAATCAATGATGCCATTTTCGTCTAGAGATATTAATTGGATATCTAGTTAAATGCTCCGAAAGGTTCGCACAGGGTCCACAGGGTCGTGAGGAGGGTCTGGTATGTTTGAAAAAGAAAGAGTATATGTTTCGGAATTAAAATGATAGAACCATGAGACGAACCAGCAGCCTGCTGCAGTATCTATGTCATGAACACACCGTAAAACAAGAAGAGAAGAAACATCCGATAACTAAACTGCGCAACTATCGCAAAGAAGATGCACAAGTCGACGAAGAGTCGGGATGTGGCAGAGAATATATCACCAGCATGGCACCATGAACATGTGCTCGGTATTCTAGACTCATGCACAGTAGCGCAGCGGCCCCCTACCTTTCGCCATAATTCAGGCACAGCACCTGCAAGATGGGTGACATTGTCAAGAAGGGAGCATTGTACCGCTGGGACTATCGATTGAGTTCCCCTGGTTGAACGCACTGTTGGAGTAATGGCAAAGCACTACCCGGCCTAGAACAGGCAGATTGGCCGATCCAGCACATCGGGTACGGCACAGTCAGTACGGGCAAACAACATGCACAGCCAACGGGACCAACCAGGACGAAGCAAAGGACGCCTCCATGAGTACCAAGCGCCGTGATGGCGACCAGCGGTCCTCTAATAGGTCGGCTGTTAGTGTGGTTGGCGGTTGGGGACCTGAAGCTAGACCCAGATCGCATCAGCGCAAACAGGTGGTACTGCATGAAAGACAGGGATAGTGGCGTGTAATGCTTCTCGCCAACATGGTCGGTCGCTGAAGCCGCAGCCGGTACGTTACCTGTAGTATGCGACTGAATAATGATTTACCTCCAACCCCTTCCCTCCCCCTCTAAAAAGAAAATAATTTGGTGGGAGGCTCGAGGATGCGCACAAGTAACGAAGGTTGCTCGTGAACAAGCAGATATCTGCCCCTAGATAGTATTCGGGCCACTGTCTAGACTTTAACGGCGAGCAAGGGTGTAGGCTCACGACCAGAGTAACATGAGAAGCTTGCGAAGCATGTTTGGCCCGTGGCTCGATAGTCTCGCCATTGCCGTTCAAAAATTTCTAAGAGTTGTGGTGTGCAAATGTGACAAATCTGGTGAAAGCTGCAGCACTCAGGATATTCGGCGCTTAAATCCAGGTCCACTCAAAAGCTTGAACGAATTCCAGTGACCTCCGGCCACCCTTGCTACATGTACGCCAAGCGTTGCCCGCGGCTAAAGATAGTCGAACACGCAACTCGCTATCGCTCGATTCATTCTGACGTCGCTCCATTGTCGGCTGGCAGATTCATTGACATGATAGTTCGGGCCGGGTCTGTCCTTTGTAGTTCGTGCACGGTATGCATACCTGCAGGAGAGGCCATCAATACCGAAACTACCGTGTACTAACCTTAGGAGATTCGAAGACTACTGCAAGAGAAGTGCTCTAACCTTAGTAAATCCCGTTTGTAAAATGTGGAACAACGAACGTGCGTAACACTGCTCTCTGTGCGATTGTATTATTCAAATCATTAAGGTGGTATCTTTTCCAAGTTTCCGAACTCCATGCGATGCTCCTGGAAATGCCAACACAAACCGTCTACATGCCGATGCCGTCAACCCCGTCTAGAACAACTTTCTTGCCCATCATGCCAATCTTATTCTCGAAGAGGCATCGTCCTTCATCACAGTCAGCATGAAACACTATGCCACTGCCGTCAACCAGAGGGGTCGCCCCGCCTGGCGCGGTGAGGCCAAACGAATCATCGCTAGTGACAAGGGGCACCGCGCTCCGTGTGTATGGACCTGTCACGCTAGACGCCGTGGCATAGTTCACGTTGTATGTCGGCTCTGTGAAGCAGCCAGAGCTGAAGAAGAGCACGTACATGCCCTTGCTGTTCCGGAAGATCGTGGGTGCCTCTACCAAGGGGCCATCTTCGTCCGTCCGATCTAGTACCTCTATCGGCTCGCCGATCTTGGTGGTGCCATCAGCGTCAACTTCTTGCATCAAGATAGGCGTCGAAATGATCGGTGCAACATCGTTATTGCATGATCCGCCATGGCCGATACTGTTGCCGTCAATCTTATAAACCACGTAGCGCTTGCCGTCTGCATCCTGAAAGCCGGACGGATCGATCGAGCCGCCGACACTGAGATCACAGTCGAATGGCTGATCGGCGGGCGTATATGGCCCAAGCACAGTCTCGGATATGGCGGTGCCAACGCAGTGGTGAGCCGTATTATTCCCCACCTGGCCGGAATAGTACATTACATACGTGCCATCATCAAGTAGGTGCACATCCGGGGCCCAGGTGTTCTGACCCGTCTCCCAGTCTCCACCTTTTGGGAGCAAGTCCGTGTCGATATATGTCCAAGGCCCCCGAGGATCCGAGGCGTTGGCAACTTGGACATTCTTCCCGTTTCCTGCTGTTGCGAAAGCATACCAAGTCCCATCTGTGTCCTGCAATATTGAGGGATCGGGGAAATCAACGTTGATTGCTGGTGCGCCTGCGCGCTTTATTATATGGCCTTGAGAAGCTAAAGGAGCCCCGAGGGTAAACCTTGTGCATAGCACAAGTGTTGTGAATATTCGAGTACAACTCCACATATCGGTATACTATATTGTATGTATGAGGTGTCGGAGCTCTAGTCTGTAGAAAAAGTGCTTGATGGTGGTCGCTACAAAGCCCTATGATGGTACTGTCTGAAATTGTAGATGTTTGCTGTGATAATGTTGCCAAGCTATGGGTATGCACTCTGCACCACAATCTGGTATAGAATGAGAGTATATGGCCTTGTCTGGGTGAGGAGTGAGCGTTATGCCACGCGCACGAGTCGTTTGTGTAAGGACGGGTAATAAGAATTATGATTAGCATAGAAGTGCCTGAGCTATTGAGCACTTGAACGTTCAGAATTTGGTATTGAAAGGGAAATGAGGAGCCCCTGTGTGATACTGCTGGATAGTTGCAGACGGGTCTTGTATACTGGTGCCCAAGGACAACTTATAAGACTAAGCATAGATTTGAAGCCCAGCCCTGTCAATGGCGGAAAGCAAGGGTAATATATAATCATGTTCCCACTCGAGATGCGATGAGCCCCTAGATGCCCACATAATGACCAGATTCAGCTCATGAGTCGGAAAATCGGAAGGGAAATTACACCCTTTGTGAGGGTTGATGCACGACAAGAGCATGGCCTACGCCGGTCCTTAGTGGACCACGGTAAGGTGATCTACACTCGTCGATGGACGAGCCTGTTCTCCCTTGACAGGGCTGAGGTTCCAGAAATTCGGAGAGTGCCAAGATCTGGCACCATGTCAGACAAGCTGTGCTTCGTGATGCGCTTGATTCAAAAGGGGCGGTGGGGCCTAGGATGCCGGGACAGGGCTTCAAATATCGCATGGTTGCTTGGTACGCCATCTTAGTAGAAGCCTTGAATCAAATTTTGTTTGAACATGCTGCGAGCATCCAGTAAGGGATAACTGAGAGACAGAGAGCGGTTCATCCTGTACGTATCACGTTTCTAGTTGTTAAAAACATATAATCAGAGCACCTGCTTATGAGCCAAACACTGTACCAGAAATCAGATGGTGACGAATGGAGGAATATTGGGCCCGCTTGATACTGGTTCCGATGATGGCAATGGAGGGGCTCAACCCAAGGAATAAATCCATGATCAGCAACTGATAAATACGTGGCGGATGTTGAGACCTGACTGGCGAATAGCGGCCGAGTAAGGATGAGTTGATGATCCTTCGCATGCTAGTGGTGGCCGTTCCTATTTACGGAACCTGCAAGTGAGATATACAGGTAACCCATCAAGTTCACACTAGAAACAAGCAAGGAGAGTAACGACAGTCATTTCACCCTTAAATGACTGTTCGGCCTCCTGTTATGCAAGAACAGATATCTGGATTCGCCAGGAACCCAACAGGTTCATGCGTTTCCAGTGGGGCGGAGGGGTCGAAACACCTGGGCGACCTCACGTTTCTTAATGCACAATGGTAATCTACCCACGGCTTGATTCAACCGAAACTTTGAGAGGGGCGAAGCAAAACTTTTGACGGCACAAATTTAAAGGAAATATTCCCAGCTTGATACTTAGTCCAGCACTTTGGGAGCATCGCCAATGGAAGGCGCCGCAGTACTGCAAGGCTTTGCGGCCACCATCCATGAATCATGGGAATATTTGAAGCGAGCATCATCGTCGACTACGTGCTCGTCACTAACTGACCAAATTCACACTTTTTCGATTATCTCGTCAAATTAGTCACAAAGTCCCTACTTGTAGCCTCAGGTTTCCTGTTGCATCTGTCCTGGCGTGAAAAGATCGCTCGGAACCCGAAGTGATCAGACCCGTGACGCGTCTTCTTCGTGTATCGAGAAAGCCGCTTTGTGGGCCACAGGCCGAACCCTTGACATTCCGTCTCAGAACACCCAGGTAGGATATCTTCAGATGAACTATCAACAGCTACTAATTGGAAAATTGTACGTTTGGTAGTCCACAATTCTACGTTTCCTTCTAAAATCGTGATTTGAACCAGTGACCAAGCAAACGTCTACACAACAATGGCATTTCGAGGATTCGTCTACAAATCACACGTCAAAATGTCAATAGAACCGGCGACGGACGGTGAAACGGGGCCATAAATAAATACGTGTCCTCCAGATAGTAGTCTAATAGGCAGCAGAACGTCGAGAATGGGACACTCAGGTAATGCGGTTCATGTCATGGAAAGATCCGAGAGCTCATCAATGCTGCTGTATCAATACCTGCAAGCCTATTTATCTAAGTGAACTCTTGACTTCACCATTGGCAGCCCAACACGATTACCAAACATCCGAACGCCTTTTCCTATGACCCTTGGGAATGTACCATACATGCAGCAAAACGCCGTAGACTACTGAGAAAGCTGAGAAGAAACAAGAAGACGGGGACTAGAGTTGATGAATCAATCAGAGTCGCTGTCCGGCGCAGAGGCCATAGAGGCTCGCTTGGCCTTCTTGGCTGCCTTCTTCTCTGCCTTTAATCGCTTGCGCTCCGCCTTCTCCTCTGCTGTCTCGCCGTCGTGCTTCTTGCGCTTCTTCTTGTCGTCATCAGAAGCAGGCTCCTCGTCGGCCTTCTTCTCAGGAACGGCAACAGCAGGAGCTTCTGACATGGTGACGTCACCAGCAGGGGCAGCCTCGGTGGCTGCGGCCTCACCAGCAGGAGGACCGAAATCCTTGTAGGACGAGGTCCAGGTGGCAGGTGTCTGCTCGTTGGGGCGTCCATACTTGTCAAGCTTGCCCGATGCCTTCAACTTCTTCTTCTCACCAGCGACGGGGCCGAGTCCCCAGCGTCTAGGGTAGAGATCCCTCTCCATGATGCAGCGCTTGACCTTGGCAACTACACCGTGGTCACATGTGCTCATCTCGACAGTGCTCATCTGAGCAATACCGATGGCGATGGCCTCACCCTTGGTGGTGATGAGCACAACCTCCTCATGGACATCAATGTTTGCCTCTGCAAAGAAATGATTAGTCAAAAGGTTGGATACACTTCAGAGACTGTAGAACTTACCATATCTCAGCAGACCGGGAAGCATGAGCTTGGCGCCATAGCAGATGGCGTTGACACTGCTGTCCTTGACGACAATTCTCTTATAGCCGACCAAGAGAGTCTCGAGGGGCTGGATGATGTTCCTGAGGTATGCCTCGTTTCGCTGGTTGTCAAGCATGTACTGGGCATCGAGAACGTCGTGCAGGGTGACGAGGTCCTTGGTCTCGTCCATGGCACCACTTCGAACTCTGCGCAGCTCCTGCATGTGGCCGCCGACACCCAACAACAGGCCCAAGTGTACGCAAAGGGTTCTGATATAGGTACCAGCCTCGCAGCTGACCCAGAACACACCGAGATGGCGATCATTGTCGAACTCGATCAGCTTGCTCTCGTGAATGGTACGAATACGGAGCTGACGCTTGACGGCGGAGATCAAGGGGGGTCTTTGGAAGAGAGCACCGGTGAGGGTCTCGAGGGCGCGGGCGAATTGAGCCTGGCCGCCAGGCAGCTTGTCGTGCAGGCGGATGACGGCAACGTACTCTTTTCCGGCACCCTGCTGGGACTTGACGAGACGAGTGGCACGGTCGATGCAGACAATCAGGCACCCGGTGACCTTGGGATCGAGGGTACCGGAGTGGCCAGTCTTCTCAACCCGGAGAATACGCTTGACCCAGGCGACAACTTCGTGACTCGAGGGGTTGGAAGGCTTGTCCAGGTTGATGATACCAGAGCTGATGTAGGACTTGAGGTCGCGGTTCATGGGAGAGCAGCCATGGTCAATGGGGGTGAAGTGACCGGTGCGCACGAGAACTGCCGGGTGAATGTCAGTCAATGGCTCTCACAGCACAACTATATACATGTCTTTGTCCGCTTCTGGGTTCTCTCTCGAGTGGTGTCACGTACGCTTGTCATAGTTGCGCAGGAGCAGAGGCACCTGGCTCCAGTCAATAGCCGGAGTGGTAGCCTGGGGCTTGATGACGAAAGACTCGTTGCTAGCCATGTCTTCGTCGCAGTGATTGATGCTGTCCAAACAATACTCGGCGACAATGAACGAAGACTGAGGTTGACGGCGAAAAATTGCTGGAAATCTAATCAATGCAATTGAACTTTCAAAGCTCCAAAATTTTTCGAGGCACACTAATGTAATGTGAGTGCAAATGTGGAGTCGCAGAGAATTGATTGATTCGACAAAATCTAGCCCAATCAGCAACTAGCGCCATCACTTGGGGGGAGCTTCCGCCACAAGCAAAGCCACAGCCTCATGTTTACACGGTTGGGGTTATGCTCATGCAGTGTTTAGCCCGTTTGCTAATCTGTGTCCCTCATCTTCAAGATCGTGAGCACCCGTCGTATATGCACGGTATAAGTTTGTTCTTGCGGTCTGTGAAACCTGGGTCATCCGCCATTGCGAACACTCGCCTGAATCCTTCTATAGTGAGAGCAACTTACGCAGAGTTGAAAGCATATTCAACAGAGCAACGAGCACTCATAACCCGTGGACGATAGTCAGAGCATTCTAGTAGTGGCAAACAATTGGTATGAGTCTGGGACACTAGGATATGAACACGGCATCAGGATTTTGGCCACGGGAGGGCTGCAGAACGCATTGAACAAAATGCGTCTCGAATCTGGCCATTGATTCGCGTGGTTCAAGTTTCAGATCTTCCATGACATAGATATAGCGAAGCTAGTAATGGAGTGTTACTAAAGTGAAACGCATCTTATTTAACAAAGAAAGAGCATGGCACAAAGTAATCGCACCCTAGTCAAAGCCGCCGGCCAGTGGACAGCATGGTCGGTAGAGGTGCGATATGTAGGAAGCGTAGACAAGTTTGGAGTTCGTCTTGAATAACTAGATGCATTTCTCAATAAAAAGAGTATAATATGAGATTGGCTAGTTATCAGCTCAATTATGTTCCTTTGTAAGCCTTCCCTTTGGGATCGAGGCCCAGCTATTGTCAATGTCTCCTGGACGTGGTATCTAATAATAACAATAATAAAAAAATAGCAAGGGAAATGCTTGTTGTACGTGACCTACACATCATCGGGCCGAAAACGTGCCTGCTATACACCTCAACTCCGTGCTAATACAAATTATGGATGGCAATCGAAACAGACAAACTGCTCGGCACACACAACCATTTACATGGCTCTTCCTGAGTGAAAGTCTTCCTCTGTAAGCGATCGCTGCGGCGAAGGGCCATGTCGTCCATAACCGGGATGGCTGAGAACAGGGGCCTGGGGCGGTGGAGGAGGCACATAGTCATTCAAGCCACCCCCACTGTTGATGCCTTCTTGCATCTCGTAACTGTCTTCGTCTTGCTGAAACTTGTCCTTGCCTTTTTTGTCGCCCCATGAGTGGTGAGATTGACCACCATCGGGGCTTAGGGCAACACCAATATTCTGGGTAGCGGCGATGGGCCACTGGTGCTGTTTCACGGCTTCTGCCGCGCTGACAGGGCTGTTGTATTGCGAGCTATATGGCGAATAGTATCGTGGATAGGTTGCCTCCGTTGTCATGCTGACTGGTGACTCGTCCCAGTTACGAAGTGGCCGCTGACTGACTGGTGTCTCAAACATCTCGCCTTGCACGCCAGGACTTGGCCATGTCTGTTTCTGCTCCTCTCGACGTCGTAAATAAGCTCGCCTCCTGCGTTTGCCGTTCATCACAATGCAGAAACCCAACACGGCAAGAACAAATGCTGCGCCGCCAATTGCGACTCCAACAATAGCGCCTAGACTAAGTGGCCCTGAAGGTCCGGATGGGGTGATTGATGCCGTAGGAGTTGGGGTCGTGACACTGACGACGTCAGAAGAGAAAATGTTCCCTTGTATAGCCAAAGTCGACCCTGCAGTTGGTTGCATCTTACAAGCGCCGTCGAGGATATTTATATCTACCAATGTAAGTTAGGTTAACGACGGCTGACAAGGCACTTACAATTCTGGAATTGATGTCCATTATCCATCGCAGCCAAACAATTGTCACACTTTGAGACCTGATCGGAGCTCCATAGGCTACAGTATCCATATGCTGTGACGTTAGAGGCAAGACCATCGTACTCGAGGGCGCTTTGCAATGGTCCACAAGCCGTGCTGTAGATATTTAGTAATTGGTAGTTGAAGCTCAAAGAATGTCAACTTACGAAGTGACGCATGGATTACTGCCTAACCCGCCCCCAAAAAGGCAAGTAGATGAAGCGAACCGCATGTTATCTGCCTGCGTTAGCCTATGGTGACGAGTGTAGATATGTCTCTAACGCACAAAGCATTGATTGCAGATCTGTGTATGTGGTTTTCGCGATCTTGGTAAAATAGGAGCTAGTTGATTCACAAGTAAGACATGATTGCCAAACCACGCCTGCTGATGTAGAATATGCCGACTCTTTGCAAACCAAGTCAGACGCGGATGTCGAATCCAGCACATTGCCACATCTTGTCCCACATGGCGAATCGGTCGCCACGAAGACGGCCAAGGCTAAGCGCAATTGCACCAGCAGCGTAAGTTTTCGCGCGATTGTCTTCATTGCGAACTGCGTTTATCGTTCTCACGGTGCAGGTGCTGTCGATGTGATGTGGGGTAAAGGATGCCGAACAATCTTCAGGCGCAGGAAATCTCTCCGCCTGAGAAAAGAATTCAATACATAAAAAAGTAAATCTGGTTTGAACAGTATTCAATATGATCGTTGAGCGTAACACTAGTGGTATTTAATGCGACAATTCGACAACAAGTGAAGATGAGGATGTTGGAATTCAAGCAACTTCCAACGGACGATCATGGTCCCAGATGGATGGTGACTGGAAGGAAGCGCGACCACTTTGGTGATATTGCATGCCATCGATGCAGGTTGGTGCCATGGACAGGCGGGAAGCTGGTCACAACCGGTCAACCCTGGGGGCGTGAAGATCTGATTCGTTCCTGAACAGAAAATTCGATGGTTGAATCTGGGGGCCAGAAAACTAGGGGAACAAGTCCTGGACCATTGAAAGTTCTCAGCACCTTGACTACCTGCAAGGCCCCCTGCACATATTCACATCTTGAGCAACTTGTTGGCTGGCAACTTGGAAGACAGCTGTGTGATTGGCGTAATCACTGCAACCCACGGGCAATAGCGCCCTGTAGCGGCGGCGCGAAAGCACAAGGCACGGTTTATCCCTGTCGAACTTTGCAGGTGGAGTTCGTGGGCAGGATCCAACATCCAATACTATCCGACATATGTAAGCACTGTTGGCTCAAGACCCCTGAAGATGACATCTACATATGGACTTTACCCGTTTAATTCCCCAACTTGGGCTTCCAGCTCTCCATGTGTAGGTATATCCTAGGGGCCTGACTGGCCTACCTGAGGACCCCAATGATTGAACCGAGTCGGTTCCCTCTTAGTCCCCTGTCCTGTAAAGTGCATCAATCGTGGCAGACTTCCTATCGTTGAGCCAATACTTTTGTCTGTAGTGTTCATTGGCTGGTAAAATGGAAGCGTCTACATATATCTTAGTTCATGCGTACCAGAGTATCGGGACTCTCTTCACCATTTCAACAACTCATCCATTGATATGTGTTGGAGGCAGAGATGTCATGAGACGTTTAGTAGAAAGGGAGAAGATAAGAACAGAAAAGAAAAGCGCCCATTGTTATTATCCCCATCCGGCGCCTTCAATTGAGCAAAACCAGCTCTACCCATCTCCAAGCAGCTATTAAGGACTGATAACAAATGTCCGTTATCTAACATAGACCGGGCCGATATAGCGGCTCGGAAGACTTCTTGACAAGGCTCTGGCAAATAATCTACTATTCAGCTTATCATTGGTCATGAAACACTTCGCTTTTTCTTGATACCACATGAAATGGGGCACAGCCACACATCTTTACACCATTCGTTGGTGCTAAGCGCCAATGCACCTCACCTTGCAACGACGAAACCAACCCGTGAAATCTGACATCACCTTCGGTCCGAAAATCCTCTCTAGTACGTGGTGCCAAGGGTCATAGAAGTAGCAGGTTATGTATGCCACGCCTTGTTTCACGGTCCTAATTTCCAACTTGAGTTTGTAAGCGCTTAAATGGTCTGGCCATCTATGTCATGATTGCGTTGAGTGAGATAGTAAAAGAAGCCCGATTCCTGCAAGACTGTCGCCTTCACGTACATTGTATCTTTAACTTCGTAACTTACAAACCCTTCACGAAATAGCACTCCTTGGCCTTCCGACGGCGATATCTGTTGCTTCGCACTGATAATTCAGAGCTAATGCACTCATCGCTTGGCTTAAGGCAGGGCTACTCAATATCTCTTTGTCATCAAAGACCATGGCCTTAGGGGTAAGTGAAAAATTATCTGGGACCGCATCTGTAAACGCGATTCCTGTTTCTGGCGTCCCTGCGCTCGTGATGGCCGAAGCATTAAGCCTTGACTTTCTATCCAATATATCAGGGGAAAATACGACAGGGATATCAGAAGTCCTTTCTCGTGCAAGTGCAGATGAGCCGCCGTATTGAGGTCCGCGTTTGCTTTTCTTGCCAGGGACTTCATGCAGGAAATCAGTACCTCCATTTTCATAATGGGTGACATTTTCTTGTCTGGCGAGCTGGCGGCTTCGCTGTGATGAGAGCGATGAGCGTGCATCTGTCGGTATGTGGCTGCGCTGAGTCTTGCTCTTTGTGTCACTCGGAAACGGCGACAGCACATCCAATTGACCACTTCGTTGCTTTTGGTGAGTCATTATGGGGGTTCGCGTTTTGCTCTTGTCAATTTCGTACCCATCTTTGTCCAACTCCGATCCTCGAAGATTAGATCGATTATCGTCCTGTTTCTTTGAACCAGACTGCCGAGGTCTTTGTATAGAGCTTGAACGGCTAGACCTTGCGGGCGAGTGCACGCTCTTCGGGTGGCGAGATATCCGATCTTTACGTGCTGTTTGCAACACTATATAATCATCGTCGTCTACGTGACACAGAAGACTGTCACGTTTTTGTTGAACTGTACCCTCCTCCTCAAACACCATGAGATCAGCGTCTATTTTCTCCAAGTCGGGCGATCTAGGACCTGCTTGGTGAGTGGCTATGCCACTGGTCTCGTACGTCGTGCCATGACGATCTCTTGCGGCGACTCGTGGCCCGGTGTCCTCTGGCACCGTTGAAGTGTAACTGTGTGAGACGCCGTCATTTGATACGTTGTTCGACAGCTGGGTAGAACGACCGGCACTGCGATGTTTTTGGTTACGACTTGCATTCTGAGATTTTGTCGAGAAGGGACGAGACAACACTGCCTCCTGCTGGCTTTTGGAATGAGAAAGACCTTCTACGAGGGCAGAGAACTCAGAAACTGGCTCAATGTCGGATGTGATTGACTCGATATCGTCGTTCTCGATTTCCTCCGAGCGGCCATCGTCCTGGTTCAGCATGGCGTGCCACTGCTCATAGGTATTGTTGATACTGAACGAAGGAACTTGAGACTGGCTCCCGGTGTTGGTCCCTGGTGGGTTCCAGAAATACCGCGGCGATATTGGAGACTCGTTGTCAATGTATGCAGCAACTTCTAGAGTCTGAGTGCTGACGGCGTCCGAGGGTATGAACACATGGCCACCAGCGCGACGGCTGGGCTCATTGGTGCGCTCTGCTGCATGATACTCTGTTTCCGATAACGTATTATGTTGGTGGTCGGATAATTTTGTTCGCGGGCCTTGTGGTGTTTGAGACATTGCGTCCGAATCCCTTCCCTCTGTTCCATCTTTCACTGAGATATCCGTCTCTCCTTCCGGACGGTACACCAGTTTTGCCAAGCCTGGTTGGCTTGTATCGACCACGAGCAATTCATTCTCACCCCTTCCCAGAAGACCATAGACTGTCACCTCGCCACCTTGAATTCCCAATACTGCGCTGGTTCCTGCATACAATACGTCGCTTTCCATTCCTGATCGATTTGCGAAAATAATAATGATTTCCTCTTCGCTTTCGCAACGTATCATAGGTTCCATACGCTGGACCCAGTAAGTCAATGTGTCCATGTCTGGTTCCTTAGGATGGGTAGTGAACTCGCTGGGGTTGTCGTGGGTAAGCCATGCCATTGATACGATCACTACGTTAGCTGAATGCTTCAAGGCGTGTGTTGCAAACTCGAATTCGTCCCACGGAGCCTCAAACCTATACGGACTAGTCACAATTGTTAGTACCTATCCCGACTCAAGTTTCTCAAATGCCCTCACTTAATGTCCATGCCTGATAAATGTGTTAACTTCCGGTATGTGCACATAAACCATGGTACTCAACTTACAGATACCCATTGCAAGCTTCCCGACGCCGGGTAGATAACCTTTCCAGAACCCATCAGACCCTTCCAGTGCCCATGACTCATCCGTATAGTAAAGGTGAGACTTCCGATACAAGGCCCAAGTATCACCATCTTGATTGACCAATATCAGAGAATTGTAGTATTCGGGGGACGTGGGCCATTTGTAAGATACATCAGCACTTTCGGGGTAGCCCACTGCTACAGCGCAGTTGTACTTCAAGGCGGTCGTTCGAGCCCATACTGAGGTGATGCCGGATCCGGTTGGCTCCAGGTGAGGGTATATCTCCCGGAGTGTTTTAAAATTGTAGCCTATCTTTGTTAGTGATTTGCGTCAATGCCGATCTCCCGTATTCAGCCCAAGCGGTATTTCGAGCCTGTCACCTCTGATGTAATCATTGTGTCATTGTGTTATTGCTGCTTCGGAGGTTCAACATACCAGAGAAGGCTAGTTCCGGTAAGACTAAAAGGTCCAAATCCTCCGGATTGGTTCTGTTTAGGATATCGTCCGCGAGATTGAGGTTGTTATCGACATCTCCAACCTTGGGTGCGAACTGCAGACACCCTATCCTCATATTGAATATCCTCTCCGAGTAAGGGACACCAGGCGATGGACGTCGATGCTGCAACACAGGGGTTCTCCTGGTGTGCACGGTTCGAGCCTTGCAGCTCCCTCAAAGGCAACACCACCGATACCCTGGCGATACCGTCGCGTACAGAGTAGAATTCATTGGGGAGCAAAAGGACATTCGTAGGAAGAGCCTTGGTTCGGCGTTGGTTGTGCGCAAAGTGATCGAGATATGTCTAAAAGGTGCGACGAGTTGGTTTTGGCAACATCGTCGTCCCCAGATTGACTTTCAGGGATCAGGTGGGGTAACAGATACTTGACGACACACGACCTCACCACCCGACTCGCAGCGAATCATGGTAGCTCCACACGCCGTCAGCCAACGATGAAGCTCTATTTAGCGCCAGCGCTAAATATGGCCTGGAACAAATGTAAGTCACGGCAGCTTACTGCTTTTCACAGACAACCAACCAACAACACCTTGCAATTTTCTTTTGCAACGTTGATAACCTTCCAGTAAACCTGGATTCTGGACGCGACAGCACCAAACCGTCGGAGCTCAAATGTATCGCATGTAGTACATCATGTCGAGCTCATATTTTGGCGGCAGCATTGGTGTACATAGTACCGATTGTTATGCCCAAGGATGAAGCGTCGGGCCTAAACGTATCTATCTTGGGCGGTGAGATTGCAGTATTAAATCCCCACTACAGTATCTGTAAACTAGTATAGGTTAGACCAAGGTCAAAAAGAACGTGTACAGTGAAATAAGCCGTTGATGGAGCTTTGTCTTCTCGAAAGAAATACAACTTTTATGTTGTTTCATTTTATTTCTAGATGGTTTGATGCTATTTTAACACACTCTTTTCAAAAGCCAGAACAATCATCAACTCCCGTTTCTGGCGGTGCACCGTGTCAGGGAGTTCTATTGAATGACAGATTCTTAGGTATCGACAACATATGCCCTGGTCAAGACCCTACAACGCATTGGTCTCTAGACTAGTAACAAAGCAATTTACATTCATTTACAGTATGTGTAGAACGTGGCGTGGTTTCAACGGTAACTTTGACCAGTACTTTTTTCTCAATAACACAATATCAATTCTTCTTTATAGTAAACGCACAAAACTATTGATACAAGCATCCACAATGCTTGCTCTATCGCTGGTCAGATAATGGAATAGGAGGAGTCAATCTAGGTCAATGGTTGGGCTGTTGCTAGGTGTCCTGGCATACTATGTATAGATTGGTATCGAAGGTTGGCGCAGTCACTGGTAACACACAAACTTGAGTGTATCTCTAGACTACCATAGGAAGAGATCGTTGGATGTTAGACGCTTCACAAGCATATCGATTGGCATGGGAGGGATGATAGGTAATCTGCAGCGGGGCTACCAAATCCAATTCCACTGGTGGAACTTACAGTTGCTGCAACACTCAACAGGGATGGATTAACGCTTGTGGGGGAAGTGCGGTACTTGTACATATGTTGGCCGATTAGCCGCCAAGATTTTAGACTAAGTAGTCTATCATCCAGGTTAAACACCCACTCCTCGGCTACAACTAGTTTGTGTGCGTACTTTGACGCGCAGCCGCGAGAAGATATAGAACCAACCAGCGGCAATAACGACGATGAGCCGTGGCACTCCCGAGGGCGATTTTGCGACACACCCGCACATACGAAGCGAACCCAATGGATTTGGGTGGAGTTTGTCCTACATAACCCTGGGGTATGCACGGTGCCATAAATCTGAGCATTTAAAAAAATTAAAATTTCAAAACAAAAAGCCCTCTTGGTCAAACTCGAGCTGAGTTCGCCATACACAGACTGAAAGGTGGGGATATATAATTTCAGTCATCCTCTAAGCATAACTACTTAAAGCCTTGGAAGGAATTAAGATAGGCATGTTGCCGAATTGACTAGGACCCTGCTCTTTATCTCCTTAGATATTGTTGAACTCGAACGGAGCTTTAGGCTATTGGCACAAAGCTTAACGGCCCATCGGTATCTCGAAAACTACGTGTGTCATTGTGCGCGGGGTTGTAATTTACAGCGCCTCATGCAACAAAATGGAGCAGACATGAACGCCGTGTATGATTGACCGGCTAACTAATTTAGCATGTAATAGCCAAAAAAGGACCTCTTGAGTCCAGACTTGGCGTTTGGCTCACACTATCCCATCCAAAGAAGGCATTCCTACTCTTCACTAGACTGTCTAGAGTCTCAATATTGTAATGAATATGGACCGAAAGGCAGTGATTTACAATATTAGAATCGTGACGGCAGATTCAGTGTCTGTGTTGTGCTGTACAGTCATTCGCGAAATTAGCATCCTAACCTACTCTTTTTGACACTTCACTCTTAGACCCACTTCGATGGGCACAAGCTGTTCCCTTGTACTTGTCATACCAGTAAGTAATGGGCCATTTCTGGACCAAACTGACAGTACTCCTAGTTATATGCATACTGACCATAAGAATGTGTTGAACGCAGTACATTCCTGTACAGAATCATTATTCATCTATTCACAGCATGTGGCTAACTATATTACTACTGTTGTTGCTTTACGCGGTTCTTGCTCTCAGTCAATACTTTCTATATCTGATATTGTACTTCTATTAAGCTGTATATGCTCAATATAGTAAAGATGTGTTCACGTGTATATTGCTCGGTAGATACCAGTTGCTTGTACTACCGTTATAATTAAGTCATACCTATTTTCGGAGCTAATCGCATAATCGAGACGCGTCCTGATCCGTGACCTATCACAATAGTTCGTCCTACTATTGTCGATTCTCCGGGACGATATTCTGGAGGCAACCAGATAAGGTTTGTATCATCTTGTCTGATCCATTCACTGCCCACATCGATACCGCATCTAACGCAGCTATAGCTACTAGATGAATGACTTTGAGTCAAGGGGATAAAGCTGGTAGAAGATGTTTCCAGATCCAGTTGACCTCTATTGGTTGTGAGCCGAACGCAGCTTTCTCGGTCAAAGAAGAGGTTTTTTATTAGGCAGGCGACAAAGAGTGTTTGTAAACAACCACCTGAAGTGGCACCCCATATCTTGACCGTGTTGTCGTATGAACCTGATGCCACTCGCTTGCCGTCACTCGACAAGGCGACTGAGGTTACCCCATCAGTATGGCCCTCGAGTGTTTGTAAACAACCACCTGAAGTAGCATCCCATATCTTAACCGTGTTGTCGTCTGAGCCTGATGCCACTCGCTTGCCGTCACTCGACAAGGCGACTGAGGTTACCCGACTAGTATGGCCCTCGAGTGTTTGTAAACAGGCATTCCACACTGTTTCAATCTTCGGTTGTAGTTCTATCCAAGTTGGATACTCTTGCTTAAATAATCTTCTGATCAAGCTGTTTGTAGGACTGAAGAGAAGGGCTGACGTGTATGCTTGTAATGGAGCAATCTCGATACCTCTTTTTTGTGACAGAATAAATCGACTAGCATCCTTGACGAGGCCTTGTAGTTCCTTTGAATCTGTATTCATCTATGCCTTATTAGTCTTACCCGTTTGTTCTCCTTCTTGATTCATAACATCAGACTTACTGCGATTCTCTCCAGCTTTTCCATGGCTTTCACACCTTCTAGTATTTTGTGCATCCAGCTGAGAGCTTCAAGCCAATACAGATATTTCGTCTTGAAGAACCGCAGAAGAGCATTAATATCGACCGGTGCCTTGTCCGGACTCGCTTCCACATGCGTATTGACCTGTGAGGCCTCGAGATGGTCGACCCAGAAGACGCAAGAGTATTGAATGGCGGCTAACGGGCCAAGAGCGTCTTTTGAGACTTGATCGACGAGGGCTCCAGGTTTTTTCAATCCATAGATATCACGTTTTAATGTCCCGCAGAGAACATCCATCGACTTCCCGAACACTTCACTATGCTGATTTGCAATACTAGAACGAGAGATGCTGCTTGTAGACTTGTCCATAAGAAAGTCTTTTGCTGACTGGTGCACAAAATAAACAATGTCTTCTCTAACGGTTAAGAAAGAGCCACATGAAGCGATGATCTCTCTCCAGTCGTCCAGTCCGATGTCTTCGAAGTCTTTGACTGGAGACAGCAAAACGTGCAGTTCCACCAAAGTGATAGGTCGGTATACTGCCGAGACAAGAGTCAGAATTTTCAGACAAACTTTGGCGTATGGCGAATCTTTCATCTGTTTTATCATCCTTCCATAAAGCCCGTTAAGGTCCGTTGGAAACTCCTTAACTATTTTTTTCGCAAGTACCCTGCCCACGCGTGCGAGCTCCTGACAAACCAAGGCCACCCACAGAAAGGTTCCTCTAGCATGGGCTGTTAGATGGCTTTCGACAGCATTCCTCGTCTCCTCCTGGTAATCTTTGCTTTTTGCTAGTTGATTTACTTTAAAGGTTATATAGGAATTGACAGCCTTATCGACAACTCCTTGGTTCATCTCGAGATGCAGCTTGTTCATATGTTTGGTCGTTTTGAATTTCTGCTCAATATCAGGCCAATTACGGCTCGAGACGATCCACTTAACGGTCGAAGTGCTGACAATAAAGTCAAGGAGCTGTTCCCGATCAACATTACACTCGTCCAAGGCATCAATTATCATGGTGGCACCTTGTAGCACTGGATCATCTAGCATGGCTGTCATGATTCTTCTCAAAGTGACCCAAGCATTGTCTTGTGAGAACAGTGCTTGGCTCGTGCCGTCGTATTCATGTCGTACGTACTTGATAAGCGAATGATTCTGGCGGCAAAGGTCCCAGATCAAGCCCCGCAGTACAAAATTCGCGTTATTCAGTGTTTCTACGGTGGCTTGGCAGAAAAAGTAGGACAGCAGAGCCGATCTTAAGCTTGTCGGCTGAGTCTCTAGCTCATTGATAATACCGCAAAGCAGCATTGTCTTGCCCTTGCCGGGGTCGCCTTTAATCCACAGAAGCTGATTCTGCTGCTCGGCCTGAAAGCGTTGAAATTCATCGTTTTGGAGAACCCAGGAGTAACAGTCGTTGAGCAACGTGCCTTTTGTCTCTTCGATACGCATTTTATCCGATCGAGGGTTCGTCGCGAAAATTGCTTCTAAACACTTTTCGTCCTTGTCATCTTTTGCTCTTTGCTCTTGTCGTTGCGCTTGATCTTGTAAGGTCGAATGGATATTTTGGAGACCCGTCCGAACAGTCATGGCCTCGTCGGCGAGCTGACGAAGTTTTGATCTCACCTCTACCCCATTATATTGGTCTATGTCTTTCTGGACGGCTCTTTCGGCTGTTTTGATACTTTCCAATTGCTCTGCCCACCCATCATATTTCACCACGTCTCTTAGAATAGCTCGAACCCAGTGGCGGTAGTAACGGCAGATGCTTCTAAGCTGGTATGTGAGAAGCGCTACATAGACCTGTATAATGTTCTTCTCCAATTCGCTGCGTAGTTTCTCAGAAGCTTGCTCGCTTTTGCTTTCGTCAAGAAGCAAGGACCCCAGTTCCCAGTACCATTGCAGTCTTGACGATACGTAGACGATACCGTCGCTGTTGGTGCTCGATTCATTGCTGGGATTCGAAAGTATCTGTACCCATGAGTTAAGAAAAGAAGTGTTATCTCGAAGTGGAGAACACACCTCTAGCCCGAGACAAATGCCAGCCCAAGGAATAGTGGCTTGTGGAACGGCTTGTACAACCAGGTTCATGATATGCTTCGCAGGTCCTACTACTTGTACAACCACTCCGATTCCCTTTTGTACTGACGCTGCTCTTTCGTTCCGCAATAACCCATCCTTGATCCATCTCTCTAATTCTTCTGGAGTTGGATCCCGTGAATCTTCTTCTCCGTGTTTTAACGGCCCATTAGGAGTTAAATTAGGTTGGTTTACTTTGGTGTATATGACCCTCCTGAATGCCTTAACTAGCTCGGGCTTGGTTTTCTCAAGCTCCTCAAAAGACGTGGCCCAAAGCCGCTCTTGAATCCCTGATGACTGCAAATGCTTGGAAGATGCTGGGATTGTTGTTGACGTCGGTTCCGCTGATGCTTGTGGTATTGGCGTAGGCACAGATTGAGAAGCTTGAGATGGCTGAGACAAAGCTGATGAAGATGCTGCTCCTGCAGGATTCGGAGTGGAGTTGGTGCTCGTAGCATGCCGTCGCGTGTTCCTCCTGGTTGCTGTTTTCAGGCAGCAAAAAAGCGCCATTTTGTAGAGGCACGAGTGCGGCTGGTAACATATACACGACTGACGATGTTGATAAGCAAGCAGAACGGCTTTGGCCTTAGACTGAGAAGTTGACACGACAGATCCAAGTTGTGCAAAGAACCCGAGCGGGGTTACCACAGCTGAAAGGCATCCCTGAATGAAGCATGGCTCAAAAACCAATCAAATCGCCACCAATTGACAACATACAGGCTCATCGTGTGTGAGCGCCGTGGCACCAATGAGAAGTCGATTTCACGGCTGCAAGCTAATTGAGAGATAGCATCAAAAAACGTATACTTGAAATCGATACAGACTTGATCCGTGCGCGTTGACTGGAGTTGATTCTCTTGTCGTCGGCTATTAACGAAGCTTGATCAAGCGTCCCTACATTCTTGGCACCAGCGTAGTCTCTGCTACTGTATAGAGCTACATAACATCATTTCGAGGCTGATTGTGCGGATAGATGGATTTGTGTTAGAGGCCGAACCCCTGATCTAAGGATTGCAATAGAAGCACGCAGAATTATAGTATACCTTGAAAACAAGGAGAACTCGAATTTTATCGTTTACTGCGTCCTGACTATAACTCTGCGTCTTGGTCTTTACATGTTCCACTTATCGCTATCGCCGCTATGGCTTTTTGACTACTAAAGTATAACCATGACCATCTACTTTTTATGATTCTTTAAAGTTCGCAAATAACAAGATAACCAGTTAAAAAAGCGTACTCTATTCATTTTGTACTAGTGGTAGAACATGATCGGCACATGTGCGCTACGGGAATCTCTCCGCGCCGGCGAACTGTTCTTTGTTATCCCCGTAATAGAATTAAGCCTTTGCTACCAACTAGGGAACGAAGCTTATATGCCGCGACATAAAACAATTGACTTACTCGTGACGACTTCGAGAAGACCCTTAACGATTATCTTAATCCTTTAAGAAACGTAATATAAATTCCAAGGTAATGTGTTTGTTACTTAACAAACAATAACCTAAACTGCGACGTTTCTATCACCACTGACTTAAGAGGTTAGGCTACCGATTATACTACAAGGTCTTTGTCGATGAGTGGGGTTTCGAGAAGCTTCACTGTGGTGCATCGGGCACAAACCCAACTCGCGATTGATCTTGCCTGACTCTTGGTCATTTGGAGCCAAGTCGTTTACCGATATACTTTACGGATATCCGTTTTTGGACGCGAAGAGAAAACGGCAAGACGTTCGACATGCACAATCTGACAGATGGGGCGGCGCAACTGCGGATAGAAGAGCAGAACGAAGTACGGTCAGTGCTGGAAGGTGCGGTTTGCTATCTGGAGAGCTCTCTCCTTCAAGGGACCGGTCGAATAGAGACATGCAGCTCGGCATTTGCAAAGAGATTCCAGGTAGACTAGTGTATTTCAATGGCATCGTTGCTATAACTAAAGCTTTGTCATGTAATAGATGAATAGGAGACTCATCAGAGCTAGAAGACAAAGTAGAGTTCATGGTTTTAGGTAATCAACATGTCTCGGTCAGCCCTTAGAGGAAGATACCTGCCCCATCATAATGACAATATTGCTGTTTTGACTTCCACACAATAAGAAATGCATCTGGATTCGGGTAAGAACAATGTCTAAAGAGCCCTAAATAAAAATGTTATTCCGAAAGGGACACATGACATTAACGGATGGTTAAATGTGATACAAACGGTTTTTGCTTGCTTTGCAGTTCCAAAAAAAAAAAAAAAAAACCGTGATGTCCACAGACACATACCCCTTACTTCTAACGAACCTCACTTCGCCAACTCTAGAGCATATCTTCAAAGCCTGCAGTAACACCGAGAGACATATCTACCTGAGCTCAGTTGAAATGGTCGTGAGAATATATTTAAGATAATTGTGGGAAGTAGACCGGGAATAATCCTAAAAGCGAATACGCCCATGCAAGCGTAATCACTATCACACCGGAATTGCAGGGGTTATTTCGATGCAAGGAGCGACCTTAACCGCCGAGGCGGTTGGACAGACCCACTTGGAAAGCGAACAACCGCGCCCGTCTTCCCCGCTTCTAAATATCTATCTCAGTGCTGAGCCTCAATGTTGTGCTCTTGAAAATGCCAGGTTACTATGTACGACGTATGTATCCTCGTACGCCTGCGGCCGGAAGATTGATCAAACCAAATTTGAGGTGGTGGCTGATCAGTCGGTCGCGGTATCAAGCCCTACCAATTCACAAAATGCATGGCCTCAAATACCTATGGCCATTATGCGCGACCATCTTGGCATAGAAACAGAGTTGTTTCTCTGTAGATCTTTCGTAAACCGGTATCTGCCCTAATTGGTTTACGTTTGTTTGGTTCGCTTGCCGGATGGGCCGCATAGCTGGCCGGCGTCTGAGAATCCAATTACGATGCAGCCTGCCTTGTTTCGCCGTTCGTTTTCTTCGTGGCGTATGGACAGTCCTCAATAAAAGCCAATGCCCCTGTCAGCCACTAAACAACATACTCGCGCGTGTTGAAGGCAAAGTGCGTGTGCTTGATTGGTCAGTCTTTGAAATGGGCTGTTGATATGCAAGCCAAGATGACAGCAGTGGCAAGCTCCTCTTGAGGCCAGGCGACTAGCCTACTTACGAGCAAGGGCAATCTCCTTGGTGATTGGTGGTTACTGGTCTTCAATTAGGTCCAACGATGCCCGTGCTATTATCAGAAATATGCCTGCAAATGGGCATACGCGCATCTTCTAGGCGCTGCTCATAGACAGGCATATCATTTTGGCTTTAGCTGCATGTCGTCGACACCACCATCACCAAGGGCCGCATACCTTGCACTCTTCCAAGGTGCAGAAAAGCCTGCAGTAAAGCCATATAGACATGATGTGGTCCCGGAAAGGGCGATCTCACTACTACAATGCTCTTTGTCTTCAAGATTTGATTGCAAATTGCGGAGAATACTGTCGTACGCATGCTCTCTTGGACTCAGAAGAACCATAACTAAGAGTTCAGAGCTGCCATGGTGGAGATAAAAGTATAGATTCGCCCGGCCGCTACCTCCTCCGTATTTATCTTGCTATGGCCTCGTTCGCTCTCTCCATCTATCTTGGCGCCTTTATACAATTGGCGTCAAGTCTGCAAGTTGCACCAAGCTCGGAATGTGCGGCGCTTTGTTTAGACAACCCGGAGAGCGACTCTGCGAATCCGGCCTCTTCTTCGACAAATGCAACAGACATCGTTTGTGGCGACTCCGACTATGCCGATACAAGTAAAGGAATCAAGTTCAAAAATTGTATAGATTGTCTTCAATCCAGCTCGGCGTCGGAGTATGACGAGAGTGACAGTGCCTGGTTTTTATGTAAAGGTTAATATCTCCCTTTAAGCCAAACAAATGCTGACTTTGGACCCAAGATAACCTAAGATACTCTGTGGATGTTTGCCTATTTGGCTTCCCAAACACAACAAAAGCTATTTCATCGCCATGTAGCACCAACTACGCCTGTCAACCGCTGCAGATAGCTTTGGAAACAGAACTGGTCAACCCGAGCAATGGCACCGAGTTCGACTACTGTGACGCAGATGGAGGCCGATTCAACGGATCGGCTGTCGATTCGTGTGTACAATGTCTCCAAGCTAGTGACGACCAGGAGTACATGGCGAATTGTAAGTTCTGTAATGTATCTGCGATGGCCGCAACTAACCATCTCAGTTGTCACCGCTTTACGTGCAGGATGCGAACAACGCCCGCAACCGGGAGCACTGATCGGCCTGAGTGGTTCACTTTTTACAGAGCATTTGGTGAATATTACGACACCGCCGACCAACGAAACGGCCCGCAGCGACAATTCTTCGACCACAGGAATGACGACTGGCGCAATTGTCGGGATCGCGGTAGGCGCGGCACTATTATTCCTAGGGGGCACAGCACTGTTCTGGATTTACTACCGCAAACAAAAAATATTCTACGAGTCTGATTACATTTCTAACTACGATCCCCGTGGTGGTTGCTCATCTGTGACACCGCCTTTGGACGGCGCATACACCGCTTTCGACAGCAAACCTGGCTCTGTCATGAGCCAGTACGAGTTGAGAGCCCAAGCTGCGTATACGAACCACTCAGACGAATATGACGAACTAGAGAAAGACGTAGCCACTCGGCAGCCGAACTACCATTTTGACCCAAACCAGATCATGCGAGGACCGAACAGTGCATTGCCCGTCCACCCGGCATACGTGCCGCGTGCTATGAGTCGCGGGGGGGTCCGGGAGCTGTCACCTGAGCCATCTGTGCCTGTGAAGTCGAACAAGCCAGATGATTACGCTCTGAGTGCATATATGAATGCGTCGCGAGCATCTAGACCCCCTTCTGTTCAGGTTCCAACCCTAGCGCCTGCATTGCCAACGTCCATTCCTGCATATAATCCAGCCTTGATGTTGCCCACAATGGCAGCTCGTGGAGACTCATACCAGAATGTATATCGCAATACTTGGCGAGAGTCACAACAACCAGCGCTACCTTGCCCGCCTCCACCAGCACTAAGTCGAGGCCCATCACAAAACAGAGGGGTAGGACAAACCGTTCTGCCTGGTCCACCACCTCCACCGCCACCGCGCGCACCTAGACTGACTCTCCCGACCGTTTCGAAGTTACGAGGTGCAAAGAAATATCAGCCGCCTTTGATCGTGGTCGAGGATGCGACACCGACAGCTGGACCTGGGGAATCGGTACCCATTGGGTTGGAGATTAGTAACCCATTACCCCAGCACAGGCAACGATTTGCCAACGAATCGACGGCTAGAGTTGATCCTCAACCATCACACCAGCGCATGCCCTTGACTCAGCAATTTCCCGGTCACATACGAAAACAGTCAGCCGTAGATCGGCGCGAGACACAATTGGATGACTTCATAACGATACACACGGGCAAAAGCACAATGTTTGGATGAGTTGTCCCGTTTCAGTCAGGCGTATTTGGATATATAGATAATGGAGTTTGGGTTTGAATAGCATTATACGGCGTAGCATAGGAAATCGCAAGGACATGGCGTTAATTCAACTGTAGTCAGTTGTGGTCAAAATCATTACAGAGCCTTCTAAATTAAAGAAAATCAAGCACATATCATCGTGCTTTCAATTGCCTATGAGAAAAGATATCGTTCTTATTGCAATATAGTATCTTAAACGCCTGCTTAAACTAACCTAAGCGGCGTCCTGGACCAGCGCTTCTCCAAGAGTCTGGCAGAGGTCCACTTCGTGGCTGCCCATCCTTGGGTGGCACATAGGAAGACCCGTAAGCAGTGTTTTGTATACGAGGGCTGGTCATCAACCACGAAATCCACCATGGCGTAGGCAATAGGTTAGGGCCATTGCCAAACTCGGGGTACAATCGAGTAAAGAAGTCATGGAAGTGTGCAGCGGCTAGACCGGTCAACCCGACCTTGATGAGATACCATCCGTTAGGAAACAGGAGCTGGACAATGAGAAGACAATATGGCATTAGCTGCGCAGGGATAGTGACAACATAGAAGTGGGCCATCTGTCCCCTCTGATCTTGTGTGCATGTGTAACACATGGCAATCAACAGGGCCTGAAGATACATGCCGGCGCCGGTGACGAGCTGGTTCAAAATCTGAATAATCTTGTTAGCTGCAAGTTCATGCGTAGGACATGAAAAATGAGCATGATCAAGCATGATGAAATGTAGGGCGCTAAATACCACCTAGGCAAACTCGTCAAAGACGTCACCTAGGTCATCCATATAGACATCCCACCAAGCCCACAACGCGACTGACCCTCTATTGAGGTTTGCGAATGACGGGCCAGCCGAGAGGTGAGGGTACTCTTCCTCAAATTCAGGAACCGCTTTAGCTGTGGAAGCAAATCACTAAGCGGGCAGATATGTTGAGGTGACTATCTAGACAAGCACAAATATCACGCTGGAAAGATGACAAGGAGAGGTGGCTAGGGGATCTGCATGGAGCAGATGGGTAGAAAATGCGAGTGACACCTACAATGACAACGGTGCCGACAACCATCAAGTACCACACCAGGTCCTCCTTTCTCGAGAACTTGGCGTTGCTCTTTTCAAGCTGGCTCAGGTACGAGAAACAGAAGTATGTATCGAAGAGGACTCCGAGTTGCGGCTGGGTGACCAGGAAACTCGTCACGAGTCGGTGGACACCAGGAGGGAACTTGAAGAGAAAGCGGTAGTCGAACCAGAAGGGGTCACCAGAGAGCATTCCAGTGTAGACGCCGACTGAGCAAGCGAAGACCAGGGTGGCAACGGTCCTGTGGCAGCACTGTTAGATACGGTTCAGCCGCATGACAGGGAGCGGAAGGTATCAACTTACCTAGCAATAGGCGGCGCTGCCCAATATGCATCCAAAATAGTGGCCATTTTGTTTGCTTCACTACTGGTGAGGGTTGGGGTGTTACTTGTGATGGGAGGTTTCCGCGTAGAGATGCAGACTGTGCACTTTCAACGGGGAAAAGGACTCAAAACAGAGTCACGTGTGTGAAGATGATGAAGACGAGGTAACTAGCCTCTATGGTTACTTTGCGTGAGGTTGTCAAGGCGGGAGAGAAGGAGGTGGCACAACGAGCAAGCATACAGACAACCGCGCCGCTGGTTGCATGTTGTTCGTAGTTGGCCAATTTATTTGAGCTGTAGGGGAAGTGATTTGATTTCAATGGCAGGATTGGAAATCTGGCTGCGTGGCTTTTTCAGGCAGAATTTGGGGGCCAGCTTAAGCTTCTGCAGGGACCGGATATGGGCCCAAGCTCTTAGCCCTGAGTTAGTGTCGTCAAGCTGGCAGGTGGCAGCTCCCGCCAAGGTAGGTCACGAGTCTCATTACCCGTCACTTGAGTCATCAAATGCGTGACGAACCCCCCATCAGGTCTCCATCGTCCAAGGCAATTATCGTACATGGTTAAGCACAAGATATAATCTATAGATATATATTGTGCGTTGATGACGCTTCGCCAGTGACCGAATCAGGACTGTTTGGAGCTGAATGTGAATCGTGGCAAACCCTGCCTGTACTCCTCTTGATTAGAGACGAGATGTCATTGTAACAATATCGAATCAGTGCTCGAAGTTTGTGGCTAGACTAAAATAATCTTACAGGTTTGTCATTTGCGCTGATATGTGATGAACTCATTACACAATGGGGCTGTCACGGCCACAAAAAGACGTCTTTAAATAGGCTCGATCCCCTGGTGCTGATGAAAAACAACGATGTCGTCAAATCCATCTTCCGCATCGCTCTCAGCGGAACAACCCAAAAATGAGTTTCACTTCGGTCATCCTCTATATTTTCCTCACATCACTCGCATCCGCCCTTCCTGCTGGTGATCTACCAAATCCAACGCTAGGCAGCTGGACTCTCTCAAATAATTACATCGCTTGTAGTGATGATAGCTGCTCATACTCGTTCCGCCTCGAGAGGATCGGTTCGTCCCGTCCTGACAGCGCTGACTGCAACTTTGTCGTCAAGAGCGCTGCCAACTTCACAGCCGGCCGAACAGATTTCAAAAACGTACCATGCACCTTGGGAAGCGATTACCTAGTTAGCGGTGGACACTCGGCGAACTTGGGCAACGTTGTCCTGTACGTCTACGAAATACTGCAGAACAATTGGGCATGGTTTGGATATGATACCAACGAGTTCGTTTCCGGCCCATCGAAGACTTCGCCCGTTTATGGAGGGCCCGGATTGTTGCTACAACCATGTGAGTAAAATACATTATTGCCCATACTGTTTTTCTTTTTCAACTCTAGACAGGATGGTTGAGCAATGGGAGAAAAGTTCAGTGCTGATTCGGATAAAGCTGCAACCGAGTGACCGAGTCTGATCTGACGAGGCTGCTGTCTGCTTTGATAATATGCCCGAGATCTACGAGTCTGGCCCTAGGGCCGAAGGTGGAGGATACTGCAACCTTATGGACACTCAAAGCTTGTTTGTTACTAGTGAATATACATAACGACAAGATTGGTATGGGTGGGAACGTGTTGACTAGCCTAAAATAGTCCAGAGGAAACTAGATTGCATAACCTGAGATGGGCTTGATGTTTCAATCATGATTATGGTGCTAAGGACCCATTAATCCACAACCTAATGCATTTGCTGCTTACTCTGCTTGCAATTTACGAATCCATTACTCAGATTGTCGACAGAAAAGTACTTACTCGCTGTCACTGTTACCGGCAAAAGATCTTGAAGTGACAGGTTGGAATAACATGGAAAAGTTATAAAGCGAAACATAAATTTTTGGGCGGAATACGGTTTGGCGTTGAACATTTCATGTAGTTTAGACAAGCACCAAACTCCGCGGAAGGGCCTACATGAAGGTCCAGGGGTCGATCTTATTAACCCCTTTCGCACATGAGCCCTTGACTAATTTCAGTCGTGGAAACAAGACGCAACACGCGGTACAACTCAAGTATCAGCACCGTACGCTGAAGATATGTACAGAAGCTTTTATGAAGCTGTTGACCCGGGTGAAACAGTTACAATAATGGTTACATGTTTCAAACAAATGTCCAGGATATTACCATCCAAATTCTGATAGGAGTTCGGAGCACCTATAACATGAGTTTCCGGTTGAAAACACTGCTGCCCGGAGGATCGCGCGCCTCTCTAATTTTCAGACTCTCGAAACTGCATCTTCTCGAGTCTTGAGAATGCGGGCCGAAAACTATTAGCAATTTCCCAGGATCGATCTTCGATTCTCCCAGCTTCCTCTGGCTTCAACTTCTTTCTTCGCGTGTGGTATGCGTCCCGTAATTTTTTATGTCATGAGATCACCCTCTACTACGTTATGAAAGAGCTGTTGATCGATCGCCGCCGAACCTCTAACTCGCTTTGGTTGGCACGATCAGCCAGATGGTCGCAACACGTGAGACATTCTCAATCGTGTGGAGGCGCGATGATATTGCTGCATTAGTCCTCTGTCTGCCTCAATATCTCAAGTACGGCGCAAACAGGCTTCATATATACCCGCCAAAGGTTCTACATGTCCTTATTGGCCATCTTCGGACCAGACTTCTTCATGACTGCTCCAGGACAGCTGCAGTCTCCAAATAATGTATAACGGAGATTCAAGGAACTCCAAACAGCCAACTAAGAAGACCTTGGCTTATGCTAATAATCTGTTTATTGAATATAAGTGGCTTCTATGTGGATGTGTGCGGTGGACTAGGAAGCTTTTGGAAGATCTGCTTCCTGATCAGTAGTGAACAAATGCTGCTTCTCATTGAGAATAAGCTCTTGGACCTGCCGAAGATAAAAAAGGCAGAACTTCATGCTCGGGAAAAACCATACTGGCCTTTCTCGGGTGATTGTCATTGTATAGATGATGTGGTTAACCATTGATGCCCTCGCGTGTCTCGGTCAAAGACTGGCGATCATAACCCTAGAGTGGCGACCCTTAGCAGTCATCTTCCTGACCCGTGTTATGTCCATCACATGCTTGTTGGGTGTTATGGTTCCCTCGATCTCATGGGACGGCTGTACCTCGAATAGAAGATGGCACACTCAAACTCATAACTTCCCTTGCCTCTCATCTGGCCCCCATGGCCTTTGAATGATGCCATCTTGATATTCAGTCGCCACGTGAACGCCACTAGGGCTCCAGATCTTACTCATGATGATACCTCTGCCAGCTTCAACCCTCGGAAAGCTGCACTCTTGTATCCACCACTCATCCTCACCAAATTTCATCACGGCGTCTGATGGATTGACGTGAACCACGAATGAATAACTCAAACTTGCTGCCCGCCCGAAATTATGACCAAAACCTATATGATTACCAATCATCAAGAGCCCGTTCCTATCGGCTTCGTACGCATGCGCTACGATATGCGCATCCGGATCCGACGCAGGAAGCGGGGCGATTAGCCGGTAGAGCAGCAACTCGCGTCGGTCGTATAGTGGCTTGCCCTCGTTGAAAGCCGTCATGTCAACCTTCTTCATATCCACAATAGGGAAACTGCCGGCCTCACGTGACGGAAAGGCTTCCAGAACAGCGGCAATATCAACAGATGGCGCTGGGTCCCAGGCCGACGACGGCCGCAGGCTCAGGATATTCGCGTAGCGCGTCTGTGCGGATGGTTCTTGGATGTCTAGCTGGGACCGCGTAGCTGGTCTGAAGGAGACCACGGCGCTGAAACATACGGGACCTAGAGACTCCTTTGCGTCTTCGAGTGGATAGTGATCGCCGTTTCGGCTAGTGCTTGGTGTCTTTGGTTGCCGGACCTTGACAAGAACGTTATGGAAGGAGTGATTTGCTGCGATGGTGGTGACCTCGTAGATGAACGCTCGATCCACAAGACCAGCTTCTGAAAAGTACCCATGTATAGTCTGGAGTTCGCTTGTCAGCGTTCAGTTCCTACGACACTTACATGTGGAAGTTGCAAGAATCATGTCTTAGTGCGTTACATTTTGGTACTTGAGCAAACAATGTGCCAATCATAAAAAGACTTACATGAATACCAAACTGTCGTAGTGGCTGTCCCGCTTGCACACTGGCTCTGCTTTCGGAGAAGGCCCTGGATGCTACGAGTCCTGCTTGACTGTACACGTGCCCGCCATAAGCCGCCTTTCCTCTCCAAGGACTCATTTGCACCGGTAAATCAACACCAGGAACCCAGACGGCCCTTCGGCTCATATATCGCTTTACTGGAGAACCATCGCGTATGATGTCCGGCAACGCTGCAAAACTCATTTGCTCTTGAAACGTAAGACGCTCGTCCGCCTTACGGATCGCTTGCGGCGCCATCTTTTGTGCTACAGGAAGGCAGACCCCCCACCTTTCTGTATTTCCCAAAGCTTGATCTCGCTGAAGAAATGACTGTTGTATGACAATAGCTCAGAACACTAGTCACCCGGAGACAAGACGATTTTGATTGATACGGAACACCAAGCCGTTGCTGACCAGGGCTGGGTGTCCGATATTCACGGTTCTTAGCCTCGGAAACAGTTACGGCTATATTGATACCGCCCTAAGTCTACCGAGGTTTGAGCTGAATGGTTCCGCACGTAAATGCCAGGTCAGTAACAAGATCGACAAATAGAAGAGAGAGACATCAGACATTATTCTTGAACATTGCAAGACTATCGCATGTGGGTAAGCTTCTGTTTAATTCTAAGTGTGATGGATGATGAATTAGGTAGAACGCAAATGGTACTCTTTGACTTCGGAGACTTTGGTTCATGGGATCCGATGCCGCTAGCTGGTCTTGGCATTCGGGTTTTAATCGAGCATCGTCCGAAACATCTGGACAGAGCTGTTGATGGGTTATCCAAGTGACTGGCTCAAGAATCCACGGGGCTAGCAATTCTATTGATCTTTAGTCAAATCTAATAACAATGAATGGCATGATGACGATATTTTCTACAAGTTGACTGGTGGGTAGGGTACATACATACATACATACATAGAAAGTCAACAGTGTAAGTATGGGGCCAATCAAACGTCAACATGTTTTACGCCAGTATATCATAAATAAACCTTCGCGACTTCGTAACACTGGTCACTGTCATTAGACATCTACTTAGATTATATATATCTACAAAACTACCATTCAGGATAAGTTACCGCTCCCTCTCGGGCGCAAGTCAGGTTGCAGGTGGAGTCACCATGTTTCATACCCGGGCTTGAAGCGTGTATACATGGGTTGGTTGTAGGCGGAATGGTAAAAATGACGATGCGAAAAATCGACAAAAATGTAGGTCTGCCTGGGGATCGAACCCAGAATCTCCTGATGTCGTACTGATTACTCAAACGAGTAGCTTCGTAGTCAGACGCAATGCCAATTCTGCCAACAGACCTTGGTGACGACGATTGCTCGCATTGACATATATGTCCTTGACAGTGGAGATTGTGAATGGGGCTGTAGACCTACTCGTGATGGATCATGTCGATATACTAGTCATGGCGGCTTTCGAGACTACCAGCTTGTTGGGTGACGAGTAATAGTAAGACTCCACCACACGTAAAAGGGGGGCCGTTTTCCAATTGATGGTCATCGGCTATACTAGAGGTATTTTGTGAGATGCACAAAGATGCACGAACAGATAGACTTCTGGTAGCGACAGTCCACGGAATACTGGCATTGGCGGCACACTGGGGGTAAGTGGCAGTACAGCGGCCACTATAGTCCCGCTCGTACTGAACACTCTAGCCAACCAACCAGCCGACTAGCCACGGACCTGAGATACCAAAGGTGAGGAAGTTAACAGAGTATGATTATATCTAAGGAGCATGGGACTTGGCCATTGTGAACGAAATCCGATGTTTAACATCTCCTGGAATATGAGTAGTGAGCGATTAGCAGGATGGTTCCTTGATAATCTCATGAACCTCGAGACGGAAGATGTTTATGCGCCAGAAAGGTAGTCTTTGACATCATTCATTCGACTACTTTCATACTCCAGTGCCTAAAGGTGAAAGTACTTAGATTTTCTAAGGTTTTAAAAGGTGAACTTGTTTGCTTGAATTTGTTTGGTCTGAGGAAACTGTTGTTGTTATTGGGGATATTGGTGAAGGGGCTGGTGGTTGCTGGCTCGCGTTGTCAGAGAATGACATAGCTGCAGGGGCGATTGGAGACAATGAGTGTCGCTGCCATAACCAGTATTTGCTCCTCTAAGTGTTTGCCAGTGGAGTGTTGGCCGACGCGATAGTTTAACCAAAGCAGTATCTGGGTAGCTATCAACAGAATGACACGCATTGGACGAATCGAGAACTGTAAAAAGATGCTGAACGATTTTACGTAGAGAGGCAGTAATGTACGGCGTAGGCCCTGCTTGCTGATACAGGATGCTGTAAGTAGATGTAATTGAAATAGCCATAATAAGGGCCTAGTTGACCCTATGATATTAACTTTAGACGATGAATGCGCGTTCACGTTGCGGGACAGCAAGTTCGGCGGTCGAGTAGCTGATGAATATGGCGAGACAAGCGACTCACCAAGGTCGTATATATGATACAGGACACCTGCTAACAGAGGTAAATGATCCAAGACCTTAAAGAGGATGGTATGAAGCCTCCTAAAAGTAAAAGTAGCTTATCTCAATGGCGCAAACCGGGAGCGAGCCCATGTGAAACGCTTTGAGAGAGAGAGAGAGAGAGAATGGCCATGATTGGACGAATATCTGATGCGCCAATTCAAATGATCTGCTCTCAGATGTCATCGTCCATCCCCAAATATGTTGAAATACATTTTGTGCTGGTCGTATTTAGTTGTGCGTTGCCAGACTCACCGTCCAATGCATTGGCAATCAGACATGGCTCATGCAGATCGCCGCTATGGAAGCTCTGATCTAATACAATGGTCAACGTTCGAAGAAGTCCTTTCGTCCAGAGGCTGACTGTTAGGAAGCTGGCAGCTGTCGGGAACCGTTCGGATTGAGGAAACCTGTTGTGGTTGTGCCCCTCGACCACTGAGTGTGCCTCCACATGGGTGAAAACGACCACTCAGCCGCAACGAAGCAGGCAAAGGAGTCACCGCATATATTCAATTTGAATAGCAAGGCCACTCAGGTAGCGTCGCCCCCCCCCTCTTCCCACATACCTGTCCAGACATCAGACAAAGTTGCACGCATAGCGACTCACATGTCATTATATGGCCGTAACTTGGCTGCCTGTCACTGTTAGTATCACCATAAGCTGATGTAAACGTTACAAAACATGTGGCAACCGCGTGATTTCATCTGTCATACAAATTGTGCCTTGTAGTATTACTCTCAGGGATAATTGTATGATTTCGTATAGCTGGAGCTTGGTGCCGACGACCAGATATCGGTGGATATCCAATCAGACATCGCCGTGCATAGTGAAGATTGCTGCCACTGGATAATACAACGATAAAACATATAACCGCCATACTCATTTTACCTTTGTATCTATGGGGCTGGGGAGAATTTCTTTGATATAAAAGTTGTCTGAAGCGGAGCATCTTGGCTGAGGGTCTTGCAGATGATGGACTGTTCGTTTATAGCGTTAACTTCGACCAATCAAGGAAGGAGCCGCTGATAGAGATCCCGATCGTCCCAATCAAGGACTAGCGTAATGTCTGAACAATCAGCATGAGCAGTATTCACTGCATCACTGTTGCAAAAAAAGAGAGAGACCAGCCAATCAGCCATTATTCCTGTTTGCAATTTCTGACTGGCCGATTTGAAAAGACTGAATCGACTCAACTCGTCCGAATCTAGACTAGTGGCTCCGGAGCAGAAATCTGAGGCAACAATCAGTAACCCTCCAAGGTCCCTCCCCCCTTGGGTATAAATATTCGACCCCCTCCTGTTCTTTTCTTTGATTTTTCTCTCTCCTCTTCATACTTACCTACTGGTTTCGTTTTTGAGCTCAAGCTTTCAGAAATGAAGTAGTTCTGGCGCATGACATCGCACATCGTCGTGTGCCACTACTCTATGACTTTTCGGAGTCGTAGGCCGGTTAATTTTTGTTGGCTCCCTCTTCGTTGTGCACTATGCCTTGAGCATAGTCATGAGGAAGATAGATGGGGTTGTTTGGTGCTTGTTTCTTTCTACTATAAATCTCTCGGCTTGGTGAAAGAAGGTGGTAGTTGAGTGTGGCAGCCTTCCACAAGAGGCATTATGGAATGGTTTCATCGCATTTGGTCTTGCCAAAGCTTGCCATTTTGGTCGTTGGAATCGAAAACCCTTATGCGAACTAGTTAGGCGCGTTTTAAAGTTTTCAGAACGACGAGCCAGTCTGGCAATGGCTTCCAAGCTTCAATATTGCGAGTGAGGGGCTGGTAATCGAGCAATTGAAGCTTTTCTTGATAGCATGTTCTTGTTTCCGGTTTAGTGGTGGACCAAGGATCTTCCTTAGTATAACAGAAACAAAGAATATCTACGCATTATCAGAGTCACAGCCGAGACAATTATTTCCGTAGCAAACGAACTGCTTCGTGGAGTAATCATCTAAGCGTGTCAATGGTATGAGGAGCAAGTGGCAAGATAGAGGGAGAGGATCCCAACCAGAATTCGAACCTCACTTGGGGTCCACGCAGATGCGATGAGAAAGTGCTGCCTAAGCCGTCGTATCTTGCTAGACACGGCCACTTCAGAATTTTCGCAACTCGACCATTCATGTTCGAGAATAGTCACGCGTCGTAGTGTTACGACTCACCTATTTTGATAACGAGCGCGTACATCCCAGGTCGGTCTTTTGCGAATGGTCTATCACCTGATTATCTACTGTGTCCTGAGAGGTAACAACCTTGAAGTCTAAGGTTTTAAGACACCGGGGCAGAAGAACCTTGCGTGGGCTTAATAGAAAGACAGAGGGGTGGGAATGAAAATCAATATGCGTTGAACCACGTGTCGAGTGATGCTTTACTGCTTATTACATGCCGTAAGCAATTCCCATAAATCTACATTCAAATCTAGGCATTCTTCTATTGATATTTCTGTACCAAGTTCCTGAAACATGTCTCTCGTTTACACGCTTAACGAACAACCGTTATCCGTTTGTTTCTAGGCAAAGTCGATTTCCCAGTCAGCGCCAACTCTCGCACCGATACGTCCCACAGTAGCGAAAGCGGCACGGCCGCCCTCAGCCTTGTTGAAGTGGAAGGGGACCTTGGTTTTCTTGCCTTCAGACTCGACTTCAACCTCGGTCCTGCCCTCCCAGGATGACGGAACACCAACAATGACAAGCTTATCAAAGCTTACGTTATGGAAACGCTTCATCCAGTCGCCCTCACGAAGCTTCTTGCCTTCGTGGGAAGAGGCAGCAGTTGACGTGAGCTGCAGCTGGTGGAACTTGAAGTTACGGTGGATGTATTGACCCTTCTGATAGTCGAAAGAGTCACCATCGTCTACGTAGAGCTCGCCCTCAGCAGCCAAATCCTTGCCGAGGACAATCACAAGAGTATAGTCGTCATACTTCATGAGCTGAGTAGAACGGCGAGGGGTGTCGCGGCGAGGGAAAATGTGGCCGCCTCTCATTAGTACAGGTGTCTTCTCGAGGGGAGCATCAATCGAGACACTCTTGCCCCTGTGAGTCGAGAGCTTGGCGTACGTGAAGTAATCATAGTAAACAGCATCGTCGGGAATGTAAATGTCGGTAGAATCCTTGTCCTTTTCGACAATCGGCTTAACCAAAAGACCGGTGGCTCCAACGAAGAACTGATCATCTACAGCAAAACCACTCTCCTCGCTGGGGTGAGTCCAGTACATAGGTCGGATGATGGGGCTACCATCTCGGTTTGCGTGGAAGAAGGCTGTGTACCATGAAGGCATCAGACTGTATCGGAGGCGGAGGGCGGCTGTGATGATGGATCGGTACGGCTCAGAAGCCATGTATGGTTCACGGCGACGGGCATCAATGTGCGCATGGCCGCGGAAGAAGGGGTAGAAGGCACCAGCTTGGTACCAACGCGACTGAAGCTCCAGCTCGGGGTTGCCGAAGAAGCCACCGACGTCAGCGCCAGCGAAGGGGAAGCCAGCGATACCCTGGGCGAGAATCATAGGAACAGCGGCACCAAGATGCTCCCAGCTAGCCTGGTTGTCACCTGTCCACATGGCGCCCAGACGCTGAGAACCGGCAAAGAAGGAACGAGTGAGCACAAACGGACGCCTGAGCTCACCCTTCTTGCGAGTCATCAGGGCGTCATAAGTAGCATTATGGAACGTCATGCCATTGATGTTGTGGACATCACGGTGCTCCCAGCCGCCGTGGTGCAGGTTATCCTTGGGGAAAGTAATCTCGGGACCGTTGAAGACAGACGGTTCATTCATGTCGTTCCAGATATAAGTGTTCTCCATGGTGCCCTTGAAGGCATCGTACTTGAACAGCGAGGTCCACCATTTGATCGCGGCAGGGTTAAAGCAGTCAACCCACATGGAGGAACCAGGCCAACACCAACCATCAAAGTCGCTACCCTTGTTGTTCTTGACGGCCAGGCCCTTGGACTTGAGCTCCTCAATGACGTGGTAGTTGCCAGTGTTCTTGATGTGAGGATCAATGATAGTGACGAGCTTTCTGCCATGCTCGTCAAGCTGCTTGCCCATGGAGATAGGGTCCTTGAACATGTTGGGATCCCAGGTGAAGTACTTCTTCTCGTCAGTGTACTCGATGTCAAGCCAGATGACATCGTAGGGAATCTTGAACTTGTCCATCTTACGATCAACCTCCTTAACATCGTCGTCAGACACATAGTTCCAGCGACACTGGTGGTAGCCAATGGCAAACTCGGCAGGCATAGCAGTCGTGCCAGTAAGCTCGCCGTAGGTCTTGCTGATATCCTTGGGTGTAGGGCCAAGGAAGACGAAGACATCCAACAAGCCAGACTCGGAGATCCAGTGAGTATGAGTATTCGTCTTGGAGTTCAGACCAAGTGCCAAGGGATTCTTTGACTCCTTAGCCTTGACGATGTCAATCCAGGTTTCGGCACCGTTGAGCCAGAAGACACCGACGGTGGAGTCCTTACGTTGGGCCTGCATGAAGGGAATGGCGCCGTATAGAGTCATTGGGCTGTCCAGGATGTACTCGAACACATCAGCGTTGTATAGTCTGTAAGGTTCGTTGTAGTTGCCGTCACCGCCGCGGGTTTCCTTCAACGACAAGGGGCCAGCGTGCTCGGGGATGCCGAAGACATGCTCGTATCCTGGGAAGGTGATGTCAAGCGCAACACTCTCGGGACCACGAGGCTTCGTATCCGTGTTGCCGTTGAATGTCTCCTCGAACCAGGTGCTTTCGTCGAGATGGGCAGGGACGTCGTTCTTCTCCTCTTCCTGCTTCTCGCCCTCCTCGCCCTCCTTCTTCTCGGGCTCAGCCTTTTCGACCTTGGGTCTCCAATGTTCCATGTTCAAAAGACCACGGTCATTGAGCTTGACCTGAACGGTGCCGTCCCGCTTGAAATCAACGCCAAAGGGCTCGTACTTGATCTCGGCCTCGAACGATGAGTTCGGTCCGTACTGGATGGTCATGCCAGTGCCGCTTTCGCGTGCGATAGTCGCCTCGTTGTCCAGGTCCAAGCCTCCAACGACGGCCCATTTCTCAGCCTCGTTGTATCTCTCCTTTCGGGCTGGGCTGTCGTGTCTCAGCTCGATATCCTTCAGCTGGCGTTTCTCTTCGTCGGCGGTGACTCGCGCGGCTCCGGACTTGAGGAACGATATGGTAACAGGAAGGTTGACGGTTCTTCCGTCGTCGTCGGTGGTCTTCAGAATGGTAGCCTGGAATTGGCCATCTTTGAACGAGGCCTTGTCGGAGGTGATCTTGTAAGGCGCCTTCCACGAAGCGCCCTGGACCTCGACATGGTCGGCATAGGCGCGGTTTCGTTTACAGAAGCCAGATTGACCGCATTTCTTGAAATCGTTCTCCTTCACCATTACTGCGAGTGCGTATGAGTTGCTGCGAGGGCTAAGGAGGGCGGGCGTGTAATGTGCGACTTACCGGCCGGCGTGAACAGAGAGCAGAGAACGGAGAGAAGGCATAGGTAGGCCGTCCATGTCCAGGACAGCTGGTTGGAACTCCGCATCTTGGTGTTTACCCCAAGACGGGGGGGAGTCTAATCGGTCGTAGCTAGAGGAGAAGAAGAGGTGATGTCATGCACTGAGGCCTGCAGTTGACCATTGAGGGGTACAGGAGTCAATTGGCCCGTAGGTGATGGGTGACGACTTGTATGGAAGTAAATAGGATTTCCCCCTCGTTGTAATTGAAGATGGGGATTATCGTTTCGTGTGTCGACTTTCTAAAAGCTCCAGCTGTCCTTGATGACGGTAGAGCTCCAAATGGGGTTTGGCTCCGTGCAGGCTGCTCATTGGCAGCCAAACCCTGGGGCCCCCGCCGAACCCCTTGGCAGCTTCGACTTGAATCCCGTATAAATTATTGTTGCAGAATCAATCTCGGATACTCTTTGTGCAGTCTATAAGCTGAGCCTAAGCTGTGCTCTTACGGTTATTTATTCTATGACACTGTCAGCTTGTTGGTACATGAGCAAGTCGTCTCTTGTGACTACAACTCATACACATGCCTTCTGGATACTTGGATCGGAGTATTTCATCGATCGCCATTGGTGGCTCTTCCTGGGGTACATGGACAGCAGATAGATAGATAGATATAATCACCGGTAATCCACAACCCCATGATTGTTCAGCTTTCGAAGAAGAAGAAAAAAGATGATCGTCTTCCTCTTTCTCTAATAGAGCATGACATCTACTCCATGATCATATGAAACAAACGAAGTAAGGCCTCAGCATCTCAACTCGTCTGGACATGAACGAACCTATACACATTCGACTTTGACCGCCAGATTAGATCCTACCGAACCTCCAGGCGCATTTTCACTCGTTCACACACAAACAGCAATCACACGCAACCCAAGAACCCTCGACAACCGCCAATGAATGGTGTTTCTTCAAGTCAAGTAAAGCAAAAAAAAGGCTGTACAGAATCAAGACGACATACACACCTGTAGACTAGTCTAGATCTCAGTGCAGCAAACATGACGAACCACTCCAGCATTTCCACCCCAATTGGAGGCGGTAAGAAGGCCAATGTTCTGGGTCAAGGTCAATCAGACCGCCGGCCAGCGAACACTGATACCTGGCCAACCGCATCCACTTCAAATTGGGGCTCTGGGGATCCTGCAGGCACAAGAGTCAGAAACACCGCCCAACAGCCTGCTCTAGGTTCAGCATCACCGGCGCCAGCAAATGCAGCGGCAGCGCCAACGCAGCAGGCCAGAGCAAAAGCTGTAGCTGCAGCGGGTCCCAAGGCCAATCAGGCCCAAGATCAGCAGCATCTGCCCCGCCACGGCCACGGCCACGGAGACCAGGGACACCATCGACGAAGACGACCCCTCACTCTGTACTTTTTCCTCGTGGGTTGGCTGCTATTTTTCTGCCTCCTCCTCCTACCCTGGCAGTTAAACATCAATCGTCCAGGCTGGAATTTCACTCGCAGCTTTACCCTCTCTACCACTTCCTTCACCACAAACCACCCGACAGAACAAACCGTCTCAATCCTACAACCCCAACTCAAAATGGCCTCCGAGCAGACGTACGTGCCAATGCTGTCCAATTGAGCATCCCCAGAGAGAGCATTGGCGGACTGACTTTGACACAGTTTCATTGCTATCAAGCCTGACGGCGTTCAGCGCGGTCTTGTCGGCCCCATCATCAGCCGCTTCGAGAACCGTGGCTACAAGCTCGTTGCCCTCAAGCTCGTCAGCCCCAGCAAGGACCACCTTGAGACTCACTACGCCGACCTCAAGGAGAAGCCCTTCTTCCCCGGCTTGGTTCAGTGTATGCAAACCCCCCTCCCCAACCTGCCCTCGAGTGAAATAAAGACAGCTGCTGACGACCGGCCCAGACATGCTGAGCGGTCCCATCTGCGCCATGGTCTGGGAGGGCCGTGACGCCGTCAAGACTGGCCGTACCCTCCTCGGTGCCACCAACCCTCTTGCCTCTGCCCCCGGTACCATCCGTGGTGACTTCGCCATCGATGTCGGCCGAAACGTCTGCCACGGTTCCGACTCCGTCGAGAACGCCAAGAAGGAGATTGCTCTCTGGTTCAAGGAGGGTGAGGTCATCAACTACCAGAGCCACAGCGCTTCTTGGATCTACGAGAAGGCTTAAATTACAAAAAGACAATTGAGCTTAAGACTGCGTGAGGCGTGTGTCTCATGCTGATAGAAGCGTTCATGTGTCTTATATAGCAAACACAAAAGCAAATAAAAGGATCTTCACGCAAACCGTTTCTTCACTCACATAATGTCGTGATATCAAACAAGATGTCATGTCTACTGCCTTGCTCGTCAAAGATGTTGGCCACATGGGTTCTCGAGGATCAGACAGCCGACAATGGTGCAAGCCGTGCCCCTTGCCAACCACTGGTTTCAACTGTAGAAATGCAATATGCCATCTGTTAGTATTTTATGCAGTGGTGTGTCATGTTTGAATCGGTCTAGGTATACAACATCCAGAAATCCCCATCAGCGCTTCAGAAGGCCCTTTCTCGTCCTCACCATGAGTCTTGCAATGGACGGTGTGACCCAGAGTGAAAAGGCTATCCTCGGTATGAGCAGCACTTTGACGATGGCATAAGCAGCCACCAGTTGCACCCCGATTTTGTATCCGTTTTCCGTATTCTGCAGTGTTGCCTTCTCCCTCACCAACTCGACAGCCCTCCTCGTCTTGCTCTTGGCCTGCTGGGCAGCCTCCTCCACGGCTCCCGCCTCCGCCTCGTCCTTCTTCTGGCCTCTTATCCTGGTCCAAAGCGCCCAGGCGCTGTGGGACTTCTTGTCCCTTCCGCCCTGCTCCTCGGCCTCCCTGTCCAGCTCCCTCTCGAACCTCTCCTCGCCGGCCTTGGCATCCTCGGCACCCAGCCCGAAGTACCCCTTCTTCCTGAACCAGCTCAGGAACTTGAACGCGCCGTCCTGCACGTACGGCGCCCACGGCCCGAACACATATCCCGCGGGCACGATGTCGTAGTACTGGAACAACCCGACGAGGCCGAATATCGGCAGGACAGCCGTGATCTCGTGGATCAGGAGGAAGGCGACCATGTGCGACCCGGGCGCCGAGCGGAAGTTCTGCAGCGGGGAGTGGAAGCGCTTGGGCAGCCAGCGCTGCGTGCGGGTTATGACCTTGTCGAAGCGGCTTGCCTGCTTGGCCGTGATCTCGGGCTGCGACGACGGGGAGAGCGTCGGCTTGGTCGACTCGAGGCGCATTTGTGGTCTTCGGGGCCGGGGAAGAGCTCGTCGGAGGGCTGGCGTGGACGTGGACGACAAGGCGGGCAGGCGCGGCTGGAAGACGCGTGGAAGAGACATTGTCGCGAAAGTTCTCCGTGCGGGTTGTAGACTTGGTTGTTGAAGGCTCGATGCGACTGGGCGCCAAAACTTCGAAGTTGCGCTTTGAAGCTTTCAAGCAATTGACGTCACGTCACGGTGAGCTCCCTGCATTCAATAGACTGCCTGGTTCTAGAGATGTTACAACTCCGACTGCTGAACAACCAGGCGACGTCGAGGGCCCAAGGGAAGCGAGGAAAAGGGGCCAAGCGCTCCAATTGCTTTTAACAATGCCTGAAGTTATCTAGTTTCGCATACCAAAATGCTACACGGAGGTCGATTGGTGGGGGCTTGTCTATAATCGCCAAGCTTTTCTGTTGTAAAGCTCCATCCCCTGTCTAGTGTCTTGATTTCTAAATGCGTGGTGCCTTTGACAATGAACATCACTACTGTGTCCTGGCTGATCTGGTTGCATCAGGGTCCGCCAAAGGCATTTCTAACCTCCTTGCAGCTTGGATGCCTTTCATCGTAGTCCGGAGACTATAAAACTACCCACCGAGCGTCTTGATAACATGATCGCTTGCTACGGCCACCTGCTCGCCCAACCCCTCCTAGACCAACATTTGCTCTGCTCGGAGACCCTTGTCCTCCTTCAAGACGCCGGCTTTCCTCAACGCAGCGATGCACTTCTCGATGACCGTAATATTGACTCCCGCCACCTCCCCTGCAAACTCGACGGTCGTGAGCCACTCCCGAGCATCGGCCTCCGAATAGTCCAGCTCTGTGCTGATGTACTTGACGGCCTCGTCGGCATGTTCGACGAAGTACTTCGTGCCCTGGTCTAGTTTCTTGAAGAGGTCCTTTAGCCGCTCGTCGTTGCCAAGTTTCGTAGTCGTCGTCGAGGCCACGATCTTCCAGCTGCTCCAGGGTGTGTATATCTCGCCCACTCTGCGAATCTCGCCCGAGTCGTAGTAGCGCTTCGACGTGAAGTGCTCCCACATGAAGAAGTCGGCCGTGCCATCGTTGACTGCATTACGCAGCTTGTCGAATGTTTGCAACACCACAAAGTCCGCATATGGCGATGCGGAAGGCGAGAGCCAGCCCTGCTGGTCTGCTAACACATAGCCCATCACCTGGGATCCAGAGCCCAGACGTGAGATACCAATCTTGGAGTCCTTCAGGGACTCGACAGATGTGATCTCGGGTCTCTTGGCGCCTGTAGAGATCGCCCAGCCTGCAGACACGTGAGCCGCACGAAGCTTAGACTCATCCATGATCGGGGAGGGGGTACTTACAAAGAGGGGTCTCAACATAGGTCCCCACGATTCTATAGCCGCCATCGCCGGGAGTGTCCTCCTTACCCAACCCTGCAACCCACGCCTCAGTCAACCCAATGCCGACATCAATCTCTCCGGCCCGCAGAGCCGTGATCATGTGCCCAGTGCCGGAGGGAAATGGGATCAATGTAGCGGAGAGCCCGAAGTGCTTCTTTGCAAAGTGGATAGGTGTGGAGAAGTGCTCCGGAACGAAGCCGATACGGAGGGGTTGTGATGAGTCTGCCATCTTTCCTTTCGGTTGTTCGAGATCAATAGTTTTTCTAATTGGTATTGTGTTTATGTCAAAAAGAGAAACACGTGAGCAATCTATCACGGTTCGCGCTGTGAGTGAATTTTGTCCTGTTTGAGGCAGGTCGTACGTCTGTCTTAATTTTTTTTTCTTGCCGTTTCAAGCCCATTATGCAGGGACCTCAACTTAGGTGCGGGGATGACGTGCCTTTCTATTAATAATGGCGGGGCATTGAGGTAAATGAATGTTTTTGACAACTTCATGAGTGTGACATACGATCACATGCTGCGCTGAATTTGTCATAGAAGACTCCAAAGTCAAAGTACGCAGTATAATATGCGTTGTGGCACAGCTCGATCGAACTGTTTTTGACCCGAGCAACCAAACCTACCAAAATCAACATCACGATGCGGCTTTAGTATAGAGTCTCGGCATCCCAATTTTCTGTACTGACTACCCCGCAAGCAACTTTATTATGCCACATATGCAACCACCATCGCATATTAGACTACCAACAAAAGGAACCCGTAGCTAGCTCATTGCCGCCTCACGTACATAGCCTCCCTATTACCCGGAATTGTAGTTAGGGCTCGTTCTGGGTGGAACAGTCCAAGTATTCAAACGAGCATAGCGGCAACGCCGGCCGCCAGACCGGCAAGCGCGTAGCCAGTGGCCTGCGCGTTACCTGCAGCGCTTGATGAGATCCATGTCAACGAAGGGTTAGTCGTAGACAGAGACGACGAAACCGTGGTAGTTGTTGATACTGACACATCGGTGGAAGTTGTGGTTGAACCAGCAACAAGAACACTCGATGTAGCTGTGGTGGTGACGGTGGTCGTCGTCAAAGGTGATTGCGCGGTGGCAAGCGTGCAGAAGACTGCCGTGACAAGGGTAATGAGTTGCATATTTTTTAGGCAAAAGAGTCTTTACCAGATCAGCGGTTGTAGAATATGTTGATATGAGCTTTGTGAAAAACTTCGGAGTTTGCCTATCATGGCTATCTGGAGGTTGCTTAGGATGTCCTTGACCCAATATGTAGGATATATATACAAGAGGATGCTCCCGTGTGTACTCCCCTTGAGATGTTTGCTTCAAGTTTGACGAAGGCTACCAGGTCGCCCCGTACTACTTGATCCGAATGTTTACAAGGAATCCTGCTTCAAGTTGATGAGGAGGGCAAAGCTGTGGCACAATAACCAGACTGCGGTGAATTCGTACAAACTATGCAATGGTCCTTTGAACTTGAAAAAGGTCCTTCTTTGTGTTATACTTTATTTTCTAGCGACATGGGTCTTCGCTTGGCGGCATCGGACTTTTGTTTACTGTTGTACTCATCTTGCCCGAGAGTAAGACAAGGATTCATGCTGAGGCCTTCTAGACCGATCTCACGACCAAACGTCCGAATTTGACCAACTTTAATCATACAACAGCAAACAAAGCATTGATAATCAATGATCATAGGCCCAAACAAACCCGTTTGTGCCGGTGATGCCAAGAGCTCAGTGAAATTTCGCAATGGGTGGGTCGTCGATATTCGCATTGTGTAGTCGGAAGGAGCCATATGGATCTCAATCATCATGGGCATGCAGCTCAGATATACCAATAGTCAATGATGCAAAGGATTGTTGGAAGATTTAAATCCATGAAACGGTCCTTTGTAGAGCTGAGACAGATCGGTAGCGTATCTCCACAGACGCTGTCATGGCCGTAACGAGGGTCACTTTTAACTACCATTTACCGAACACCAACTTACTTCTTCTCATGGAAAGGGCTGTATATTACGGATGATACAGACTGTGATGATTAAATTTTCATGTATTTGTTTTGAGCTACGATGTTGTCCCCCATTCCACATGGACTGTTTCATCATCTCCGACAAGCACATCGGCCCTGATATCATTGACCAGTCCTTTCCTAGAGTTTACATGTACTCCTTTCCCTTCAACATCACCCTTCACCTTGGCTAAATATGGCTTACTTTCCTGTTTGACGCCCAAAATTTCCGTGCCGATCTCCCACAACGGAACCGCACTCCAGCCATGACAATCGCTTCGCATCATGCTTTCACTCTCTGCCCAAGTTGTAAGATTGTCGTCAATCATTTTCCTCCATGGCTGTATCAATGTGTCCCAGCAATCCTCGTATATGCCTGCCTCACTGACGGCCCGAAACACGTAGAAGCCCATGGCCAAGCTAGCTTTGGCTAGTTTGTGCTCTTCCCGCTCAAGAACGGTACGTCGCATGAGATCTTTGGCTTCAGCTCCCCTAATGCACCCGGCAAGCACGGCGAGGACTTGAACATGTTGACTTCGCTCGTCAATAGCACCGGGGCCGTCGAGGAAGAAATTGCTAGATGAGTCAAAACAGTGCTGTTTCACAGCCCGCAAGAGCGATTCGTGGCGCGACATATACTCCTTTGCAGTATCGCGCCGGCCAAGGAACGTTTGCAGCTCGCTTGCCTTAAGCAGGGCGTACGCATACACCAGAGTGTGGTATGTTGCTGCTCCTTTCTGGTAATATGCTTTTGGCACAGCAAGGCCCGTAAAGCCTCTGCCCGGCGTAAACCAACCATCTACCCAGTCCACGAAAGCCCAGCAGTCTGGATCGAATTGCCCCACAAGACCTAGCTCGTTTATGAGGAGGTCGAAGTAATTGAGAATGCCATCGATCGCACCGGCATAGGACCTGACCAGTCTCTCATCGCCAAAGTGTACCATATGATCATGCACCATGAGGATCCAAAACAGGGAGAATGTGGGGATGTTCATGCCACGGCCAGGACACGGGAAGTGTGTTTCTATAAGCCCGTCTTCTCTTCGCGAGGCATGGAACTCTTGCATAGCCTTTCGTGCGAGCCTATCATCCCGGGAGAGCAGGTACGTGAATAGTATTTGACTCCGGGTATCCATGGCAAATTGGTTCTGTTCATAAAACGGGCAGTCTTCGTATGTCTCGTGCATACAGTTTCGCAAGGTGTTGATGCTGACATTCCAAAGCTTCGAGATGAACGGTGAAGATGTTTCAAGCTTTGTGCGAATCTCCAGGGGGTAGTGTGTCGAACGGTACGTGAATGCATTCAGGGCAAAAGCGCTTGATTTGGTAGTTATTGTCAATCGGATGTAACGAAATGTTCGGAACCAGAAGGGCGAGTAGTGGTTTTTGCCGTCGTGCAGCGTATATTTGTCTGTCGTGCCGTACAGAGCACCGTTCTGAAAGTCTGTCCTGTCTGACTTTCTGCGAGATGTGCTCTGTTGCATGGGCGACTCATAGCATTCTGAGCAAAGTATCTCAATATCGGGGGCATCTGAATCCTTGCTATTGATGGTGGACACGAGATCTAAAAACCCGGTAGTCAACGCGCTGGACTCAATTTCAACCCACACCGTGCTGTTGGCCGGAACTTCAAGGGCAAAATCTTCAGTGAGGAGTTTGATCCATGCCTCTTTGGAAATTGGGCCTTCAAGATTGACGACACCATCAAAGCGAGAAGGGATCTCTGGTAATACCGGGATCTCTCGGGGGTGTAACCGACGAGAGTCCAGCATTGGAGACATCTTCCGTTGCGGTGTCCCCAGCACAGCGTTAGACCACGCACTGTCATCGTGTTCAAGGCTATTCCAGTCAAGATCTAACCTTTGGCCGTCAACAATCTCATTCAGGCTCAGAAATTGGGGGCCCAGCCGATAATCCCACTCGGAATCTGGTACTAGCTGTGTGCCTTCGTCTTTCTTAGCCTTCCAACTCTCATCGGTATGGAGTATCTGGTCCTGTTATACGGTCAATTACGCATAAGCTAAAATGAATGCTCTTCACTTACAGCAATCTCGCAGTGAACAATCAAGCCCGGCAGCGGGCTCCTCACCATACTAAGACACCCATCGTGCGCGATCGAAAATCGCAAAACTTTAGCAGCCAGAATATTTCGGCCCGCTCTTAAATATGGTGTGATGTTGACAGTCTCATAATTCCAGCGGTCGAGGTGACTCTTGCACGGTCCAAAGCTGATGCTTTCGCCATTAAGATACAACCGATATCTCGTATCTGCTGACACGTGCAGGAAGACATCCTCACTTGGCCTATTCTTGATCTCAAAGGTCTTACGAAACAACACAAACTGCCCTTTCTTAGCAGCGTCATCGAATCCAGGAACCCAAATCCATTTGGCTTTACCAGAAGCGAAAGGCGAGTTTGCCGTCATGATGTATGTATTCGTGAAGTTTAGATGTCTCAATATACGTCGATAACACTATCAAACCAGGGCAACCAGCTTGATAAAGCCTCCAAAGGTGTGTGGTTCAAGTTATTCACCTATTTGGTCGGTTGTCTCTATACCGAGTCCTGGTACCCTTGATCTGTCGCAGATTGGAGAATGCGGAGGTGGTCCCCCACAAGCCCTATACGCCAGGGGCTTCTCCAAAAGCGGGAGTTCCGAAGCGGCACTTGAACGGGCGGGATTTCCGGGGTCCCCTCTTTTCACCCATTCAGATCGCCGCATAGGATGTCACAGATTTTTTGTTCAAGATGATGGTGGGCATATGCTGCACAATGTGTAAACCGTGGATGTTAGAGTGAAGACTACCGCGGTCTCAGAAGGGACCCCCTGGTCAATCACTTCCCCATGGGGATGAATCCAGTTTTCTGTCTCGCTTTCTGGGCAAATAATTACGTTGCTGCACAGAAATTGTCAGCTTGTCGGATAAACGAGACATTTCAGTGGACTGAGAAGGTCTTATTTAACATAAATACATCACTTTTACTTGCATTACAACTCCACCACTTATACGTGTGATCCTGCATGTCTCATACCATCGTCGTACGATATGGCTTCTAGTACGGATAACAATGTCACTGACGGGGCCCAGCCGGCTGACGGGGCTACCCAACTTGGCAGAAGCTTAACTCGGTATCCTACGTCTGTTGCTGGCAACGACGACGAAAACTCGACCGTATTGAGTACGATTAAGAACAATCCCGTTATCCTACTATGTTGTCTATACGCAAACCTTGGAGCTTTCATGTATGGCTTCGATAATATCACATTATCATTGTGCCTTGATATGGCGCCCTTTGTGTAGGCACTGCGCTCTGATATACGCTAATTTGACGTTAAGACTAATGACTGGACAGCATGAAGTTTGGAGAACTAGTCGATGGTTCGTACGTTGTACCGGCCTACTGGCAATCTTTGTGGAACGCTATACCTCAGTTAATGACCGGTATTGGAGCTTGGTCTTCCGGACCCGTCTCCGATCGGCTGGGGCGTCGATGGACTATGTTTATTGCAGGTGTCATCTCGGCAGCCGGCGTCACTATTGTATACACAGCAGAATCAAATGGCCAATTTCTAGGAGGCAAGATGGTCAACGCTGTGGGGCTAGGAATGGGTATAGTCTCCTTGATGCTCAAATGCTCCATGATTGCTAACATAAACGTTACAGCTCTGGCGTCGGGGCAGACATATATCTCTGAAATCACCCCCCTGAAGCTGCGTGGTATCGCTCTCGCGTTCTACACTTTTTGCTTGGTAAGTTTGAAGATCAAGACGTTGCGACTTCAACTAATGAGTCTTCAGAGTGTCGGATATCTGGTCGCTGCATCGATTTCGTTCACCCGTGTCACCATTATGGACGAGTCGGCATATAAGGTCATGTTTGCTACAGAGTGGTGTTGGCCTGCAGCAATAGTGGCAGGTGCATTCCTCATTCCCGAATCACCATACTACCTGATCCGAAAGAACCGAATCGAGGCCGCCAGCAAGTCTTTGGGCCGATTACATTCCAAAAACGAGCGAACTGTGAGATTTGCACTCATGTCAATTCAGGAAGTCATTGAACATGAATCAGAAAGCAACATATCCAGCTTTCTAGAATGCTTTCAGGGATCCAACTGGCGGCGGACACGTATCGTATTATATGCCAACGGCTTGTCACAAATGACCGGTGCCGTATTCCTCAATAACGCACCCTACTTCATGGTTCTCGCCGGCTTATCATCAACCAATGTAGCCATGATCGTGGAAATTGGTATTGCAATGTCTATTCTTTCCAGCATATTCACTTTCTTCGGAATGGCCTACCTTGGGCGAAGGTCGTTGGTTCTCGGCGGCACTGCATTCGCAGGTGTCCTTTTCATGATTATGGGCATTTGTGCTGCTCTTCCTAACCAGAACGGTGCTACGCGCTGGGCTGTTGCTATAGTGTTACAGATGGCATGGCTCAGCATTGGACCGGCTAATGGACCTGCCCTTGCTGTTGCCGGCGAGGTCTCGACCATGAGGCTCCGTGCTAAAACACTCGCCATTGGATTCTTCTTCAACTATTTCTATAGCACAATTTGGAACATAGTTGTGCCATACATGTTTAATCCTGGATACGGTAACCTCGGAGGAGAATTGGGTTGGGTCTTCTTCGGCACTTGCTCTGTTTCACTTTTTCTAATATGGTTTGAGATGCCTGATACCAAGGATCTGACAGCAGCTCAGATAGACGAAAGGTTCGAAAACAGGGTTCGCACCCGGGGGTTCCAGGACAAAGATTATCAAGACAACCACACTTCGGGAAAGGAGGTGGAAATGGGCGAGGTGGAGCAAGTCGAGAATGTCTAGGTTTCTCCATGCCGCCTGGGAAGATGCTAGTGTTATGATCTCCCCAAAACTCGGTTGCAACGATCTATACCAGCGACATTATTAGTATCAGAAATAATACAATGCGCATGTCAGATTCTTGAATGCGCCACGTCCATGATCGTTTTCTACTCCAATCAACACTGCAAATTCTGATGCGGGACTCCCACTCAGAGCAAACCAACTCATTCAACAACCAGAAGCCTATCTCACATGGCTGGAAGAGACTGTCATCCTACACATGTGCCAATACCCATGGCCACAAAGACAAGAGTCATGGGGACGGACTTCGAGAGAAAGCGTTCCCAGTTTCTAGATCCACTTGAAACACATCCGGGTTTTATGGCGTGAACTGAAACATTATCAGGGTCGAGTCGTCCCTATAGGCTCCGGAGCGCTCTGCATCGAACCTGCGTTGCCTTTCGTGGGTATTCCATTCCATAACAGAGCTTAGTCAGCCTACTATGCGGACAAGAACAAGTGGCTAGCACAGCTCTCACACAGTAGGTCAACACCAAGCCAGGCTTGGTAGATTTCGGCTAATATCCGCATAACATCGGCCATTGCTGCATCTATTCATCTACAAGGGAAGCAGCCTTCTCATGGATAAAGTTATTGTATGTCGCGATACTATGCTGGCATACCGTGATGGCAGAACCATGCGGCCGAAGTGGATGATGTTTAGTGCCATCACCTTATGCCTTCTAGTGTGGAGACTCTGGACTGCGTAATGCCGAGAGTAGAGAAGGCTAACAAAGCGTTTAGCTCTGTGCCGGTGATCGTGTGGATTGGGACAATTCTTAGTATTTGGACCTTCACAAGCACTATTAAGCCGAGGAGAATAGGCGTCATAGAAGAATGAGTTGAAACTCACCCCCAAACCTCCAATATAGAACAGCCTCAAACGGCCTTCCTGGTTGCTATTGCTTTTTGCTTCAGCTGGCTTAAGTTTTATACGAGGAATACCCAATTGGTAGAAAATGAAGCGAATGTTTGTGTTTATTATTAAATATCTTAAGGCTGTAGGAATTTTAGGTATGAAAAGAGATGAACTGACTAGATCGAGGCATTAAACCATGTCTTCTATACATATCTACTTGGACTCGAGCATCAGCCTTACTGATTACTGTTTCGGAACGTAACAGAGAATATCTCTTCCAAAGAAACAATACCATCGTGACCCTAATATGAGCCAGCCTCCATATTTATTCATCACAAAATAAACATGAAATTAATGCATAGAGTTCAAGGCGACTTCCTAGATTGATTTTAAGCTACCTTGTGTTAGCAGACCTCACGAGTAAGCCCTTTATGACAGTCAAGATAACATGTTGTACCGACTCTAACCGACTCACAGACCTGGAAATGGTAAAGCATATCTGAGAGTTCTTGTGAAACCTTTTCTCACTATAATTTCACTGATGCCATCACCGGGAGATTTCTTGACGTACGCGGACGACATCTCCGTATCCACATTCTTACACACTATCCTAGCCGGCGGCCCACCAAAACGCGGGAATGGGCGGCCTTCCAGAACGGAAATGGGGACGCAATAATTCCGCCCTATCTGCTGTCTCTATACTCAGTTTCGATTCAAGGACTGGCGGTTTGTCTCGGACAACTGAGACTGAAATATCTTTAGAAATATCTTATCGTCCCATCTGAGCCCACATTGCGTGCTCCATCGATGCAAAAGACAGCTTCTTGTTATCCACATTTGCGTAAGATTCGGTTCAAAATGGGTACACGGTTCGAACGGATCAATGAGCATCTCAGCATTGTCCCCGAAGATTGTTGCGGAAGAGCGAGATGTCGAGAATTATCTACGTGCGGGTGCCCTCTAGGCAGTTGAGTTGTTGGATCTCCGACTCTCCTTGAGCTGGAACACTGTGGATTGAAAGACCGGTATCAATATGTCTAGAACTATGGCACAGGAGGTTGTGGACATTCCAACAACGCAAGCTTCTGCTCAAACAGCAGGAGTGTTTGAGAACAACGGACTCAGGGAAATACAATTGATCTCTTTCCAAAAAGCCGATCCTGAAAACCCTTATAACTGGTCAAATGTTTGTTCTTCCACTTACGGCTTATCGTCTACTTCGGTTTAGTTATACTGACGAATCCTTGACAGTCGCGGAAAGCCACCATTGTATTCACCGGAATTCTCACAGTAATCAACAGCACATTGAGCTCAGCTTTGCCGTCAAACTCTATTCCGTTCATCGCCAACGAGTTTGGCATCAGCACGACTGGAGGTAACCCGCAGCTGGTCTTGCCAATTTCGATATACCTTGTTGGCTATGTGCTCGGCCCCCTTCTCTTCGGACCACTCTCCGAAGTATACGGTCGCCGATTGCCGATTCTCCTTACCTTCGCCGGTTACACTGCCTTTACTCTCGGCACCGCACTTTCGCCCGATTGGGCGGCCCTGGTTATCTTTCGATTGCTTGGCGGGATCTGCGCGAGTGCCCCTTTGACTATTGTTGGCGGAATGTTCGCGGACATATACGACAATCCGATTTCTAGAGGCAGGGCGATAGCCTTCTTCATGGCTGCTGTCACTGCTGCGCCGTGTATAGCCCCTGCACTTTCGGGATCGTTTGCAGAGTTTGTCTCCTGGCGATGGACGTTTTGGTGCGCTCTCATCATTGCAGGGGCTACCTGGATTGCACTGGCATGTCTGCCGGAAACATACGGTCCTGTCATACTCAAATTTCGGGCGAGGAAGATTCGACAGAACTCTGAAATCGGACCTGAACACGCTCACATCTACGCGCCAATCGAGGTGGAGGCCAAAGGCTGGCGACACATTGTCGGTGTTATTCTGGCACGACCTTTGCGGATGATGTGTACAGAACTCATTGTTATCGCTGTGTGTCTGTATCTTGCGATTGCATATGCCATTTTCTACATGTTCTTTCAGGCATACCCAATTGTTTTCAAGGGCATATACGGCATGTCCGCAAGCACATCTGGACTGATGTTCTTGCCTGTTGGTGCAGGAACTCTTATAGCATTGCCACTCTTCTTTCTTTATGACAGCTATTTGGAACGAAGTAGAAAAGTTGGCAAGGCATGGACTAGACGGGAAGAGAGCAGACGGCTTCCACTGGCCTGCATCGGTGGACCTCTTTTCGTCGTGTCTTTGCTGTGGATGGGCTGGACCGCACGTGAGAACATACACTGGGTCGTGCCATGTCTGGCAGGCGTAACATTCGGACTGGGAAATCTTCTCATCTTCATGGCCCTGCTTAATTATCTTGCTGATGCGTATCAGGTGTTTGCCGCGTCTGCGATGGCTGCATCGTCATGTACGCGGAGTATTTTCGGTGCTATTCTACCCCTCGCTACGACTCCCATGTATGACACATTAGGTGTAGGTTGGGCTTCCACTTTACTGGCATTCGTTAGCCTTGTAATGTGTGCCATTCCTTTCGTATTTATCCATTTTGGTGATCAAATTCGCTCGCGCAGCGCGTTTTGTCAGGTGCTGAAGGAGAAAGAAGTGAACGATCACGAGATGTCGGAAAGTTCTTGAAAGGTTCAATGTTCTGGGTAAAAATGAGATCGTTACGAAGCCCGTTATTAGCAGCCACATCATTGTTACTCGGGATGTGCCTCTTGCACCTGCTGATGAGTGGACTGATCTGCTAAGATCCCATAAAGGACATGGAAATTCTTACTTCTAGGTTAGTCTCCTATTTCTCATAGTTAAAGCGGCGACAAACGCCAATATTGAGCAGCCAAGAGATACGCCTATTTGATTGTGAGTCCCATGTGTAAAGTTTTTGTGATTCCGGAGGTCTTACCATAGCCCCAGCGCAAGCCATGCACATAGGCACTGGACACTGCCTTCGCGACTGGGCCCTCAAGCTTGTAGATGTATTCCACATTTTCGGCAGCTTTTGAGATGATCTGGGGAATTCACTGTTAGTTTTCTCCGCATCACGGTTGCGGTGAAAACTTAACTGACCTCCTGTCTGTCCGCCGATCCCAATCCTAGTTTGATGAGACTTTTATCCAATTGTTGTTGCATGATCTCTAGCATTAGTGCACTAGTGATAGCAATTCCAGTGATCATGCCAATGGGAAGTGACAAAAATAAGCCTGAAGCTGCAACCGCTTTGTGGGCCGGCTCGACAATGGCATTGAGGCTCACAACTACTGCAGTGTTCCCCATGCCGGCGCCAAGACCGCTATAAGAGCATGATAATAAGTGAACTGAAGCTTTTTCCATGATATGAATGCTCACCCAAAGAATATATACAACGATTCCCACCAATTTGTATGACCGAGCCATCGTATAATCAGTAGAAGGTATGATCCCGACCCGGCTGCGGAGGCGACGAGCAGGGGAATCTTGTAGCGGCCAGTCCTGCGATAGATGGTCTGTAAGCGAAGGACTTAGAAAATTGGAGGGTTCAATACTAACCGTTTGATGATGCTCCCTGCGGCCAGCCCACCTATGGCGTTTCCGAGAACAGCAGGGAACAGATGGGCACCAGCAACCGTGTTCGAGACGCGTTGCGTAACTTGAAAGTATAGAGGTACAGAGAAGACAAGCTACACGTAAATTACACCATTAGCTGACGCGCTCCGCCCAGATAGGACCCAGGAATATTTGCTCACCGATGTTTGCGCCGCAGCTAGTAGGCCAATAACAAGATAACATGCCAGTATTTCTCTATTTTTCAACATTCGAACTGGGAAGACTGGACTCGGCGCCCACCAAGCCTCATTCATGAGAAAAAGCGCTAGAAGACAAACGCCTATGCCGACAAGCACAAAGATCGCGGGGTGCTGCCACGGTATCATGACACCACCGAGCTCAAGCGGTAGCAGTAGTGTGAGGATGGACGAGCCGAGTAGTAGAATACCTGCAAGGTCGATGCGCACGAAAAAGTTGCCCATTGTGACCGTTTGCTGGGTTTCCGCGACCGATGGACGTTGTGTATCTGGAATAGCCATGATAGAAGAAACAATTGCAATTACGAACATTGGCGCTTGTCCTAAAAATGACCTGGTATACATCATGAGCTGGAATTACTTCACTTCGAGGCGAGTCACGATACTTACCACCGCCATCCGACTTGGTCTGCAAGCCAACCTCCTACCGGGCCGCCTAGACTTCGACCAGTTGTGCTGATAATGTTCATATAACCATGCCAAGTTCCGACTTCTCGCAGTAGTACGAGGTCTTTGAACAAAGGTTAGTAAGTTAAACAAACCTATGTTTTCCAAACTCACCAGTCATCAGTACCAATCCTATAGAAGCCAATCCGGACCCGCCTGAACCAGAAATTGCGCGGCCTAAAAGGACTTGCCACATAGACGGTGCTAGTCCACTGCATTTCTATGTATTAACAAATTTTGGTAAGTCTTCGAGTGTTCATTCACACCTACATAATGACTCTGCCAATAATCAGCCAACTGCCATACTGGAACAAACTCATACTTACAGGCCAACAGCGAACAGAGCATAGCAGAAGACAAGAAGCCATTTCCGTCCATAGACGTCACTGAGTTTGGCATACAGAGTTTGGGTGGCAACGCCTGACAGAAGATAACTAATAAAAAGCCAGCTTGATTGATCCAGCGCATGAAATTCGGACGCTATACGCGGATGTGTTGCTAACACAATAGATCCGTCGAGATTAGATGTAAACAGACCTTCATTCAAGTTAGTACTCATTTGAATATACGCCACCCAACGAACCCACCGATCGCTAAAACCGCAATGACTTGTATGACAGATGATTTGTTGAGCGTTCCATGGTTAGGCGCCTGCTGATTGCCTGCAATGGCGGCCACCGCAGTCTCCGAGTCTGGCTCCCCAAGCGCTAACACATCATCTCCGCCTGCATCAGGCAAGTTGCTTGTGTGTGATGCGTTGTTTATCAATCTCTCTCGAGGTAGAGGGCTTGAAGCCGCCCGTAGTAGTGGTGTCTGTTCATCTTTGGCACCAGGCATTGCTGATGGCATCTAATCGATATTTTCTAACGAAGACCGGGTGAAACTGATCCTGGGTGCGGATAACGCAGCTTTAAATCAGATTGGTTTCTTATGTTACCAAAGATATGCGAGTTTATGGATCGATGCAAGGGTCGGAGCAACATCGCCCAATGGGGAGGCGCCCCTTGATGTTGACGCCACAGGTATTTCATCATCCCACATAATGTCAATCACGCCCGATAGAGTGGTACAATGGGACACGATTCATTCTTACTGTAGTCAAATTTAAAGAATATTGACAGAGTCTGTGATTGATAAATGCTGTAATGATCTCCATGCTGTAATGCTCTTTATGCACAAATGACTCCATTTCCATTGACGCCAGTTATTATCAAATGTGCCACCACAAAATTGAGGACTTTCCGTGTCCGATAAATAGCCCATTTCCTAGTGATAGAACTGAAGCCCTTTGCTCTGCGGGTATAAGCCTTATCATCAAGGCGTTGCGAGAGAGCTTCTTTAAAGGCAGATACATAAGCGTAACCCTTGATGGGCAGCAAAAAACAGTTGCGCAGAAATGGCTTTGGAATAAGGTGCCTCCGTTGATGAAATGCTTTCTTTTTCTTTTGGGTAAATGAACTAAAACTTAGACTATATGTGTGATTAAGTCTTGTTTGTCGGTTAAACAGAGATAGTATTTGGACGGGAAGCCGGACTGAACTACCTGTGGCTGTGGACCGCTCGGGATCTGGCCAATAGGTTCAAAGCCAACAACTCCATAACGTAGAGAGTCTCTTAGTAGGGCGGTTGATAGTAAGTGCATGTCGATGCTTCTCCCAGTGACACGTATTGCTCGTTTTTCAGTGATCTGTATATAATGAGGCTGAATAGACTACAAAAACCATGAAAGCTTGTTGCGGACTGCCGCGGTAAGCTCTTTTCATACAAGGGTGAATTGCCTCTTCCAGTAACCAGTCCGTCCCTGCATGTGTTATGAATGTGCAGGCGAGGCTCGCGCCAGAAAGAAATTAGATCATTCTTCACAAGTATTGCGTGATATTGTTTTGAATGCAGTCATGACTGACAACCCGAGGTGGTGGTCATATCATGAACTCTCTTTGAGTTGTCTTGGTTGGAACGAGCCCGAAAAGTGTGGTATCACTGCCCAATAATGTCTGCGAAATGGTCATCAACTTCGTGTAGTCAGCTGTAAACCCCGCATCTCAGCGTCTGAAAGAGGCAGCTGTTGAGTCAACGAGCGATTGGACGGGTTGTCTTGGAGCTCATTATCAATAATGACTTGATGCAAGGGCTGTTGTTTGGCGGTTGAGATCTTACAATGGTCGAGTCGGACTGGCATCTCATTGAGCATGTTATCAGTTGATTTATCGCTGATCTCATACAGAAACAAAGCTGTTTTCGATGACTTTGTAAACGTCAACAACAACGCTTGTATCGACAACGCTTTGAATAGCCACGCTTCATCATGGCGACCGTTGTTCCAGATCAGATCGTAACCGACAAGGCACTCTCAAATGATGACACTGAATATGCAGCATACGAGAAGAGTCCTAATTTTCGACCGGTAGAACCTCTCGGAAAACCGATTGATGAGAAAAAGTTCTGGTTCCAGCGAACCAAAAGGAACGCTTACGATCCATATGCAATAGCTACATTGGTATGATATCGGTCAAACCCTCGCAAAGCACAGAAACTGACTGCTACTTCTCCCTAGCCTAGTGTATTCGATGTACCTGAGATTGCAGACCAGTACAAGCCGCGCGATGACTGGTAATGGCCAATACCCGCTTTTCCGAACTAATACTGATTGTCACAGGGAGAACATCCACAGATTCGATCCGTCTGCGCGATGGACTTGGGAGGAAGAGTTTAAAGTAATCCGAAAGATGGATCTTCGCATAATGAGTTGTGAGTACTTCTCGAGCCAATAATGGAAATAGCAGGATTTGCGCTGACCTATCGTAACAGGGTGCATGGTGATGTTTATGGTAACTAGAAGCGCCAACTATTAGATACCGTGTTGACGCTCGAATTAGGCAATGGAGCTCGACCGCGCAAATCTCGCCCAAGCCCTGTCTGATACCTTTCTCGTGGACATGGGTTTCGACACCAACGGTGATTAATATCAGATGACCCTCTGCCTATTTGCTGTAGTCTGATGTATACAGTATATAACCTTGGCAACACAGTTTTCGCGGTCTGTTTCTTGTCCGGTGAGTTTCCATCTCAGCTTCTCAACAAGTGGCTGGGGCCTGATAGATGGATCCCGACCCAAATACTACTGTTCTCCACCGTCTGCGCCTCTCAGTTTGCACTCAAAACAAGAGCATCATTCCTCATTTGCCGAGCATTTCTGGGCTTCCTGCAGGGTGGGTTCATACCAGAGGCAAGTCTACTCCTTCAAAAATTGTATGTAAGACGTGCCAGTCTAATAATGAGGATAGATCGTTCTATATCTGTCGTATTGGTACAAGCACCATGAACTTACACTCAGATTGAGGTTGGTCACCCTAGTTTATTGGTGGTCAGGTGGCTAACTTGTTGATTGAGCTTTTTCTGGACTGGGATGTTTATTGCTGATATTCTTGCTGCCATCATTGCGTATGGACTATTGCATATGAGTGGGGTTCAGGGTCATGCTGGATGGAGATGGCTGTTCCTAATCGAGGTTCATCAAATTCGTCAACACGCCCGGCTTCGTAAAGTGCTAATATATTATCAAGGGATTGATTACCGGTACTGTTGGGTTTATCTCATACCTCCTATTGTGTCCAGGTCCAACTCAGACAGCAAGTTGGTTCCGTGGAAAGCAGGGCTGGTTTACTGAAAGGTAGGGCGATTGATAAGGCACATAATTCCAACGCTAATGGGTATAGGGAGGAGATTATCATGGTAAATCGCCTGATCAGAGACGATCCAGGTAAAGGAACTAGTAAGTAATTCTATGAATCATTACTACCTTGTCTAGCATGTCTGCACACTAGATATTGCCCGTTAGGATATTGCCCATTAAGGGTAATTTATCTCCTTCCGACTGTTTCGCAATACTCCCAAACCTTTTCATGACGTTCGGAGGGATGATTTACTAATCACAAATGATGTAGTGCACAACCGGCAACCTGTGACGTTACGATTGATATGGATGAGTCTGAAAGATCACGACCTTTGGTATGCACCTAGCCCTTTAGCAGATGGCCAAGCTAATTCTGACACGTCAGGCCACTGTACATCATCGGGCTATGTTTTAATATTCCAACCCTGACACCAACACAATACTTGATCCCATCACTCCGGGCACTGGGGTTTAGTACCTTCGAATCAAATCTCCTGACGATACCATATCTTGTGGTGAAGAGTAAGTCGTATCACCTGTGACGATTGCCCGCTCCATGCAATATACTCACTCATTATTCCAAGTCATCTTGATGCTTGGCCTCGCGACACTTGCGGAAGTGACTGGACAGCTCGCCGCCACAGCCTCAATCCTGCAATTCTGGTCGCTACCATTTCTTATCTACCTTCGCGTCGTCGACACAACCAAGGTTTCAAAATGGATAACATGGGGGATGACAAGCTTGCTGCTCGCGGCGCCACTTGGTATGCAATATATATCTTAGGTGTACCGCCGTGCAAGCTGCTAACAAATCCGTTGTTAGGCCATCCAGTCCAAGTAGGCTGGGTCTCCCGAAACTCCAATACTGTGCGCTCGAGGACAGTCGGTGCTGCCCTCTATAACATGTTTCTTCATGCAGGCGTGATTACATCTTCCAACATCTACAGAGCTGACGACGCTCCACTCTATCGGCGTGGCAACAGCGTCTTGATCGGAATCGCTTGTCTGAATCTTGTATTGTACGCGCTGGCTAAAGCATACTATACCTGGCGTAATCGTTGCAGGAACCAGAAGTGGTCGGCCATGACTCCCGAGGAGAAGCTGGTCTATCTTTCAGAAAATAAAGACTCGGGAAATAAGAAGCTCGATTTTAGGTTTGCCTCTTGATAGCAATGGCAATGGCATGGGCTATGAGCCATCGGGGGCATCTTAATTGCATCTAGCAAGGGAGATAGGATAGGAAAGCTTGTGCAATGGTGGCAAATGAACTGAAAGAGCATAGCATGAATACGGTATCGCTACAAATATGGGTGGTTGCACGCAATATTGCAACTAGAAACTGTAACGTAAGGAAAATAGCTGGCGGGTTGATGATACTGGTTCTTTGTGTTGCCCATAACCTGCACTTTCCCCACTTTATGACGTCCTCGCACAGAGAAGGGATGAATTATGGCTAAGACAATCCTTCTTGTCGGTCCTGGCATTTCAAGGTGACGATTTGCACGGCGAAGCCATACCAGGCAGGGAGCACCGAGAGGTAGGCCAAGAGGGAGAGGCAGCATTCGCAGTTAAACCAGCAATATTACTCAGGTTGGGCCCTCGTGTGGAAATGAATTCGACAGCATTTTCTTGTCTGCGACTTGTTTTGCACATTGAAAGCTTTGAACCAGAAACCAGAGTACGCAGCCTGCCAAGTACCGCGCGCTGTAGTAGTAATTTCCCCATGAATTGTGCTTACTAACCTAACAACAGCTGACAGGACAGATTTAGCTTTTGAGTTGATCGGCGGGCGTGGGACCTGCATGGAGAGCTGACATCATGGGTTGGGGTTCTTACGCAGCAGCATTCGTGTTCATGATCCGCTGCATGCCGGCTGCGTCGCGTTCTTGTGCGTTGTTTGGGTTGTAAGGATGATGTTGGTGGCCGTGATTGTTGCTCCTGGGCATTGCTCAATAAATATAGTCAGTGTAAGTAAGTGCATATGTTCTGATGCTCTCCAAGTCAGGGTTTCGCACAGTGTTGCAGCTGAGTCCACATAGAACGCCATGAGGTGCATGGGGGGACAAAAATAGCTCATTAACGGGAAGGCTGAACTGAGCGGTGTCTTGTTTTTTTGTCAGCACTGGCTTGCAATGCCTCGCGTCATCCCTTGCTCCGCCCGCCCAGCGAAGAGGAAGCTAGTGGCCAGAAAATCCCGAAAGATGCCCAAAAGTCCAATAGAGACGTTTTACTTTTACCCAAGGCCAAGCCCAAAAGAATTGAGAGGCACTTAACTTTGGTTGCTTTCCTCGATTGATCTGGCCCAAGTGGCTGGAAGTCAGCGACCGGATTGAATGGCGACATGGCACTATTGGCATTTCGATGCTCATGGGACTTGACTTGGGTCTTTGGGGATCTAGACTAGGTGACAGAATAGCTGCAGCAGGCGTCCGACTCACGGGGCTCCCACGAATGAATTCCCCAGCCAAGGTCAAGCTGGGACGTGTGGTGAAACGGGTAAGGAGCCGAAGACAAGCAGGTGGGCTTACTACAGTGGGCTAGATGCCCGGCCTTGGCGAGTGATGGCGAATGGCTATGGGGGGGGCCCAGAACAAGGTTCCCCCGAGCCCCAAGCCCAAGCCAAACAAGCCTACCAGACTAGTAGTCAAGCATAAGTGCGCCCACATACACACACCCACTGAAATGGCCCACGGGCTGGAATTAAGGCTGCACTTCCCCCGCCCACACACATGTACATACATAGTTAACCTACGCTACTCGGTTACCTGCAAATGACGCTGGCGAGCGAAAGCTTAAACGGCCTGATCCCTGCTCGTCCTGCAGTGGCGGAGGGAATCAAAAAGAGAGCTGATCGTACGCAGCGATGTGATCTGCGACCGCTGCGTACCCGCGACTTACTGGTTCATGGTATGCCCGCCGCCGTTGGACTTCCTTTCCCCAAACAAAACAAAAAAGGTCCTTCAATGCGTCTGTAGCCCAGCCTCAATTCTAGCCAATATCATGTTGCACTTCTCCCCCCATCCTTTGTAGAGCCAAAGAAACATCGTTCGTCGCTATATTCTATTATACAGCTGTACAACGTTCCTTGCTCAACACCCGCTGCCATGCCGTTTCTAAACCTGTCCACGTCGTAACCCGTCTACCTGGTGACTCAGAATCGACGCCCATGCGGAAGTGGAAGAGTAAAAGTGGAAGCGGAAGCTGAACCTGGACTTGAAGCCGTCGTCATGGACCCTCGAGATGCGCCTGGGGCCGCCTCCTCGTCCTCGCCCCAGAAGGAAAACATGAGGCCAGGCCGATTAGAACATGCTCGAACTCGATCAGCCGTCTCCAAATTCAGCATGGCTCACAAGCAAAAGTCTAGTGTTAGTATTACGAGCGCAGACGAGCCGCGCTTTGATCTTGAGCAATACCGGTCATGGGCGAGGCGACAGAAGAAGAAAGCGAAAGACAACACCTGGGTCAGACTGGAAAACTTCTTTGACGCATGGTACCAGAAATGGATAATCCAGTTCGTCCTGCGGCAGTACGTGTTTTCCTCCCTTCGCCAATTGCGTGTCTTTCTAACATGGTATGCCAGGTATCCTCTCCCACCAAGCAAAGACGGACGACACATCCCGGTGACGTACGGCCACGTCCGCAAGACACAATTGGTAGATGAGAGAACCGCTAAGAACAAGCCGTATATTTCAAATTGGATTAGGTCCACTCGCTACACCCTATGGAGTTTCTTTCCCAAACAGCTGTATTTCCAGTTCACCAAACTCGCAAACTTCTACTTCTTGATAATAGCTATCCTGCAAGCAATCCCCGGCTTGAGCACAACAGGTACCTTCACGACCCTCGCTGTTTTGGTTCCATTCATAGCAATCAGCATGGCCAAGGAAGGGTGGGACGACCTCAGAAGATATAAGCTCGACGTGAAAGAGAACAGAAGCCGTGTTTCCGTCCTAGATCCTGACAAGACCATCTTCACTGCAAACAAGAAGGGTCGCAGGAGGGACATCAAGTCTCAAAAGGAGGCCGGCATAGACGTGGCAATGGCCGAGCTGGACGACCTAAGCTCCTCGAATGACGTCTGGTCCAAAATCAAATGGCAACATCTCAGAGTCGGCGACGTTATCCGCCTTCACAGAGACGAAAGCGTTCCAGCTGACATTGTCTTGCTGCATGCTACGGGCCCTTCAGGGGTGGCGTACATCGAGACTATGGCGTTGGATGGAGAGACCAACCTCAAGAGCAAACAGGCATGCCCCTTGTTGGCCAAACGATGTGACGATCTTACCAAGTTGAAGAGCTGCCATGCAGAGATCATATCCGAGGATCCGAATCTTGACCTCTACAACTACGAAGGTCGCGTGACGGTGGACGGTGAAACAAAGCCCCTCTCCTTGAACGAAGTCGTGTATCGTGGCTCTATTGTGCGCAATACCGTCCATGCCACCGGTCTCGTTATCAACACCGGGGAGGAATGCAAAATCCGCTTGAATGCCAACAGGGAAATACATGCGAAAATGCCGGCCATGCAACGGAAGGTCAACCACATAGTGTTGTTCCTGGTTTTCTTCGTGGCATGCCTTGCAATTGGTTTGACAACGGCCCATCAGATCTGGAAGCACAGGTATCAAGGGGCTGCTAACCATTACCTCGACCCGGTCCCACTTAAGCAGATATTGATCGGTTTTGTTATCATGTTTAACACCCTGGTACCGATTTCTCTTATCGTCAGTCTTGAAATCATCAAGATTGGGCAGTTTCTCCTCCTCCAAGATATAGAGATGTATGATGCTGAAACCGATACTCCCATGGTGGCCAACACAACGACCATCCTGGAAGATCTCGGTCAGGTCAGTTACGTCTTTTCAGACAAAACCGGCACTCTTACCGAGAATAAAATGCGCTTCCGCAAACTCAGTGTGGCTGGGAATGCCTTTCTCCACGATCTTGACATTAAGCGGGACGAAGAAGAAAGGCAAATGCGCATTGCCGGTTGCAAGGGGAAAGGCAAGATGAACGTCGACTCGGCTGTTGCTTCTGATCTGAACCGCAGGGATGCCATCAGAACTCCTCTGGTCAGCCAAGCTGCAGACCTCCCTAGACGACCATCAAACAGTGTCTGGACATCTACCGGTCGGCCTGGCCATGCACAGCCTGAAGTGAACACAGAAAGTCTGTTGCATCATATCTATCGAAGACCAAACACAAACTTTTCCAGGAAAGCTAAACAATTCCTTCTCTGTATAGCTTTGTGCCATACTTGTTTGCCCGAAAAGAAGGACGACGGCCAGATCGAGTTTCAGGCAGCTTCCCCGGACGAGCTCGCGCTGGTACAGGCGGCGCAAGATCTTGGGTACTTGCTAATCGATCGTCCAGCTCAGACTGTGGTGCTGCAGATAAAAAGCTCAGAAGATGGGCCGGTCTCGACGCAGAAATATGAGGTTCTTGACGTCATCGAGTTCAGCAGTCAACGAAAGCGTATGTCAATCGTGGTCCGCATGCCAGAAGGCAATATTCGTGTTCTCTGCAAGGGAGCCGACAGTGTAATATTACCGCGGCTAAAGCAAGCGTCCTTGGCCATGCAGAAAGCATCGGATATCAGTCACCGAACATCTTTGAGGAAAAGCGAGGAAGCCACACGAGCGCTACACCGAAAGAGTATGCAGGGAAAGCGGAGCATGGACATTGTGCGCGCTTCCTTGTCGATGAAACGGAATTTTAGGGGAGTTAACGCCCCCAACCGGTCCTCTTTTGTCAACGACGAAGTCGCCGATTGGCTTGAGCAGCGAGAACACGAAAACTTCGAAGACACAGGACATGCAGCAGCTTACCAAAGTCCTATTCTCACATCGCACGCCTTTGCTGAGGCCGAGGACGATCTACATGGGATAATCGACGAATCCATCGCCGCCTCTGATAGCGCCATTTTCGAACGCTGCTTTCAGCACATCGATGACTTTGCTTCTGAGGGACTGCGGACACTCATTTACGCTTATCGTAATATCTCCGAGGAGGATTATACTGCTTGGCGAGAGATATACCAGTCTGCCACCACGAGTTTGGTTGAGCGGCAAAAACGCATCGAGGAGGCTGGCGAGTTGATCGAGCAAGACTTTGATCTTGCTGGCGCGACAGCGATTGAGGATAAACTACAGGCAGGAGTTCCAGATACCATTGACAAGTTGCGCAGAGCGAACATCAAGATTTGGATGTTGACGGGCGATAAGCGTGAGACCGCCATCAACATTGCACACTCTGCAAGGATATGCAAGACATTCTCTGATGTCTATATTCTCGATGCGACCAAGGACGACTTGAACGAGACCATGGCGTCGACTCTGCTTGATGTTGGTCGAGGTATGGTTGCTCACTCTGTCGTCGTTATTGATGGCCACACCTTGAGCATAGTCGATGAGGATGACACGTTGAGGGCTATGTTCTACGATTTAACTGTTAGAGTGGACTCGGTCATTTGCTGTCGAGCATCGCCGTCTCAAAAGGCGAACCTTGTCAAATGCATAAGAGACACGATCCCGACATCTATTACGCTCGCGATTGGTGATGGAGCCAACGACATTGCCATGATTCAAGCTTCACATGTCGGCATTGGCATATCTGGTCGCGAAGGTCTCCAAGCAGCCCGGACATCGGATTTTTCGATCGCTCAATTCAGATTCCTGCAGCGGCTGCTGTTTGTTCATGGGAGGTGGAACTACTTGAGAACAGGGAAATATATACTGGCTACATTTTGGAAAGAATTATTCTTTTTCCTCTGCCAAGCCTACTATCAACGATGGAATGGCTACACGGGTGTGTCATTATTCGAAAGCACAACTCTCACAGTTTTCAACTCACTGTTCACATCACTCTCTGTCATTTTCCCAGGTGTTGTCGAAAAAGACCTTGAAGCCACGACACTGCTGGCCGTTCCAGAATTATACACCGTAAGCAAAAGTCACACAAGCAAAGTAAAACGACGAGTACTGATCAGTTTTCACAGTATGGTCAAGACAACAAGGCCTTCAATTACAGAAAGTGGATTGGATGGTGCATATTGGGCATCGTCGAAAGCATCATTATGTTTGAGATTGTCTACGGGCTCTACGGACAACACGCCACAGACCTCTTTTCCATTGGTCAGCTGGTTTGCTGCATCGGGGTAGTTTTCATCAACATAAAGCTTTTCGTTCTCGAAATGCACAACAAGACGTATGTTCCATTGCTAGGTTGGCTGCTTATGATAGGCGCCTGGTGGCTTTGGAATATCATTCTGAGCACAACCGCAATTGCAAAAAACAAACAAATAGAATATCCCACGATGAAAAACTTCACCACTCATTTTGGGAGGCAACCACTTTGGTGGATTACCGCCATACTCGCGCTCGCAACACTTATCATACTCGAACTTTGTATTACTGCTCTGAGGCGGGTATACTTTCCCACAGACCAAGACTTGTGGCAGGAGATAGAGCATTTAGGGACTGGGAAGGTGTTGGAAGCACATGCGGGTTTAAACGACATGGAACGAGGTAACGCGCAACACGACAATAACGAAACTGCTGGGTTAGGAGGCGAGCTGGGAAAGATCGATAGCGGCGGGACCTTCGAGTCCCAATAGACAACATTAGTAACACGAGAATCATTATCTGTTAAGAACTAGGCATGTAGGCCCAACCCACATCATTCTTGGTTTCTTGACCACAGTGTCCTCTGAAGACTGCGTCAGTCTGCTGGGACTCCGCCACCTTGTTCACCGCAGTGATGGAGACTGCTATGGATGTTATGGCGTCCGCATCTGCGAAGACAGTTTAACAAGGTATACCAGAGGCCTAAGACGGGCCCGACAGACGGCCTCGTACAGGGCTGCGAGCAAGACTGCAGGGCCTGCGCAGTTAGTGTTCAACCCTGAGTCACCATTAGGCAAGTAAGTAAACAGCCTCGCTCACGGATGCCCCGTCCTCTTTCTGCCCATTGGCTAGGCGTCGTACCATGCCGCGCGGGCCATCCCGGACAGCTCCGCCCCGTGGCCCCACGGTGCTCCGATCATGAATGCCCGCGGCGCGCTCTGCTCGTTTCGTAGAGGTGCACATTAGTCCCCCGCGTAGATGTCGTGGGCTAGAGAGTGCCCAGGTCCTGCCGCTGTGGGTATCCAGGGAAGCCTACCGCGCAAAGCCAGCAAGCCGCATGTAGTGGATCTGTTCGGGAGCGAATCTTGCTGCACCTTGCCTCTCTGGTGCTCCTCTTGGCATGCGCCGAGGTTTGACACGAGGCGCAGAGAGCATGTGTAGAGTTTAAGCGCGTAGCTGCAAGCTGCTGCAACGCGATGAGAAGAGAAAGCTTAAAATCAAGTCACATGCAAGCGTCAAGACAAAGTAGCTAAAATCATTTTATATTTCCCAGATTATGCCCTGCGCCGTGAAGTCGTGACAAGGAAAACACAGCCACACAAGAATCTCTTGAACTATAGGAGTGATGATGAGGTGGATATCTAGCCTAGCTCATCAATGACCAAGGCATGATGGATCCAGGCTTTCGCCGTGGAAGCAGGCCGCCGTAGTCAGACTCTGCTACTCGTTCGCCATTTCTTCCATGACCCTGGCGGAACACCCAGTTGGTGCACCGCCTGAAGCTGCCCATGTTCCAACAGACAGGCTTACTTCCCAAGGGGACCAGCTCCAACCATGAGACCAAGACCCCCCGGCAATACCCACTAAAGATTATAACCAGAAAACCCAAGCCTCCTGGGCTTTCACCAAATTTCATCTATTTTGATTCGCCCTGCAGCCAGAAATAACAGAGATCGCCTTGTTTCATCATGTGCGAAAAAAACAAAAGAAGAATGTAGAAGTCAAGAACAGTCGCGAAAGCAGATTCGAATATCGCAGAAGGTACGCAGATAAATGAGGAAATCCACAGTATTATCGCATGTCGTTGTTATTGTTGTCGCAAAAGGTCAAGGGTACTAAGAGAAGAGTCGGATGACCTCCCAGACCGAGTAAAGTAAAGAGGGAAAATACCAGATATATGATCGCTGTGCCAGACGCAATGTCGAATGCCAAAGAAAGGTATCGTCATGCAAAAAAAATTGTGGCTGATGAAGTCGATGAAGGTGACAAGAACTGAATCGAGTTCATGCGCAAGAGGGCTTGGTTTGGAGTGTTGAGACTGGGATTAAGGAGACAGCGCCACCGAAAGACAAGAGGTATATAGTGCCGAAACGCCAATCGAATGAACATGAAATGGCATGAAAACCAAAGCCGAATAAGTATATACGACATGACCAACACAGCTAGTCAGTGAGCGGCTCTTATCAATGTTGATGATGAGCCATGCTCTCGGGGGTGCCGTGGTCCATTCCATCAAATTGGACCAGTTGGCTCATGTCCAGGTCAGCTTGATTGTGTTCAACGAAGGCGGGCGAATGTGGGTGCATTGGCAGGTTGATGCTGTGCTTCTGGTACATCTCATTGAGGCTGTGGCCATCATCTGAGACGGCAGAATCACCCATAGGGTAGATATCAGCAGATGCGCTACGCATGAGACCCATTGGCGGAGACTGCTCAACAATGGCAGGGTCTCCGTGTCCGAATGGGAGAGGCGACACTGATTGAGGGACCATGCTCTGAGGCTGAACCATGGGGGACAGGAATGTGCTGCTATATGGGGTGTTGTAGTTTGATGCTGGGAGTGGAGTGTTCTCAGGTGCCTGTGAGAAGTAGTTGGAGTTGGTGGAGTATTCTGAGGGAGCGCTGGTGGCAGACAGAGGATAAGGCCGTAAATCCATACCATATCCCGCCTGAGTATCAATACGTAGACCAGGACCTACAGGACTGAGCTGGTGTGGGTGTTGTGGTACGGGCGCAAACACGTTGGGGTTGTGGGGATGAGGTTGTGTCTCGCCAGGGTGTTGGATGAAGAATGAAGGCATCGGGTTCTGGAATAGCGAAAAATCAACAGGAGCAGGGACTGATCGACTGCGCTGGCGCTTGTGCCCGGGGCCGGCGCGCATGCCTGGATGCATTGGACTAATACCCCATTGAGATTCCTGGAACATTCCAATGTGAGGCTGTGCGAAATTGGGTTGTGAAGAAGGACGCGCAGTGGGCGAAACAGGTGCTGACATGGCGATGGCGTGCTGTTGGTCCATGAACGAATGAGGGTTGTGCCTGTTCATGAAGGACTCCAAAGACACGAGCTTTGCCAATTGACCACTCAGGACCTTTGGAGTTCCACCAAGGTGATGCACGAAGCATTGAGTAGCCTGTTGGTCCTCTGTGAAATCACCGCATTGGAAGAATCCATTTGAGTTGGGCGAAGAATCCATGAAGAAGTTCGGTGGCCGGTTCAGCTCGATGACAATGCCGGCGGGCCTGTTCGGGTCGCCTTCAGGGTTATCGAGGGAGATACTCTTGATGGCGCTAAAGTGGTACTCAATCTTGTACCCAGCCTGTTCGTTGTTGATGTAGTACGTCATAGTGCACTTCTCAGGCGAGTAGAAGATGATCAGATCCATAGTGTTTTGCCCAACACGAGTCCACTTGCCAATGGTCAAGGAGCGGCAGGTCAAATGGTGGATGAGGACCTTGCCCTGGCCGCCTTGGTCACCACCCAACATCATAGACGTGCCATACGGCACGAGGCCGGTTCTACCGAGAAAGGCACCGCCCATTCCTTTGCCGGACTCCATTGCCTGCATAGCCAGATAGGCCCTCATGGACTCGGGTATCGAGTCGATATCTTCGCCCGTCTCCAAGCTCTTCTTGGCCAGCAGCTTGATCTTGGCACGCCTAGGTACTGTTAGTCCAGCAAGCCCGACAAGACACCCAACTCTACGTACCTGTTTTGGAACCAGATCTGCACAGACCTTTCGGTCATGTTGATCTCATCCGCAATCCTTTCCCGAACATTGGCTGTGGGGGTAGGGTTTTTGTTGAACTCCATCTCCAACGTTGTCAACTGGTCTTGAGTTGCACGCTGACGCTTCTGGTTCTTTTGCTGCTGCGTCAGGGTGCTCTTGCGCGGAGGCCTTCTCGACTGCGCCGACTGTGATTTCGAATTGGAAGTGGCAGAGGATGTCGGCGACGGCGACTGGTCTGACTTCATAGCAGACGCGCTAGTTGGTCCAGGGGTAGACATCATGTCGGAAGGGGAGTGGCAAGTATCTATGGTAATTGGAACCGCAGAACCAGAGGGCTCCATCTTGATCGCGTCCATGATGGAGTGTTGTGAACTTTGCCCAAGAAAGTTCTTGCAAGCTCCGTTATTCTCTCAATGAGTGTAAGCTGTGTACAGGGTGGAATCAGACGCGTTTTGCGTTTTGCTATATCGAGACCGAACGTGGGGTTGGGTCGTGGGCAAACCGACAAAAAAATATAGGTTCAGATCCTGTGTGAAAGTGTTCAAGGAGTGTCGTCCAAGTCCAAAGTGTATGGATAAGGAGGTATTCTGATAGTCGGTGCTGTAATAATATCAAAGGACCGAAGTAGTTAGAGGCCTAAGGAATGGAATGGACCCGGAAGGAGTGACGGTGTCCGTACTGGCTGAAATACAAAAGAGGGAGTGTGGATGAAGGAAAGGAAAGACTGAGAGAAAAGAGGAGGAATTATCGATCAAACGATAAGACCATACGACAATGAAGGCGATGGATGAGTTCAGGTAGGGAAAGGGAAAAAGGGAAAGGAGGAGAGAGTGAGAAGGGGTGGCGGCACATACTAAAAAAACCCGAGCGGGTCCCCTGTGGGTAGGCTTACTTGGAGGAGAGGTCTTGGGCTTGGGTTCCTGGATTCTGCGCGGAAGGACTTGTCTTTTGGCGGGCTAGGGGGCCCCCTTGAACCCCAGCCGGCCATACTCACGATGGAGCGCTCGCACTGGTGGGGAGCAGCGCTGCACTTTGGCTGCACAAGCGGTGCGAGATGTTCCATTTGAGCCTGGCTACTACACACCGTCTCTCTTCTCTTCTCTTCTACATAGTACCTTGTAATGCCTTACCATTCCTAACTGGGCCAAGACGATGCAGCAGCAGTATGCAGATGGACAGGACTAACATTCGCAGATACGAACACTAAGTAGCCACAGGACACACACACACACATAAATACATACATACATACATAAGAAAAGAGATGGAGACTCAACGTTTAATCCAGCACCTCGCGGTACACACATAGCTCAGGCAACGGAGCACCAGCGCAGCACAACAGAACAGTTGAGTGAGTTACAGCAGCCACTTGGCCTGAACAGTTCAAGACAGCGGGTAGTTTCCAGAGCGAAAGGTAACAGGACGTTTCCGTTTCGGGCGCAGCGGTTTCGCGAGTGGTGTTCTTCGTCGGGTTCTGTGGATTGGATCGCTGGCCGCGGGTGGGACAAAAGAGAAAAGGCACCGCCAGTCAGACCCAGTCAGACCCAGGCAGATCCATCATTTGATCCAGTGAAACTGACGGCAATTGGGGGGCGATCACAGAAGTGACTTGATGGGTACTTTTGGGTATAGGATCTTGGCAGGTTTACGGCTGATGACTAACCGCAAGTTATCGCACAAGCAATAGCAAACAGCGCGCGAGAACTAGGAACGCCAAAGCAGAGCGAAGGACATTCTTTTGGCGCAAGGGCCCGATGCTCTAAGGTTCCTTAGGAGTACTTGGCTCTAGCGCCGTCGTGCAAGGGTCCCTAGAACCTTGGTGCAAACCCCTGACACTTGTCCGACTTTGGAAACCAGACAGTGTGAACTGTCTTACGCGCTCAAAGTATGGAGTTATGGATATGCCATCAGTGGCCGCATGGTCGGAGCAGCGACTGCATCAAACAGATGGCCAGACGGCTGGGACTTGGAACCGGATTCCCCAATTGCTCTTGTGCCTATCCCCGTGCAGCAGGAGATCAAGACAGAAATTGTCCAAATGCTGATCACGGAGAATGTTCACCACGTTGTTAAGTCTGGTCAAGCATTGACGACGTGCCGGCGGTTGAGCTCAGATAGGAGATAGTATATTTCTGAGTCCATACCATACCGCTCTTCTACTGCGACTGGAGCCATTTACCCACTTAGGATCGTCATGTGACGTTTTGTGGGTGTTCGTCCGACTATCCCTTTTGAGGATCGAAGACGTTCATCCTGTGCTGGATCAGATCGTCCCAGTAAAAAAATTTGGTTCTTTTTTTCGGCATTGCCTCGTCCAGCATACATGCTGTCTACTGTACCTCTAACGAGGATGCAGCGGCTTTGCATGTTTGCAGAAGAACCACTCACACGCGATTATGTAGCTTGTTCGAGTCTAGCTTTTTAGTCCTACCGCCCTTGGTGGCTCCCACTAGCCTCGGGCATGCAAGGTTGAGTGGAGGTCAGAAAGTTCACAACAAGCCGAGACACCAGTATCTATCAGCCAACAGCATCAGTAGATCTGGCGACCTCCCAGGCATTGGGTTACCTGTCTTCATCGTGTCGAACCTTGGGAAGCGAATGAATGCTGCTCGGGATGTTGTTGTGGTAACTGAATAACCCTGGCGCGACCCAAGATGTTGTTGATACAACCCTTTGATGTTTCTCTACTTCGCTGAACGACAACATAACATCACACGGAAGGGTCTTTGCTTGGAAGCTACCTCCTATATGCCCGATTCTGCCTGCCGCTCGATCAGCTGCGCCGAGGACCCGTTCTCTAACGGGCCATGGAACCGGACACGACGTTTACTACCTGACACAAGCCCATTCCTCTCGCCCCTCTTTCCTGAATCAATTCGATGGATGAGATAGCAGTATAGTGGTCAGAAGCGCAGCATCAACTCTCAAAGCAGCCTCCGTCATAACGAATTGACAATGGCTGACGCCACAAATAGCATTTGGTCCTGATGTTGTCAAGCTTCTAAAGCTCTAGCTCTTCGCCCGAGTATGGTTTGCTAGACTTACTTTTGCTGTTTCTGATGCTGAACGTGGGGTCGTTTTGAAAGCTGGCGCGTGCTCGGCAGCCAATCAGAATAATATGTCTGATCCGTCGGTCTCCGCCTACGGGCAGCCATCCAATGACATGCATGCATCACCCCACCGTCTACCCGAGTTCTGCGGAGCTGCATGAATCGGCAAACGCACGAGTAAAGGGGCCGTAACCTAAGCAAGCCCAAGCCAAGCAAACGACCAGGATCCTCTAACATCGTGCATAATCTTTTGGTTCTTGGTCTACTACAGTACAGGTCTAAGTAGTTAGGCATTAGGACTGATAGTGCATCGCCATTATTGCCATCGTCACCTCGTGACTCTGCACGTCGCAGGATAGATATATTTACCATTTACTGACCATTGAAGCGCCATCAAGCGTGGGCCAGTTTTTTCCCAATTTTTTTTTGTCTTTTTTTTTTTTTTTCAATCGTCTCAAGCCGCTCCAGGTTCCCGCGGCCGGCATCGTCATTCCCCCTTGGAACTTCGTGTCGGCCAGATCGGATCAATCGGCGGCTCATCATGTCCTCTTGGGTTCGCCATTCGAGCAGACCTTCGTTCCCATTGCCCAAAGCCTGAGGAGACGTGATCCTGCTGATGCCCACGCCACAGTCAGCCAATCCACTGACTGCACGAGGAAGCCTGGTCCATCCTGTTGCCCGTTTGGATATCCCTGCGCGCTTCTCCTCTGCCAAACTCAAGACATGCACGTCGGCTCTAGCACAAACTAGCCAATGACCAGATCAAGCAGACCCCATGTCAGCGTTCTGTCCAACTCGTCCAATCCTCCGTTTGAACCTCCGCCTCTGGCCTCAATCACATTGGCTCACAATTGTACTTGCGCCGGTCTGATGCACACAGACATGCAGTATTTTCGTTCCTGCAGTAGCGCTTCCTCTAGCCACACGCGATGCAAACTATGGTCGCGCACTGTGTAGACGGAGCGCGATTAGCTGCAATGCATTAGTCTTGTCCGTCGTGGGCGGTGCATCGAGGCATCATCCTCACGGAACGCTATCCTCCTTTATCAGGCCAGACGGTCAACCACAGTTGAAGCTAGGTGCGTTTCTGCCATGATCTTCAAAGATCCCGCGCTCCTCTAGAGGTCCGAACATTTGCAGCTTCCATCGCCTTGCGGAAAATCATTGCATGGTGCGCGATCAATCGGAAGCCATCGCGGCTCTGGCCTCGTCCTTCTAGAGACGCAAGCCCTCAGTTTATTGGTCAGTGGCTTTCAGTCTAACCGTTGTGTATTTAGAAGCACGCCATCTGGGCAGTGATGTCTGGTCGCGCCACAAACCCGTCCATGGGCTGGCTGGCGTGACTGAGGAACCATTCTCTCATGACGAAACCACCATGGACTGATGCCCCCCGCCCATTCAAGCGCTTCGCAAATTCTCTAACTGTCGGATCCACCAACTTCCTGCTGTCTAATAGTATTCGTAACATATCTCTCCTCTTCTATTGTATGCTCCATATTCTATACAACAATGTCCCGTGGCCTTGATTCAAAATATTTGACCATGATGTAGTATCTGACCTAGGTTAGACGGCTCTGCTAGTTGCGTCAAATTGCATCACTGTATAGAATCAGCAACCGTGCCGAAGTTAAAGCAGAGTACGCTCTCAAGACACATCACTTGGATAGGCGGAACGACCAAGGCAAATGTGCCTTAGGAAGTATCATCTGCAAGCTCTCAAGGTGCAGATCACCATACCACAGTGTGTTCGGACGTGGACATGCATATACCTGGAAACGACAACGGCCAGCGGCAGAGAATCTGACATGCCCCGTCCCTGTACGGCAAGCACCAGCTTTCGTCCGATGATCTAGCCTTAAGCTCCGCCTCAGCCGCATGAGACTGCGTAGCGCCTTTTTTATTCTGTTTCTGCTGCGTTCATCTATTTGAATCGTGCTAACTCTGCACCTTATCGAGTATAGTCGTATCCAAGCCCTGTAGCGCGCCTGCGTTTGCCATCTAGCAATGCTTCGACACCATGTCAGTCACGAATGCGCAAACTCCTTTGAGCTGCGCGTGGAAACCATTCACCCCCGACCCCGAATTTTGGCTTTGTATACTATGCCCAGCCTGCACTTTTGCAGTGCCGGCACATCAGATAGGGCATGGCATCCTAGCGCTCACCGGTTACTAGTATATTAAAAAAACCATCACTGGACCTGCCCACGTCAACGCCCATTTCTAAAAGATGGCCTCAACCAACCTTGGGCTTGCATGAACAGTGGCCTGGCCCCAGCCAATAACTAGCTGTTACTTCGTTCTGCCCCTGCATAACGTTACATGCATTAAGGATCGGCCAAGACCTTCGCACTGTTGCCAACAGCGAATATAACCGTTTCGTAGTGATTAAAATAGTTTCTGCCTGAACGACTGGCGAAAGCACGTCTCGTAAATGGTCTTGAGCCTAGGTCAGCCGTCGTCCAAATGCTCGACGGGATACAGAGATGGTCCTTCAGAGCAAAGATGATTTACCTACAGTCCTTGGTCTCAACGGAGCTCAGAATCTGTTTCGACGTGGGCTGCTTCTTTGAGTGCCAAGCAGATCAAGTGAGGCTTTATGTTCTCTCGACAGCTACAGTTACAGTCAACACCTTTGTGGACAGCTCTCGGGCACCTATCCGTCGCAACCCTTGCTGGTCGGCCCTGAATGTATGTACATCTTGAAAGACAGTCACGCCCCCACCTTTCGGCCCCATCTCTAAGCGAAGAATGCTACTTGGCCCGTTAAGCTCAACCGTCCGGATGGACGATGCTGTTCTTGTACCACGTACTATCCACAGATCTGACCCTACCGATTCATTATTTGGTTTTAGCCAAGCTTCCAAAAGTAGATCCATGGGTGCTGTCAAACTATAATTATCTATTATCCCGACTCTCTGCCTTTAGTCTACCTTGTTTTCACTATGGTGATCCGGTCTCATTTCTGCCAAGTACTATGTAACTGACGACTTGGCGTATCCCATTTGGAACAAACGCTTTCCGCGCCAGTGAAAGATCTACACCAGCATGTTTGTGTGAAGGTCGATAGCGCTTTCATCTTTCGGAAGATTCCTGTGTAAGCCATCAGCCGAACCCCCTGAAATGGAGCCCAAATGGCACGAGTTTAAAGTTTTTGCAACTATCAAAGTCCGTCAGAGCAGATCACCCCACGGGAGCTTAGCCTCAGGTAAAAAAGAAGAGAGAAAAAAGAAAGAAAGAAAAAAACCCAAGAGGAAAGCACCCTATGTATACCAATGGAGATATTGAGGGGTTAGAACTTGAATCGATCATATATGACACCGCGGTGTAACACAGCAAGCCCTCCTTCAGTGGGATGTTTTGGAAGGACAACGAATGTGAAAGTTTCAAGGATTATTGTAACCACGGCTAAATGATTGGTACCCATTAGCAGTTTAAGCATTGCACCACGCGCGTTTGCTGGAACTTACGAGGTTGATCATTTATGTATCTCCACTTTTTAACAGTACTATCATAAGACGTAATATGGGTCATTATGTAATATTGATGTAGCTGACTTGGCCGAGTGGTCTAAGGCGGTAGACTTAAGCTCTACTATCGAAAGATGCGTCGGTTCGAACCCGGCAGTCAGCAGATGTATAGTGTGTGCTCACTCACTCACACGAACTTTTTGTCAAGTCTGCTTCTAGTTCTTCTAGTTCTTCTCATTCTTTCATGTCTTGTGTTCTTTTTTCTTCTCCCCAAGTTGACTGAGGAATAGTTATTCCTGACACCCATCATTCAACTCTAGGTGTATCTTATTTCATTTTTATAGTCATGACCTTGAGTTGACAACTTTCTTGGCACAATATCCGCGTTCTATGAAGTTCCTGCTTTCACATAAGCATTGCCTAGGTGTCTACGCGGGGATGGACCATGGATCAGCTCCATGTGCTTACTAGCACAAAGATAGAGCCTACCGGTCAGGAACGAGCATGTTCATCGGTAAGGCATGGATGGTTTTTTGCGCAATTGGCGTGTGGTATTGGTTGACATGAAGTTATCACTAACTTGTATGTGGATGTTGAGACTGCCCAATGGAGACAGTGACACAGGACATCAACGAGTAGCTGCAAGGAAGGCCTGCTTAAAATGTAACGGGTACCATGTTATGCATCCTACAGCTCTCGCTGCGCGCGTTGGATCGATACAACCCCACCCATATGCTTTCCCATGTAGAGATATGCAGTGCGAATATGACCTTTGTGCTCTAACACAAACAAAACGCATGACTCTCATTGCGTCACTGCACTCGCCAGATGATTGAAAAGTCACTCATAGGTCCTTCATGACTTCATTGACCGCCTTTGCAGCCATCCGTTTCCGTTGCTCCTCGGGTAATCCTGCGCTCATGTCCTTGACAGCTTGAAGCTTTTGCATCATCCCCTCAAGCTTCTGAATTTCATCATCATCTAGCTTGACGTCTTCGCCATCGACTTCTGCAGCTACTCCCCGTCTACTTGGCTCGCCGTTCATGAAGTCTTCTGCATCCTCTTGGCCCGAGTTCCATATGGCTCGCTTGAGGCCCTCGAAATCAGCCTTGTCAAACCCGAAATCAAGACTCTCAGGGTCGAGATCAGGAGCTTTATCGCCCGAAGTGCCCGGTTGGCCAGTTTCGTCGTTGACATCTAAGGATTCCTCGAAATCGCCAAAATCTGACCCTAGATCTTCGTCCATTTGCGCCCAATCATTGGCCTCGAGAGCCTCTCGGGCACGTGAGATTCCGGTTTTCTCTGTCACGGGGATATAAGCTGGGGGCTGTTTTAAAGGAAGACCAGTGATGGATACATACCGCCATACTCATTACGTGTTTCGGTGCTCTTGGCCCGTACCTGCACAAATTCCAAACCACTTTCTGCGGCATGCTCATCCCACTCATCAACATCGTCGTTCTCTCCGATGCCCAGGCAGAGGCTGACGCCTTCCCATTGCCAGCCACCTAGTCCTTCTTGGACGACTTTGCCGACATGCTGAATAAGATCTCTGGCCGCCTGTGCTTCGTCAGAGTCTGATTTCTGAGGCAGAGGGAAGACCACGACAACGCCGCCGAGGACATTGAGGACCTCCTTGGCCTCGGGTGAGAGAAACGACTCTGACCAGCCTGAAGGATCTGAGATGAGGTCGAGCCAGATGGGTACTGATGCTGTGTAATATGCAGTTTCAAGCTCGAGGTCATGTGTGGTCCCTGCTAGCGTCGTTGATGCGGTTTCTGGTACATTGCCAGTGAGGTCTGAACGGCGTGTTAGTCTTGGGAATGTCGATATTCGAAGGGAGAGAAATTTATGGGGTCTCAAGGGACGAGACGGTTCGAGGGTTCATCTATACCGAGCGAGAGAAGCTCACCTTTGACGACTTTACTCAGATGGTGCTCTGCGTCGGACAACGAGACAGCAAGTATTCGTCGCGGATTTGAGACCTCCATCTTGACAAGACGGTTCGTTCCTACTTGATGCAGTTCTCGATGTTCAGGAACCCTGAATTCTGAATGGAGGGGCAATCGGCGACTTCAGGGTTCACCCCACCATGCAATGCAATATGACTAAGCTGGTTTGTGCTTGTGAAGTGAGTGTCTGGATGGAAGCATGGAGATGAACTGCATCTGCAGTTGCTCGAGACTCGCGTGGACCTCTTATGATGGATTCTGTGTGTTTTTCTACCCAAAACTGGCACCGCTCGCAAATGCATCGCAATGAATGAAGCCGCCTGTCCCCAAGGATTGACTCCTCCTACGAGTGCCCCCACCATCCACACCGACACCGACACCGCCCGCCACGACATTGGCTACAAACAACAAGAACAACAACAAACAGATCAGCCCCTCCCACCATTGTAATCAGCACCTCCTGCCTTCCGCAATCGAGGCACAATCTCCTTCTCGGTGACATCGCTCTTGTCCCTTGCGTCGACGGTGATGGAGTGATGCGCAAGGACCCTCTTGACGTTTCCACTCTCAATGCTAACGCGTGCCTTGCGCATCACCTTGGTGCTCTCGCCGATCCAGATGACCAGCGCGAACTTGACCCGCTTCGACTCGGTGTCGTTGGCATATTCCACCCGAACATACGCATATTGCGCCTGGCTCTCGTCGAGCTTGCCGGCAAGTTCTTCGAGACCGCCCGTGCCCGTCGCAGTGAGGGCAAGCTTATCGCCGACGGCGCTGGCGTAGGAGATGAGGAGCCATTTCGTCTCGTCCTTGTCGGAGCGCACGGCGTCGTAAGCCGCGAGGATCTCGGGGGAGTCGATGCCTGACATTCTGTTGACGTGTCGAATCGAGGGTCTCTGTAGTTAAATGATAAAGAGACTCGCTAAGCCAATTGGCCGACTGGCAATGAATTACTTCCACTTTCGCAGGATCGTGGGCGAAGTTGCAATTATCGGTTCAAGGGCCGAGGCCTTCCCATGGACCGGTCTCACTGCAATTCAGGGGTCTCGCTCAGATTGGCAGCAGACCCACACCATCGCAGCCAGCTGGCCACCATATCTCCATGAACGGTTTTTGGTACGCGCCACTTACATAGCACCCACCTCCTAGGTTAGGCAAACCACCATGACGATTCCCGGTTGAAACTTGCTCACATCTATATTCCATGAATTGGAATGGATCTCGAATATGGCAGTAGACTGCATAGAGGGTCACCATACCGCTTTCCGCAACGTCGGTGGGTGAATCACAGACTCAAGGTAGCTCACACTAGCTGGTCACGCATTCGGTGCCACCGCGCTGGCATTCGACGTTGGTCGTAGAATTTCTATCATATCAAATGCGGCTTAAAGTCCAATTGTAGGAATAACCTGTTGGCTTGCGCATCTCTGCGGACTTCGCAATTCGGTTACCAGCCATGCCGAGATATCTTGTTTGGGTTCATATGCTTTTCGCCGCGGCTGTTGTTGGCGTTTGGAATTATACGTCGGACTATTTCTCTGCCATCATCATAGAGAACGTCAAATAGCCGTCAATCATACATCAATGGTGGATAAGCGGTGGTTCTTTAAGGATAGTACATGGAACTGTACTCAGTTCACATACGACGACCTAACAGTTGCCGACCGGATTTAGAGTCCGAGGCTGCTTTGGGTTGGATGCTGTAGCATCTTGCTGCTTGTCCGGAGACCAAGGGAAGCAATTGGCGAGCAGCTGGTGCTCTGAAAGCCCTCCCAGCTCGAGGAACTATCTGCCGTAGCATATTTGCGGTGTTGTTGTCGTTGTTGTTGTACTCTGTTGCCTGGTTATGAACAATGCCGGTCACGATATTATCCAAGCTTGGGGTGAAATGGGTTGGAGGTGATGCTGCACTTGAGATGCTCGGTGTCACCAAGTATGTCAATTGTTTACTACATTTAGAAACATGGAGCCTTCGCTACTTATGTCTTTACCATGAGCAAGCAAAGCACTCGGAATTTGGAAGTATAGACACACCGGGGGATTGGGAGTGCCGAAATATTGTTTAGTCGTGATTATCAGTGATGGTGGCTATTCGTGGGATGCAAGTTGCAGATAGATCAGGAGATATGGCGTTGAGCAAATTTGTCTAATATATCAAAAAAAAAAAAAAATTTTGCTCACTCTAACAGGAGCCATTAGCATCTCATCAATTCTCCATTACATTGTCTAATGCTATCGTCACTCTGCACGGTTACTTCTTCGCCAAGACAACCCAGGACTCAGTGAGGATACCGCCGTGCGACTCCTTCTCCTTTTGAATTGCGTGCTTGATCGCCTCGGGCCATTTGGCACTCTCCTCCTCCGTCAAACCCCGCTTGGCAAGCATGGCCGGTGGACTACTTTGGAGGAACTTGAACAGCCCCTCCTCATCTTCGCCTTCTTTGAGTAAAGAGCTGGTAGTGGTGGTCTGGACGTTGTCCTTGTTCCAACCAGCCTGAACCGCCAGCTTTGCGAGATAACCTTCCTGGAAGAACTCCGCTCCGTTGACAGGAACCCGATGCTCCCCAGCCCACTCCTCGCCCTTGATCTCTGCCTGTGCCTGCTCTATGAACTCCGCAACGGGAAAGCGCTTCCAGGTCAGAAACACCGCCAAACCCCCTTCACCTAGAGTTCTGTAGACTTCCCGCAGACCTTGCTCCTGCTGCTCCTTATTACCGAAAGTTGAGACGCTGAAGTTGTCGATCGTGTGAGTGAAGTGCCCATCCGGGAACTCAGAAAGGTCAAGTGAATTGACAACCTTGCCCTCAGTGCTCTGCCAAAGCTTGCTGTCCGTATGGCTGGACTTGAGCTTCTCGAACGCCTGGATCATGCCCGGGATATAGTCTGTGACTACTATCTTGGGGCTGAGACCGCGTGATTCAGCCCATGGTATCAAGGCAGATGTGGCTGTGCCTGGACCTGCAGCATTGTCGTGGACAACCGATGCTGAGGTGATGTTTAGGTCACGCTGAGAGAGAACAGAGGCAAAGTTGTCGCGGGTTGTGTTACCGGTGAGGTGGGAATACGAAGGCGCTATGAAAGTAAAGTACTTCTGACGGAGTTCATCGGGGTTGGCCATTTTGGAGCGGACGGCCTCTGTCAGTATCGTCTACAAGAAGATGTGGTAATACGGGATGGTGTCTGGTATACTGTGAATGGGGTATGCTCCTATGGAATGGTGGGACAAAGTGTGTCATTCAAATGTTCTGGCTGTATTTAACTACATAATGAGCTGACGCGGGGTTATGACATGATGTGATGTTGTTGCCAACACAATCCTCCCAGTCTGGGCACAGGCGGGCTTGGCTTGCTGCGCCGCAACAGATGTAAGCGGATTTACTTGTGACGATGCCAGTCGGCCGTTGCTCTTGGTGAAGGATCGTACTATATATGTACGTGGAAAATTGTTGGCGTCGTCCTATGCAGGTGATGTTGCAATGAAAAAGTGGGTTCTGTTCGTGGGGTCCATCTCCAATATTTGGTCGTGCCCCGTATGGTGGCAATAGGCAATGGGCCAGCTGAATACAGCCTTATGCTCTTGAACCAAAGATGCGTCATTACGGATTATACCGCTCTCAGGCAGGACGCCTAAAGTTCCTTGTCTGGGGAGTACTTTATCCTCCGGTGGCTGCATTATTCGGTGGCTTTATCACGGCCACCTGAGAAGAGCTCATCCTATTTTTAACATCCTGGCTAACAGGCGGACCCTCAGTTAATATCACAATACTCTACGGATGCTCAGTGCTCACACCTTATAAGGCTGGACTCTTGCTTTTAGCCTAGCGTTGATAAGATGAGTTTGATGCACGTAAGAATTTCGTTTGCCTTATGGGTAGACCAGATTGTTTATCGAGGTTTGACATGATCCTTCCGCTCTCTTGACCATGTCCTACCTTCAGATACGTAAGGAGTTTGCTATGGAACTTACTTAACACAGCTCATATTCCTACCGGATTGATTGCACGTGTATACATCCGGACGCTCTGGGGCTAAACGTGCCGTAATTGTGTATGATTCAGTCTCGGTGACGGGCAGCGCGGGGAACCTGGTCGAGCCTAGACATTGACTGGGGACAACAGGCTTAGCCAATACCAGGAGGTTTACTATGCAAGCTATGGTAGCAGGCAGAAAAAAGAACAAAAAACCGCAGTGGAGCAGATGATTTTCGCGAGGGGTAAATCTGTTCTCTCGCATACTCTGTGCAGCGTGTAAGCATCTTGGAACAGAAACTGGCACTTGCCCCCCTGCGGTTAATAATCTATGCAATATTGTCCCCAGGCTGCAACAACTCTACGACTGTTACGTCATAGCACATATAGGATTCGTTTCCCAGTTACTTCACGGTCATCTGTTTGGCATAATGCTTCTCTTCTGCACAGTGAGGGGGACCACTACTACGATAGGCCCAAAATGTAATTGATCGCCTATGACGGCTCCAGAATCTTGCAAAGGCTTGTATTATTGTGCGACACATATCCAGTATGTCAAGGGCGCTGCATGAGTGATCTTTGCACTAGTATCATGCGTTGAAGGTGTCATCGACATCACATAGGTGTTGAAGTTGGTCATAAGTAGTGTTTAGAAGGCAAGGTTTGTCCCGCAAAGCTTTCATTTAGATTTGCCATCGTAAAGAAGTGCTAGATGTTGTTGAATTCCAACATGCCAGCAATTTGAGCCCAAGATAGGGCCAGTGAGGCTAACAAACCAGAACATGAATACATCGAAACAACGATGACAGACAGAACAGCTCAACTAAAGGCATCGAACTTCTATGTAATGTCCTTTGGCTACCAATAGATAAACTCTAGCTTTATTGGGTAGAATATTTCAGAGACCTTCGAAAATCTTCGTCAAATACGATATGTCGAATAGGTGACTACTAGGCAATGTTATCGCTGAAGCACCAAGCCATGTACCCTCCTTCTTCAAACATAATTAGGTAGTCGTCATCTCCAACAAGTCGCATATTATTCGTGATTTCTTGTTGTAAAGGCGCGCGATTAGACGTACTGAGTTGTCTGGCATCAAGGATGTATTTCAGATTGTATGGGACCTTGACATGTGTATCCATGTCGTTTATCTCCAATTCCTCGAAAGTCATCCGTCGTCTTGCAAGCCTGGACGATCCGGCGAGCTTAAGCTTAGAGGTGGTATAAAGCGGCACAGAACTAAGAGATTGAACGTTGGTCCAACCGTTATACTTATGGAACGACGCTACGTGCCATCCGTTAGGTGGACGACCCCGTCCGACAGCCAACAGCTGCTGATTCCATATGTGGAATGTCCTAGGCTGGTAGTAGGACAGTGGCTGATGGCGGAGGACCTCGAACGATTTGGTATAGATATTGAAGCAGACCGTTACCAGGGTGTGTCCGCCAACGCTCCACCAGGTTTGACAGCGGCAAGATATCTCACGGCATATTTCGTCGTTGCCGTCCTCTGTAGGGCTTCCTCTCGGCATTGGGTAGACCGAAAGAAGACTATAGCCCCCTCTGGAATCGATCTTTTCCCAGCGCAATTGCCCGGAAATCTCCAGTGCGCGCCGAGATAGCATCTCTTCGTTTAACGTATAAGAACTGACCAGGACACCAGCATTAATTTCATGGACTGATAAAATCCCGCCGCTTAAGGTCACAACGAAGAACCCCTGCGCGACATTTGGGTGAATAATGAAGTCAAGAGCAACATTTGCCCATCGCAGCCATAAGCCAACACGGTGTGGACCCAATACGCTCGGAACAAAGTCGCCTTGATCGCCCCATGTAACTGGTGCTTTCTCATACATGTTGGACATATCAACCTGTTGAAAAGCCGAGCCAAACTTCCACAAATAAACAGTCGAATCTTTCGCGACAATGAGCACGGTATGTCCATCCGTGACGCACCTCTTAAAGTCGTACGGCAGCTCAATGCACTGGTGTGTGTCTTCTTCGAGATGCCACGCGTGCAATCTGCGTTCTTTTCCCATGATGAAGAGCTTGTCCCCCAGAGCGGTCTGATAGCCTACCTGTTCTCCGTTATGACCTGGGAAGCAAAATACATGCCGCTTCCTTGACCGAAGATCGTCAATGACAGCGATGTAAGGCAACGCGTAAGGTTCGGGCCACCATGCAATACGCCCATTGTTGTATAATCTGAATCTGGCAAAGCGATCCAGATCAGGTTCAGGCTCACGTACACTGGAACATGAGTGTATGCCACCCTCCTCGACCGGCACCTTCTTATTGAGCTTGAAATATCGATCCTTTTCGAGTGTCATGCTATGCTGCAAGACATCGGAAAAGAGACCATGATTACGAAGCTGGTGTTTGACCAAAGCGCGCCGGAAAGCCTCCCCTCTTTCATCAGTAGCTACTGTAAAGTTGATATGCTCCAAGAGACCAGGTAGCCAGCGCAATGCGAGAGATGGCCATACTTCGTCGCTCAGCCATATATACCGCCAACTGCAGCAAACGTTCAACGCAGCCATGAAATCTCCTAGTTCCAAGTGCTCAAGCACAAAAAAATGGAGCTCCAGTGGAAGGCGGCTAAGCCCGTCGCTGGCATCCTCTGTCGCGGGTGGTTGGTTTTTCCCACGTCGCCGTAACCAAGAAATAATTGACTTCATTTGGGTCTCGCGACTTTTGACCTAGAGGCGACAGAGCCGGACAATGCTGTACGCAGGGATGATATGTGCCTCGATTGAGGATATTTGCAGGAATGGCTTGACTCACGAAAAGCGCATCCCCGCAATTTGGCGGATTTGATCCCTGTATATATGCAGTGGTCAGTTATCACAGCCCGCTCGAGTAATGCAAAAGCTTTGGCAGCCCTCATTGAAGGCAATTGCGAGATGCTCATGGTCACGTAGTAAGGCATGAGATAAACTCGTCTGTTGGTCGTGACGGGGCTGAACTTTTGATATTTGACATTCTCCGAAGGTGAGAGCACCACAATCGCGAAACCAAAGAGGACCAACCGAGGACAAGTTTACAAGCGTTTAGGAATGGCAGGGCGGATTTTTCCATCTTGCCTGGCTTCTAGTGCTGCTACCGAGCTGTTCTAATTTGACTTCAGGCAAATGCATAGGCGATGATATGACGAACATCTTAAAATCATCGCTACTAGTTAGAGACTGATGATAATTACCGCTTATAAACAACTTTACAGCTATGAACGAGGATAGGTATAAATACTTACACAGGTCCATCCGCCGTCTCGGTACATTTTCCGCTACTTGTCGAGCATACCCAGGTCAAATCATCGCTAGCCTCTCCGATCCATATCTTATATTCGCCTGGTGGCACAACCCAGTTCTGCAACTCTGTGTCCCACACACTCAAATCTTTGCGCGTCAAACTCAGCTTCACTGTCTGGCGGCCACCGGGTGCCAGACTTCCCGTCTTGACAAAGTCTCGAAGCTGGATCACTGGCGTATCATAAGGTATCCCTCCCGGATACTGCACATACGCCTGCACCACGCTCTTGCCAGAGAATTTCGTCCCAGCGTTGTTCACGGTCAAGGAGACGGTATACGCCACATCCCACAAAGCAGGATTGCCTCCATTTGGACCGCCAGCCGGCGGGCCGGCGCTCTGCTTCTCGGAATACCCGGCTGGGTAAGCATATTCGGTGCCGGATCGGCCCACAGCGTAAGCAGCGTCCGCCTCGCCTGAGTCGAGATAGGAGTACAGGTATCTCCAAATCTTGTTGAAGCCGGTAGGATAGTACGCCTCCGAGGCCGCGGGGATGGTTTGGTTCAAGCTTGCGACGACACTCGTCGACTTCGCAGGGCGTGCGGGCGGAACAGTCGACAACTTTGTCACAGAGGCCAGTGATACCGATGAGAAGTTGAAGGAGGTATACGACAAGCCATGTCCGAAGGCGTAGCGCGGCGTTTTCCCATTGGCGTTCAGGTACCGGTAGTCAATGTACAGACCCTCGCTATACGTATCCTGTGCCTGCCCAAGGAACTCAAAAGTGATCAGGTCTGTACTCGAAGGATAGTCGTCCTCGGACCGAGGCATACTATAGGGCAAGTGACCCGAGGGCGAGACCTGGCCAAACAAGACCTCAGTGAGCGAGTCGCCGGCTTCCTGACCCGGGAGGTGCGCAACTAGCACGGATTTAACAGATGGCAGGTTAATCCAGGGCTCGAGGACCAATGGGCCAACGGTGTGAATTACAACGACCACATTAGAGTACTTCGCAGCGGCGGCCTGCACCAATGTATCGCCACCGTGCCACGCTGATAGACCAGACGCATCCCGGTCGCCGTGATTGTTCTCTACTGTGTACGAGTTCTCGCCCGCGTCCGAGTTGATGAAGACAATGGCAACGTCGCTGGGGCCAGGAGTAGGCACCGAGGCAGGGAACGTATTGGAAGCGTAGTAGATTACATTTTTGGCCTTACGTTTTAGGGACGAGATGGGGTCGTCGAGATAGGGGTAGTCAGCACTTCCAGAACCCCAGCCCATGCCCAAGAGCCCGCGGTTGCAGCTCTTGTCCGTACAAGAGTTGGCGCCCTGGGGATCCGTCTGCGCATCCGTGCCAAAAACGCTGATGGTCGCCGAAGTGGTAATGGGGAGGAAGGAACCGTTGTTCTTGAGCAGCGTGATAGCCTCTTGCGCCACAGCTTTCGCAACAGTCGCATGGTCCGCTTGTACATTGACGTATTGATTTACTACACAGGTGGGCGAGAATAAAGCGCTGGGATAGCAGGGACCTGTGGGATCGCGTGTGTTTGACGAGAAGTTTGGGGGCGGATAGTCTTGATCCTGACCCATCTTGTACCAAGTAGCCACAATGCGGGTAGCCATGTCATTAATGCGGTCCATGGGTACGGAGCCATTGAGGGCAGAGCGAGTTAACTCATACATCCAGTAGCTTGTGCCCAAGACGATGGGGATCATAGTGTCGCCAGGCATGTTCATGTCCAGGCCAGCTAAGGCGGACGGCACACCGGAGAGATGGGCGAGCCAGTCAGTCATAACAATACCCTGGAAGCCGAGCTCATCTTTCACGAGTCCATTGATGAGATATGCGTTCTGCGAAGCAGCGGAGCCATTTACTCCGTTGTAAGAGGTCATGACAGCACCAGTTCCAGCATGGATGGCTTCAGCGAAGGGCCACAGATAAAGCTCATGCAGGGTGCGGTCGTCGATGTTGGCACTATATCCCTCTTGGATGACACTATACATCCGATACTCTTCCTGCTCGTTTCCGATGGCATGTTTCAGCGTAGCGATGACACCTTGCTCCTGGACGCCTTTGATGGTCTGGGCGCCAGCAATACCCTGAAGCACCGGATCTGAGCCGAAGCCTTCCCAATTTCGTCCACCTCTGGGTTTTCTCCCTAGAGGACCGACTGAGGGGCCCAAGTAAAAGTTTGCGCCCTTGCCTTTGAATTCTTGGCCGAGAGCAACACCTCTCTCGTACATCAGATCCTTGTTCCATGTTGCGCCAGTGGTGATGCCAGCAGGGAAGGCGGTAATATTGTCTGTCGTGCGCACACCCAAAGGACCATCTTGAAGGCATAGCTGAGGAAATCCCAGACGGAGTGCACTGCCTGTATTTCCGACACATGGTCTGTGAAATTTTAGTAAAGGCAATGTCAATGGATTTTAGTCATGGTGCTTCATACCCCATAAAGAATCCGGTGCCGCTGGTGATGTTGGTCTTCTCCGCCAGAGTCATCCGCGATACCAGGTCAGCCGCCTTTTCATATGCGTCTGCCCAGTCATCGGCCCATCCGCCATAGGGTGCAGGATAGTATGGTGCAGCAACGTATCCGGCAGGCACCGCATCCCGGGGCTGGAGTACGGCACAGGAAGACAAGCTGACGGTATTGGATAAAGCAAGCAATGACAACACACGGACCCCCAAAGGGGCTCTGAAGTCAAAAAAGACCATGACTGCGTCGTCAGATCGTGACGCGGATAAGAATATAAGGCTAGCAAGTCTGGTGGGAAAAGCACCACATTTTAGTGCAGAAGAGGAACTCCGCGGCTTTATGAATCTAAAAGCAGCGTCCTCGTGGGCAAGTACAGTATAGAGGCTTGCTGCGCTAAGTGAAAGAGCAACCACAGCACATCATGCTCTTCAGGCACACCGCTGTGCCCATTGGCGGAACCAGAATCAGTATAATGGAACCGATGCGCTAGAGATTATGTCTATGCGTTGGCGTGACGAGAAATGATACCATAAATCAAGCAAAGTACACCCAAGGCGGATGATGCGGCAGGGAGGGCAGAGTCTCGGCGAGCTTGCCAATGTTTATCACTCTCTCCCACGACGAGCAAACGTTCTTCATTGTGCTTTAAAAAAGGGCAAAATGTCTGCATGTGAAAGGGTGAAGCGGGCTTAGCTTAGCGCATCTTGCAGATCTTCATTGCGAGCGTCGTGTTCGGAAAGGGGAAGGTGGGAATCAAGCTGCAGAATCAACTCTAAGCGAACCATCCTATTGGATATCACAGAGGTTGGAGAGATCTGATGGCCAGAAAATCAATCGTCCCTAATAATTCCAACCGAGCTATACACAGAATATCGTTGACCTACACTAGCTATGATGACAGTAATACGCGGTACATCACCGACTGGGTCGGGTTTCCTGGCGCGGTCTCTCAAGAGCCCACTTCCGTAGCCGTTCAACATCGTCCTTACAATCCTCCTGAGGCACAACTTCAGGACGCCACAACCGTCTTTTTTCAGTGTATCGGATATTTCCCCGGCAATTCCAGGCAGCCAGTCGCCTGTGTGATTCTCATCTAGCAGAGCTAAATCTTGAATCTACATCGATGTGCATTCTCCGCGGCCTAAATTATAGATAGGAGAATGAGATTATTGGCGGGCCAAGGCAACCACCACGCACCCACGGTGATGCGTCTCCTCGCGAGAAGATAAAACAAACTTCGCGGGAGAGATTTCATCTCAGAAACTAGTCTCCGGATGTCAACCGCAAGAAGAGAACGAAATGTACGTACGACGATAAGCAAGGTCCTGCTGGGACCTTCCTTCGACGCGATAGCTCACAACCGCACGTGTCACTAAGCAGAACCAGGGAAACAGGATGTAATAGCACGAGATGTTGACAGTTGTTCGCGGCTTTTACGTACGAGTACAGTAGGACTGTGCAACATAATGTTACTCTTCAAGGCTCCGAGCGTATGCGCCCAAAGGTTGTGAACTAGCCTAACGTATTTGATCAGGGCTGATGTTACACTGCAGCTTGTCGTGTGATCAAACCACGCACTATTCGCAGTGCGCCAATGAAGCACTGAAGACTTAGTGTAGTAATAATCGAGCAGGATCGTGATTGCAGAGCGACTTCGCAGCAAAGTTGGCATTTCCTGGATTCATGTCCAGGTCGTAGTCTAAGGAAAGGAATAGATGAGAGCTCGTTAGAATAGACCCTTGTTCACAGAAAACGTGGCCGGCAGTCAGTTAACCCGAGTGGGGAAATAGCCGAACGCTTTGCTGAAGCGACGGTTAGGCGGATAGTGTAACCGCTTAATGGAACCTCTTCAGCGCGGCCTACGTACTACTTACTGTATGTAAATGGAAAGTGCCTTTAGACCCGCCCGCCATGCCTCACTGGCGTCTTCGAACCCCAGAGCCTACGTAGTACCCAGCGAAAGGACGCGCTGGCTCCCCCCACTGCAGCACTCATTATAAAATGACAGATAACTCATGTAGTCCGTTTGAATCGAACGCTTCCAGAACACGAAATGAAGCTCAATGAATGTGGAGTGGAACATGGGGACCTTGACAAAACCGTGGGAGCCACTTGGTACCTAGCTCTCAACAAATTTGGATGGAGACTGAAGCTCGCTAAAAAAGACAAAACGCCAACCGAGGTGCCAAGCATACCCCACAATTCTAGCGTACTGTGTCTGCGGTGTCTTGCAGAAGCGACTGTATTAACCTAGCGGATTACCAGCAAGCCAAGGCTAGAATTGTGTTCAGCGTGCTCTTCCATCACCTTGAAAACAGAAAAAGGCAATATCGAGGATTATCATGCCTGGAATAGATCTGTCCCCGACACTAACTTCAGACTTTGCTAAAATCCAACGGGTCACACTGACTTACAAGTTCACCGCCAGCCTAGGATTGGGGTTAAAGCCATCCCCAAAAAGGCATCCGTGTCATGCGGGCTGAATTCGAGCGCAGCGAAACCCGAGATTGTGGTGTCTGTCAATCGCTGCACGCCGCCGTCGTGATCTTTGGCGAGCGAGGGAGTAACTCTCGGACTTTCTCACTGATGCTGATATCTCCAACCGTAAGACCGCTGCTGCAACAGGATGGCCGTTGGGCATATCACGTTGCCGGCAATCTGCGCAATTACACAAATGTAGGGACTATGCAAAGCTACGTAATCTCACAGACATGCAGGCACTCCTACGGTCGATCGTTGCGGCAAAGACTTTTCGGAACTATTCTCCGTACATTAGCCCTCCCCATATTTAATGTCTGAGTATTATGATTGCAGTTGCTTATCACGAAACCGCGCGATTTACATACAGTAGCAACGGCGATATATTATTCACTGAACAAACCCGCATTATCAGTTTTGTCATTGAATTTAGCGTAGTTCTATGCACGCGATGATGGCAGCGCCGTACATTCCTTGACTAGCACTTGTGAGCTGGAACAAGGATAATAGCCAAGGATCTAAGGAATGACAAATTCTTCCGCTTACTATGTATGTAGATCCCCTCACTGCATTGCCAGTCTCCTGCCTCTTTTTTTTCTTCATAGCCTACATACCACGGACCCTAATCGGAAACCGTGCGCCTAGAGCTGACAATCGTCGCTTTCAGCTGGTGCTCAGCTACTCCTTCTTTTACATTTGGCAGCAATTTAAGATCCTCTCAATGCAGTGCCTTCCTCACTTATCAGTTGTATATGTGTCGATCTTGTGTGCTCCAAGGCGATACCCGGTCACACACACAAAGTGATGGGCACTCAGCGCGTACCATGTGTGCCACCTACGTCTGTCAGTGCCTTTTCCAATAGATGTCCATTCGAGGTCCGCCGCGGTCCGCAAATAGTTTTCCGCAAATGTATATGTTCTCCACTATTAGGTTGTTGAATACAAGCCCCCAGAATCTGGGGAAGCGCAGAACTCAAATTCAATTCCCTGTTCATCACCTCTTTGACGGAGGCTCGGAACCTGATTTGTGACCATTACCGCTAGCAGTGTGACATGGCTTTCAGGTAACACTGTCCTCTGCCCAATTGATGGGATCTGTACTGTCTAGAAACGGCATCTTCGCCGAACTATGACACCCAGTGACTTGTGGGGGCCGTAGTGGGCGCTTTATCAATGCCACGAGGGTTCTTGGGTGTGGCTGCAATACAAGGATGGACCTCCTCACCTTGCGGATCGCCAACAAGATGACTACTATGGTAACTGCCGCAGGCCCCACTACACCATTTCTGTCGACCAATTTGGCAGTGTGCTCTAAGCCACCAGATCCGCGAGGGAACGCTTTTGGAGATTCGAGATGAAGGAGTAATGCGCGCGCGCTGTGTGATATCCGGTGCGCCGGTCATGCGGCTGCCATCCATTTTAGCTGAATATGCAGGTTCGGTCTGCCTACCGCTCAGATAACCATTCTCAGGAACGCGTATCCAGCCATCCTCTAGGCTCAAGCTAGCCATAGAACTTTCCTCCCCGAACCCATGTCTGAGCCCCAGGGACCTGGCGGGGATAGATGAATTTACTCCAAAGAGACAAGGAAATTTCCGCAATGGTGGGCGGCCGACCCTCCCCAATCGTGAAGAATATCGTCAAGAATTTTTTGGCTATATAGCCTCCGGGCGCTCGCGATAGTTGAGTGATAAGATCGTCGTACCGTACCTCATTCGCTACTCAGCTCATCAAAGGAGGGCCCTTGTCTCTCTTTCTCCCACAGCTTGTCGCAGCCGTCATATCTTTGGCTGCCTTGTTCCTTGCGTCGAAGGTCACCCCCCCTGTTTTCGGTCTCTCTCTGCTACGGTTCAAGATGAAGTCATTCACTTGGTCTCTCATCTCGAGCTTGGCTCTTTCCGTCGCTGCAGGTCCCATCCCGGATGAAATGAAGTTGTACTTGGACAAACGAGGTATGTTGCCTTGGATCGTACTTCCTGTATCGAGTGAAACATAGGCTTACCCACATTAGCAACTACTGTTACTGCCGCCCAAGTTACCAAGTTGGACTTCTACGCCGAATACGCTGCTGCCTCATACTGCAACAGTGAAGTTGCCGTCGGTTCGGTTGTGACCTGTATCGACGAGGCCTGCCCAGACGTCACCTCCAACGGCGCTGTGGTGACGGCGACTTTTGCGTAAGCACTGGACGAAAGAATTATACACGATGCCCGTGCTGACTGTGAAACAGTGGAGATGCTACTGATATCCAAGGCTTCGTGTCTACCGATGCCACAGCTAAGGTGATTGTGGTGTCGTTCCGTGGCTCTCACTCTGTTCGCAACTGGATCACGAAGTAAGTGTCAGAACCCTGAATCACGCCAGGCCCGTACACTAACAGCTTGCCAGCCTGGTCTTCGTCCAAGAACTATGTGACATCACCACCGGGTGTCTCCTCCATACCGGTTTTTACGCCGCTTGGCTCGAGGTTGCTTCTGCTGTCACTGCTGCCGTCGCCTCCGCTGCCAAGGCCAACCCTACCTACAGCATCGTTTTCACTGGCCACTCCCTTGGTGGCGCCATCGCAACCGTTGGTGGCGCCTACGCCCGCAAGGCCGGCTACGCGATCGACATCTACGGCTACGGCAGCCCCCGTGTCGGCAACAAGGCCTTCGTCGCCTATGTGACCGACCAAGCCGGCGCCGAATACCGCGTCACCCACCTGGACGACCCGGTCCCCCGTCTGCCTCCCATCATTCTCAACTACCGCCACACCTCCCCCGAGTACTGGTTGTCAAACGGGGCGGCAACCACCACGGACTACACCGCTAGCGACGTCAAAGTCTGCGAGGGTTATTCCAACTTGGCTTGCAACGCCGGTACTCTCGGCTTCGACACGGATGCCCACAGTTATTACTTCGAGGCCATCAGCGGATGCAGCCCTGATGGCACACCCCTGAAGAGGAGGGAAGACAGCGGCGACATGTCGGACGAGGATATCGAGGCCCAACTCAATGATTATGTTGCGCAAGACGCCACCTACGTCGCCACCAACCTTACAAATGATGTCTGGGCCTAGTCAGCAGACATCGTGGGGGCGGTATTCCTGGCGGGAAAATGTTGTTTGTAATGAGCATGGTAGCCGGCGTTCAGGTGTTTGCAATTACAGTGGAGGCGACGCAGTTATATAGAATTCTGAATGCCTACCCTAATGTCTAAGGTGCTTAACCGCAGAATTTGACAATGCTCCATCCCAGCTGCCACGGCTTCTCTTCGTTGACCCCTTTCTTGCTAGCTCACGCTCGATCATTGGTAGCAGAATCTGATGGATGTACTCAGGACAACCCTTTGACACGGCAGAAGCTATTTGTCTCAACTCCTCTTCCAGTCCCGAGCAGTGTATCACCAATATCGTAACTACAGACTGGATAAAATTAGCGCGCCCCGGATCTGCCGCAAGTCTTGATAAAAGTGTCTCCAACTCTGTACAAAACGAAGTCAATACTGATTCGTCCGGGCGTTCTCGAGCAAGGTTACCAAACGCCTTCTGGTCATCTGTTTTCGGATCCAACCTGAAGTCCGACCCTCTACTCAAGGCTGAAGGAACCCCGAGGCTCGCACCGGCACGCAGGAATGCGCCCAACGTCCTGAGGTAGCCCTCGTAACACTCGGGGCCCAGGAATTGAGACAGCGAAATACCCAAAAAGTGCGAGAAAGCCGTGTGAGCTCCAATAGGCCGATCTGGTAGCAGACTCGCATTGGAGTCGGCACCGTGAGACAACAGAAGATCAAATATGCCGTTGCTAAGCGTGTCGTTGAAGCGTATGGCAGGGAAGTTGCAAGGCACCGTCAGCATGTTAAAGACGGACATGACGTCCCGCGCGAAGAGGACCCATGGAGAAGGGGTTCCTGAGGCACTATTCGAGATGCCTGTTGATCTGTCGCGCGTCGTGTTGTTAGGATTTTCCTCATATCGAAGCAGGATGTCCAGAACTGCTGGCACAGGGGCAGGACTCTCTCCACTGCTTAGTGACATAGGCATGAGTGCAGAGTAGAACGGAGGCTCGTCGAACACATCAAAGAAGCCAGCTTCTTCTCGTAGCCTCTGCTTGATAAACGGAGTCAAGTTATGTCGGAGAAGCTCCTCGCGAAAAAGCAATCTGGAATCGCAGCCTTCAGCATTGGGGCCACGCAGAGTAACATGGCCGCTGCGGATCATTTGGTCCACAGACTTTTCGAAAGCTCCCAAAAGTGCCAGGAGTTCTGGAGACTCGTTCGACTTCAGTGCCTCTGACGTGTACGTCAGGGCTTGGTTCAGATGCGAGGTAAAGGGGCCGGAGTTCCGGCCCTGGCCTAACCTGACAACTCCCGCTATGATCGAGTTTTCGAAACTTGTAGTTTTCAGGAAACCGAGATATGCGGCAGCGATGGCGATATAGCCATTATACCCTGCCGGGAGCTTTCCTCTAAGGTATTCGCCCATGTCTTTTGTTAGCACGAAGTCCTTGACCGTCCGGTGGAGAAATTCAAATCGCTGGTTTACAAGCTTGAGAAGACCCTTTGTTTTGTCACTTACGCTGCGAGTCGTGTTCTCCCTCTGCTTTGACCGCTCTTCCCACGATGTGGCTTGGATCGGACAATGGTGTGCATAGTCACGGCTTTCAAACTCCTTCTCGAGCATCCAATAAAGATCGATGTGGAGTGGTTCTAGCGCATTAGAAGCGGCCTGTAGGATGCCCGCCATCTTTGGGTGGCTAACTTTGTCTACACTCTCGAGCATTGTCCTGAATAGTTGCTCCAAGTCGCTCGGTAGACCCCTGAGGCGGTTGCGCAAATCGGTAACAGTAGCACCCTTAGACACGGCCTCACGTAAGGACTTTGTGACGAAAAAAGCCCAAAGAAACACACCATCTGCCCCAGTGGCGATTTGTTGGCAAATTTCGTCTCTCTCCTCATCGGAAATTTCAGAGTCCTTGTCGTCCGGCCACTGTAATTGGTCAATCACAAACTGCAGGATATCGTCTTTAGTAAGCTCGTGGATGTCTATCCGTTTCTTGTCATCGGTTCCGAACCTTTCTTCGAAAACCGGCCACGGACGACTGGAAAGACATATCTTGATATGAGAAGAGCTGGCCATGTCGTATAATATGTCGCACAGCTCTGAATGGTCACTATCATATTCGTCGAGTCCGTCAATGAAGAAGCACAGTTTCAGAGGAAATTCTGGCGTGGTCGCCAATGCCCGCAGCGCAACACCAAGTTCTGTCACGGACCATGGCTCAGCTGCTTCTTGCCAATTCCCCTTCCTGGCGGCGGCCCACCGGCTGGGGCAGATAAGTCGGACGACTGCGGGTTGCTTGTGAAATGTGTCGAACAACAAAGACTGGAACAAGCCCTGCCAAGACTTCTGGATTGGCGTGCCTGCAATCCAGAAGAAGTGTGCTGCGATAGCGAGCTTGTCCGTCGAGCCTGCCCAGGATGACAGCAGCTCTTTTGTTTGTTTGTGGCTGGATATAAACTTCATGAAAGTTGATTTTCCAGAACCCGGCTTGCCTGAGACCCAGAACGTACCATTACCAGAGCGAAACCAATCGGCAAGCTGAGAGTCGAACGCCCAACGAAACGTGTCCTTGTGCGCTTGAGGGACAGAGTCATGGCGAACAGGTCTGCTATCGTAATTCAGGCTGGCAACAATTCTATCCACGATGATGTGATCTTCTACATCCAATCGGGTCATTAGGGACTGAATTGTACTTATATCGTCAGGAGAAAAGGACGCTACTACGGATCGTCTCTCGAGACGTGCTGAGATTCTACTCAATTCTGCTTGTAGACTTGCCAGATCCTGAGCCATTGAATCAACTCGAGATTCATGTTCCGGCCTAGTGTATCGGGAGTCACCTTTTAGTGAATCTACAATACCTTCAATTTCAATAATCCGCGAACTAGCATAAGTGGTCAGTATTGTTCGCGTGTAGTTCATTTGATTGTAACTGGTCGCATACCCTACGACGGAGCTGACATAAACCGTGACCACTTTAGAAAGATGCTCGATTTTATCTTGTGGCAGCCTGGAAAAAACCGAGGATCGGAACGCAGCTTCCATGTCCTCTAAGAGATTCAATTGCCCACCGCTTTCTATGCGCTCTTTGACATTTCTGAGTTGTTCCAACAATATGCGAATGTCTCCAAGACAGGAAGCGGCGGCCTCTTCGAATAATGAAGATGCGGCGAGGTCGTGCTCCCCCACTCGGGCACCCACCAGCTTCGCGGCACTTGAAAGGGTACTCTCCAGTTCTCTCAGTCTTTCTGAGATATGAGTTGCGTCAAATAGCGGTATAGAACGATTGCCGTAGGATTTCGTCGAGGGCGATAAAAGCTCTGTCCCGAGCTGGGCGAATGAGAGGATAGCTCCTGCGACACTGAGAACTGCCACAGCGTCCATTCTGAGTGCCGTAGAGCCGGAGCTGAGATCGACGCGAACAGAACAAATGGTGTAAAGAAACTAGTGGGTGCCCCTCCTAGAACTCCTGGAGATTTATTGGAAAGAAAACAGCGGAAGATACTCGCGGATGCAGAGGCCATATACCCTGGGTAGGCCGGGGTAGACAGACAGGCCCCTGTATCTTACCTGCAGCCTTCAAAGTCCCCTCATGCAGCCGTCGCGTATCCCAGTCGGCATAGCAGCGAGTGGGGGTATTCTCTCCGGCTTCCCGGCTTACGAGCCTCCCGGGCTGTATATTGAGCGGCCCGGCCTCGAGATCTTCCTCACAGCCTCATGGATACCTAGGCTTATGGTATTCTTTACAGGAACTTTTGACCTCACCGGTAACTTGCCGGAATGATCACTAGTAGACTAACAAGTTGTATTGTCCGAGGAAATGTTACGTCTTTGGAAGAAGTTCTTCCGTCACTTCCGATGATAAGCATGATATATGACCGCTTCAAGCAGAAGAAGATAAGTCAGCCAGGTGATTTATGTCTTTGAGCTGACCGCTTCCCGGCTGGATCCGAATTGTCTTTTTTCTTTATTTCCATGGTTATATCCTGCTACCTATTAAACAACGTACTCAATCCTTTCGCAGCGATTCCAGTCAATGCTCCCTATGTATACTCGTCTAATTGCTTAGACATGATCCCCAATCGAAACAATTAGCTCGCTGATTCCTTCCATTTCACGTCCGATGAGACAGTGATGCCGCGACGAGGATTGATTGAAAATGAGCGAATGGACTGGAATGATATATCCGAGTTGCCTATGGAGCAGATCCCTGTTCGATTGACCTTGGGAGATTCTTCATCGGTCACTACCAAAGTCTCGGGGTCTCGAGGAACAGCGGGTAAAACTATCGATCCGCCATCGCCCGTCGGACGGGCCATGAAATCGCCTATACTTGTTGTCAAATCAAAACCAGGCCAATTCTACTAATACGACACTGATCACCAAGGTTCAACGACATACGTAGCGAGCATGGAGACTACAGAAACACACCACGAGCATCCCACTATGTACGCGAAGACGCAAAGCTTTAGCTACCAGAAGAGTACAGGGATATCTGTGAGTCTACTGAAGGATATATACTATCCAATTGTATGTGCATCCCCCGACCGCCCCGCCCTTCTGCCTTGATCGTATGCCCCCGACACGTACAAAGAGGACAACCGATTCACAAACATTTGTCTGAATAACAACCAACGGTCGAAACGCTCTCGATATCAAAGAGAGAAGCGGGACCCCCGTCCGGCTGAGCTGGAGGGAGGTGGAATGTCAGCCGTGTTCGACATGTCTTGAAGCACTCGATATCAAACATGTGTGTCTGCTTACGCTGTGGTGTGGGGCTGGCAACGGCGAGGGCACCGGTGGTTCCCATGAGAAGTGCAGGGATCCAAGGCTTCATGATTCGAATCTGGTCCAGTGGTAGGTGTGTGCGGTCTTGTTTGGTTTAAGAATGAGAACGAGGTTCGGGGAGCAGAGTGGTTCGGGTGTGAGCTGCTTCTGGCAGAGTTCGAGAGGATTGAGAGATGTGTGAAGTCGAAAGCTGCCCCTTCTTATAGTCATGGAAGCGCCAATTTCTCGCCATAGGTGTTCGACTCTTGAGCCGCCCGTCCGAGGCAGGTTCCTCAGTCCTGCGGGGGGATCGCACCCCTCGAGCTGTATCAGATCTCGATGCCCTCATCCCACCCTTTTCTCTTGCATGGTATACCGTAGATGGGGTATGATATGATAAGAGTTTCATCATCGTGTGCTCGCGAGCGCTCATCCTTGCATTCTATCTGGTTGACCTAGTGGCATCGTCCTACTCGCAATTTTAGGGCAGCCACTCGGATGACCGCCGCTTTCCAAGGACCTCGAGGCGACTTGAGCAGCGAGACAGGCTTCCACATCCTGCAACCGAGAAATCGAGAGACTACGCTGCCCTATGATGGCAGCCATCCTCACTCATATTACTTGCCGCGTGAGAAGTTGAAACACCATGCCACTGCCCGCCATCGCTGCCCTATCCAAGGCTGCGAAATACTATTCCCCGACGTTCAAAATGATGTCTCCTGTATTTGGAATTCTGCAAACTCGGACCGAGCTTTGAGGGTGTCGTTGGGACCTGGCCACTAAAGTGTCTCGGATAAGGAATCAAGAAAAGTCATGAACATCAACTCGGTGCAAGAGCCACTGATGGAAATTATGATACAAGTAATGTCCTTCCCTTACGGGCGAAGGGGCTGCAGGGCATCGCATGGCTACCAGCTTGTCGGGACAAGCTATAGTTTTTCTTCTCTTCCTCCTCTTTTTCTTTTGGCTTAGAAATGTTGGCATCAATGTTCACCATGATGATGATGCACAGGGTATCCGTCATGTTGCGTCGCCAAAACTCTATCAATCTACTTATCAAGCCAGACAGCAACAAACGCCGCATGTACGCGCTAAGGGGTTTCACCTGCTTTTTTCCCCAAGGTGCTGTGCCTCATCTGGCATTGTCTCGATGCTCCTGTCATGTTGACCCGACTGCGACGAGCTGAAAGCAAGTGACGACGTCATTCGTGGTGGTATTTCCATTCGGTAGAGAGCAACATTTGAGTGACGTGCGTGGCGATATATCCTGTAAATGTTGCACAGCACACGTACAAGCTATGGTTTGGAATATATTATATTTTTGGCACATCATAGTCTCATGCCTACACAAGGGCAGGTGCCAAGCCATTGCCTATTCCTTAGGAAGAACCAGCTTGGTAAAAGACGCCTGTCTTCAGCTCGACTCATTATCAACCTAATGCCCACAAGACGTGCTCGGTCGTCGTCCTGACCGGGTTCGCCTCGGACAGAGCAACCAGCTTGTCGCGTCGCCAAGAACCACACACAGCATCGGGTCAGGTTTACCGATCCATCGGGCCGCCAATAGAAAGTCTCAGATTGATCACGACCAGAGACACATCCCTTGCTTCGTAAATATTTTTTGGAATTAATGTTGTACGCCAAATCCGCACTATAATTACAATATCAATGGCTAATTTCTTATTCTTTTTGCGATCTATTGGTCAGCGATCATAAACCCTGGCCATGTCATAGGATGGGGAAATTGCTACATGGCGACCTCAAGAAGAAGATATGACAAAAACATATGCAGTATTATTGTTGGCGACGACGGGTCGAGGATTCCAACTTCCGGAATTCGCTTGCTTCCAAATGCTTCAGCAGCTTCCTAGACGTGACTAGACCCGAACCAAAAGCCTACAGTCGACACGACCAACCTCCGTCGGATCCCGGTCAATGGGTGGCTTGTCGCAACAACAACGCAATCAAGAACAATCCCGAACACCAAGTGCCGGAATCTTCCTTGTTTTAACCTACGTCAGACCATGCCAGCAGTGCAGACAGGTTGGACAGCCCTGTGACTACTAGCGACGAGGCAACGTTGAACTCCTCGTTGTCTCCCACTTGTTATTCTCGAGAAAAATACAAGGCAGCAGACAGATGGCCGAAATCAGTCTCAGAACATTCCCTTGACTGCATTGGAGTCCTATCATATTACGCCCACAGAACGAAGGGTATCATTTGCTCATCCATAACACATACTGTATAAAGAGCTACTTCTTCACCCATGGAGTTGTGCTATTGCTCAGAGAGGACCATACGCTTCGTAAGATCGTCTTGTACCCACTGGACAACCGTCTCGCCCACATCACCCACCAACTTCTCGTAGTGTGGGCCGGGAACAAAAAGTACAGTGTGGGCTGCAACTTCATCGACGTCTTGCATAAAGACTTCAACCCATTTCGGATCCATCTCTCCATTGACTCTAGACGGGCGGTTGCAAAACTTTCTCTTCTTGGGCGGCTTCTCTGGCTTCTTTGCTTTCTCTGGTTTGGGAGACTTGGCCGGACTTTTTTCCCTAGTCTTGGTTTTCTCTTTCTTCTTCTCCTTGCCATTCCCTTCAACTTTCCCTCTCGAGCTACTTGAAGTAGAATTATTGGACGGGGTGTGCTGCAAGGTATTCGGAATTGGTGGTGCTTGCCGCGAAGGAGCGGGCATAGCATTTGCCACCTCCCAACCCTCATCTTTGTCTGCCTCTGCCCCTTTACTAGCGCTGCTCAAGTTCATCGGATCTGGAACTTGGACAAGCGTGGCGTCGCCGCTCGTGCCATCAAACCCAGGCGATGATGGCCTACTAGAGCTCGGTGTAAAATAAGCATCCGAACGGGTTTGTAGACTGCGTATAGACGTGTCATCGGCACCATCAACACCTCGATGCTCAATTGGATCATGTTCCCCGGGAGTGTCCCATGACTCTATCTCCTTGCCCTTCTGCGAGTCCGAGTCATGGCGATCTTCGCGGTGATCTGCCATAGAAGTCCTGGGAGTGGATGGCTCACTATGCTTGCCACTCCCAGCTGACATGTAATCCTGCGCCTGCCCAGGTTCCCCAATTCCATCAGACTTTGGAGTCTTTGGAGTCTTGGGAGGTTTCGGCTGCTTTGGATAGCCATAGCAGACTGTATAGTATTGAATGAAGCGAACTCGCGCGGGGACATGGGGCATTCCATGATATTTATAATCGTCAATATCTTCAAGTTTGCGCAGAGTCTCATACCGCAACTTCAAGCCATTATAGTCCATCAAACAGCTCCCAAACTCCATGTGCGACGCTATATGATTGGTAGCTGCATCTACCAGTCCTTCCGAGTTGTGTTTTGTGGCGAAATGGACGATGTTTTTCCACCACCCACGGTCCTTTTGGCGCACATCATTTGCGAAGTCCGGGTTATAGTTTGGGTCGATTGTTAGTTTTTGGACCAGGCGCCCAATGTCAGGATCCGGAGTATCTGGAGGGCCAGGCTCCTGTGGGCGGTTCCCGGGAGCTATCTCATCCGCGCCGCCAGCTGGGACAGGCGTTGGCGGATCGGGCTTCTTCTTGAAGAGACTGGCAATTCCAGACTTGATTATCCCTGGATGAAGCCCAAGTAAAGGGGCATCTAGGTTTACTGTGCCAAGGATCCGGTGCTGAAAGAACCTGACATCAGCTCGATTGCGAGTGGGCTGTTTTCGGGTGTTAGCGACCGTGTCTCACAGTAGACGGAAGCATAAACTTGCCATCAAGACTACTTCTGCGGAGAGAAGTCCACCCATGGAGTGTCCGAGAAGAACAACGTCCGTCTTGTGAGACTCGTGCGCTTCAAGCCATCTGCTGAAGTTGTCCCGCGCCACCTCAATCGCTTTGTAGGTTTTATACCGTGGGTATACCTTGGTCGTTATGGTGTGAGACTCGCTGAGCTGCAACTTGAGACAATGGTGTAAATGCAATGGAAAGTTCTTAAACGAATCATCTTTGCCCATGAACCCATGGATATAGACAAGCAGCAGGATGCGCTTGTCGCTCTGCTCGGGATCCGACAGCCCAAGTGAGGGCGCCGGGGAAGGACTTGGGTCATTGGGGCTGATGGCAGGCCCACGATTGAATCCTGCTCTCCCTACTGGCCTTGGGATGACCAGCGGGGTGCGATTCTCAGTCGGTGGCGCCATGATGTGAAGTAATGCCTAGTCTTTGTGCTGAATACAATGTGACACTCAGCTGATGGAGGGGTTGATGCAGACCCCAGCCAAGGCCGTGATGTCAGAGGTAGATAGATGGGTTTGCAGGGAAGAAGAGCAGATTTAGGTGTTCATTTCGGTGATGCAAACGAGAGAGTCTAGGAAGCAGAAGATATCATGATAGACATGTTGCAACAAAGAGTCAAAGTGTGTGTGCATGAAGGGAGAGATTGAACCCACGATCCACGATCCACGATCCACCCAAGTTGAGCGCTTGGAGTCGTTGGTTCCCTCTGTTGTCAACGTTGAGTTAGGTAGTGGTTAAAGTGCGGGCAGGTGGGAGAGCTGCTGCGAGCACTAAAGGTTAGGTAGGGTGGTCAAGGTGGTAGGCTCCTCTTTCCTGCTGAAGATCCCAGGGTTAAACTCCGAGATCAGGCTTTGGGACCTCGCTTCCCAGTTGTCTGCTCGCGTCGATCTTGGCTTGGCGGTCTGCATGACTGACTATCTCGTTCTTTCAGGCTTGCGACGGCACATGCTATTCACGAAATGGCAAATGGCGCGGCATCCCCAGGCCATAGATACTACTGTGATCGTGCATGATTCCAAACCGAAGAACAGAGTCTGTTCCGCAAGACTCCCGTGTTCTGTCTTCCGCCTTGAACGTCTACTTCTCCAACAAGCCACAGGAAATGGGAGCATGTGTTTCTCAGCCGAGGGTTGCAAATCGGTAGAAAGGCGACAAAAGGCTTAGTAATTCTTTTTATTCATGTAATAGCAAAGAATATGTACAACGTGCCCAGGACGACTCTCGCTTGGTCTTCCTTGCCCATACACAAGGAGGGACCACCAAGACTGCCTGGTGCAGTTGCTGCTTTTGGATTCTGACGAAATTGGAATCCCCCAACGCCTTGCTAAACTCAGTAATGCAAAAAGGACATGAACCGTTGCGCTATGAAAGGGGTACTGCGCCCCCCTCTCACTTTCTAAGTCAGTCATCAAAATAAATACAAAATACAACGCGCCCCCCTTCCATTATCGCTGAGATTGTTTGGAGCCCGTTCCTCGGACTGGGTATCATGAACCACCTTATCGTACCGCCTGGCGTATGCCTGCGCCCAATGACGAGACGATGCCGGAATTCTGTGAACAAAAGGTCAGCCAAGAGAACTAGAGAAGGATTGATGAGCTGAGCTCACCTGTTTTCTCCGCTTCTTTGCCGACCGGTCGTCACCGTCTCCCGTCGAGTAGCCAGTCTCTGCACCTTGATCGTCATCAGGGAAGCCGTCGCTGTACCCCTCAAAACTGCTGTCCTGATAACTTCGCTTCTTGCCGAGCCGTCGGTTGCGATCTGCTTGCGGCACTTGAAGCTTGTTTGGCTTTACCGTACTTGCGCCTATTGCTGCTACTGCCGCCGGAGTGCTGGGTGCAGCTTGCTTCGAGACGTCATCCTTGGCCTTCTTAGCAACACCAGGTGCTAGATCGCCAAGAACGGAACTGTCCCAGATCTGCTTCGAGACGGGACCTTTGGCCATGGTCATTGCTCGCGACAGGCTGTTCAAGACCTGATCTGAAAAGCCCTTCTGGATCTCCTTGCCCATGACCTCGTGAACATACCAACCGTCGTCGGGTGCGGTGACCATGTGCTTGAAGCCCTCGGGGTCATCAGATTCCTTGCGTACGGGGTCGAAGGAGCCGCTGATACCAAGGCTCTTGATCTGGCCCTTGAAGGTCTTTCTGAGGGCGTTCTTCTCGCCATTCGGCTTTGTCCGTGCAACCTCGGCAACAATGTCGGCCAGGCCGAATCTCTCAAAGAGGTCATCTGAAGTGCGAGGAGAAGCGGCAGAACGGGCTAGAGAGCAGCAGTGTCAACCAAAAAGTTCTATCACACGTTGGGGGTGGATTTTTTCCTTTTTAATTATGAAATGTAATCATGAAGAAAGAAAAACATCACATGGTGGCACCGATCGTCAATGGAGTGCAGCAGGAGCGGTGGCACACATGGTTGGAGTAGAGGGATGCCTTACGAGTTCTCAAGAGAAGGTATTTGGGGCCGACATCCAAATGTAGGTTTTCAATACCCAGTCTGCGAGGATCCTCGAGGTGTGTTTTCTTGTGCTCTTGGTCGCCCATGTCGTCGAGTTGACGCTTGCGCTTGTTGGGCGAGTCGGCGTCAGTCATGTTGATATCGTGAGAGGAGTCGCAGGCGTTGACGCTGTGGGCCGGCGTCGGCAGAGATGTGGTAGTAACTGATGTCATGGAGCTATTCATACTAGATAGCAGGTCCGCAGTGGATGGGGAGAACTGCGAAGGGCTCTGAGGCGTCTGTGGATTGAATGACATTGTCGCCATGGGATTATATGAGAGAGAATGTGTGCCTTGCTTGCGTTGTGGGTGCGTCGAGGGGTGGCGTGAGCACTGCGAGTGAGAAACAAGGAGAGGGAAAAAGCTTGTGATGCTGCCAGGGACGCTTCTGGCAAGGCAAGACGATACAAGACAAGAGTGGAGAGCGGAGAGCGGATATCGGGCAATCGGCCTAGGGAGAGAAAAGTCGATATCGAAAGTCGACCTCGCTCTTGCTCGCTGCTCTTGCAGGAAATAGCCGGTAAAAATAGTATCGCTCGGGAGGTGCAAGTCGGCAGAATGAGCTCGAGGTGTTTTTGCAGCTGTGAGGGATGGGCGCAATGGCAGTTACGGGGTGGTCAAGGTGGTGGTGCGGTGAGTGATGTTGTGGCGCGATCTCTGGCGACCGGGAGTGGTGATGGGAAAACACCTCTGATGGCCTGCATGCACAAAATCAATTGGCCCGCGGCGGTGTTTCGAGGTGCAAAAAATCGTGCAGAGTCGTAAGAGCGTCGACAGCGAGTTTCCGAGTGCCGCTGGAGTCGTCGCTATGGTCGTTGGTCGGTAGGTTGGTCGATACCGTCAGGATTGGCGGTTGATGTTGAGGAGAGAAAGCTGACGAGTCTGACGGGGGGGCCTGAAATGCGCTTCTCTCACTGCTGGGCGTGGGCACTGGGTAGTGGGCAGTGGGCAGTGGGCACCGGGCACAAGCCAAGCTGGGCGGGTGATGGGCGATGGGGGCGGGAAAAAGCGAGAGGGGGGACCAGACACAGACACAGAGACAAAGAGAGAGAGGGAGAGAGAGAGAGGGTGAGGGAAATCAGAGGAGCTCGACAAACAAATCACACGCGGGGGTGTGCCCCTGTAAGCTTCGGAATGCCTAACCCAGGTCAGCCCACCACTGAAACTCATCTCTCAGCCCAGCTCTGGACTGTCTGGAGCGCCCGTTGCTTTTCCTGTGCCACGGTGACAATCGCTCGCCTACTACAATCACACCCACAATCACAACCACACACGTCTCTCAGCCCAAAAGGGACCCGAAAAGGGACCCAAAGGGACCTTGGTTGACTTCTTTTGGCCCACCCGCTGCTGTATCACGTTTCCATGACCAACGATCTGACAAAAGGCCTTGACTTTTTATTGTTACACAGAGCCTTTGACATCAACGTACGGTCTTGTGTTGTATTGTGTTCAACAGCAAGTTACCTTGGTCTAGACTAGACGTTGCTCTGCTACAGTATGGAGTACGGCATGGATTACTGTCGTCCCATCCCCCTCAATTAGATTCATCTCTTCCACCTGCCATGTGCATAGTTCAAAACTTTGTTCATCGTGCCATGAGCATGTTTTCTCCGTATCTATTTCCCTTGGTCTCCCCTGGTCTCCCCCGACACCGGTCAACATCGGTCAACATCGGGAGATTTGAGGGGTGTTTGTGCTTGTGCTTGTGCTTGTGCTCGTGCTCGTGCTCATGCTCGTACTTGTGCTTGTGCTTTGTGCTTTGTGCTTGGGTCTTGGGGTTTGGCACTTCGGCTCGGCCAGCGAAAGCAGCATGGTCTTGTTGAAATTCAAGTCCACCCACCCCCGCACCAAGTACCTGGGTTCGCCCAGCCATCGTAGATCATCTTCAGCGCCCAAGAAGGATCTCTGTGCGACATGCATGCCCCAGATCTTCTCCAACGGCGGCTGAACATTTTGTTTCCACGCGACTGCAGCATCAACTTTCCACCACCCATTTCGCATCTGACTGCAAACCGACAATAAGTTCGTGAAGGGTCGGATGAGTATTTGTTATGAACATGATCGCGGCAATGAGCACCGAACGCGGAAGCCTGCAGACCCATACGGCGGACTTTCCGATGGTCCATTCTACATCCCAGCCCATCGTACTATGCAGCAACCCCCCATCTGCAAGCTCTATTGGCCCAGGATTCATGAAAGATGCGCGCATCGACTCGCGACTATCAAACAGCTTACATACACAATTGCAAGTGCTTATACGACCCTCCGTGAAGCAATCCTTGTCTGCCACTTAACAAGCAACAGGACATCACTTTTATGGCACCAATATGGTATGGGGGTAAGGCAGATAAAAACGCCCCAGAGTTTCCGCGGTACTTTTGTTCGAGTTCGACAGTTGCGCACCTAGACTGGTGCAAGGAAATGAAGCCAGGCCGTGACACCCATTCCGACGACCAGCAACCACCCCTCTGATTTCAACCCAAACTTGTCCTCATTGTTCGAGTTCGATTCCGATGATGAAGATGAAGATGAGGTTGAGGGGAACTCATGTCAAGGATCTGAAGCTGACACATACCATGACTACAAACTCGAACGAGAGGGCCGGAGACACGAGCTTAACAAGGCAGACAAGCAGGAGCAAGAGGATATCGACACATACAATAAGCACGAGACTAGAACCTATGAAAATGTTTTTTTTTTCCGAATGTCAAGACTCGAACTGCGTTGGTCAAGGCTGGTGAATTAAGTCAGCGAACACCCCTCAAGTCAAGGCGCAAGCAGGTGCTGTTTTCCAACGACCTTTGCAAGGCTATCCGTACTGTGACTGTCTAAAATAACAAGCGGATATATGTTTTGGATTGTACCGTGGGTCGCAAGAGGGCTATACGCGATGACAAAAAAAAAGAAAGGCTCTTTCTGAAGAGGGCGAAGAGGACGAAGGAGGAGGACGAGAGCGTTGATGACGAGGGGGGATCAGGCACTGGTCCTGATTCAGCTTTCTAAACCTGCTTCCATGCTCTTCAAAATTAACACAGTTCCATATGATGCTACAAAGCACCAAAAGGATTAGGAGCAAGCAGAACCCAATTTGATCGTATGATGGCATCTCGGCGCCCGCCTTCACCACGTGAAAGTTGGTTCGAGCTGAATCATCCTGTGCGCGCTTATCATGATCTCCGGTACTCAGAGTGGCAGTAAGATACCTTCATAGGCAACCCCGTGGGGTTGTGTTTCATCGAAGAAGGAAGTTCGCCGTATTAAGGTTATTGAGCGGGTCCTGAATGCTAGTCTAAGAGCTTCCTATGTAGGTACGCCAGAAACATGCCAGCGAAAATGTCTAAACGATAACGCAGTCTGATAAACCTTTTCTCTATCGTCTCCACTTGCTGGCCACTTCGTGAGATGAGGTGCAGGTGTTTCAAGATTTGGTCCAACTTGACCGACCAAAATGAGTAATATTGACATGGAAATATGTACCCATAACATGTTGTGGGGCCTGGTGTAGGTCGGGATCTGCGGGATTGCTATATACACGCCCGAGACTATACTCTCGCCCTGCAATAGTCAGCTGGACCCCTCATTCCTCAGCCCTTTACAATCCTCAAGACGGAGATTGGGATCGCAGCAGACTGATGCTCGACGAGCTCGGGGGCGTATACATGTGTAACACAACTCGAGAGTTTAGTTCATCGAGTTTCTCAAGGAGTCTATCAGGGGAGGGAAAAGCTAATCCGGGGTTGCCGCCGCCGCCGCCTGATTCAGGGCTGGTGGAAGAAGCTTCGCACCGGCGACTAATAAGAGCTCGCCACAACATCTCGCGCTTGCGACACATCACAGTTGTCATTTGCTGGCCACTCACTCGCTATCGTCGCACGTCGGCGCCCAAAATTTTCAATGCTATCAAGCCGCAAACATACGATAGTTCGCGGAGCCTTGCACTTGTCTGCTTAACCACTTCCCACTTCCCACCAAGTGAAATAGGAACAAACAGGTAATACGCCATCTACTCAGCATCGGTAGTCCCGTGGAAGCGTTTGAGACGGAACGGATGGATAACATCTCTTGACTGAGGTTAGGCATATCGCATCATTATTCTCTCGTGATGTTGCAGCTGCGGAGCACATATCGGATGCCGACGTGTTGGTTCTGTAGTTCCGGAGAGTTTGTCCAGAGCAGCAGGCCTTAGTAAGTATGTATATATGTATTGATGCGATGCCGGAACTAAGCGCTCTGCCATTGCAGAGAATGCGAGTCAGGGCATGAGTGGACTCAGCCGTCTGCTTACACATTCAGCAGTACAGAGTACCGTCATTTAAGGTGCAACAGCGGGGGAAGGAGCATTTGCGTAGTATTAGGGAGTGCCACCTGAATCGGCGCTCCGATAGTTGCTCAGGTCCTCACAGGTCCTTTCCCCCAATCCAGGCAACCAGGGCCTCGGGGGCACGCCACGGGGGCTGATTAGCGCACCGTTGTGGGTACAGATACTGCACATACGTGCAAGTGATTAGCCTACCGGTAGGTTGGTTAGCTGGTTAGCAGGTTATGTAGATCGTCTCAGCGCTGGGCTCCAGCTGGGCCGCGGGTTTTACTGGTTCAGGTCCAGGTCCAGGAGTGAATATTGTCATACATTCTTAAAGCCGCCGTCTCTCCGCCTAAGCTCTGACGGCATGCAATCCCGTACGGTACTTAACAGTCTCACAATCCATGGCAAGGAGGATCCGCAGAGAATCGAAACCCAAACCTCATATACAATCGCGAAACACTGTCTTCTTTTTGCTTCCTCGTTTCTGATTTTCGGAGGAGAAGCATTGGAGAGGAGGTTCCTCATCTTTCTGTTCAGCTCTCGATTGTTACATATATACATATCCGCCCCCCACCCCCGACACTTACGACGCCATTTACTTGTGTCATCCGGGCCCCCCCAACTGGCAACTGGTCTGCAGGGTACTTGATTAGGAATCATCTGTACCTCATCGTGTGATCACCTCTACACCACACATCACAACAAAGAAAGGAACACCGCCTTGACGCTCGTTGAGACGCATCCTGCTTTCAGAAACTCCCCGTTCGTGAACCGCCCTCGTCTCTTTCCCCAAACCCCCTACTCCGGTTTCGCGAGACGATACCGCTAGCCATCATGTCCAAGGCCGGCGGCGCCGCAGCCCGGCTCATGTCAGAGCTGCAGCAACTGCAGAAGCAGAAATGGGTCAACGTCGACTTGATCAGAGACAACATCTTCCGCTGGGACATTGGGCTCATCGTGCTCAACCAAGAGAGTGCCTATAAGAACGCTTATCTCAAGGTGAGAACTCACTTCCCCTGCTCCTTCTACCTCCCCACCATGCGTTCCCAAAGGTCGAGACGACATGCTGACATCCCCCAGTGCGAGATGATGTTCACCGAAGAGTACCCGTATGCTCCGCCGTCTTTCAAGTTCCAAATCCCCATCTACCACCCCAACGTCTACCCGGACGGGCGAGTCTGCATCTCCATCCTGCACCAACCCGGCGAGGATTCCACGTCCGGCGAGGCCGCTTGCGAGCGTTGGTCACCCCTCCAAGGTGTCGAGTCCGTTCTGCGCTCCGTCCTCCTCCTCCTCGACGATCCCGAGATCAGCTCGCCTGCCCACGTCGACGCTGGCGTCATGTATCGCGACAACCGTGCAGAGTACAACAGGAAGGCCGCCGACACCGTGGAGAGATCCAAAAGGGACATCCCGGCGGGTTTTGTCATGCCCACCACCATCATCGAGGAGGCACCAGTTTTAAAGGATGCAGATGATGACTTCTGGAACGAGGACGACGAGCTGGACGACTTCGACTTCGGGTCTGGTACAGACGAGGAGATCCAGGACGAAGACGAGGACGAGGAGAACGGCAGCGACGAGGACGAGTCATAAGCGGTGCCATCTTTCTTGGACTCCCGGGCAAGCGAGGTCATCGAACCTTGCGAAGCTCTCACTCGACCCATTTCCATTATCGTTACACATTTGCATAGCGTCGGTTGAATCACGGCGTTGACACGGATATCTGGCAATTTCCCCATCTTTTACCCCCCTTCAGCAAGCAGGCCATTTGGATTTTCGAGCTGCACCAGCAATAGAGAGTCCAAGTTAGTGTTTCCGGCATGGTGCTTGCCCTGCTGATATAGGGCGATTTGTGGTTGCTTTCTTCCTTCTTCTTTCTTTCTCCCCCCGCAAGTTAGTTACTTGCACTCTGGTTCATTAGACAAACGGCGTTCAGGTTGCGGACTAGGAAGCATGAATATATTTGGCTCAAAAACACGTAGATCGAAGATCTTCTGGCATGACCGTGACAACCCGTCTTACCCCGGTACCACATGACTAACTTCATATCTGGTACTTGCAACGTCCCGCCTATATTTTGACAAGGATTTGAACTTTTTCTTTTCTTTTCTTTTTCGTTCGTTTCCACACTATCTTACTGCGAGTCCACCAGCAATTGGTCTTGACGTCCATGAAATGCTGTGTCCCGACACTCGATTACGACCTCACAAGTAGGCAGTGGGCAAACGAAGTACACATAAGATCCGCCTCGCTCGTTTTGCTGTATGATGTCTCATAATCACCGTCTGCATGCAGGTGAGAACGTGTGACCGCTTGGTCTCCATGAATATCTTCGTCCATTCTGCTAGTGTCTAGGAATATGATTTCTGATTGATACATGTATGGCTTGATGATGCAAAAGGGTATCTCATAAAGCAGACCTTAAAAGAAAAAAAAAAGAAAAAAAAAACCTATCCTCGGTGATGCTGATGCAAGTGTATAGGGGTGGTGATATGACCGGTAAACCGCCGGTAAACCGTGATAATGACATGCAGAAAAAGTGAGAGCAAAGGCACAACACGTCATATGCTGTGGTACACCGAGGCCAACTCCTTTGCAACCGACCCAACCTTTTTTTTCTCTTTCTTCTTACCACGGACCATGGGCTACCGTCGTGAAATAGACATGCTTAGAAATCTTTCGTCCCTGTAGGACAGCGACCTGAGGTTCCTAACCCTCATGGTGCTCAATGTCCACGTCCACATCCATATCCATGAGGTTGGCCGGGCCCGGGGCAGCTTGCGAAGCTCTCTCAACTGGTCGATTGACCATGAACGGCGATGGGCCACCAGAACGTTCTTGCATCTCTGGAGCCCTTACTGCATCAGATGTCGCATTAGAAGACGAAAAATCGTGCCTATTCTGCTCTGGTGGATCACGACGGCCAAGAACTGGCGACTCGGGCTCATAAGTCTGGCATTTCTCGAGGGACTCGACCAAACCGCCGAGTTTGTTAGGGTGTGGTACTGGACTGGCGTACTCATGATGCCAAGACATTGACGGGTCTCCATAGTCGGCGAACTGCGGGACGTCATCATAAGAAACCATCTCTATGTTTCGTGAACCTGTCGAGTTGATTGTTGCGACAGACGAAGCAGGGCTGTGCTTCCGTTTTGCTACGGATGCCCAATGTGCGGGAGCTACCGCATTAATCGCGTCGGCCGTTAGAGGAACGGGGCCGTCACCGGGTGAAGCGACATTGCCGCTGTCCCCTTCAGTCCAGGTCTCTGTCTGAACTTGTTCCTTGGACAGCTCGTTCTGGAAGACTTTGTTGTCGGCACGTACAAAGGTCTGTCAAAGTTAGTATAAGTACCAGTGATCAGAATGTGTTTCCACAACATATAAGGGATTGCTTACGCGTAAAGCATCCGAAAGCTGCACTGGGTCCGCGTTCATGGCATCCTCCGAGGCGTAAACAAATAGCGGGTGCTTGGACTCACTGCCAGCTGCTATCGAGACGGATTCTGCATCCGTTTTCTGTACCCAAAGATCAGCGATGCGGTGTTAGAAATAGCGGGGGGTCTGATTTACCTCGACGATGATGGGATTCTTCTCTTGTGCAGCGTAGACAAGTCGCCACCATTGGTCTCTCAGTTCGGCCTGATCCCCAAGCTCGACGGGATCAACTTGTCTTCTAGTACACACATACGTAATCTCGTTCGTTGTCGCAACACCTCTAAGGAGAAACCTGCGAGTCGGGTTCCAGAATTCCGGTTTGTAGTACTGCGGTTCAGAGGGTGTGATGTACTTGTCAACAAAATCTTGAGGTGCTTCGTCTTCGCGAGTCGTTAGTCTCATCGACAAATGGTCGAGAGCCTCAAGAAATTGTTGACGCCTTGAATTGATGCCTGTTTAGATAATTAACGAACAGTACTTCCAAGTCGGAGATTGCCATGTATACCCTCTAGTTTACGGTCGATATCAGCAAGCTCTTCTTCGGCCGCTTGAGCAGCGCGCTCAAGAGTGTGCTGCACTTCGAGTTCCTCGGGAGTAAGCTCGTAGGGAGCGTCGCCGGAGTATATAAGCGCAATGTCCTGTATGGAGGGCGTCTTGCCTTGTTCCAACTCATTGTCCGTGTAGCGACGCTGTGCCAGTCTGCGCTGCCTGCCAATCAGCGCTTCGCATGCCTCAATTGTCTTTTGCCAGCAATCACGAGCGCTGTGCGGTTTATCATCAAACCATTTTCGAGCGCGACAATCAGTCGCACCCGAACATGTCAGGACTTTCTTCTCTCTCTTCTCGGTTGTACTGAGAAAATACCTTAGCTTGTGGATCTGAGTCTGGATCGTGATAGCTTGAGCCTTCCGGTCTTCCATGTAGCGATCAAGGTACAGGGTCACGGGAACGTCGCAGGGTTTACAGAGACCATCTCCGCCAATCCTCAGGACGAAGAAGGCCCCAACGTTGGTCAGTACGGCCGTGTTAGAGGTGTCGGTAGGAAATTCACGGTTGGAGAAGGCATCGCTCCAGAAGACGGCGTCAAGAGCATTGTACAGGCTGGAGACCCACTGGCTCTCGCTCTCCATCAGGGGAATGGTCAAGAAATTGATATTCGCCTCGTCAACGCTGTCGCTCTCGACGGTCTGGGTTACGGCGGCGTCATCCAGGCCGGCGGGCATTTCATCGACTGCAGGCTTTACGATGCGTTCGGTTCTAGCAGTTGACATCAACGGCTCCAGTAACGGATTAAGCGTTTGCTCGTACTCTCCTTTGAGAACTTCGAAGAACCTGTCCTCGAAATCAAAGCTGCCCCAGTTGAACCCATGGTGAGGATCAATAGCATCAGTGTCCACTATGCCATCTACTGAAGCGTAGGCACGATCGCCATTCTCGAGGAAGGCGATCAGGCGATGAAGCTCATCGTGGAAGTCGGGATGGTCCTTGGCTGCGCTCCATTCGTCCTGATTATCTGCGCCCAGATTCTCCTGCTTCAGGATTGGGTGGCCCGCCCACCACTCACCGTTGTAGCCATAAGTGCGACTCGAGGTTCCGCATGATAAGAGGGCGTTACGTGCGAGAGGTATATGGCTGAGTATGGTCAGGATTGCTCCTACACGATGGTCCTTGCTGGCGCGAAGAAAAGCAGGAGCAGCGGGGTCTCGCTTCCGAGCGGAGGGCGGAATCTCTGATTTCTGTGAAAGGGTGGCTTCTACCTTGGTCGGTACCATGGCCCATTGGTCTTGCTCGTATTCAGCTCGCGTGGCAGGACCGAACTTCTTCTCGTTCACATCGCCGGCAGTAACACCGGATTCTTGAGGGGGTAGGCCGGATTCGGCAGCAGACTCGGCGAGGGCGCGCTGGAGGTCGGCATCCTCATCCGCCTGGGTAGCGGGAGCTCCTGTGCGGGCAGAGTTAGCTTCGGCTGTCTGACGTGTAGGAGTATGTACCTGCTGCCTGAAACGCAGTCAAGTCGACAAGCCTACCCAATGGCGATCGGTTGTTCGTTCTGGAGGGAGGGCGAGTGGGTGCAGCGCTGGTGCTGTCGATCTGGGTAGTGGTGACGTCGGGGCCCTGGACGTTGAATTGAACGCCAGCAGTGTTTCCAGTCGCGTCTCGATCGGCTGACCAGACACTGTCATCCCACTGATACTTGTTGGCGCTGTCAGGGTTGTCGTAGAACTCGCCCACGGCCTGGGTGACGTCGCAGTTGTTGGCCTTGAGACGCTTTATGGCTTCGTTGCGGTCGAAGGCATGGTCAGTGAAGTCAAGCAAGGTCTGGACAGCATTATCGTCAGGCTCGCCGCTCCAAGCCATCTTGGGAACAAAGTGAGCCTATGTTCTTAAGACGGTGGTGGCATCAGGAGATGATCTTGTCGCACTGGCAGCTGCTTCTTTTCGCAGACTCCACCACCGTGAGCGGTACGGATGGGGGAAAATGCAGGTACCACTACCGGCTCAAGGAAAACGACAAATGGGGGCGTCGGTGGAAGAGGATGGGGAATGCAGAGAAAAATTAAATCCGTTGAAGCTATCGAGCTCCCAAGACGACAAGGACTTTTATATCTAATCTAACCTGACAATCTACAATACGTACAGCACAGCTTTGGTGGTGATTACGCAACTGGGGACAATCGCTTAACGAGTTGTCGATGCCCCGCGATCCGGCGCTAGCTGTGAGATCCATAACGATAGGTCCGTAGCACATTCTTCGATGAATACTTGGGCCAAAAAAAGAAGGAAGGAAAGAAAGAAAGAAAGAAAGATTATCCAAAGAAACTGGCTCCTTTGCAATCAAGACTGAACAATCGTTCCCCAATGTCTGATGTTCTCGTGGTATCCAATTCAAAAAGCTTCGAGAAGGTACGTCAGTACGTTACCTCAAGACGACCTCGATATTAGACTGGCAATGGCGATATACCAGGTCCAAGAGAGGAGTAAAGACCCAGATGCAGGTATCAGTGACTACTTGTACCGGCCAGCTATAGCTAAATGCGAACTGTAACGGACATGGGCTATGGCGGCGATCTGAGCCCACCTGAAGTATGTCGGTATATACTCCTATGGCTACCGTGTGTATATATATACGTATGTAAACTGCACTAGCCGTCGGATAGGCTAAGATAACCTTAACTCAGAGAGATCCCTCGCTTAGGACTATGTAACCTCAGGTTAGACTGGTCCTTGCTTTGCACGCTTGTTCGAGCCTGTTGTTTCCGTCCTCGGCCACCTTCGGTTGTATTGGGCACAGATCAGGCCAGTGTCACGACCATCATACTGTTCCAAACCCCTAGCCGACGCCCATCCAGTTGAAAACCAAACATGGGTACAAATGAGAACGCGACCTCGGGTGTATCACAAAACCTCACACTTTCAGATCTCGTCTTCTCAGATCAAGCAAACCACAAGTTCTCCCGCATTTTGACGGACCTCAAAAAGTCAAACCTGTCAATCACCAACAGACTCAAGTCAATCAAGGAAGACTCGGCCTTTGTGGTAGAGGTTCAGCTTGCCTATGGTCGTCCCCTGATCGCAAATGAGCGTTGTGGAAGCTGGTACATCCCACCTAGAGTCAAGCACGGTTCCGCATACTTCAAAAGCACAGACGGCCATACCAGTCAATGGAAGTTCTCAACTCGGCGGCTCAATTTGCAACTCCTCGATATCATTCGCCAAAATGACGGTTGCATAATCGTAGACTCAACAAGGCGTGGGAAGCGCATGCCGGACGCACTGGGCAGAACAATTCCCATCTGGTGTTGCGTTCTCAACCGCGTGCTTTTCCCGGACCGTGTGTCAACCCATGCCCTTCACACCCCACCAAACTCGGTGTCAGAGTCGGAGCACGCGCAAATGGAAGCTCGAATACCAGATTTTGTCGAGTCCCTGAAAAATCTGAACCTTGATTTCGACAAGTTAAGACGACCCAAGAAACCACTACGTCCGATGTGGATAACACAGGAATCGCAGCTTTTGGCTACCGATGTCGTGTTTGAGGATTTTCATCCCGTGATATGTTGCACAAGCTCTCGAAGGGTCGTCGGCACAGAGTTGAGTGAAGGAGGCTACATCCAGGGCGCGGGAGACGATACAGAAAACTGGGCCTACGGCTTGACAGCTCAGCTTTTCTGGGATCATGAGCATGATCTAATGTCAACTCCCGAGGCCGAATTACCTGCTCTGATTGAGACGCTCGTACAAGCAAATCCAGCGAAGACTTCCGGGCAAGAGCCTCGCCAGATAGCACCATACATATCCGTTGCTCCTCTCGGTCAGGGCCATGTATCCGACGCTTTTACTTGTACCATCTCCCTTCTTCCCGAAGTTACAGACGCTTCTAGTTGGGCGAAAAGCCCGACGTCTATGGAGGTAGGTCTCGGGAAGCACAAGCTTGCAAGCCGTAACCTGAGGGCAGCTTTGCCCCAAATTTGTGATTTCGCCAAGTCAGCTCTAGTTGCATCACAGTCAGAGCTCCAGGGGATTCTCGTTCTCTGTGAGACTGGTAAAGATATCTCCATAGGGGTATCGCTAGCATTACTTTGCCAATTCTTTGATGAAGAAGGCAGTGTCAGCAACTTCGAGACCCCAAAAGACGTAAACAAAAGCGTCATCAAGATCAAGCTGAGCAGAGTAATGACTGCTTACCCGGAAGCTAATCCTAGCAGAGCTACTCTGCAAAGTGTGAATAGTTTCCTCATGGGATAAATAGTCAACATGTGACACATCACACATGTACATGTTTCGCGAATATGTAAATAAAATCATGTCAAGGGCGTTCGTTTCTTTTACGGCCCACTATGGCACTCTCGATACCTTAAAGCCATCAGGAACCCGCGCTTGAAATACACCATCAGGATCATACTAAGTTGCGACATCACGAATGAATTGGGGATGCGCAGCTCCCATAGCTTGATAGCGGATCATGGCTAGCATCCGCGTAGTTGAGACAACGCCAACCCAGATCAGCGCCAAGCGATTTGGCCAAGTCTTCAATTTCAGCGGCCTGGGTGCTGAGAAGCACTCGGGCGATTGCTTCTTGTTCTTCCGTCTTGACTCTTGCCTGGGTCAACCAAAGGATTCCAGCATCGGTCAACCAGTTATCAAAGCCCATCACGTTGCCTCCTCTGGATGTTCCGAGGTCGCTGAACCAGGTCGGCAATGGCTAAATGGCCACCTGCGTGACCACGGAGTCGCAACCAAGACCGTATCTACCTGTATTGTAGGAGTTGCCACCTAGTCTAGTGTTAATATGTCAGCAGAACAACCCCGATGGAGTACCCGGGGTCTCAAATAGGGTTTCAACACACCTCATAGGAGAAATCCACCAACCCCTACGCCACCGTCACGACCACCGCCCACTACAACGTCATACTTGAGCAATTGCGCATAGACATCTTTCCAATGACCACCAGGCCCAATGGAAGCTAGGTTGGTGTTGGCGTCGTAGGTGCTCTGATTAAAGTAGCCAAGGTCAATGGTAACACCATTCATTGGTCACGCCACTGGCTCCTGCCCACGTAGCATGTCCACCGCCACGAAACGCTGCGGCAGCCAACAAGGCCATGGATGCATTGACTTGAAGAAACATGATTGCGCGTGTGGCCCAATACAAATGACTCGAGATTGGAGAGAAAAGGGCAGGGTAGAATGACTACAGTTTTGTTGCATGGCTATCCTACATGCACGTTGACCCCTGGGCCACTACTGCACGAATCGAACCATACGAAATATATCATACCGGCTACGAATCGGGTTGCTTACCGTCCCTGACCTGATATCGGGTAGTATCACATTTGCTAGTGAGCTTGTGCCCGGAATTATTATTCCCGAAACCGGGGCTCACCATTTGACTATATTGGCAGTTTGAAATTGAACGTAACGAAACAATTCAAGCTATCTTTTATTTGAATTTAACATTATGATTAAATAGCGTAAAACTTGAATAACAACAAGTTTGGGGCATTTCTCTTTATTCTTCGTAAAGTTATTCCGTCTCGATGTTATGCATGGTGGCAGTAAATCTCCCAATCTGTTTGCTTCGGGTTCAACATTACGGGCACAAGGCAAGATCACGATTGTTTGCTTAAAGTAAATGGGTCCGTGGAGCTGGGCACGAAATGCTACAACGCATGCTGTAGCCAAGACGCGATGCTACCAATTCTAGTTCTGAGCACAGTGGCCGCCAATGGTGTCAGAGTCGACGAGTCCGACAGCTTGGAACCGAATTAAAACCCTAGCCGATCTTCCAGTGACAATTTCCGATCAACCAACAACGAGGCAATAATCCGCCCGAGCTTCGCCCTCTCGGCAACAATGGTCGTTTTCATCCCGGCCCAGACCGCGCGTTAGATTCCGCCGTTGTACTTTCTTCCTGGGTTCGACATGTAGTAGCGCCGGACTGTCTCCGATCTTCCATTACATCAAACCAGCATAACGGACTGACAATGAGCCATCTGCAACCATGGTCTACTGGGAAGGGGAGGCCTGTCATCTCCATGCCTCATCAGGCTCATAATCAACACTACCCGAGTTCCTCTTTCTAATTTTATCAGATCCGAATCCCGCCAGTCTGTGCCACAATTCCATAACCAGACTCTAGTCTCGCAATTCGTACCGAGGAAATCCTTAAGGTAGACCACTCTAAGAAGATTAATAACAAAGAGACGGGGCAAGAAACAACAGACACCGTTCACAGAATGGATACTGCCAAGGCACGTTCAGCAAACATTCATTAGAATGTTTTATTGAAAGTGAATGTCTCCTATGTGCAGGCTCGGCCGGTCGTGATAACCATATTGTTATACCTACTATGCACTTGATGACACTAGAAATCTTATATTCTCCAGATGCCGGTTCTTCTTCAAACAGAGTCAACAGCTGTATTGGCTTTTCGTTGCTTCTCTACTGACCAACAGTGCCTGCGTGTGTTAGAATGTCCGAATCGTATGCTCGACAAGTGGTGACGCCGTTGCCAGCTCCTGACGGCTACGTCGTTGATTTCGGTCATCCGCAGCGCCGCGACGTTGTCGCAACATATACTGTCATGAGCATTTGGCTGGTTCTGGCTTTCTTCTTCGTTCTACGAAAGCTTTACGTTGATTTGCTCACTAGAGGTCATTTTGGGCTCGATGATGGTAAGTCTTGACAGGACCGCTGTTGTCCCGTTACGTAGCTGACTGGTACAGTTCTGCTTTTGATTGGATGGGTATGCATTTACCACCTCACAGTTGAAGACGAACAATAATTGAAACAAGATATCAGATTGCGAGTGCGGCGGTCCAGGGTACCTTCTACTGTGAGTCAGCTATTTTCATCGGCGTGGTCGGCAACCCATAACTCATGTACCATCTGAAGGGTCTGTCGCAGCTCAAGTTGCTGGAATTGATGCATGGGAAACACTAACTGAAAATTTTGGATAGTTGCTCTTTGTAAGTGCTCCCTCGGCGGCAGAACATTAATGCATAATCACAAGCAATTTTTGACGATTCCTATGTGGTTTCAATATCTAGGACTAATCATCTTTGCTCTTGTTTTACTGTGTTGTAAGCCTGTGGTGCTTATGTTCTACCTCGAACTCAGCAACAGCTCGAAGAGGTATGTCTACTGTATATACTTCACGATATTCGCTATCGTCGGTGACTCACTAGCGACACTTTTCACATCCATCTTTCCTTGTTTCCCGATCCGCAGCGCATACGACCTCAATACCCCCGGAACATCATCGATCGAGTGGCAACGTACAATTCAATGCGGCGCTGGGTCTTGTCAATGACCTGATGATAATAGCTATTCTGGTACCCATGGTTCCTGTCGTTGCAGCTGTCGGTGCGTAAGAAGACGGACTAATGGCTCTGTTCGCCATCGCCTTGGTGTAAGTATACGACATGCAAGTGTTGGCGAAAGGTCCTGTATCGTGCGTCTTGTACTGCTCACACAAACTCTGGGCGCAAACGATCCTGATTTAACATGGGTCGCAATCTTTCTTGATCTTTGGACGTGAGTATGACCTTCTCGAAACCTGGCGTTCACTTCATATCGAGGGTTTTGGAGCTGACGTTTTTTGTTCTTATGGTTAGGGCTATCGAAGCGAACCTCCTGGTAGTGTGTGCCTGCGTCTCGACTCTTCGCCTATTTTCCAGATCCGTAACGCCCAAGCTCTTCTCGTCGAAAGGCATCACAAGTAACACTGGAGAAAACTCTCATGGCGCTCTGCACACCATTGGTGGCTCGGCAAAGACGGGAGGCAGACCCCGCCATGCGTCGTACAACCGTTTCGACCATGATGAAGAGAGTGGTTATAACATGGTCACATTTAATATGAATATCGAAAGTGAAAAGGATCGCACAGAGTGCGGCGGAGATAATAGTAGCGAAAAGGTGGCAATTCAGAAAATCATGGAGACAACGGTGACATACTCTAAACTACCACAAATAGATACCTTCTCATTTGACTGGGATGATTACTTATATTGTATAGAATAAGAGCTCACTAAATTAATCATAATCCATCAAACCGCTCGTCTTGATCTAGTCTAACATGGTGGTTTTGTGCTTGTCTAAGAAAACTTAGCTGGTGACTGCGCCAGCGTAACCTTTGAATTCAGTGTTCTCCTCCGTCAGAATCTGCGGCAGCTCATCCTCAACAAAGCTCTGACTCCAGCTCTTCTCCACCGGCTCCCAGCCAAGCTTCCTCAACCTGACCGCACGACTGCGACTGTTACACCCGACGACAGCCTCTGTATACTCGTCGCCAAAAACCTCCCCGTACAGCTCCTTGGGGAGGGTTCGCGGCTTGGGATCCTCGATCTTGCCCGCCTTGTGCAGACTATCACTGATGAGCTCCGCCAACTCCTTCCAGCTCGGCTCCTCATCGCCCGTGGCCTCGCAGAAGTAGTATGGGTTCTCCCGCGCCTCCTCGGCAGACGTGCGCTCGATGTGGTGGAGCAGGATCCTGTACGCCCTGCCGAGGTCCTTGACGTGGACGTTGGACCAGACCGACAGTCCCTCGCCGACGTACGGCGCGTAGCCGTGCTTCAAGGCGAAGCGCGCCAGGGTCGGGATCTGGATGCTGAGACGCTTGTGGGCGTCGTTGAAGCCGTAGATGAGCGGTGGGATCATCAAGGCGATCTTGACCTTGTCGCCGAGACTCTCCTGCCTCCGGAGGATGGCCAGGTCGATCTGGCGATGCGGGGAATCGTCCGAAAGCGAGTCGATGTCCGAGCGTTTGTCGTCGTAGTAGATCTTGTCCGTCTTCCTGGAGCCGTTGGCGCTGTCGTCCAGCAGCGAGGTGCCGGACGTGTGGATGTAGATGGTGTTCAGGCCCTGGTCGGCGCGCCTCTGGATGCCGTCCAGGACGGCCTCGACGCTCGGCAGGTCGTCTGATGTCGCCGTGTGGAACACGATGTCGTGCTTGGCTGTTTGCTCGGCGAGCAGATCCTTGTCGTGCAGGTCACCAATCACGACATCTGCAGCGCCGGAGGCTTTGATCTGCTCGCCATGCTTCTTCCTTCGCACAAAACCTGTGACCAGATAATTCTCCTTGACCAAAAGATCTAGAACATTCCAGCCGATAAAGCCAGGGCCTACAATGAGGACTTTCTGCCCCTGAGAAGTCATATCCTCAGAATTGCTAGTTGGGTTGAAGCTGTGGTTTGTCCTCGAGCTGTAGGAAATGGGGCAATGTCGGTATTTAAGTTCTGAATCTTGCTTGTTGGCGAGATGGGTTCGCTTTGCTCGGCACCCGAGACAATCCATATAGTAATTAGCAATCACGTATCGTTCCCCGCTCGTGTGCAACGGTGATTGTTAATCCTCTGTATAACATTTTGACTTGTGCATGACGCACGTCTGAACTCATTACTCCACACATTTGCAGGAGCATCACATGTTTATCCAACCACCCTCAACTCTTCCATATCACACTGTGTTGCTTTCGGGCCGTGTAGCACCACTCAGCAAGATTTTTGTCTGCTCGTGACGGCTCGAATGCGGATTAATCTGGCGCAGCGGCAAAAGAATGCGTACCCCTCTCCTCGATGCTTTTCGAAACGCCGAGCCCTAATTTTCGGACTGAGAACCGTCGTACATCTCCCAAGAAATGACCACTTTTCCTTGGGTCAGAGAGAGTGGCGATGTGCCAATTATCAGTTTGAGCGTGAACAAGTGTGCAGCTGTAACAATATTTGATTGGATTTATAATACGGTCTACCGAGGCTATTTGCTTTCTGAGCTTGATACTACATTGCACCAGAACTGGCCAATCATTGACTCCAGAGTTGATATACATATTATTTACATCTTGAGTACAAGCCAATCATCCATCTTGGGGTCTATCCTCTTCATGGATCCTAGCAAGCCTAGGACCGGACCCTGGATCTCCTTGCCACCGAACCAGCGCTTTGGTCCCGCAAAGGCTTCTATAAACCCATCGGGGCCGGAAACGCACAAAAGATTCCTGCCGATAGGTTCGGGCGGCATATTATGTGGGCGGCATGAGCAAGGAGATCCACCGGCATCCTTATCGTCCTCATCTGACGTCGTGGCAAGCCCTTGATGCGAGTGCCAGCGACATCGTTTGTCCGTGGCTGCAAAGAAAGGTCGTTTTTCGGAACCGGTCTGGTTCGCCACGGCCGCATTGACGTCTTGAAGCGTGATGAACTTCTCGTCATCAACGAAATACTGGACATTGAAGCTGTCCCCGTATCCCCGCTTCATTTCCACAATCTGCTTTGTGAGTGTATCCGACGCAGTGTTATCGGCTGCTCTCTTCGCTTTCCCAGTGAGTGCCTCCCGGCCCAAACTGTCGATGTTTCTTCTGTTCGCCCACAGGATTTGTATAGCTGGTTTTCGGCCACCAGCCGCATGTTCTGCGTCGCCCAGTAGCTTGCGGGCAATTTGCAAAGCGGGCGCAACACCAGTACCTCCAGCCAGGAACACGACATCTTTTGCGTCGCCCATGCGTTTTGCGACATCGAATCCATAATGTGGCCCCCGTAGCCATACCTGATCGCCGACTTGCAGCCTGGCCAGGTAGTTTGACATCTCTCCGCTATCCATCTTCCTAATGAGAAAGCGCAGGTTGTTCTCATCAGTGCGGGCATTGTTCAATGGAGGGAGTGGTGTGTAATGCCTTGCGATTTGGAGTTGAGGTTGTTTCATCTCAACAGACCACAAGCCGTGGTCCCACGCGGCTTTAATCTTGGCATTGTTTTTCGTTGCTACCTTCTCTGGGCAGGCAATAGTGATGATAAATGCTGTAGGCGAAACCTGCTCCTTGGCAATGATATTGAACGGCGTGAATTTTGTACCATTGAGGCTATCGTCCTCTGACTCCCCACTGAGTGCATAGTAGGCTGCACCGCCCAGGGCAGCGGCAGTAAGCGAGAAGAGCAACGGTATTTTCGACTTCCTAGGAACCTGGTGCCCTGCCACCAGGTGTTTAGATTCCTGTCGTGGTATCGACGTAGAGAACTCCAGCCGCGTCGATGCTTGTAAAGGGGCTTGACGCTGCAGAGCATGGCGTGTGAGCGAGTCCAAGTGCAGCGTTTGGCGCGGTCGAACTTGACTTGCCCGAACGCAACTGGAACACACCCTGGAGCTACTCATGCTAGGGGATTTGAATGGAAATCAATCGTGATTGCAATTAATACCATTACAAGCCTTGAATCTCCCCGGAGGATATCGAGACGGTGGCAAGAAATTTGGTTCGTCGACAAACAAGAAAGCCTTCTCATGCATCTAACCAGTATATATGACAACATCCATCCGCTAACCCAAGGTAATTAGTCTAAGGGGCATCCTTCTGGTCCGCTAAATCCGTCTCAGCAGCGAGTCCCGTACGTCATTTCCAGCAGTGGACTTGAGCAGCAAACAACAACAACCGTCTGATTAGTTAGCACTCTTGTACGAACATGGATACTGAATTATACACTTTTGACGCTGACAACCTACACTGCCTGGCATGTCCACCACCATGTCGCTTCGATGCTGGCGACCATTGCGCAGTCGCTCGATAAATCACGCCTTCAGAACATCACTTCCTACACCTCGCTACATCAATACGATCGCCAAATGTCCATCGCCAACATGCGATTGCGCCGAGACGCCAGCCATGCCTGAGGGCCTGCCTATCGACCACCACCGAAGCCTGAACGGTCTGATTACCAGCTACGCCGAGCAGGTGTTAATATGTACCGGCAAACATGACTGGCCCTCGCGCATAGAAGAAGACAACGGCGGCGACAATCTCGCAGCAGACCTGAAGGAGCTTATCGGCAGGGGAGGAGTATACAGCGATGTGAGTGCTTTTGGCCGAGTGACGCCAGACACCATCTCCCGGGCAACCTACAGGCCATGTCGCTGACGGTAAGTGCTTCTTCCCTCCTTCTAGCCATTCCACAATGTCTCCGTACTCAACTCGTCTTTTCCCTCCTCGGTCTCGAGGCGTCCGGAAGTCCAGACCACCTCCGCCTACCTTGTTCCGAGCTTCAAGTACATCCCCTTCCTCCCCCGCGTGTCTTTCGACTCCGTACAAGCCCTCGTCAGGGGCTTCCTCCAGCCCGAGAAGCTGCACCCCATGCACGACGGGCTCTCGCCTATCCACAAGGACCGCATGGTACGGAAGCAGGCTTACCAACATCTGCTTTACGGCGTGCGCGACGTGCAGGATGTGCTCGTTCTCATCTGCGGCCACGGCGGGCGGGACCAGCGCTGCGGCGTCATGGGTCCCGTTCTCCAGCAGGAGTTCGAGGACAAGCTGCCCAAGGCCGGGTTCGAGGTCATGAGAGGCCCCCTTATCGACGAGAGCGTGTCGGCTCCCGCGCTTTCGGGAACGACAGGTGATGCGCCTTCGACGGCCCGCGTAGGTCTGATTAGCCACATTGGCGGACACAAATTCGCCGGGAATGTGATCATGTACGTGCCGCCGACTGTAAACACAAAGGATGCGAGGCAGCATCCACTGGCCGGTCATGGAGTTTGGTACGGAAGGGTCGAGCCGAAGCATGTGGAAGGCTTGATCGAGGAGACATTGGTCAAGGGCAATATTGTAAGTGATCATTTCAGAGGTGCCATCAAGCAGGGAGGTGAAATAGTTAGGTTATAGACAGGACCTAGACCCGCGTCCACGTCTGCGTGACGTGTGTATAGTAGTGTATACGCATCGACCAGCGAGTCGGTATTAATCTCAAGACCACATCTCCATCTTACATCGCATTTCAACCGCCGCCGAGTTTGCGGTATACCACGACTGACCTTCCGTGCCCCTCTCCACGAATGGTCAGCTCAGGACCTTGAGGATCTAGCAAGCAAGTCTCCGATTCGCCTGTGGCTGGCTCATCTCTCCATATTTCGCAGCCCAACTCATCCCCACTGCCTATCCGTGTAGCCATCCTCACCACCCTCATCGCTTGCTCCATATCGCCAACCTCGAACAGCATGACCCTCGGCTCGAGCTCCCCTGCAATCTCAAACAAACGGGCATAGAACACATCCGCCAGCTCACAGCGCAGGGACTCCGCAGCAGCTCTCAGCCCCTCGCCCGGCACCAGCGCGAGCTTCGGCTCAAAGTTGCGCACCGAGCGGCCCGTGCCGCCGTCGAAGCCCTCGGCCGAGATGTAGGGCGGGTTCGACACGAGGACGTCCACCGCGCCGCCCGGCACGTGCCGGCGCCAGTCGTCCGCGAAGATGTCCGCCCGCCCGAAGACCACGCCCGCCCCCTCGGGCAGGACTCCCCCCTCCACGTTCCTACGCAGGTTCTCCCTGGCCAGCCGCACTGCCGCCGCGCTGACGTCGAGCCCCGCGGCCCGGACCTCCGGGAACTTGCCGCGCAGCCGCTCGTGCAGGAGCAGCGCGATGCAGCCCGTGCCCGTGCACAGGTCCAAGATCCGCAGGTCCCCGCGGCCGGGCCGCACGCCCGGGAGCGCGCCGCTGCGCAGCCGCTCCGCCAGGTGGTACACGTAGGCCTCGGTCTCCGGGCGGGGGATCAGGACGCCCCTGCCGCACTTCAGGTCCAGGCTCCCGAAGGGCTGCGAGCCCAGCACGTACTGCAGGGGTGCGCCGCGGCCGCGCTGGGCGACGAGGCGGGCGGTCGTGGCCTCCGCGCTGGTGGTTGCCGACGATGAGCTGGGCCGAGAAGAGGCGGAAGAGGCGGCGTGCTCCCTGATCCAGCGCAGCTCGTTCTGCGCCGACTCAAGATCCCGGCATGCCGGCAGGAGGGTCTTGAGATGGGGCGAGATTCTGTGGGCACGATAGAGCAGGGAGGGGGGAAGACGGGGCATCCGTTATGACTGGGAATTAATTCAGGAAAGCATTCATAGACTTATGGTAAAGCGAGCTTTGAAGTGGCGCCTGGTTGTCGGTATTGACTAGAGAAGGGGGTGAATGTAGTAGACACAAAGTGATCTTCAAGGGCTGCATCCGGGGGACGGGCCGCTAAAATGCAGGGTCCCACGTTCCTGCAGCATCTGAAGCTTGGCTGGCAGGTAAGATCAACAAAGACTAACTAGATAGCCTCGGTGTGAAAAGCCAGGTCGTGTATTACGCAGCCAATCGTAGCAATTGTACACGTTCTATTTATATACAAAATATATGTTACACGGTGCTTCTGCGCGTGCTTGTGGAGCTAGGTATCTACATAAATGAAAATCCAAGGACCGTAGCGACATGGTACGCATCCTTCATCTATAGTACAAAGTTGACCGTCTGACCATTCTTTACGACGATGGTCTTCCTTGCTTGTCGTATATCACAGTCGGGCTTCATCATCTTGTTTTGCGCCTCGCCGGACTCCTTGATTTGATTTACGAACCAGTCTTTCCAGTCCGTACTGCCTTGCTTCAGCTCGTCCGATGGCTTCGTGACCTGCACAACACACCGCAGTTTGCCATTGACCTGAACAGCACACTTGATGAAGGATTGTGTGAGCAGATCAAGAGTACCGTCGACGACAGGCCAATTGGCAGCCTTCGGATCAAAAATGCTGTCCAATTTGGGATACAGGATACTCCAGCATTCCTCGGCAACGGCTGGCGTAATAGGTGCTAGCATGCGTAATAACTGGCTGACGGATGCAATCTTGACCAGTTCAGATGCCGCACTGTTCTCCAGCAACGTGTTTGTCCATTGCATCAGGTGTGACACTACTGTGTTCAGAGCGTATACCTTTTCATACGACTGCGATATGGCGGCGATGCCCTGCTGAGTTGCTCGCCAAACGTTGACGTCGGCATCAAACTGCGCGGGATCCCCGCCGTTGCCTGTGGCCCGTGTTTGATGCTTGAAATACTCTCGTGCATCCCAAGCAGTCTTCTCCTCAACGGGTGCCAAGTCTGCGACTAAGTTGTGTAAGCGTTTGAGCCAACGCGTGATACCAGCAATTTTGTCTTCATCCCAGTTGACCACGTCACTGACAGGCGCCTGGAATAACATGTGGGCTCTGGTGGTATCGGCACCGTACTGCCCAACAAAGGACGTTGGGTCCACTCCGTTGTGTTTAGATTTGGACATTTTCTCAAAGGAAGTATTCGGCCTTTTGCCCGAAGAGGACATTTTTGGGTTGGAGGAGTCTGAGAGATCTACTTCGTCAGGCTTTAAAAACTTGCCCGTATCAGGATCCGTGTATGTCTTGCCGTGGACCATGCCTTGTGCTATGAGTCGCTTGAAAGGTTCGACAAGAGGCAACTTTGCTGCCACATCAGGATAGTCAACGTCAAGCAGCGCCTTGAAGATGAAGCGAGCGTAGAGCAAGTGCAAGATAGCATGCTCGACACCTCCAATATACATGTCTACAGGGAAATGGCTTTGCAATGCTGATTTGGAGATAGGTTGTTCGGAGTTGTTTGGATCCGCAAATCTCAGATAATACCAGCTGGAATCGACAAAAGTGTCCATGGTATCTGTGTCTCTTTTTGCGGGGCCGTGACATTTGGGACAAGGAGTATTCACCCAGTCTTCGGCACTCTCCAGAGGATTGCCCGTTCTGCCGTCGGCCCAGTGATGGTCAACTCTAGGTAGAGTGACGGGCAAATCAGCATCGGGAACCGGCTGCGCACCGCACGAGTTGCAGTGAATGATAGGTATAGGAGTGCCCCAGTACCGCTGCCGGCTAATCAGCCAATCCCTAAGCCTATATTTGGTAACAGGCTGAGCGGCCGAGGATTCTGTTGAGATTTGCTCGACAATCTTTTCGGCAGCCCCTTCCGAATCCATTTGGGCAAACGGCTTTGCAAGGGAAGTCATGTAGCCGGTGCCGATATATGGGCCATCTAAACCTTTAATGGATCCATCCTTGGCCGGGGTGACGGCGTACTCTATGGGTTTGTCTCCTTGGTGTTGCTTCCAGAAGTGGTAGTCTCTTAGATCATGGGCAGGGACTGCCATAAGCGCCCCCGTCTCATAATCGCCCCTCACATACGGCGCTACATAGACTGGTACAGGCGCCGACCCGTTTAAGGGACTCGTTGCAGTGAGATTCGGGATCAGATAACCTTCCTTGGAGTCGTGGGGCAATTGCTCGGCCTTTTGGACAAATGCACGGAGCTCTACATCCTTCTCAGCAAGTTTTCGCACCAGGGGAGATTGGGGCGCAAGTGCGAGGTACTGCACGGCGAATATGGTCTCGGGGCGTGTCGTATATATCTTCAAGTGTTCCGTCTGGCCTTCGGGCAGGTTCAAGTTGAAATCGTAGTAGGCAGCCTTGGTGCGACCGATCCAGTTCCTCTGCTGGCTTAAGACGAGATCTGGCCATGCATCATCCTTGCCCAGCTTGTTCAAATCTTCGAGAAGAGACTCCTGGTAATTGGTGATTTTTAAGAACCACTGTTCGAGCGACCGCTGCTCTACTATAGCTCCCGATCTCCATGAACGGCCAGAGGAGTCGACCTGCTCATTCGCCAGGACGGTGTTCTCAACTGGGTCCCAGTTCACCTCGGAGCGCTTTCGGTCGACGAGACCGGCGGAGCGGAGACGTAGAAATATCTTCTGGGTTTGTTTGTAAAAGTCCGGGTCACAAGTGGCAAACTCCTGTAGGCACGGTCACATGAGCATTGACACTACGTAATGCTATAGCAAGCAGGATGCGACCCGAGACCACTCACCCTAGACCAGTCGAAACTCGCATTCATGACCTCAAGCTGCTCTTTCATGCGGGCCATGTTGTCCCTCGTCCACTCGGCAGGGTCAATGCCACGTTCGATGGCGGCGTTCTCGGCGGGAAGACCAAAGGCATCCCAACCCATCGGGAGGAGGACATGTTTCCCTTGCAGCCTGTGGTAACGCGCCATGACATCGGCGATGGTATAGACCCGCAGATGGCCCAGATGCAGCTTTCCCGAGGGATACGGAAACATGGAGAGGATGTACATGTTCTCCTTGACACCGGGTCCCGACTGGGAGTCCCCATCCGGCTTGCGCAGCTCAGGGTCTGCAATGTCGTGCAGGGCACCACTCTCTTTCCATTTGGATCGCCATTTCTCGTCGAGGGCAGGTAGATTCAGCTGGGGGCGGTCGTTCCGTTTCTGATGCACAGGCGTGGCATAGGACCTGGGGGACGAGATGCAGGTGCGCAGGGCTCCTACACGAAGCCCGAAGCGGGCCGGAGCGTTATAAAGAAGAGAGCGCATTAGGGGGCTCGCATGTTCGCAATTGAGTGCTATAGAGGTTTGGTGATCATTATGCGACGCGTCGTCGAGCCAGTGACGCGTGAGGGCAAAGATCGACGCTTTGCGATAGCTTTGCGATAGCTTTGCGATAAGTGCTGTATGGTCCGATAGCTTTGTGCAGTACAGTAGTCTAACCTAGCTCCCAGGACAAGCTTAACTTTTTTCTCTCCTTATTTTTATTCCATTCCAGTGCTTCCAGGCGGACGGAATTATTAGAGTCGGCCTGCATGGATTGAAACGTCATGGGCTCCTAGCGCACTGCGGGTGGACGCCCACAGGACGCCCGCAAGCCCCAAACCACAAGCCGTTGAATTAATCTGAGGTCATGGCTTTTCGTCGTGAGACATGCAATCCAGAGACACCCGTCAGACAGCATGATCAGGAGAGGCTCATGGTATCCAATCATGGAAACAAGAGAAGGTGACAGCTGTGCATGCAAGAACCCACAAGTACAGGTGCTACACGGCCGAAGCATCAGCCCTTCGAGTCCTCATCCTTGGAAGGTGGCATGCGAAATAGACAAGCGATCAGGGGGTCGAATTGCAAGAGCCGAAACTACCCCCTAGATAAGTTAGCCAATGGGCACGGGGCGCTTTTCCCGCTGGGTTAGAAAGGAGCCTCGAGCTCAACGCTGGCATCAAACAAGAAACACCAAGCATAATGGCCATTGTCCACTGACTTGTGAATTCCCTGCAACCGTACATATTTCCTTGCGCGAATCCTTTAACGACATAACACGATTCCAGTCCCATACTTGCACGACCCGCGGCTTATAACGACGGGACCCACCACCACTTAATACAACCTATTCGAACGCTTAGCCGCTACACAGTCTACCGTACATACAATTTGCATCGTAACCACTACCAATTTTCCCTGGCGGCCGCTGCGCTTCTCTTCCCAACCGGCTCTGAACTGTGACCAGCCTTAACCTTCGAGCACATGGCGTAGGCTGCAACGAAGTTCAATACCTGGCAGAGATAATCCAAGAAGAAGTCTGTGTCTGCGGCGACGCAGATCTGGTTTGCGACAATGCCAGCTCTCTACTCCTCTGGTCTTCAACCCAGCGCGCGGGACTCCCTCGAACTGGCGTCGCTGGCATCTTCGAGTCAAGGAGGAATCGACACCTACTCAGACACCGACTCGCGACCCTCGATATCATCTTCGAGAAAGCTCTCCCTCGAACAGGACGACCCACTCGACGACAATAACCCTGCTGTGAGGCCCGGTGGCGGCTATGGACATGGCCGCACCTACTCGAACGCCTCTAACTTCGACTATGCCGCAAACCTATTCCCCCTGTCTTCCTCGGCAGGCAATGGTTATGCGCCCCTGGGAGCGCCCACTTCAGCAGCGCGACAGGCTGGCGGCTTGGGAGGAGCATCGCTTGAAAAACACAAGACTCTCACATATATGAACGGTCTGAGCTTGATCGTGGGTCTGATTATTGGCTCCGGCATCTTCTCGTCCCCGAGCCAAGTCAATACAAATGTTGGGTCCCCGGGAGCAGCCCTCATCGTATGGGTCATAGCTGGTGTTCTTGCCTGGACTGGAGCAGCGAGCTATGCCGAGCTGGGTGGTGCTATCCCACTGAACGGAGGGCCACAGGCATATCTGAGCAAGATCATGGGGGAGCTCTCCGGCTTCCTCTTCACATGGGTTGCTGTTCTGGTGCTAAGGCCTGGAAGCGCTGCCATCATTGCCATTATCATGGGTGAGTACTTGGTGCGGGCTGCCATTGGGGCCGAGGCCGAGACCATAAACCCCTGGGTCAACAAGGGCGTCGCCCTCGTCGGACTCTTTGCCGTCACCTTCATCAATGCCCTGTCGACCCGCCTGGGTACCCGGCTCAACGATATGCTCATGTTCCTCAAATTCTTTGCCCTTATTGGCGTCACTATTGTTGGAATAGTAGTGGCTCTCACCGGCTTTTCTGTCACTGGAACTGCCAACGAGGATTGGAAGACCCACTCGTGGTTCGAGGGAACCACCACAGACGTTAGCAAGTGGGCGGTCGCAATCTACGCAGGCTTATGGGCATACGATGGGTGGGACAACGTGAGTCACCTCTGACATGGAACTGGGAAACCATCCGCGCTAATCTCAATGATAGACCAACTACGTTGTAGGAGAATTCCGCAATCCTGGGCGTGATCTTCCCCGTGTTATCCACACGGCAATGCCGCTGGTTATTGCGAGCTACGTATTGGCCAATGTTGCTTACTTTTTTGTCTTGCCGATTTCCACCATCAACGTGACAAACACGGTGGCTGTGGCCTTCGGAGGCAAGGTCTTTGGTCCCATTGGCGCCCTTATTCTCTCCATCATCGTAAGCGCTTCATGTTTCGGCGCGCTCAACTCGCAAACCTTTACCAGCAGCCGTCTTGTCTACGTAGCTGGCAAGGAAGGCTATTTCCCTGCCCTCTTTGGACGTATCGGTGTAAGATCGACGGAGCCTGGTTTGTCGTCGACAAGAACGAGGAACTGGTTCATGAAGCGCTTGCATAACATGATTGGCGATGACGACACTGGTCTGTTCTTTACACCTGTGAATGCGATTGTCTTGAATGGACTTCTTTCTGTCGCCTACATCGCTGTGGGCGAATTTGGCGAGCTCATCACCTTTTATGGAGTCGCCGGCTATACGTTTTACTTTTTGACCGTCCTGGGGCTCATCATTCTTCGTGTCAAGGAGCCAAACTTGGAACGACCGTACAAGACCTGGATTACGACGCCTATCATATTCTGCTGCGTGAGCTTATTTTTGCTTAGCAGAGCTGTTTTCGCACAGCCTCTGAAGACATTGATCGTCGTCGCTTTTGTCTTGGTGGGTATTCCTGTGTACTTCTGGAGAATGCACGGACGGGACCAAGTCACGAAACGAGAATTACGAGGAGAGTCAAGGCCCGGATGGAAATTTTGGAAACGATGGCAAAACTAGGTTGCATAGTTGTGCAGCATGCCTTCCTCGAATTTGCATTTCCATGGCGTTGTGTATTGGCTAGCATGGAACGAAAGGCGTATTCAATGTCCATAGTTTGGATGAGTATTGGCATTTGCATGACTGGCATTGTCGAGCGCGCATACATAAAGTTTTGTAATAGCCAAAAGCGGCCGTTTTGGTCGCGTGTCTAAAGATGTGCATAAATGTACACAATCACCGAGAGTGGCGCCGCCGCCCTCGTCTTATCATTTTCCTGCTATCTTGCTGCTGCTGACTGCTTTGGCATGGTCTGCGTGACACGACCCGACGGCCGCGCCGGTTGATGCCGATCCAAGTCCGGTGCTCCACCCGATCCGGCGATGGCATCATATCGCGCAAGCATCTGGCTCCCTTAGCATTTCTCCACTATCTTACGATGCAAGTCGGGCCGAGCCCCGACCATCAGATGTGTAGAAACATATTCACATGATACTCCAACATTTTTATACCCGTGCTTCCCCGGCACATCTCATCGCTATCTCCACGGGCTCTGAAATACCAGCCACCGCATCTCTCGCATTCGGCACTAGGAGCCATGGGTTCGATAAATAGCGACATCCCGGGGCCATTCGACGTGGAGTCCGTCGCCATCATCGGCGCCGGGCCCAGTGGTCTCGCAGCTGCCAAATATCTCCTCGCGCAGCCCTCATCAACACCGGCAACCGGCTCTTCACACTTCAAGAGGATAACAATCTACGAGCAACAGCCCCAGGTCGGAGGCGTATGGCTGTACTCCGCATCGCCAGCACATGCAACGCCCATCCCGCAGACCTCCCCGCTGAGCCCTCCAGACCCGCCGCTCACAGACGGGGAGGCGGGAGATGGGAGGCCCATCTTCCCGAGCCCCATGTATGAGAGGCTCCACACCAACATCCCGCACACGCTGATGCAGTTCTCGGATCTGCCCTTCACGGATGATAGGGGACGCACCGTGGAGCAGGACGCCGACCTGCGCATCTTCCCGGAGCGCGAGGTCGTGCAGCGGTATCTGGTCGAGTACGCAGCCGAGGTGCGGCATCTGATCCGATTCTCGACCAGCGTGCTGGACATCAAGCTACGGAAGGTCGCGATCGACGGCGGTGGCGGGCGAGAGAAGGACCAGTGGGACGTGACGTCCCGGGACCTCCCGACGGGGCGCGAGGAGACGGCGACGTACGACGCCGTCGTGGTGGGGAGCGGGCACTACAGCACGACATATGTGCCGGACCTGTCGGGGATCCGGGAGTTCGACCGCGCGCACCCGGGGCTGGTCTCGCACGCCAAGACGTACAGGACGCCCCGGAGCTACGAGGGGAAGAAGGTCCTGCTCGTGGGCAACTCGGCCTCGGGCCTCGACATCGCCAGCCAGATCACGAAGGTGTGCCGGCAGCCGCTGCTCGTGTCCGCGCAGACCGGCACGCCCGAGGATGTCAGGGAGCACGTCGGCTTCGAGGAGGTGGCCGAGATATCGCACTTCCTGCCCGAGCGGCGCGGCGTGCAGCTCAAGGACGGGAGACAGGTCGCGGATCTCGACGCCGTGCTCTTCTGCACCGGCTACCTGTACACGTTCCCGTTCTTCCGGGACGCGGAGCTGAAGGGAGAGGGAGAGGCGGGCGAGGGCGAGAAGATCGTCACGGACGGCCGCAAGGTCCACGGGCTCTACAAGCACTTCCTCCACATCCGGCACCCCACCCTCGCGTTCCTGGCCCTGCCGATCAAGGTCATCCCCTTCCCGTTCTCCGAGGCGCAGGCGGCCGTCCTGGCGCGGGCGTGGGCGAACGAGCTGCCGCTGCCCCCGGCGCGGGAGATGCTGGAGTGGGAGCGGAGGGAGGCGAAGGAGAGGAAGCAGGGCAAGTACCACGTCTTCCCGCCGCTCGGGGACGCCGAGTACATCAACGAGATGCACGACTGGCTGGTCAGGGACTCGGCGAGGGGGAAGCTGCCGCCGCGGTGGGGTCCGGAGATGTTCTGGCAGAGGGGGCTGTACGCGCAGGCGAAGATGAAGTTCGAGAAGGGGGGCAAGAAGGCCAGGACGCTCGAGGAGCTGGGATACGTGTACGAGCCCGACAAGGAGGGGGAGACGGAGGAGGAGGAGGCGAGGATCAGGGATCCTGGTCTGGACGTCGCGGGGTAGACTGGTTCCGCAAAGCAGGCATTCTCATATGTCGGGTTCACGCTGATGGCGCGGCTCGGGCTCGTCACTGGCGGTATCTATCTGCCCATAAATTTCATGGCCACAGCATGGCGATTGCAGCGACCCGCAACGCAAGAGGTAGACGCTCAGGTGCTAGAGGCAAGGAGTTTCCTACTTCAACCCGTAGATCTGCTCCGTACTGTTAGTAAGCGCAACTTTGGCCTTCCCACGGACAACGGGGGCATGTTTGCAATGTTACAGGGAGACACAAAAGATGGACCTTGGGCGGACGTCATCCCTAAGAGTCCTATGGAGCAACATACATTCACTGGAGGTTTAATTGGTATAGACTGTAAGATGTAACCAACGTCCACATATTGCTCAGCCCAAGACAATATATTATTAGATGGCGTCAGCATTTACATGCCAAAATTGAGCGTGATGAAGACTGGCGCGACTGCCACCACCTCCGCGGCTGGCCAGCTAGTAGTCGTCCAACGGATCTGACTTCACTTGGCGACGATGCTCACCAGAGATGAGGCGCACTCAGTGCTCGGCCACATTTGGCTTGCTAAGGACTGGCGGGACGAACGACCAGAGGGTTGCATCGTGGAGTTCCTGGCGTTGCTTGGAGACAAGAACCAGGATGGCGAAACAGTGGGTTATTGTCACACTGATGATACGACGACGAACAACAAAAAAGAATGTTCATGGCACAGGTACAGGCTCCAGACTGTAAATCTCAGCGGAACAACAGACGAAGACCATGATAGAGATCACAACCCTCACACGGTCAAAACGTGCGATAGACCATTCCAGGAATGATACAAGGAACCAAATGGGAAGTCATCACCGTATGCCTTTGGGTCCATTGGAAAAAACCAGAGCTTAATTCACCCGTTCGTGTGCACCTCATTCCATGTTCTCATGCTCACTCGCGTGAGGGCACGCAAGGTAATCAGTCATCAATGCAAAATGCTTCATTTCTTCCTCAGCTACGCCGTGTGCCAGTGGTTGGAGGAAAGGCTTTGACATCAATTACGGTGAAATATCGTAATGACCGCAGCTATCAACCAGCCGCCTTAGATGCCATTTTTTAAGTGCCGTTCCGACTTTTCAAAAAGATAGTCGATAGTCGGGTCGCCGAAAACGCAGTCCTGTTTGATGCTGCCGAATTCTTGTCCGTGTGCCCTTTCCTATGCCCCTACGCCAAAGAAACCAGATGTACAGGTTGTTTAGTGACCAGCACGGCGGGCCTCAGCAATAACGGTCTGAAGCTGCTCGACCTTGGCCTTGGCACGTCCGAAAGTACCGAGCTGCGAGAAGATGGTGGTTAGTGCAATGCTTCGACATGATGGGTTGAGAAGGGCGGCTATACCCTCTTCTTGGCGAGCTTTCTTGCGCGCTTGTCTCTGCTGTTGCGGAGCAGTTCAACGACGCGGCGCTCGTAGGGAGCGAGACTGGGAGAGATATGAGCGTTGGTTCCAAGTGTTCATCGTCAGACAAGTACCCACCCAGCAACCTCTGTGACGATACCGCGGACGAAAGCGGTACGCTTGCTCAAGTGTCCCTTCATCGAGCCGGTCTTCTTCTTGTTGGCGAGAGGAGTGCTTCGCTTGGCGCCGACGCCATAGTTCTTGCCGGTAACTGCCATTGTTGCTGCTTGCTGTTGATGTCGTTAGCAGTCGTCGAAGTTGGTCGTCGTTGGGCGTCCGTTGTGTTCAAAGGCAAGAGCTGCTTCAAGCGAGAATTTTCGGGGATTGGAGAATTGTGGCCAACCCTAAATTCGGTGCCCCATACAATTGTGGCACGGGCCAGGTAGAAACATGGCAAGGTCATGTGACTGTGAGATCTCTCAGACACATAGCACACTAATAATTAACTTGCTCCATAGTAGCGAGCCAGACACCGCGCCCCACTTCATGCGTCAGGCGCAGGTGCACACATAGCGACTACCGCTCCCAAGGCGTTCCAGCGGCTAACATAGCAGAGCCACACGGGCTGAGCGAGAATGCAAAACATACCGAAGGGAACATGCAAAGCTTGGCAATTCAAAAAAAAAAATTTTCCTTCCTCTTTCTCGCACACATTTTACCATGATATTCACTAGCGAAACCCAGCTCAATCAATTGTAGACAATCTGTCGCTCCCATGTTTGCTGACCCGTTTTACAAACCCGCGTCTTCTTCAGCGACCTTGTTTAGAAAGAGGGACGGCAAGAGCATGACAAGCAAAAAAAGCAAGAGCCAAAAATTGGCACAGTTGCCTTAAGTCCTACTATCACCTGCACACCTAAACCATCTATCTATACTATCGTATATAGTGCTGATAATGCACATTTTGGTGATCCTAGATCCGCCGCCTCCTGAATTACAGCAGCTTGTGGTTTTCTAATCTGTATGCTACTAATGGGTGCCCGATAGAGTGAGTAGTCAAAATCACACCGGCACTGACTAACATGAAGACCATCCCATCAGCGTCACACTAACCTGGCCTAGCAAGCAACGCCTTCCTCGGCTCAGACTATTTACAGAACTCAGACGAGGTCTGGCTTCCTTGATGGTCCAGGGTTTGGCAAGCATGGTCCTCTTGCAAACGACCGTATTCATTTTTCAAGCGATGATGAATAAGCCCATCAGCTCACCTCGTATTTGTGTCTCAACCAGGTTTCGTTTTTTTCATGTAAGCACAAGACAAGACACAATCGAGCGGCGACTTCCCCTTCTGGGTTGTCACACAATACCAGATGTGTTGTTCATGTCTCATTTGCAGTCTGTTGCTTTCGCAACAAGTAACGTGCATACTTTGATAGGCCCAACCAAAGATATCCGCCTGCAATTGAGTATGGTCGAGTATGGTCGAGTCCATGCCACCTATCACCGGGATTCTATGTCTCCACCCCGCTTGTTACCAGGGGAGAGAATTGTGACCAGGGTGTAATCAATAGACCATTGAGAAAGTCGGGCCTACCGGGCTAAACCAGGATGACTGCATCTGGTTACAACTTACAGTACGAGCCGCATGTCACGTCACAGTCCAAGCCCGTATGGAAAGTACCATGTGCGCCGACTGCCAGTATTTGTTGCTGGGGTGGGCAACCGCTATCTACCCACCTGCCCTGAAGCTGTATGGCTGTTGAGGGCAAAGCAGAAAAAAATAAATAGATATATCTCTCCTCCTCTGGAAAGATACCAGACAAAAGAAACATCTGCATTTTCATATCCGTCAAGGACTTAAGCCACATCACAATCGTTTGTAACACGACAGTCATTCGCTTGACACACACTCGCTCCATCATCGACTTGAACCAACATGAAGCTGAGCCAAACCCTGGCGCCCGTTGCGGGCTTGTTCGCTGTTGCGAATGCATGGGGAGAGACAGGCACTCACTGGACGACTGTCGTGACCACTGCATACACCACCTACTGTCCTGTACGTCAGCATGTTCCTCAGTATCCTTCGAGCAGCAAGCTAACGTCGTATAGTCTCCTACTACCTTTGTGCTTTCTAATGTCACGTACACTGCCACCCGGGAGACCACCTTGACCATCACAAGTAAGTCTCAACACGCTTTGTAGATCTCCGAACAAGACACTTACGATGCCACAGACTGTCCCTGTACCGTCTCCGTCACGCAGCCTCCTCCTGTCACGACAACAATCTCGGAGGAATGCCCTGAGGAGACTCACTATCCAGGAACTGGAACTGGCTACACTGGAACTGGTGGTCCAGGCCCCAAGCCGACTGGTCCGACCACTAAGATTTATCCTACCTACGGCAACGGTACCACAGTGATCACTTACACGCCTTCGCCTACGACTTACATTTCTGGGATCATTCCCATCACCAGCAGCAAGTCAACCACTCTAGCCTCTGCCACCAGCAGTGGTGCTCCATCCAAGACTCCTGTCGGGCCTACTACCTCGCACCCAGCCACTGTTCCTACTGCCGCTGCTGGTAAAGTTGGACCGGTCGGTGCCCTTCTTGCGGCTGGACTGGCGGTAATGGCTTTGTAGGCCAGACGCCTTGCTGTCTAGGTCCGCCCGCACGGTTGAGATTTTTACAGGAGGCAACGAGTTCATGGGACACATGGAACATGAACGACGATTTTGACATTTTTGAGAGAGACGATGACATTTGGACGACATTATTTTACGACAACTTCTACACGATCATTTGGACCAAGGAAGCGACCTGGCGCAACGCATTAGACTATGATACCATTTGATGGATCTTACGAGGAGCATGGAGCATGGGGCATGGGGGCATGGAGCACTCCGGAGTTAAGCTCATGCGTATGGAAATCAGCGGACATACACTACCAACTAATCAGGCTATTGCCATAATACGCTCCCTATATAGCCTGATCGCAAGCGTCGCAAGGCGGCTAGCTAATAAAGTAATTTTTGATACTTGCTCACCTGAGTTCTTTGTTTTCCTCGTATTCACTTGTTAGTGTTGTGGTTCGCAATGTCATGCCAGGTGCAATGCTGCAATGTAGTCCCAATATCGACTGCGGGTACGTGCGATCAGCAGGCCGATCACCAAACTACCAAAACATTCGAAATGCCGCAAACCTCTCTATGGTTCGCTTACACGCAGAGGCATTTCCTTATCAGCAATATAAGCTCGGCAATCAGCGACTACGAATAAGCTTCTTTTGACATGCAGGGTAAGGTCGCAACCCCCCAGGGATGTCAGCTCGTATTCAAATCGATGGTGGGGCTAACGGGGGAGAGATCATTCGTGCCTACAGTGACAGGGGTCGAGATAGCGTGTGTGCGTTCTTTCGTGGGTTGGGTGAGAGCGGGAACATCAGGGTATCATCACGCGAGGGGAGGTTGGGATGGGGTGGGAAGAAAAGGGGAAAAAAAAAAGAAAAGAAAAAGGCACCAGCTGGTTGTTTGGGCTGGCGTGTGAGCTTTGAAGCTTGAGCTAGTCGAGAGAGGAATTGGGGCTGCATGGCCCAAATAGTTTTTGTTACCGAGCCAGATTGTTACGAGCTGTTTGTTACTCACGATAGTCGCGGATGTGGACGAAGCGGTCTTGGCGTTGGCGGGTGGTGAGACGGGGCGCCCATTGGAAGTGTGAACTTCGTATCCCGTCCCCCAGACGGTGCACACAAGAGTTCGGTGCACACAATAGTTCGCGGACGTTGAATTCTAATTGGGGGCTTTTAGATGCTATGCTTGGACTGACTCTGGCAGTTGTCGGGCATGTACTCTCCACATAGTACAACTAACTATCGAGCACGAAACTAGCGGAACAGCATGGGATATAATGGGCAGGTGGCAGTCGACTCTGTGGATCTCACGATTTGTAACTCGACTGGAAGTTTCCTGTCGTGACGATGGCTTGCCCATTGTTATCCGGGGGTCTGGCTGGCGTCACCAAAATGAGGAATTGACACGAGTTGATGGCGTTGCTGGATCTGATCGCAAACGAGAAACTAGGCAAAGCCGGGGGTGGGATCCATGGGGCATCTGACATGGAGCGCCCGTACTTCTCCCATTGCAAAACCAGCGAGTCACGTTGTTCTTGAGTAGTCGGACTGACTTAGCGAATACGGCGCCAAGAAAGTGACAGAGTTCTAGGTTATCACTTCCAACGAAGACGACAAGCTCAAAATTCAATAGTCAATTCTTGACTGGCCTAGTCGACACCAGGGATGCCCCCGCTCATAACCCAGCCAGCCGATGCTGTTCTATGCGAACGCCATACTGTAAATGCCATTTTCTCCGTCTGGGGCTGTTGCGCGCAGCCTATGCCATGCCTGCATGTGAATGTATGAATATCATGAACTCGTCAAGGGTCGTCACTAAACTCGCTAGCAAGAGCAGGCCGAGAATTCCTCCCAGCGTCCGTCCTCGACCGCACCTCCCGTATCAGTGCTTTGGCCTCTTCGACTTCGACGCCATCTTGACAAAGCTCGTTTGCCAATCTACTCGCGGAATCGTAATCTTCATTGCGCATTGCGAATCGGGCAAGCCACATTCTGGCCTTGCTGGTCGCCTGTGTGACACCGGTCCCCTCCCTTCCGCTACCGTCCCCGAGTGGTTTTGGACGCTCGCCCTCCTCGTCTGAGCCATCGTCGTTATGTATAGTGATGCTTTCACCAACATTTCCTTCCGCTGATCCATCCTCTTGTGCTACGCACAGTTCCATATAGGCCTTTGCATCTTCTTCCTCGTCCAGGGCCTCGTACATGGTAGCGATCTGTAGCAGGATATCTGGATCCATGTGTGCGCCTCGCAGGCCGCCAGCTGCACTGCCGGCGCTTCCGAAACTGCTCCCTGTATCGTAGTAACTCTCAGCTAGCAAAGCTCGTTTCAGAGCTTTGATGCCGTCGAGATTCCGGTTCATTCGTTGTAGGCACGAGCCGACGGCCATCCACATCTTGCCATCCCAAGGTCGTAAGCCCGCAGCCTTCTTGTAGTACCAAAGCGCATACGCATGCATTTCCAGCACTTCGTATGTCTGCCCGAGACCATACCATGCTCGGTAGTCACGCCTGTTGACATCAACCGCACGTCGGTACGATTCGATGGCAGCATGAGTATTCTTGAGCTCAACGTATTCATGACCCATCAAAGTCCAAGCGGACAAGCAAGAACGATCCAAGGTTAGAGCACGGCGAAAGTACTGTACTGCTTTCTCATGCAACGATAGAAGCGAGTAATAATTACCGACAACCACACATGATTCGGGTCTGAATTTGTCAATGCTTGAACACAAATGCGCAAGAAATGCAAGCTTGGGGCGCGAGTTCATGACGTAAAGAATGTTGGAATAGTGATCCAAGGAGTCCAGGCGATGCGGATGGAGCGACAGCAGCCGACTAAATGCTTGCTCGGCGGCTACAAAATCCTTGGCGTGGTATGAAAGAAGTGCATCGCATGTTAGTAGGAACGAAGACGTAGGAAAGATGGTCAGAAGCTGGTCCAGCGAATTGGCAAGGTTTCCATCATGCTGATATAGCTCCAGACTCGCGTGGATGTGGAACATGAAAGAGACGATGTTTTCTGGTAATCGCTGCATCAGGCGATTCAACTGGGTTGTGTTAGTTGTCATGCTGCCTTCTCCGTCCGGATGAAAGAGACTTACATCCTCGATTCGAGATATTAGACATGTCATCTCGAGCCAGCATCCCCAGTTCATTGGAAAGAGATGAACACTGCGCACTAGCCAGTAGATGGCTAGGTCGTCATTCTTTTGCTTTGCAAGGACCATACCATAGCTATCGCCAGTCAGACGGAGCGTAGCGGCCAAACTCGGGGCAACTTACAGGTATTCCAGCCATCCCTGGCTATCGACATCCTCACCGTCCTCGTCTTTCCGTTGATCGAACCAAGCCTCCAGATAGCGGCCAATGGTCAGTAACTGCTTGTTGACGGAAGTGCCGAGATCCTGCGGGCCCATAACAATTTCGGAATCCTCGTCTTTTCGCTTCTCGCCCGACATGTATTTGGCATACAAGGCAAGGAACAAGCTCCTCTGGCTGATCTGAGGTAGGCTTGGGGTGCTTGTGGTTCTCGAACTTGTGGGCGTTGCCTTTGTCGCCTTTGCCTTTGCCTTGCCCTTGCCCTTGGATGCCGCGTTGGGCTCCTTTGAGGCAACGATGCCGGAAAGCATGGACTCTGGGAGAAAGACGGCTGCGCAGCGATCGAACTCGCGACACTCGAAATAGGATTTTGCCAGCAGGTATTTGTTGATCTCTTTCGCCTCCAACAGTGCTTCCTCCGGGTCTGCATTCTGGGCCAAGATAGCTGGCGCGTAGGCACCGGTGTCGGAAAGCTGTGAACTGTCAAGGTCTATCTCTGGCTCCGGGATCGCGTTGAGGAGCTCGGCAGCCCTGGAGTGAAAGGACGGATTCAGCTAGAGGTCTAATAGAAATGCGCTGGGAACGGGTCAGACGCACCACTTGGATGACTGGTAAAGACATCTTTCTGAGCATTTGATGACCGCCTCTTGGAGAGCGTTTCGGAGCTGGGAGGTTTCTCGATCGTTCAGAGCCATGTCTTGCCGGGTATTGAGGCTGATGGGTACATCGGGGTTCGTCCAGAGAGTCTCGACGGCCGCCGTGAGAATGTAAACGTTGAGGAAACGCGGTCAGTGTCGGTGGGCGCAGTAACACATGCGTGTCTTAAGTGCAATCAATTGAACACGGAGACACTCGGACAGGTCACACTGGATTTTGAGAGGTTGCGTTGGTCTGATTCATTGCCATGCACGAGACGGTATATTGTAACATCTAACTTGGAGCTTTGTTGACAGTAAGTGCTTTTGCTCTACGGATCACGGTTGTCAAGCTCTTAAGCTCAGCTCTTTGGGACCCCCTCCAACAACGCGCTTCTCTCATACCTAAGCCCACTAAAAAGTGCATGCGCCGCGCTGCCCAGGTCCCGTTTGTAGCAATCTGACGTTAGATCCACCCCTCGGCCCCAATAAGAACCTTTGCTCCGCATCGGAATTGCTGCCGATGCTTGTCAAAGAGCGTGGTCCACTACATCAAGACTGCAGATCTGGGGAAGCCAGACCCGGTACACAGTAAAGTGGTATTTTAGCTCTCGTCATAGATTAAGGACTGGTTCTGAGAATTTCGGTCGGTTGTTCACATAGATTCGTAGGTTATTCCTATTGAACATTACCAAAGTTTTCTCTTTGTGTTCAAGGGGTGGCAGACCGAAGCCGGCATCTCCAGAATGAATGATCCCTTTCATGCGTCGAATCGTCTTCCATTCTGGCCAGAAGTCCATTCCACCCCTCCAACAATCATGTCTCGTAAGGACCGTGGTTTGCGGTTCCTGTAAAAAACTACAGAACACACCCTGCTTTCACTATTCCCTATGTCGAGGTATGTGTCAAGATCAAATACTGAGTGGCCATTAGTTGCAAGCAGAAGATGCTCACCGTCGAGCATACTGACCAAGAATCGTGCCCTAAACCTGCTCTTTTGTACGTGACTTCAAGTAAAGGCGCGTTGATGGAGACCCAACCCCCCTTGACAGAACCCCGAGGATTTATTCCGCTCATCTTGACACGGTACCACGAATCTGACAGCCTTTGTAGGTGGAACTTTAGAGGGCATGGCCCGCTGAACCTGGCTTGACCCGACGCAGATGCCCAAGACCACGAAGGAGGACAATAGCCCTGCCTAACATTCAGCATGACTAGATCCAATTACTTTCCAGAGCAGAGACCGAATAAAGTCGTCTTTCCAGTGATCAGCAACATATTTTGCGCTTACATAAGCAACACCTTATAGGGGTGACCATTTATAGTCTGTATTACGCTACACGTATTACGCCCTGGGACCAGATTAACTTGTAGTTCACATATTCTTTCCCAGCTCTAGGCTTAAGGCCGTACCACCATCATGGGCTCCCGGGCGCCCAAATCACAACACTAATCTCCAATCTCCTGGCCACTTCAAGTAGTTCTACTCGCAAATTACGGAGGCATTTGTTAATGCAAAACAGGAATCCGGCGGCGTTTCGATCTGTCAGAATAAAGAGGAATGGGCCCTGAAGTATAAGAGCCTCAAGTTCGCAGACGTCTAATGAAAGCTTGTCCACGACACGAAGTGCGAGCTTTCCGGACAGAACTGATAACACCACCGTAAGATACTATTACTTTAGTAGAGAGTAGCCACAAAAATAGAAAAAGTCGTTCTTCAGGGTGATTTAGCGTTGACCAGGTCTAAGCGAGAGGATTACTCATAAAACAACCCCAGGAGTAGTATGTACAAGGCCTTTACAAACTTAAACTAACGCAATCGCATATGAGCCTATGTTCAGTTGCATATGAGTGAGAAACGCATCAGACCGACGAGCCATTCAAACAACAGAAGATGTGTCCTTCGTTTTTATGTTGATACTCAAATTCTCAGACAGGAAACATAATTGTGCCCGTAATGCGCTATGAAGGTGCGAACCCGACAGTGCGATTTGACATCTGAATTTCATAGTCGAGCAGCTAAATAGCAACTTAGCATAACTCATGACGTGATGCCCTGCTATTTGCTCCATATAACTTTGACGCCGGGCCATTTTCAGTCTTCCTCTTTCTGACGGGCGGGCAGCATATGGCATCCATGAACCACTGGTTCAGCGTCACCTTCTCGCGCAAAGGCAGGCGCGTTCATTTGTGCCTCTGCGTTGCGGTAGTGTCACGTCTTCCTCCCAATCTATATGGCGGCGTGCTTGACAAAAGGCTTGGGACATCCAGGAGGCAGACGCGGCTGCAGCCGTCAAGGATGATCTCGGCGACCTCGGTAGGCCTCGACGCCGCCATTGCCGCATGTCCCTTATGGCCTCGTACCCATTCGATATTGGCAGATTTATGTCTCTGGTCGCCGGTGCCACCGTAAATCTAGATCACAAACAGTCACACGGGTGGTAGTTATGTCAGGACGGTGGGGTCTTCACTATTAAAATGACATTTACAAGGTAGCTGAACTACCCTTAAATGTGCTTTCTCCTGACTGCATTCAGTGCTCGTCTGGTCTGTCTGTCTGCCCCGGGGCTCCTTACCATCACTGCTGGATATGGGGACAGTTACGATCGATTTAATAAGAGCTGTTGGGTAATTATTTTCTCTCTTCTTTCCTTAACATTCGCGTGGCTAACTCTCAGGCTGGCGAGCAACGCACCTTTGTACTATACTCTTCTCCCAAGACTGTTGAGAGTGGATACTAAGAGGTTTCTATGCTGATGTGGCCCTTGGTGCTTGTATTAACCGTTCGTAAATTAGAGGCTTGGAAGGGTTGCTTTGCTATGAATTTTTCTATAGTAAAAATTGTTCTGTGATATATGAACGATGTAACATCTTAATCACAGCGAGTGACGTAATTGGTAAATAAAATACATTTAGGTCTCGAAATAAAACTAGTCATTAGCCCTCAACAACACCAGCAGTGCCACTGGTGCCTGAATTCATGTAAAAGACTTTTTTTTCTTTTTGGTTCGAAGCTGGAAGGATACACTGTTGCATCCAGCCTTCATAGCTTAGTTATGAGGACATGCGAGGTCAGCGATTCTACCTAGCTTCCCAGTGTGTATATATACGGGTAATCCTTGTCACTTCGAAGTAGGTTTCTCCAACTCACAGCAAGACGAAGTCTCCCCTTTGGTTCCAAATCTCTCACAGTGTTTCAATTCCAGAGAACCACTGAAACAGTACCGTGGGATTGGGTCGAAGCAAGGCTGCCGCCCACGGCTTCCCTGACGATCGAATCAGATCGAATCAAATCATGACCGCTAACCTACAACACTTGCACCACAGGCTGAAGTACTATTTTGTGACAAACGGAGTGAAATTGGAACACCAAGACGAGCCTGAGTGTTTAGGTATTTAATATATATAAGTATTTATCCAGAACAGTTGATCTCCCCCGTCTTGCAGGTGGGTAGGTCAAGGAACAAAATCGGTTCTAGTGGCCCAGGTTCACATTAGAGCGGGGCCGGTGAAGTCCAATAACGACATGTAATTTACGCTAACCTTGATAGGTTTTAGCGCCAATAAAACCCCTTGATCTCAATCAAATCTTGTGAATTGTGTACCTGGTCAACAACAGCAGCAGCAAATAATATCTGGACCGCTTGAGGGGTATTCAGCTGCAAAGTTGAGCTCAGTTCACTCGCGTCGTTACACGTTGCGCTTTTCACTTCTCTTGAAAGCTTGAAAGCTTTCTGTACTTGCCGCCTACCTCTGAGCAACCCCGCTAGGCAGTTACGCCCTCGTCCCGTACAATCCAGGTTCAACTGGCTTCTGCATCATTCTTTGCTCGTCACTGCATTTCTGAGATAGCATTTCAACGACCTATTCGCATCATGGCCTCGCCCCAGGACAAGTCAGCCAAGCAGTTGGCTTATGAGAAGTTTGAGAATGTCTTCAAGGACACTCTCATCGAGCAAATTCTTGGCCATGCCAAGAAGTACAAACTGCCTGAGGAGTATCTCACGTATTTTGAGAGAGTAAGTAGTCACTCTTCCTTATTGACCCCTTGTCCTATGCTCCTTCAGGGGCAAGACAAGTGTATGGCTTAGATTGAGTTCACTCTTGAATCAAATTAGCATTAACCTCTGCCGCTTGCGCTTTTTCACGGTCAGCTTTCTAACATGAGTATAGTCTGTGAGGGCCAACACCCTGGGTGGAAAGTGTAACAGAGGCATGTCCGTGCCTGATTCTACTGAGCAGCTTTTTGGAAGAGAACTTACTCAGGAAGAGTACTTCTCGACCGCAACACTTGGCTGGATGATTGAGCTCCTTCAAGCCTTCTTCCTCGTTTCTGACGATATCATGGATAGTAGTATCACCCGCCGTGGTGAGCCTTGTTGGTACCGTCAGGAGGGTGTCGGCATGGTCGCCATCAACGATGCTTTCATGCTTGAGTCTGTTATCTACCTTTTGTTGAAGCAGTACTTTAAGGCACACCCTGCTTACATCGACATGGTCGAGTTGTTCCACGAGACAGCATGGCAGACCGAGGTCGGCCAGCTCTGCGACTTGCTCACGGCCCCCGAGGGGAAGTCCAACCTACACAACTACAGCTTGGAGAAGTGGAGTCACATTGTTGTCTATAAGACCGCATACTATAGTTTCTACCTACCAGTCGCTTTGTCCCTGCACTATCAGAACATTGCCACACCTAAGAACCTTAAGCAGGCTGAGGATATCTTGATCCCCATGGGCGAGTATTTCCAGGCTCAGGACGACTTTCTCGATTGCTTCTATGGAACCAAGGACGTCATTGGCAAGGATGGCACAGACATTCAGGACAACAAGTGTTCGTGGCTCGTCAACCAGGCCCTGAAGATCACTACTCCTGAGCAACGAAAGATCATCGAGACCCACTACGGCAAGAAGGACGACGCCGATGTCGCAACGATCAAGGAGCTCTACAACGAGCTGGACTTGAAGAGCAAGTATCACGCGTATGAGGAGAAGGTCGTGGGCGAGATCAAGGCACAGATCGCAAAGATCGATGAAAACGAAGGCCTGAAGAAGTCGGTCTTCGAGACATTCTTGAACAAAATCTACAAGCGCAGCAAGTAGAGCAAAAGATTTGACTTCAAGTTGATGAACAATAATATATAGATAGTTGCTAATACTCTTACCGCCCAAGACGGTTTCATGTCTTGATTAGAAATCCAATGTCTTGCTGCACCGGATCTATAACCGTGACTCAAAGCTTTGTTAAACATGGCTTTCCAGTCCAATCGCCAATCAACCCGACACGCTAAAGAAGCCTCTGCAGACCGTCATTTTCGATTTATAGGCACATTTTGTATGTGCTCTTGCCGAAAAAGCACGTGTAAAACCTACAACCAGAATGGAGCCATTGCAGTTGGGATACAAAGGCCCATATTCGCCCACAATAATCAGATTTTGTATCACTGTATTCTAATCCTGGTATCACTCATTCCAAATCTAAATATGCTAGCCCTGTTTGATGTAAGAGTTGTCACAATAACGATGAAGCACGAAGAAGGCTGCTTATAGGTCTAGCCAATGATATAGCAATATTACTTCATTTGTAGCAAGTTACCATCAAGAGCAACTACACGATTGGGAGGCACTCTCTGACAATCTCAAGGAGCCTTCAGATTCACTTACTCCAAGTGAGGTTGCTCAAACAATTTCCAACGTGGCCCAAGATATTTCGAAAGACGCATGGTTTCCAAGTATGTTTGGTCGCCTCGAGGACATCTCTGAGGCACATAAGGTCACTTTCAAATGGATTTTCTCCGAGTCGCAGCAATCTTCAGCAGAGGCACTATGTTGAAAAAGTAGTAGGCAGCATTACAAATATACAAAAACAAAACATGCAACACCGGGGATTCCCTAGTAATCACCCACCTGAGTACTAATCCAGCGCTTCAAGGACCTACCTATCTGGCGAGAAGGGATCACTTGCCCCGCAGCCTGTGACACAGAAACGTTTACCACATAAACCACCTGGCTAGGTGGGCCTAGAAAGCGTTTTCGAACGGTATACAGCAGTCCACACTCGAAACACTCACCGACCATTTCCATCATCATTGTCACGGCGCTGGAGTCGTAATCACCACTACACTAGTGTCGCTGCACGAGCCACGTTATATAAAATGCCTTTACGTTTCTGACGGTAGCTATAGTCGTAGCTCTTGGAGCTACAACATGTCAATACAGTTACCACTAATTGGCCTACCTAAAGCGAAGGGTCAATTCGGGTAAGGAGTTGGAGGCGCAATGCCCTACAAGCTCGATGCACCGGTGCCGGATTAACTAGACGCCTAGGCTACCTCTTAGTGAGAGGGATGAGGTTCCGTGAGAAATTCATAGGCGCTAATTCATCCAATGATAGACTCTTCTTACCTATCAGCCTATGACAACACACACTCTTCGAACCTGGACCCATGACCTTGCCTTTAAATCTCCACATTACTTCTACCATTCAGGTACACCGGCAATGGTGTGTACTTGGCTATTACGCTGGGCTCTTGGGCGCACCGCTCCCAATCAGGCCCGATCGACGGTATCTGTTTCGTCCAACCATGATTCCCCAACTGCGATCTCAACAACACCAGAGGCCGAAGAGTCACAAGAGGTCCAAGAAATACAGGAAACTCAGGCACCAAGCTTAGGGCTCCTCCCAACTGAACTTATACTCCTCATCGCTGAACTCTTCACAGCCGCTGACGCTATTTGCCTTGCTCTGACATGCAAACGCATGTACTATATCTTACATGTTCAGGATTTGGCCCGCCGCCTCGATGCAAACGCCACGGAAATTCTACTTTGCCGCATAGAAAAGGATATCGTAGGCGTTAGCTATTGCGTTGTTGGTCAAAAGCTCGCACAATTCACTACCTACACGTTGCTTAGGCAACACTTGCATTTTCACCGTCACATGACTACAAAATCGAATGGGCCACTTCATATAAATTTCGGATTAAGTCGTTTCTACTTCCACTGGTGTACTGCCCGCCTTGCCACGAATTACCAAATTCTCGGCCCGCAACATGGTCTTCCTGCTTCTTTATTAACATTTACATACGATCACCAGGACAAGGAACATGGGGTATGTTGGAAAGAAGTGTGGGCAGCCAAGGTAGTTCACGGTGAGCTGTTCATATCTTGCATACATACAGTTTTCCATGGAAGCGCCGACGCAGGCACCTTACAAACTTATTTAAATACTAAAGGGATTGCTATATGCCGACACTTAGAAGTCGGCGGGGGTAGAGGTTACCGAGTCCGCGTAGGGTTACCTACAAATCTGATAAATAACACTGGACACTATGACATAGGGTGGTGTCGAAGGTGTGAGACCGACTGGGAAACTTCTGTTGAGTCGACAGAGCGCGGCTGGACGGTCACAGCAAAGACTTATCACGGGCTGGGTACTTGTCGCTCACCCCATGACCCGAAATGGCATGCTATGGCCAGCAGGTACAAACCACCTTTTCGAGAGGTACCCCGTGGCGCTGTGAAAGCATCATGGGAAAAAGTCTGAAATCCGCTTCTCTACTAATCAACGAAAAGTACACGGCCAGGGGTAAAACTCCAGACAAAAAAGGCGGTCACAACTATTTCCTTTCAGCGCAATGGTACTTGGCTGTTTCGCAAATATTGGGGGCCCTAGTCTTGTGAAGACCGATGGACCTGTGCTTAAGAATGCAAAACAGTGCTTGGAGGCTTATAAGGAAGGCAAACTGCTTCAATCTCTGCAGAAGCGAGAACATGATGAAGATGCATTCAGTGGTAGCTAGCAACTTGGCCCAAGTATTCGTGCTGGCCACGCAAGTATTTATAATGGTTGCAACACATTTCTAAAGCCCTCGTCTTTGCACTATGCGGAAGTAAGACGCTTCGTGGTCCTTCACGCCGACGCCACTCGTCGGTGCCGATACGTCGGTCGGGTTTCTGCCTCACGAATCGATTGTGGAAGATTTCGAAGAATTCTGTCCACCTCAGATGCCAGCGCCACCTGTACATCCTTCCGAAGCCTGTGGTTGTCCAGAGCTTCGCGAATTGCGTGAGAACCATCCGAGATAGTTGTCAAACGACAAAGTGACTCCGACAGAACATCGCGAATCTCTGGATGATGGTTCGTGCCTTGGTCCCTTAACTCACGCAGGAGATCGGATGTCACCTTCTGCTCGTTCAAGTTCTGCAATTGCAGATCACGAATTTGCTTCAGGGCATCAAAGAACTCCTGGCGATCGGGGGTCACAGGAGTTTCGGGCCATTTGAAACCGCTTTCCCTCAACTTCTCCATTAGGCGGGAAGAGAGGTGATGAATATATGCTCCCAGCGAAGTGTGGGCAGCAAGAAAGGCGAGGGTGTTTATAAAAAAGCCCCAAAGGAGAGAGATGATTGCAACGGTGTCTACCGACATTGTGAGTAGGTTGAAGTGTATCTGCCAGAAAGTGGGTGCTTCGATCAGTGCTTCGCGCGGGCCACCGAGAAAAGGGAAAAAGAAAGGGGGGAAGACCGGAGAACTGGACGTTGGGGTTTTTTGATAATCCATCCTGCTGGGCTTCGGAGGCTGCTTCCTCTGAGTGAGTATTAAACTGAAAAGAAAGAAGTAGCGAAGATGGCGCATTGGGAAGTCAAGGAGAGAATCGTCCAACTGTGTCATCATAGCAGAATGAAGGAAGGTGTTGCCAAAACTTGAAATATAACAGCGACTACCCAATCTATCATAGGGGTTCCTTCACCAGGTGCGTTATACACAGTTATAAAATTCTTTATGCAATATGAAAACGAGAGTCCTTATCTAAATATTTGTATAAGAATGCTTAGGATGTTGGCCTTTGTATAGCGATATTATGATTCGGCGAATCGTGTCTAATCCCGTAATATTTGTCCCCTGAATGGCAGTATTCATAGCTACAGTCTAACCCAAATAGGTTAATTGCAGGTTTGCTCTAATGGCTGTTCGATACCATACTCGACGAGAACAACTCTCAAGTGATGTTCTGCTTGAAGCTTTCGAAGCAGTTGCGAAGGATCCACAGACGGCTCGACAGGGTAGAGAGCGTAAATGGTACGGGTATTACAGAACTCCATAGTACTAAGGAAAACGTTTTCTGACAGCGGGCCTCACACATAGCGGTAACCTTACGGCATAGCCTCGTTAGCCATTTACTCACCTAATGCCGACGCTGTGCAGATGTGCACGTTTGGTGTATGACTTTTCGGTAGTGTTACGGTTAAGCTTTTGGGTGGCAGCGACTCTAATCGACTGTGATTCCAAAAAGATTCTTTTCTTTGTCACGAGCAATCGTATAGTCTTACTTCTAAAGGCTGCGCAGATTGCGCAGATTCGGTATGACTCTTTAGTTATATTACAAAAAAACTCTGGACTGCTCGAACAAGTATAGAAAAACGAGACGAGGAATAGTGTCATATCATAGATGCACTATTTACTATCGAGACAATATGACAGAACAAACCTTTGTACATATGCCCATTAATCGTTCTATGATTTTCTCTCCTATTGATCGTATGTCTACCCTCACCCTCTCCCTTCGTCTCTCCCCAGGCTGCACGAAGATATACCGGCCTCTGCCTATCAAATCCTTTTATTCCAACGTGCGACTGACTCCAATTGGACGCAAGGATAGAGCTGAGGAGTTGATCAGTCATTACGATTTGCAAAACCAAAGCTTGGTTGACTTGGTGCTCACAAAGGGTTTCAACCTAGAGTGCTCAGCAAAGTGAGTCTTGGTACACTGGAAAAGAAATAGCCAGCGTAGACAATTCTATCGAAACGTGTTGCGCCATGATTTACTTTAATACAGAGTTCTCAAGCGTGCCTAAGCACCGGCTCGTCAATGAACAGACTCCAAACAATCACATTGCCTCCAGGACGAGAAGCAAATCGCCACGCATGTAATAAGACACCTCCTGAAATGTGACGAAGCCACGGCGGTTCAGTTGAAAATGAGTTGAGTATCATGACTATCCTCTAATGAAGCAGTTGGGATCATTGATAGCCTTTGCTCGTTTGTTTTGAGTCCGTATTCAATCATCAACATGTGGAGCTGGAAGCTCTAGAGTCTATTACAACATCTTAAGGTTTTCTTCTTGTTTAGCAGGTGATAGATTTTAAGGTATTGTCCTCTTTGAGTGTCCAGTTCTTAGGTGCTGCCTGTAAGGCTACATTCCATACGGCGTAGCAGTATGTGGCTATGAAAAGATTTCTACAAGCAAGAATCAGCCTTGAATAACTTGCGTAGGGTATAATCGCTCCTTATAAACTCTTCTCGTGATATACTCCAATCAGACGGCATATCTAGTATCTGCGAGATCAATATCGGCATCCTCTGTTGCGGTATGCCTGTCTCATTCATACTTTTCAAATCCCTCTACTGCAGGCATGAGAACAGTCTGATTCACGTCAAAGAGCCACTAACTGCAGCTGAAAACAAGTCCAAACAGCAAATAAACACGCAAGTTCTAGCAGAAAACTCCAATCCTAACCTTCCAGCAAAAATTCCTGGTGGCATCATTACCGGGTTCCGATCATTCGTGCAAAAGGGACTTCGGTTCTATACCACACCACCTGAGAATCCCAAGGACAACGAGCCGGGTTCTTTATATGCTGAGATCCAGTCCATTAACTACAAAAGATTCGGCAGAGTTTAGGACAATATACCGGCGAAAATTTGAAGCCATGGAACGAAAGAATCTCACAGCGTTATTCCCCAGACACTGAAACGCCGACTTGAAAAGGACACTGTTCCTGATCGCAGATCCAAAGACAAGAAAATTAGGATGATTCATTTCTAATGCATTTCAACATCAATTTTAGTTAAAGATACACCCACTTGCACTATGATTATCGGATCACTTTTAATTAAATAGACTGGTCTCATGCTAAACCGAGATTAGTTTCAAGCCCTCAAAGATGCTGGCCTGGTAATGTTCATGATATGTGAAGTTCTCTCGCCCGGTGGGTTGTCTCAGCTTGGCTACAACTACTCCCATCCTAAAGTCCATCATGTCTCCTCTGCAAAGGGGGTTGTTGGCTATGATGCAGCCACATGCTGGACTTCTCCAGCCAGAAATTTCCGTACTCCCGCTCGCCTCCATCTACATCATTCCTTTGTGTCAGAATACACTTAGATGCTATATCGAAACGCACGTACAAAACTCTATTGCGGAACCACGTCAATTGCAAGTCGCTGAACTTGCATGTAGCAATAGTGTGTGGATCAGCGAGTTGGATCGCGAGTTCCCTAGGAAGGTTGTCCCTGCCAGTCTCAAAGGCTGCGATGTCAACCCGCCAACTTTCCAGCCCCAGCCTTCCTTCCTTTTTCGGTCAGACTGGAGGCACTGGACATACTCTCTTCACTTTTCCAGAGGATTTGATAGGAGCATTGGCCCGCAAATTGCTCTTCTTGAATATTATGTGAGTGGCGCGATGGTGGTTTGTTGGCTGATCTATCTGGATATATTGCCCCAGCAGAGCTTTCGCCATCAAGGCGGCTATTGCTACTACTAAAAGTTGCCATTTCGGTTTTGTTTTTATGGCTATCTACATACTCGTAGACTCCTTTTCTAACAACGTATAGCATCCTATCCCAAAATCTTGCGCTTTCCATCTCGTACGCCATAAGATCTTGGTGTCGAGCAAGCCGGTCGCAATCTTTAGCAGGCTTGATTACTATATCACAAGATCCAATGCTTCCGAGGAACATTTTGGGTTGATGGGCGCAATGCGCTTTCTCCCCTGTTTGTGATGTTGCATGTACGAGTGGAGCTTAGCGCAAGGCAGATGTCGTATACACAAGAGTGATTTATTGCATTTCCCGGGATATTTCCCACCTTATTAGTTGGTAAGCAATAGAAAGACGCCGCCAGTAAGCACACCTTTCCAATTTAAGAAACAACAATCTAATTCACTAATTCCTGTCATCACTTGGCAAGTCGGAACCACGCGACGACAGGCATGATTGGCCTTGTCATCGGCATGGGGGCAATGCGTGGCGAAAGGGGCCATTATGAGGCGTAGCCGCTCGACAAATTGCCCAACGGATCGCAAGTAATAATAATGTTCGCTTTTAATATCACGTTGTTCCTAACGACCAGCGTACATGTAGAAAATTTATCCAAGACGGAGACACGCCGATGGGCCTTCCACGATGGCTACATCAACCTCGTCCTCGGCATCCTCACCTACTAGAAGGAACTTGGGTCCATTAACCACCACATTTACAGCGCCGAGCTATTGCAACAACATCGTTGTGTATGGTAGCTGTTCCACATGCGATTATGGATGGCAAGCACAAACATGCGCAAACGGCGGGGCTGTCCCGGTAGACGATTCATCGTGCTGGCCGGCTAGAACAAGCGATCCTCCAAGCATAACCGGAGGTCCTGCTTTCCATGGCTGGGGATTTTACTCGCCAGGAGTCATGTGCCCTAACGGCTACACGTCGGCTTGTGCTTCCACTGTTGGTCAAGATGATGGATTCAGTTTTCAATTCCGATTGACCAGCTCAGAGACGGCGATTGGTTGTTGTCCGACGTACGTGCAGAACACTTGTAACTGTGCATAAATATATGAATTGATTGATTTCTAGCGGTTATACCTGTGTGATCCAGACCAGAGACCAAACTTGTGTGTCTGTGGCAAGGTCAACGTCCGTCTTGACTGGAACATGTCCGGGCGGCAGTAGTACTATCAGCTATGCCTATAAATCGCTGCCATTCGCCTACAGCAGTTCTATCATGGACAATTTCACTATTATGGCCCCTCTTTTTCAGCTCGTACATCAACCTTCCGATACTATGACTACCGGTACCCCCTCAGTCATTTCTGCAGCTACAACAAGTTCGACTAGTTCATCTAATATCTCAGGTCCCAATGTCAGCACAGGTACTCGTCTATCCGTAGGGGCGGCTGTCGGAATCGGGGTAGGCATCGCGGTGGCTGTCTTTCTTATTGGGCTCCTGTCTTACCTCTTGTGGCGGTCGCAGCGGAAGAGAAAAGCGCATTCCGCACAGGGTAACGGACCAGTCACAACAACGACACAATTCCCACAAATGCAAGAAAGCGTATATACGCCTGAGAGCTATTTCTATTCAGAGCTCCCACCGCAAGACGGTGGCAAACCTCAAGAGCTATCCAATATCCCCAAAGGTCCTGTTGAGTTGTCAGCTGGTGATGGGAATTGGACGCGATCCAGATCATCTGCAGAAGTAATTGATGGTCTTAGGGATCAACAAAAAGTACTGGACATGGGTCGAAGAGCTCAATAATAGCAGATTGTTTATAGAAATTGCATAGACCAAGGGCTCTCCTAGAACGGTATATCAAAGTTTCGTACTTGAACTTTCCGATTACTAAGTTTTGTTGGATTAAGCTTGATAACAGGATATTAGTAATAGTCAGTCAAGGCGGTCCTCCAAGTATAGCTTACAGAATTATTTACAACTAAGAACCATATACTCGATTCGTATTATAAGAGAACAGAGGTTGCTGAACCTTCCAAACTGCTGATGCATCGTCTCCCAGTGATATCGCATCCACGTTTTCTCGCACTCTCTCCCGTAATTAGCCTCGTGGCTGGGTGTCTCGCTTAGAGCGTCAAGTGAATTTCAAGCGTTCTGCGTGTCATTCACTAATTATCCTGGCGATAAAAGTCTTGTCGCAGATGTTGCCGCCCCTTTTATGCACCGATTCTAGAATACTTATAATTGATATCCTTGAACTTTGAGCACCTAGAATAGAGAGGTCCTGTTCGCGTATCGCCAACCACATTAGAATTTGCCGTTGCGGGTTGGTTGACGCTCGTCGGCCTGCGACGAGTGGTGGTTCAAGCGGCTAGGACCGTGACTCAGTAAGTTGTGACCATCTTGGACACTCCGTCACGCCGCCATCTCAAACCTGCTTGTTGATATGGGAGATTCCCCAGTTGATCTTGTGAGTTGCAAAATTGTCGTCGGCGTTTAGGTTGCACAATCGGCAATAGTAACCCGAAGCACCGCCTCAAGTCGCTAGCAGTGGAATATGATGGTTTTCATTTTTGTCTCGATCAGCGGTTTTTTTTTTTTGGCAAACTATTCCCTCTATAGTGTGCCACAATTCCCAGTGCCACTTTTCCACAATACCGGCAAGACACTTTTTTGTATATGATCTATACTTTGGCACCTAACTCCTGTAGGTCAGCCTTCCCCAGGCGGCCTTCGACTCGCTCAGGTTTACTACGTTACCTTCAAACATGTCATTTTACACATAAATGAAGTGCAAACACTGCCTTTTTACCATTTCAGTACTTCAGATCCAGCAATCGCTCAGGTTTGAACAACATAGGGTTGTGGAACTGTGTGTGGCCGTCCTTGCACTGGTGTAAACCTCGGTCTACAGTTGTGACAGGAGTTCCATGTACGATTATTGGAACATGTGTCATTACCCCTTGTGGTGCCCAGAATTTGTCAATGTTGCAACCTGGCGATATCAGCGGAAATCCTTGTGAGCCAGGCGGATGAATCCGCATGGCCTCATAAATGACAACTTGGAGGTATGGTAACTGCATCGCCAATGTGGCGTCAATCTCAGCATTTGCTGCCCATCGGTTGTAAACCTCATCTGTCAACTTTCCGAGCACTGCAGGTGTTTTCAAGAGGTAATTAACAGCACCTACCAGACAAGTTTCTGGTGCTTCCCGTGAGCAATACTAGTATGATGTATTGTGAATAACAGAATGCTTCTGTTTGGACACGAGGTGCGATAAGAGCAAGTCCGATTCATGGGAAGTTTATTACTATTACAGATTATACGAGCTAGGTCATATTTTCTTGGAGTAGGCTGACTCCTCCATGTACAGACTGAATTCGAACCAGTTACCTGAACCTTCTAAAGAAAGCTGGCAATCTTTTGATTAGACCACGTAACCGCTCAGGTGGTCCTGTGCGCTGGTCGTTGGGAAAACTTCTGCTAGATTAATATAAGTGAGCTACTTGCAGTATTGCTAGACAATGCCCTTTCACATCGCCTTTTTCTTTTTCGCGTAACACCTCAAATCTCCAACCAACGGGGCCGAGCGTGCGCTGTAGACGGACCTCACCATCGTAACCACGCCAATCCGTTTTTATGCATCCGTGACTATCCTTTGAAAGCATGTGCCAGATCACTCCTGCACCGAAACCAATGCTCCCACAATCAACAAGAACGCCGCCGTCTCGACTTCCATCGCTATAACATGCAAGAAAAAAAAAGGATTATGAACCCGAAATCGGACCCACTTTACACCACCTTCAAGGTTCCTACCCGCCCCGTAGAACTATAGTCATTCCTCGCTTCTCTTTCCCTGCCCCTTTCCCGGGCTCTTCCTCTGTCGCGTTCCCGCTCCTTGAAATCTCTCTCCCTAGCCTTCATGGCCTCTCGCATGGCATCCATCTCCACCTTTTCTCTCGCGCCCATGGTCATTGTTCTTCCGCCACCACTGCTCGCTAGTGGCATGCCAGGTAGATTAGGCACAGGCGGCACATCCTCGATGAGGGGTCGGCTAGTCGGCGGCCCAGAGCTCTGTGACCTGGTCCTGCTGAGGCTGCCACCGCTCCTGTACGGAGAGGTACTGGCCGAGCCACTAGACGTTGGAGGTCTGCGCATCGCGCTCCGCGGCGGGATCTCGAGGAGTCCGCTCGGCTTGTCTTTCGGCGCGCCGACACTGATCAGATCGACAAGGTGGCGCATGCCCTCTGGTGCTTGCACGCCGTGGCCCTTCTTGGAAGACCACTGCGGCGGCTCGTTGATAGTTGGGGTCGTTAGGTTCACCAGCGGCTTTGGCGCTTGGCGGCGGCTGTTAGTCGGGTTGGGATCATGCGAGCTAAGAGGTTGCGGATGGGAACTAGGCGGCAGATGCGGATTTGAGATGGGAGGGCGATCCGAGCGCATACGGCTCTGTTGTGGGATCGGCGGAGGATGCGACGAAGAGTTCGAGCGCCCGTTTGGAGGTCTGGTAGTGATAACACCTGCTGAGGTATTCGGTCGCGGGTTGTCCGTCTCACGGTGTTTTTGAGAGTGCTCCAGAGCCGATGGAAACCAAGAAACATCCCCCTTCGGCGCAGCGTTGGCTTCAGCCTGCTTACTGAGGAGTGACGGTCCGTCTGTGAAAGCTTCTTTCCCGAAATCTCCAAAGTCTTTTGAAAACCGCCTGGTATGGGCTGCTCCTTGATCAACGCTTGCCTTGCGAGCGTTGTAATTTTGACCTAAAAGACCGTTTCCGGTGAACGCCTCATCACTGGCGGACACGATTCTGTCGATCAGCGGACCATCAGGTTGGCTGTCTTTTGACTCTTTCTTGCGATGGGATGGTGGTTGCTTAGAGGATGTGGATGGAGCCGCAGCTGCAGAAGGCAAGTCTTCTCCGAACAATGATAGCCTCTTGTCGAAGCGTCTCATGTCGATGAGCGGCTCGAACTCACCAACTTTATATGGCGAGTCGTCAACAGAACTCTTCAGTCGGTTTCCACCTTCGGAGGCTGGATTGCCAGATTTCCCCGAGATATGCTTCACGGACGGCAACCGTGGTGGTGTATCGTCCATCTTTGGTATTGAAATACGACGAGCTGCGGGTCTGCGATCAGCAAGATACCAACTGCGCCAGCTTTGAACCTTCTCGGAGAACAGCGAAGCCATTCCCGGATCTTCCATAGAAAAGTATTGCACGTAATTTTCTGTGTCCAAAAACATGGCTGGCTTATGTTGACTTTTGATGGCAAAGCAACGTCTCTTTGGAGGCTTTATATGCTTTCTAGTCTCCTTCTCTGTGGGCGTATAGATATCATAGTCTGATAAGTGGCACAAGCTGAGAGTATCTTTTTCCAATGGGCTTGCGTCCGGTTTCTTGGCGCAAAGTATTTGCCCGTTATCCGTGAGGGTAATCCATCGTTTGTTCCATTTTCCGGGGCGATTCGAGTGATACATATATAATTGAACCCCTTGGGGGTTCTCATCGGTTTCTGGCACTGATTCGATGTCAAGATCACGATCTTTACTTAGGTTATCCGACTTTGTGACTATCAGGGAATTATGCGTGTCGCGGTCCCATGAGTTCATAACGTCTCGAACACACTCAAAATTCCGAATACGGCGTTCGAGGCCCAAGGGACCATAGGACTCCAAAACAACGCACTCTTGAGGGCTCCATTCCAAGTCATATGTCATGTTTCTGGCTGTTGCCAGAACTATGTCGACCGGTGTCGTTTCCGGCGTGACAGGCAAGATGAAAGTATGATGGCGGCATTGAACCGATACAATCTAGAATAACTGTTACCATAACCCTTTCTCACTGGGTGCGGTCAGGACTTACTCGGTCACCGTGATTCACTGCAGAGACGGGTGCGTCTTTCTGCGGCACGATGCCTTTGCCGCCAACTTCAATCCCTACGGGCAACCTGGGCACCTTGGGCAGGTTGGCTTGACTGCGGCCATACTCGCCATCACCGGAGACGGAGCCAGCGGTGGACGATGTCGGCGACAGACCCTCCTTGCTCTTGCGGCGCTTGGTTAGGGCGACAAATTTCTCAACCACTGGGCTCCTTGCTTTGGGCGACTTTGGTGGTTTGAAGCCCGACTGATGATTGTTGGCTAATGAGACCTGGAGTCTTTCGAGATCCCTCTTCTTCTGCTTCGCCAACAGTCGGTCGCTCTCGCTCTCGTTGTGCGCAACTCGTGCGGCATATTTGGCGGCGTCCTCCTGCTCCTGCTTGCGCCTCTCGCGATCGTCGCGATCAGCCATTCTTCTGCGCTCGGCTTCTGCGCTTGGTTGGCTCTCGTAATCTGCAGCCTTGCGATTCAATTCTCTGTGCGCGCGCTCGGTGCGCCTGGATTGGCGATCAGGTCGAGAAGAGGGAGAATAAGAACCCTGGGCGATCGGTCCCTCGCCATTATGATTTTTGGAAAGGGAGAAGTTGGTATGGTCACTGCTGTTCGTCCTTAACATGGAGGGTATAGCAGGAACAGGGGGCATCGAAGGTTGTGGAGCAGTAATCTTGGAGGTTGCATCGTTATCACCAGAGACACTGCCCGCGTGCCTGCGGTAGCGAGACATCGACCTGGCAATTGAGTTTGCCCGTGCAGGATCGGGCGTCGATGTGGAAGTATCATCGGAAGAGTGTGATTGCGGCGCATCTTGAACCGTGTGCGTGTTATGATCTGTTGCTGTTGTGCTGTGAATTGTCGACGCAGTCTTGACTCTTACGCTTCGATATCTCGAGAACTTGGGCGCTTGAGCGGCCGGGCCGCCAGACGGCTCTTCTTCCCAGGACATGGCTAGCAAACCTTGGTCGAGGGACTATCGACCCGCTACCGTTGAAGTACGGGCGACAGGGTAGGCGATGTAAGTACAAGTAATACGAAGGTTAATGATCTTCAGCAGGGGGACAATGGTCCGTTATACATAGGGCTTTCTGCAACTGGAGGTCCGTCGATGCTAGGGGGCGGAAAGGCAATGAGTTCGCAATCTCCACACGAACAGAAAACGCGCGCAAGCCGTGACGAAGAATCAGACGGATCTGGGCACAGACAATGGCACGCTAGAAAGACGATACCCTCGTCGAACCAAGGGTGGCTGTCAATTGGTCTCCGCCGGCGTTGCTATTTTATGCGCATCGCATATTGTGATGTGAGTGTAACTGCCACCGGAATATCCACACGCGGGACACGTCGTACGTACAAGTGTGTGGCAGGGTCGTACTGCGATCTCACACTCTGTGACTTAAGATTGTTCAAGATGTCGCTGCCAGGGGTAGTCGAATTTGATGATGGGTGCTAAGTTACAAGTTCGAGGTCGATCAGGAGTAGAAAGCCGGAAACAGAAAGTCTCGTGGTTTGGCACGGCGGCCAGAGGGTCAATCATGAGAAATACCTGTAATCATCTCGGCCACTCCCTTCCTGTTCGGGGCTTGCTGCACAAATATGGCGGGCAATGTCTAGCATTGTAGCACGACAGGCAGCATAATGATCAATCTCATGCCAGGGGCTTCGGCGTTGCGTCAGGGCGCGAATAGATGGGGGAGCAGCCGGCATGTAGCCTGTTCTCAACCATATAGCACTAGCCTTGTTTGTTAATAGCAACCAAAAGTTCAACATTGCGCATTACGATGCCGTGAAGCCGGTCACACGAGCATTTTCGCGTGAGAGTTGAGGATGGGAAATTCATTGGAGCCAGCGAAACCCCAAATTTGGACCTGCATGTGACGGCTTCAGTCGCTCTAAGCCGCTTGGCGCGCCGCATAACAAGTGGGGGAGAGGGAGAGTATGCCGGTAGGATGCTGACCGCAATTCGCAAGAACCGTTCTAGAATCATTTCTCCCATATCCATATTAAAGCGCCTCCTTGGAAGTCGCTGCGGTATCTATCCACGCATCAACGTGTATAAGAGCGACGTCACGACTAGCCGGATAATAACTATATTAATAAAAAAAATTTAAACTCCCCAGAATAAAAAAAAAATCCAAGAACAGCGCGTTCTTTCACGGACCAGAGATCGATGCTAAACATTCTGAGATGAATTCGACCTGCTCGCAGATGACTCTGAATCAAAGAGGCTTTTGATTCAAACCTAAACGGAGTGAGATTTCCTTCATTTCCTGAAAGCTCGTACCGACCACCTCCACCAACCAATGAAATCTTGAGTTGAAACATCAATTCCGAGGTCCTTCAAAGCTTTTGTACTGAGGTGGCAGTCGTAAGGTCTTTGGACGCTAGCGTTGGGATCATTGCCCTCCGTGTTGGCTTCAATGCCCGAGATTGGGAGGCCCATGATCTCGCCAAAGTGCTGACATATTTCGTACTTGGTCATCTTGTCTTCTGATGAGAACTGCAGGACTTGAGGTAAGGATGACCTCTCTGCAGATTCCAGATACTTTGCCGAAACATCTATCGTTCTTGTCAGAAGTACTGTTGCTGTCACGCTTCTGCGTAGACACTTACCATGACATACCCGCCCGACATCTTCTGTGTTTGTAGGATATCGCAGCGCCCAATGGTCCATCTTAACCTTTGCGCTATCGTCTTGTGCCTTCCAGACTGTGTCCATGAGAACGTTTACTGCGCTTTCGGCAGGGGTCTCAGCATCGCCATAGAGCACAGGTACCCTCAGGACAACTCCCAGACCCGGCTTTCCAGCCTTGCTGTATTCCTCAAGAACTGCATGTTCACCATCGAGTTTTGTCTGTCCATACAGGTTCGTTGGTGCCGGATGGGCGTCGCTTTCGTACGGCGCATCGCCAGGTTTCCCTGGGAAGACATAGTCTGTCGAGATGTAGATGAGGAAGATGTCCCTGGCCGCACATAAGCTCGCGAGAGACTGGGAAGCGGCGACATTCAATGCTCGAGTGCCTTCAGGGTCATTGTCGCATTTGTCGGGGAATCGGTTGGCTGCACAGTGCACAACTGCTTGGGGTCTGGGTGAGCGTGTCGTTAGCGCAAATACAAGACGAGGGTAACTGGTGATAGAGCTGGCTTACCTGACTGTCTCCAAGGTCTTCTCAATATCGGAAGCACTCCCCAGGTCGATCTTCAGAATAGATGTGCCATCGGCCCTCGAGAAGCCCGTACCTTTGACCGTCCAATCTTTCCTCTCGAAAGCTCTTACGACCTGCCTGCCAAGCAAGCCGGTGGCACCAGTGACTAAAACCGTTTTGCCAGACATGTTGAGTCGCTAATCGTACTCACGACGATTTGTATGCAACTCGAAACCCCCAAGTCATGTAGGCTCAAGTGCTTGGAGGGGCAATGAGGGGCAAAGAGCCTTGGGTTCACTAGGCTACAGTAGAGCTTTTGTCACTTGTCGGTACCTAATAAGCATGGCTGTGGAGCTGTAAAAAGGACCCTGGATTTTCCAGAGTACTTTACCAGGCGGGGCCAAGGTTGTTAGTGCCGTTGTCCCAAATAAATGGACCCTGGGTAAGTTATACCTAATCCCCCCGGGCCTTTTCCGCCAGTGCTTGTAGAGGACGAGAGTCCCCACAATCTGTAGGAAACACGAGTGCATCAAACTACCAGAATACGGCAACCTATTTCAATAATGATGGAAGGTAGTTTGACCCAGTTCCAATTACTTGTTCACTGGAAGTACTCATGCTTAAGACACAACGGCGCTTGTATACGTCTCTGGAGATATAAATGCGCTGAGACTCAAATGACGTGGTGCGGCTTCATGTATCTCTGCATGAGGCGTCCATCGTTCTGGCGAGATAAATATCCAAATTCAGAAGTATTCTTCTCTTCATAATATACAGAAGCATCCAAGGGCCCTATCCTCAGCTAGGTACAAGCCATTCGGAACACCTTGTTGGATACTCTAGGTAGGCGGCAGAGGATTATGCAGAATATCATCATTTTCCTCGGCTAGACAAATGACTGCATGGCTGGAAGATGATGACACTGCACGACTTTCGTTCTCTCAATTTTATACGTTATAAAACTGAGCATCATGGTGTACCGATGGACTAGCAGATCCAGACTTGGTGTCGGTATGGATTAGGCTGGTCGGGTACCACGGGGAGGCAGCTAATGCGTACAGAGCGTGAATGATAAGATAATGTGAGAAATATGTCAGTGGTAAAGATATGGGCGGCAGCTGTATCTCTAATGTAAAAAAGAAAAAGAAGAGAAGGGGTTATTTGTTGAATTCTTTTATTTTATTTTTATTCTCATAAATGATCATCTGGGTATATCCAAGCCGCTAATAATAAGACACATCACCACGTTTTCCTTGCAGCGCTCCTCAAGTCATCCACGTTCAGCATATCGGCGCCCGCAAAAACTAACGTATGCCAAATACCATCTCTTAATCCGATGGGCCACCCTGGTGTATCCCAATATCTCGCAGTCAGGCCTCTCCTATGCGCGCCTTTCAGTTGGCCCTTGATGGTTTTGAGTTGCTCATCGCTGACGCCGAGGAATGTCGAGCCTATGGATTTACCAAGGCTCACGCTGGCGTAGTGTGAGTTTGTTGAGTTGTATTTCATGTCGACTGTTGTGGAGTCAACATCCTTGTCTGGGTCCTCGTACATTGTTTGTAGGGGAGCATCAAAGAAGTAGTCTCGATATGTCGAATTTGCAATGATGAGTTCAAATGGCGTGTTGCCCGTACCAACGACAGTGATGGGGCCGTTATGACGAACGCCATTCTCGACGTAGCTCAACCAACCCTTCTCTCTCAGGGGCTGCAGTTGTGCGACGACATGGGGCCAGGTCTTCGCCCCGTCTGTCTTGACGTCGATGAGTAATGTCAAGGACTGGCTGGGATCAGCGTCGAAAATGCCATGCTTTGTGCCAGTTCCGTTGAAGAACTGTGTGCTCGGATTCGTCTGGTTCAGCAGATCCATGAGGGGGTTGATGTAGAGTGATTGCAAAGTCCGATTAGGCGTCAGCGACGCATCATTGTGTCCGACGTAAAGTTTGTCATCATTGTCAAACAGATGCACGTCGGCTTCCACGCCTATGCAGCCGGCATGGAGTGCGGAGAAGAGAGGGACAGTCCTCCAGTAGTCATTGTGTGAGTGACAAGGTATCGGCTGCACATCTCTGAGGAAGTCCGTGGGGTACCACTTCAGACCCTCGGTAGCTGTGTCTTCTTGGCCCCATTTCGCGAATATCTTGTCTGGGTCGTCATCCAAACCCCACAGACTCCGCGAAATTGCAAGGGCCAGGTCTATGCATAAGAAAATTGCTCTGCGCTCGGATTAGTCTGTGGGCTCGATGTTTGTGGATGGTATCGTACAAGAGTGTGAACGCCCACATGCTGCCACAGATCATATAGCCTTGCCAGCGCCGTTTCCGCCTGGGGGGCACAATCGATCCATATTCGAGGCTCTCCGCATCTTCTGTTCTTTCGGGGGCCATTTCTTCGACACTAGTGCTTCGAATCGGTTGGTATTCAGTCTTATCACGACGGGGTTTAAAGAGATCTAACAATATAAAGGCCTTCTTTTCTTTCGAAGGGGTAGAACATGGTGATATGGAGTCCATATTGTCAGGTCCCGCGCGACGGACGAGATGCATGGGGTTGGTGAGTTGGAAAGATATTTAAAAATGGTGACAGATGGCGTCCAAGAGCTCAAAGAAATGCCGGACAGAACAAGCCGACGTCAAGATCGTCCAGATTGTCGCCGGGAAGTGGGGCGAGGGATTGAAGGAAGCGCTGATTTGGAGGCTGAGCTGCAGCGGTGATCTGATGCTATTTCAAAGCAGCCCGAGCGAGGCAGGAGACGGAAGAGCGAGTGAGCCAAGAAAGAAGGAGGAGTCTGGTAAACTGCCTACTCATCCATGGCCTGGAGATGCGGCCTTTAAGTTGAGGCGGGAGTCGAGACGGACAGACATCCCAAATCGGTGCAAGAGATATACTAGCGAAGCATACTAAATAAGCTTGTTGCAGAGCTGGGAATTGGACGGCTGGCCTCACAATGAAGCATATTTGCCAGACTCGCTTGCTTACCGGTGGCTTCCCCGACCAGTAAGATTCCCCGCCTGTAAGCACATGGGCAGCTCCATCATGGTCCAGACTTAGGGTGCCTTATGGCACCATCGCGCCGTCGACCTAGGGCTCAAAGCTTGGCATTTAGCTTGAATATGCGGGGCGCTAGCGGTCGTTGCGGCGCAGAGCACCGCTATCAAGCGCTATCAAACGCTATCAGCGGTAGTGGGGAATGCCCCGTATCACGTCGTGCTACAGGTGTGAATCGGGGGAATCAGGCCAACTGAACCAAATGAACTACTGTAAGGTTGTGCAATAGTGGGGCTGCGTAGTAATTTTTAGAAAATTCCTACCCATCAAGCAGACCGCAAAGATCGCCGCCAAACAACACGAAGGCTGAAGATCGCATCCTTCACTTGTGCGACAAGTATAGCACAACCAACCAGGTGTATTGCCAACGTCAACGACGATGCCGCACAAGCACAAGCGTCGGGAGCAAGTTGGCTCGACGTAAGACTACCCCATAATATCCCACGTCATGCCGCGGAACGACTTGCTAACTTGCGTGACCTCGCTGCAGCTACAATCTGCCACCATCACAGATTGCGCGGCCATTACCTGTGAAGACTACGACCATCTTCACTAGTGATCAAGACAAAGGACCTGGGAAGAAGCGCAAGAGGGAGGGTACAGGCCAAAATGACACCCCACGAGCCTTTAGGAGGTTGATGGCTTATGCCGGAGGGAAGAAGCCAAGGTCGGGTCTCGATAATGGCGATGAGCCCAAAGCAAAGCCAAAGAAGAGCACCAAAAATGCTACCGCCGTCGACACACCTGCACCAGAAACCAAGGAGAAGGAAAAGGGAAAACTCGAAATTCCAACGATCAAGCCCGGAGAGCGAATGTCAGAGTTTGTTGCCCGTGTTGACGCGGCTCTGCCTCTTAGTGGCCTGATCAACAAGAGTGCAAAGAATGGAAAGGACCCTGTAGGCCTGAAGGTCAAGCGTACCAAGAAGGAGCGGCAGATGCACAAGCTCTACGACCAATGGCGAGAGGAAGAACAAAAGATCAAGGAACAGCGTGAAGAAGAGGCCGAGTTACAGGCCGAGAAAGAGATGGAAGACGAAGAGGCCGGTGTTTCATGGAAATTGAATACGCAAGTGGCTCCTTCTGGAAAGAAAAAGAAGAAGGGGAAACGTGCCAAATACCTCGACGAGGTAGGAGGTGTGGAAGAGGACCCCTGGGAAGAACTCAAAAGAAAGAGAGGCGAATCAAGGCCTGGCCTCCACGATATCGCCAAAGCGCCACCCGAGCTCAAACTCAAGAAGCCGAAGCCGCTCGTCGTGCGCGATGCGACTGTTGCAGTCGATGGCATTCCCAAAGCCGCAGGCAGCTTGAGGAGAAGAGAAGAGCTCCAGGAAGTACGAGACGACATCGTTGCCCAGTATCGGAAGATGATGGAGGGCAAGCGGCCAAGTCTCCGCCAGCCTCAAGCACAATGAGCTGTTCACGAGCTATTGAAATGATACCCAGCTGTCCAATTTGCAAACTCGAGCGATCAAGAAGGAACGAGGCAATAGTCAAATGTTTCTCAACAGCCTCCACAAGCAACCGACCGATGCAGTAAAGGAATTAGGCCTCTTACAGAGGGCATCTGGAAGATGATAGGTAGCTGGAATCGAGGTACTATAAAAATGGACAGACACGTTATGCTGAACCCGACTGCACGGTGATACTAATATGTAGGCTTGCATCACCGTTGCTTCGTGACGAGACAGTTTTACTGTTGGGTGTAGGGCTGAATAAATTCTCTTGATACTGATTTTCTTTAGTTTGAGCAGCTTGAGCTCACTTCGCCAGGTGTCGCTGCATGGCCCCCACCTCGGATCCCGCCAGACGCGCGCTGCCCCCACCTGACCAGCTTTCAAACTCAACCTTAAGCTCTCTTAAATTTTTCCAAAAGCTGCGCGTTCGAGTCTCTGTGTCGCCAGACTGCTGAGTTTTCATTTCAACACGATTCTCCATCGTTCATTTCCATCCCAGCCTTGCTATTCGGTATCACGGATAATATTCGCAACGTTCGGTCGACCGTGTCTGCGATTGCCCCACACCGTACTCAAGATATTGACCACCGAGCTGGTTTCTGCAGCACCTGCATACTGGAGCCAGTCGTGTATGGCTCTTTTTGGTCCCTAGACCACCTACTTACTCATTTTGATCAAAGCCTATAACCGTATTCTACAACTTCACCAACCACCATACTCTCTGCTGGATCACTTGCTTCAGCTTGGTTATGGTTTTGTGACCCGGCCCCCACAGTCTCTGAAATACACAATTCTCGGGGCTTTATCGTGCCTTTCGTTATTCGACACAGCTGGTTGAGTGAGGTACCATCATCCTCCTGAATGTCGTAAGTATCGCTCCTTCCTCCGATATACAGTTGAAATATGATGTTCGCCGAACTTGCTTTTTCTCACAAAAGGCAGAGATTTGTTAAAAATACCAACTAATCCGGGAGGTTTTTTTTTTTTTCCTTAAGGGAAGTTTTAGTCTCCGCGAATTCCTCTTCATTCATAGGTGGCCCCCTCTACCAAGGGGATTCTAACACCTCATCACTACTCACAAATTTGATCCGTGAGCAGTGTCATCCTGTATCCTCTGTGCAATTCCTTACAGGTTAATCTGGAAGTATACTTATCTTATCTTGACTATCAATTGTTCTACAGAGTATTACGGCAAGCCACGCCTATGCCTTTGACAAGTCTAAAGCCATGGATCGTGGACTCGACGAGCTGATTGAGTGGCTTCTGACCAAGATAGCCTTTTCTGGTCTCGAGGGTGAGTCATCTTGGCTAAACATGCACGCTTTGGCCAGCTTCCTCGCCAAGCTGGGATGCTTAGCTAACAGAACCATAGGACTTTCTGCGAAGAAGTTCGTAAAGGCAGTGAAAGCGTTTTACGACGGACGCGATGATATTGGTGCTGGCGATGAGCCCTCTGATCTTGCTTCAGGCCAACCTCAGGATGTGGCTGAGGCTGACATTGCTCATGCATCGATCATATGGAAGTGGGTTGTAAAAAGGAAGGACGTTATCGTTGTGCCAGAAACCGCGGCTAGAGTCCCACTCGAAGAGATTGTGTCCCTTGCCGAGGGAACGTCCAAAGATGCAACAGAGCCGGCAACTGGTCGTTCAAGTACAAAGAGAAACGCTACGGCTTTCGTTCAAGATGAGGTCCATCTACTACTCTCCGAGGAACGCCAATGGAAAGCTATTGCTGGTCATGGCCCTGACTATAAGCGTATCCCGCTTTTTGAGTGGAGAGCGCTCATCGCCATCGCGTCAGTTGGAACCAAGGGCATCCTTCAAGGAGATCTTACCAGACTTACAGGTCAAGACAAGCGATCATTGCCCACACGTACCGAAGCTTTGGCCAGGAAAGGATATATCATCAAACAGCAGGCCACATTGCGGGGATGCCGTACCAGCAAGATATGGTTGGCTCAGTTCTCCAACCACGCCAAGGCTGATGTTCAGCGTCAGGGACTGCCAGACGAAGTTCTGAATACGCCTGCAGAAGACTTAAGGGCAAGCTGGGATCCAGTGTCATTCAGTCATCACTATACTAGTGGTCAGGTTGATTATGTCGCCATCTCACAAGCCTTTTTGATGATACTGAAAGCATACCAGGCAATGAGGTATTGTGACATTCGACCCAAGATGAACATCACCAATCGTATACCTCAGATGCGAGCACTCGCCAAATCTTCGCGATGGTGGGCTGGAATCGGGGTGATTCGATTTGAGCCCATGAAGACGGGTAAAGGGGGCCAACTCTTCAAAGATTGTGTCAAATTCATACGAGATCCGACCGAGGAGGAATGGACCAGATACAAGACTATGCCCAAAGCCAGTCTCCAAGTACCTACCTCACGACTTAGGAAGAATTTAAAGAAACCTAAAAAGTCCGCTAGCAAAGCCGCAGCAGCTGCAACGACAGAGTCTAGTCCACCAGAGGCGAATTCAGTGTTGAAGCATCTAGCCCCTCGGATTCCACCAAGTCTAGCACTGATACAGCTTTCTGCATGGGATCCATCCAAACCTATCGCAACCACCTTCTTTGAGATCATCAAACGTAGTGGCAGTCAGGGTTCGTCGAATACTGAGCTTGGCATGTTCAATCTTGGCTGGGCTTACCGGAAGTATATATCGACATTGACGACAATGATAAGCTTGCCGCGATCACTGCCGCCCCATCAACAACCATTTGCCGTTCACTCGGAGTTCAAGCGCGTTAGAAAGACTATGACATACACTTTCCGTGCACATGGTGCAATTGCCGGCGACCGTGATCAACAAACAGAACTCATCAAATCAGCGAACACCGACGAGCATGGATCAACAATCTTCAATGCTCAGCTTGTGGAGTACATGACTGGGAGTCCCGTATTCCCTCAGCCTTCTCCTGGCGAGTTTGTTAAACCAGGATCACGTGTCAAAGGCTTTCTGCCGCTCACTGGCCTCAAGTCTTTCACACGGGCCGGTTTAAAACGAGATCAAGAAGTTAGCGATGAAGTTATTCCGGGAGAATATAAACGGATCAGCCTTGTGTCGCCAAAAGCTGATGATGCCGATTCTGCCAGCAGAGACCCATCCGAGCCTTTGCCGCCAGGTGTATACTATGGGAAGAAGAACTCATTGGACCCGTCACCGCTCAAAGGTCGGCCAAGGAACTCAATAGTCATGAAATTTGTGTCTCCAGCCCTCCGAACCCCCGATTTCTTCAATCGACCCACGCCAAGTCTGGCCAATATTCCTACCAGCTTAGTTGTTTCTGAGCCTGCTGCGGATGCTAGTATGACCCCCGACAAGCGTAGACGAGGTGGACGAGCCCACGGCCCTAAAAAGTTCAGATGTGACAAATGCGGCAGCAGTTATAAGAACATCAACGGACTCGAATATCACCAGCAAAAATCTCAGTCCGCCTGCAACCCTGAGTGGGTTCCACTGCCTCCGAAACCTTCTATTCCTTTCCTGTCACAAAGACAGCACAAGCCAGTTATAAGTAATCCCACAGATAAGAAATCTTCGACAAACAGACCGCCACTGACTCCGAAACGAGTTTTGCCTTCGAGGAGACCGAAACTCGAAGCCTTTCCAATACCACTGTCGGCTCAAGGAGTTGCTGCAGGGCCTCGTAGCATTACTGTTCAATCAGTAACGCTGCACAACGTTCTCGACATGCCTTTCATAAAATCGAACCGTACCACTCCTGGTGTCGATGGTCACAAAAAGCGAGTCGCTGAAAAGGCAATCAGAACTCTCAGCAATACGCTGGGCGGGAACACGCCGAACAAAGAAGGGATGTTGATCAGTCCTCGCAAACGTGCGCGTGCCCTATCGGCAGGTTTGACAGCAGATGAGACGCCGGATGAGGATACATTAGGAGATGTGGAGCAGACCCCGGGTTCCAGAAGGCCTCTGCCATCCTTAAGCCCAAGCCCAGAATACGCAGTGCTCATGAATCTTCCCGATCGTTCGGAGGATCTGACGACTAGCCGGCTTCATCAGTCATTAGACAAGGGTGAAGCAGTGGCTAGTCCAACAACCCAGTCCAGTTCCCTGATGGACCATCTACCAAAATCTACTCATATAACGAATAGCAACCCTACAGCCTCAAGTGTACATGGACAGCAAACACAGAAGCTCTACGGAAAGCAGAAGATAGCATTTATGCGCAAAGAGCTCATGACTGGTCTCGTACTTCGTCTTCTCGAGCAGAACGATCAAGTACTACCCGGGGATGTGTCCTTGTACAGTCTCGTCATCACCAAGTGGAGCCAGACTGTTAGTGATGGCTCTATCCCAATACCCGAATGGAAAGTTTTTCAGACGGTCTTGAAAGGCATGGATAGAGATCACGCCATCAGCATCCATCACTTCGGCCTGTTGATTCACGGGACTGTAAAGCCTATCTCCGTTGTGCACAAGGGTCATTATGGCAAGGCTTCGGGGCCAATGCCGGAAAGCATATCCCGAAAGATGACCGAAGTGAAAAGCAAATGCGAGGAGCTGTACCCGAATCCTTATGTGCCCGCGAAATTTGGTCTCGCTGGCAAGGAGCTCGAAATTTGCGGTGAGCTTTCTCAGAAGTATGACAACATCGACGCCCCGAGCAGTAATGCCAATCAGACCTCCGAACCCGCAAATCAGGAAATTTTAACTCTGGGATACGATATGCGGTCAGCTCGACAAGCCAATTCTAACGCTATCAACTCTAAACGGACCCGACCCGAGAGCGACGACTCAGACGAGCCACAGACTTCATCGCGCCGTAAGAGACGAAAGCAATCGGCGACGCAAATTCAGGGAGGTCAGGTTGCCAACAAATCAGGCAGGCGCCGACTGATACCAAAGACCGGCACAAAGCAGCGAGACAGACTTGATAATGACGCTTGCTGGAACATGGAGGTCGCCCCCCCTGGTATGGCGCAAGCACTCGAGGCGTCATGTTCCGTTCATTTTGTGGCCCCGACGACACCGGCTTCGTATGAGAAAGCCGCTGCACTGGAAGGTGAGGTTGACGAAGACGATGAAGAGGAAGAAGGAGAAGAAGAAGAAGAAGGAGGAGGAGGAGGAGAAGAAGAGCAAGACAACGGCGACAATGTCTTGCCATTTGATGCTAGGTCAGATTCAGATGTGCTGGATGGAGCAAATGAAAGCCCAAGCTTTACCACTATCCATATGATTACGGCCATTGGAGATGGCGTCTGGCCTGGCAAATTCCCCCGAGGGTTCTTCTCGAATCGACCTGGAGAAAGCTTTGCGGCGGCGGGAACTTTTCCAGACCGCAGTTGGTTCTTGAGGCAAAACCTACCGCAGAACAAGAATGAAATGGTGGATAGGGCACAGTTCAGGCGAGCATTGGTTCGACAAAAGATACCTCGCTACGGCAATTTCGGTGCTGACATAGAAGCGATTGAGGCTTGGGAACGCTCTCCCGAAGGTGTCTATCTTCAGAATGTTGGCAACATCGCTCCCGAACACATCTTCATTTCTCTGAGGGTTGAGCCTGAGCATGCAAACATGAATCCCGTTGTGGCTGAATGGCCACATGACGTACAATTTACTGCTGACAGCCTGCCCGAAGATATTAGGGATGCGCTATCTGAAGATGAGCATGAGGATCTGCCCTTACCAGAAGAGGTAGTCTTTGCTGCAGAAGGTCCTGAGATACGCAAGAAACCCTCTAAAGATATTGGAGGTAGGCAACGGCGCTTCATTAAACGCTCTGAGGGTAATTGGAAGCACCGTGTGCTGTTTCCGATAGCCAAAAGAGAAACAGGGCGTTGGAACATGGCTCGATCTGTGGGTGCGAACATCGGAAGGGAAAGGGAGACGGAGCTGGTTGTTGCTATCGTAATCATCAGAAAGCTCCTCGGTGGGGTTGACAAGATCACGGATTGGGGATTGTTCCTAAAGATTTATCCTGAATGGTCGATCTCCGGCATCAGAAAATTCTGGATCAGAGTCACGAAGGAAAGAGCCAACTATATTGAAGCCCTGAGCAAGAAGTTCCACACTGCGTTTCTTGAAGCTTACGAGACAGGAGAAGTAGCCCCTCTGGACTACGATAACATTGATAGTTACGACTGGAAGTCGTTAATTTCGTGGACGATCAAGCTAGAAACCCACGACGGAATCGAGTTGCCTACTACTAGAGAGCAGTTCGATATGGAGTATCTGCTGACAGAGCCAGTAAGGGATGACGATGACTGGCGAGACCTTTGGTTCCATTTTCAAACTTCAACATATGATCGACTGGATGCTGTTTCCAGTCTACACATGGTTACGCCAGTGACCAGGGTGTCTTCGTCACCTGAAGGTTATATAACAGAATCTGATCTGCAGCTCGCCAGATCTTGGGTACGAGCATTGTGTAACAACAAGTCCAAAACGACTGTTGGAATCGAAGTCCGAGACAAGTTGATGGAGCTCGGAAATCGCGACAAAGCTGAGATGAATGAGCTCTTAGAGCTATCTGTCTCTCAGCTTCTGGAGACAAAGGTTATTTCCAAGGCTTTCGGCAAAGGCTTCAGCCAAGTTTTCAAACTCAACAACCATTACGAGATTCGTCTAAAGAAGTTCGTTCATGTTGAGAAATATAGCCAGGCCATCGCCTTCAAGGAAAGGCTGGATGAAAGCTTTCGTACCAACCGGGAGGTGATTATCCCTACCAATTCTAATGATGGGACCATCATGGCCATGATCAACTTGCAGGCCTGTGGTCGACTCCGTCTGGTCGACGTCAATTTCCCCAACGTTCCTTTTGGATTCGAACCAGGCAACTACGAGGGCAGAAAGTATCCTAAACGGTACTACCTGTTCGACGTAAAGGTGGTGCCTACAGATACTTACATGTATAATGAAGATCTGCCAATCGTCGCGCAGTCAAAGGAAGTACCCATTCCGGTCATGGGTCCACTTGGAGAAATTCCTGTTTGGTGCGACTTCTTTGGTAATATGAAGCAGAGTCGATGGTCTCAATACCTTTGTATGGTCGCCTTTGCACTCTCTGTTAAGGGACCAATGACCGCTCGCGCTGCTGTTGATCTGCTGCATCCCGTCATAGAGGAATTTGAGGCACAGCTGATCATGGATTGGCTTGATACCATGGGACTTTTGGAAAAGGTTTCAGGTGGCAGTGGATCAACCGTTGGTGAATGGTGGTGGCTAGTGGTAGGATCACAGATTGAAGCGAAGGACAAGGGTTTTGCTGAGGATTAAAAGACACGTAACTACGGCATGAAAGAGGTTGTGATGCTCCAAATAATATTTTTTTTGGCCTGGCGGTCTGAGATAAAAGAAAACTCATGAACACGCACTCTGTTTTGCAAGACTTGACACTTGCACACTGACCAAAACCGTTTACATCATGGAAAGCCTGAGAATTAGATACACCTTGGCTTGAGCTGTAAAGTCAAGCCCTACTGATTAGCCTCACTGGACGGTTGATAACAGCCCGTATTAATTTAGACCATGATCCAGCACCATTCTACAGCTCGATGCCTGTCTATACTCAAGGCACTTGATTTATTATCAAGGATGTCCAAGTTGTGTAAGATGCCTATTTGACACTGGAAAGTCATCACTGATTCAAGGTGTTCTGGGCCCCCGTGAGGAAACGTAGTGCTTTTGTAATAATTCCGATATTAGCTTTAACGTCAAGTATTATGCTAATATACACTCTGAACTTGTTGATACATTTTTTGTGGGATGTTCACATATAACCAACTTCTGGATGTATTGTGTCATAGAACAAGGCACCAATCAAGTTTCATCCGTGCCTGCCGAGAAGATGGAAGAAATATAGGCCTCATCTTACGTGCTGTTAGGCCTAGCTCTACCTAAAACATGTGAATCAATGCCTATGCACAAAAGGTTGGATGTATTCAGACCCCATATAGTGAGTGGGTTTGCCCACCATATTCAATTCCACGGCCAATCCAGACCTTTTCATAGACCGAAGTAACATGAATTTTTTTCTTTTGCAACAAATATTTCCGAAAATGGTGGCCTATCCAGCTTCTGGTTGCCAGTGCCATGGCAGAAGCCCGACCCAACTCAGAGGACACATCTTGAGTATGCATGAGGACCAGTCAACAACACTTCTAGCACTATGTCCCCAACGCCGATCCGGCACTGAGCCAAACAAGGAATGTGACTCTTGCGGGTGGAATGGTTCTTCACACGAGCTTGTCCTGCACAAAAACAACTGCCACGTCAGCAGAGCAACAAAGTTGACTTACGCATGCCAGTTCTACCACTATGGGCACGGTAGGTATCCAGGGAGCCTCTACGCCCACCTCCCCAGATGCCACAAAGAAGCGCTTGACCGGACGCCGGCTCTCCTAAATGAGGCGAAACAACACTTTGCTCAAATGCAATACGATTGCACCCTGTGTATTTATTTACAGAGTGAACAGTCGTGGCAGCCTCTATGATCATATGGTGGATATGCATGCGGGTGAGCTTGCACCACGACAAGCTCCAGGTGGTAGCCAGCAGCTCCACCATGTTTCTTCACACCAGACTGCAGGACAAGCGCAATACGTCCAGAACGATGGAATGGCCCCAGAGACCGTGGTGGCCACCGCGACTTATCGGCTCAAGAGGAAGTTCAGCGCAATCAAAGAAGAAGCAGAGTCAGGAGGGGAGAGGTTCGAGTGCAAATTTTGCGAGTACAACGGCCCCATGTTCCGAGCAAAGTACCATAAGGCTCAGTGCCACGTCGAGCCGCGAGAGAGTCCAGACTTCGTCTTCTAGTACCCCTTCAGCCACTACAGAGTGGACGTGCTCGAGGGCATCTAATGCCACAAGTGCGTGTGGGAGCACGACGACAAGGGCTCGGTCAGGCTCCACGTGCTCGTGCGGCTACAAGAAACGGCGCCCCGCGCACGGCCGCGCATTCGGATACCCCGGGCTGCTGGAGTTCGTCCTGGGCCGAGAGATTCTCGAGCAGAAGGTCGTACGACATGCCCGAGACAAGCTGTCGTTGCTGGGAAGCAGCAAGGGGTCGGCAGGCGGCGACGACGAACTCCTCTCCAGCGGCCCGGACATCCTTGAGCTGGTCTTCGAGCGGCAGGGCGCAACCGACCTAGCAGCCGCTATCAGCTAGAACGTGTGCGAGGAGTTGCTGGCGAGCACCAACGGCACGCTGGGCGAGTCGGACAGGGACGCGGTCACGAACGAGCCGGGCCGGGTCTGGCAGAGCAGCGTCCCCAGACTCCACGACAAGCGGCGGTTCGTCTACCAACGCACCCTATACGCTTACTGGGACGCCTACGAGCTCGGCCGGCCGGGCGTCGAGCTGGCCCAAGGATGGCGACCTTCCATACAAGCCAAGCCACTGGACCTACAACGACATCTTTCTCCTCGGCATGCTGTTCGGGAGCGATGGCGACCAGCCCCTCTCCGGCGTGGCGTTCGACTACTTGGAGCACTACGGCAGAGTCGGTGTGTTCCGCAAGGACCAGGTGGAGGACAAGCTCCGGGGTTGCGTAAAGGGGCTGTTGTCAAGATATTCGACCAAGCACCTTGAGGAGGTCGATGCGAATTTCCCACCGTCCACCGATCCGGAACGCGCCGCCCGCTCCCCAGCCCGGATTCTGCTTGAGTGCGCCGGCCAGACTGCCACCAATGACGCCCCCGCGAGCGACAACATTGTGCAGTCGCGGCGAGATCGCAAAGGCTCAAAGCGCGGAGGATCGAAGGGGAAAGCCGCCAAGTTCATTAACAGGTATCGAGTCTGGTACAAATCAAGGGCGTCTTGCCAATTGTGGGGGGGAATCTCTAACATCAAGGGGAAAGGCTCCTCAAGTAGCTCAGATACCGCAGTCTAGCGAGTGATGATCGGGCGCTGCCATCCGTATTAGAGGTCAACTTCATTGATTGATGATATGTGTCCAAAGCGACTTATGTGACAACTTGAACATGCTTAAAAAGCAAAAGAAGAAAACGCCTTCCGTTTCCCCATGCATTGCACAAACTCTAGCAAGCAAACGCCAAACACCGGATTCCCATGCGAAAGTAAACACTGCCGTCTAGCTGATACCGTGACAGCCATATGTCACGTCTTAGTATCCCAGAAGGATCTTGATGAGCATGGCGACCAGCACACCCACCAGAGTAACAATGACATAGTCTATCCATATCGGCACGCCCGCATCCCGGTCCAGATCCCTCGCCCTTTGCACCACCGCCTGTCCGACTGGGTCTGGAAGCGGCACCGTCCTCGTCGGCTGCGGCACCATATGTGCCGGCCTGGCAGGTAGCACTGGGGCTGCGACCTGTGCCCGCGCAACATGCGGCGGCGCGGCCTCCCTCTCCGGCGCCGTCTGCACGAACCCCTCTGCCAACTGCGCGACCTCGGCATCCTCTTTGGCGCCTTCGCTGCCGTTTCGCTCGGCGGCCTTGGCCTTTTCCATCTCGTCCCTAAAGCCCATCTTCAGCTCCGCGGGTACCTCGACCTCCTTCCTCTCGCTGGCGCCGCCCTCGGCCTCCAGTTCTCTGCACCGCTCGGCGACCTCCTTCAGGATCTCCTCGTTGCTCTTGGCGCAGGCGGGGCACGTCCACGCCTTGGACTTGCCCGCCAGCTCTCTCCTGACCGACTCGCTCGTGTTCAGGCCTCCAATCTGGCCGCTGGCGTCCGTCTCCATGAAGGACCGGAGGGCGACGATGGCGGTCCGGACGCCCCAGGCGGGCTGCCAGGTCTCCTCGTGGTGGCCGGAGATGCTGAGGCAGATCTCGCGGTTGGCCTCGAAGCGGCCCGAGGGCGTGGTGAAGCGGAAGGAGGGCGGGCGGAGCGGGTAGGTGGGCGGCAGGACGATGCGGCCGTGGTAGATGCCCGCGGCGAAGGCCGAGTTGGGAGGGCCGCGCAGGGTGAAATGCCACTCGAAGAGGTCCGACTCGAGGGGCGTCGCCGTGTAGTCGGGGCTGGGAGAGTTGCTGAGTTCGGCGGCTTCCTTCACTGGAGGGGGAGAGAGGGCGTGGGTTAGCAGGCCGTGTCTACATATGCCGGCAGCTGGTGGATGGAGATCGCGGGAGAGATACTTACTGATGCGCCTCATGGTGGGTGATTTCGAATTGAATTTCGAGGTGGCCATGATGGAATAAAGTAAGAAACGTCGTAGGGAAGGTCGTAGTGGACTGTCTACATATGGAGTATAGAGGGATGTCGCGGTTGTTGATCGGAGTACTCTCTCATCTCATAGCTGTATGTTGGCTAGCTGTGTATGTGGCGCACCCAGTCTTGAATAGTGTATGGCGAACCAGATCAGAATGCGGACGTATAACAAGACGGCGAAGCTGGTGTTTGGATGTAGCTGACGATGGTACACACGATGATGCAAGATATTAACCAGGATATGTCTGGCAAGTCAATGCAGAGCTTACCAATGGGCTGTTTGTGGTTAAGCTTTTGGCGCGTTGAAAGACACGTAACATTACTTCAACTAGGATGGCAATTTACAGGTACTGAATCGATTGCAGCTTGAGCCCCAGACCTTAGTCAGATCAGTGACGAATTGTTAGCGGGGAACCCCTGCAGCTGCAAGTGAATACATTTAGATCAGGGCCGTCGCTATGAAGAACGAGACCGAGAATGAAATTGAGAATGAGAAGGCTGCGAGCCGCTGTCTGCCTGTTAAGACTCGAAACATTCAATGAAGGCAGTGGGGAGAGATGATTCAAGCACAGGTTTATAGACGGACGGGCAGTGGAGGAGAAGCTCAAGCTGGCAGTTCAGGTTGACGCCAGTATCAGAACCATTTTGTTGCAGGTCCTACTGTAGCGAAATCAGTCTCCCAAGTGAACCTATTCTCTTTCATACTTCACTTTCGGACCCACTCTAGTGGAACTATGGCAAACATGACCATATGCGCCGTTTTGAGACCTGCTGACAGTAAGTCACATACTTTTTATGCATATACAACTCACGGTAATAGTGCTGTTTCCGCCTGAGTGCATTTCCTTCACGGTATAGAGGTCTACTTTGCAACCTCTTTTATCTTGATTGATGTCCCTGGAACGCCATAAAGTAGTCGTATAGTTACTCTAACCTAACCTACTGAGCATTCAATGGTCCCGAAGATCTCGATTCTAGGATTGTCGAGACACAACCCCGAATGCGCTAACCTAGAGGATTGACGCAAATCTCTAAGTTACTGGTGTTTAATTGAATCCTCTAAGGCCACTAGTATTTCGACAAGTGACTACTATAGCAATCAGAATTTGTTCAGAAGCTCAACTTGTCTTCCTGTCGTGACGCGCAAAATGATGGCAGCCTTACAAGGCCAGCCAGTTCCCATTGGTATTATTGGCTATGCTGGTCTGCGCTGCCTCATTGGCTCAGGCTCCAGGTCTCGTGATTGATTCACCTCCTCATTTCGCGAACTGAACCCATTCTCTCTGACCAACGTCAACTCCGTTCCTAGACTCTACGATAGTTAAGAATAAGATCCCGATGCGAACGGTTGAAGCACCAAAGCAAACATCTCGCTATGCGCCTCCTTCAGCTCGGAGCTGAAAATAAGCTCATTCTCACGCCGGAGTTCACACACGACATCCCGCCATACGCCATACTCTCCCACACATGGGGGGGAAACGAAGAGGAGGTTGTATATCAGGACATCAAAGATGATTGCTTTCAACGTAAGCCTGGCTACCAGAAGATCCTCTTCTGCGGTGACCAGGCTCGACGCGACGGTCTCGAATACTTCTGGGTAGACACGTGTTGTATTGACAAGTCAAGTTCTGCCGAGCTTACAGAAGCGATTAATTCGATGTTTCGATGGTACCAAAACGCTCAGAAATGCTACGCGTACCTTTCCGATGTCTATTGTGACCATGGTTTGGCCGACGAACCGGCTCGATCGACGTGGAAGATTGATTTTCGAAAGAGCAGATGGTTTACTCGTGGATGGACGCTTCAAGAACTCATCGCTCCTGCTGTGGTGGAATTCTTTTCTGCCGAAGGCCACTTTCTTGGCAAAAAGACTACGCTAGAGCAACTGATACACGAGATCACGCATATTCCTATCCGTGCTCTGCTGCCGTCTTGCCTTCAGGAATTTGATATCGAAAGTCGCATGTCTTGGGCGACCAATCGAGTTACGTCTCGAGGTGAAGATAAGGCATATTGTCTATTTGGTATTTTAGATGTCACAATGCCCTCGAACTACGGAGAAGGAGAGGAGGGGGCGCTCAAGAGGTTGCACAGGGAGCTAGTAGTCGACCAGGGTCGCCTAAGCGAAGATACACAACTTCAAGAAAGCATCAACCAATGCCTAGCTAATCTCAGAATTTCGGATCCCAGAGACGACAAGTTACGCATTTTGTCAACGAAAGGCGGGTTATTAAAAGACTCGTTCCGATGGATTCTTGAGAACACGGACTTCAAACAATGGCGCAACGATAAAAACAGTTCTCTGCTCTGGGTCAAGGGCGACCCTGGCAAAGGCAAGACCATGCTGCTCTGCGGCATCACGGACGAACTGGCGGGTCTATCAACAAATCAGCCCACGATCTCATACTTCTTCTGCCAAGCTACTGACAGAAACCTTAACAACGCCACAGCTATACTCCGCGGTCTTATATACATGTTTGTCAGGCAAAATCGTTCCTTGGCAAGATACCTACACGAAGAATGGAAAGTGGCTGGGTCAAGACTGTTTGAGGATGCTAACGCATGGAATGCATTAACGCGGATCTTGACTTTGATGCTACAAGATCGCCTGTCGCACGAAGCGGTATTCGTCATTGATGCGCTTGACGAATGTTCCGATGATCTGCCTAAACTTATTAACTTCATCGTACAACAGTCCCGAAAGGGGAATGCAAAATGGTTAGTGTCCAGTCGTAACTGGCTTGAGATTGAGGACATGCTCAGCCCCGCCAGCCAAAAAGTGCAGCTCAGTCTAGAACTTAATCAAGACTCTATCACTACTGCAGTCAAAGTGTACATCCGCCATGAAGCTGAAGAACTACGATCAGCTAAGGGCCTCGATAGCAACAAGTATAACCACGTTGTCGACTATATGAACACCAATGCAGACAATACATTTCTTTGGGTAGCTCTGGTCGTTCAACGGCTCAAGGACGCTAAGGTGCGAGCCAGAAATATCCTTAGTGAACTCTACCGTTTCCCCCCTGGCCTTAGTGCTCTCTACCAACGAATGATGAACTTGATTGAAGGTTCCCTAGATGCCGAGCTTTGTCGTGAGATTTTGAGCATTGTGTCAACCACTTATCGACCTGTGAGCATTACAGAGTTGTCTTCAATGGTGGAACCTAAGTGCTTCGATAACTTGTCAGACTTGGGAGAGGTTGTACAACTCTGTGGGTCCTTCCTTACCGTTCGCGATGATATTGTCTATTTCATTCATCAGTCGGCAAAGGACTTCCTGGTTACAGAAGCAACAGACGTCGTGTTTCCGCCTGGAGGCGTTCGCGCGAAACACGGGGCTTTAGCAGACTTGTCACTTAAACTTTTATCCCGACATCTCAAACGGGATCTGTACGATTTACAAGACCCTGGTACATTTGTCGAGGACATCGATCCACCAGCATTAGACACGCTCGCCCCGCTACGATACAGTTGTGTGTTCTGGGTTGACCATTTCCTCGATGGACGATCTCACAATAGCCAGCAAGACATGTCGGTAATTCAGGAATTTCTACATCAGAAGTATCTTTACTGGCTAGAAGCTTTAAGCTTACTAGGTGCGACAGTTCTCGGGATTGCCTTGGTTACGAAGCTTCACAGATATGCGAAGGTACTCATCTTTATCCTTGCTTTGGCCAGATCTAACATAGTATAGGGTTATTACGGGATGGAGGACCTAGAAGATTGGCTATCTGATGCCACGCGGTTTTTCAAATACAATAGGGCTGTGATTGCTCAGTATCCACTTCAAGTCTACGCGTCCGCACTTATTTTCAGTCCTACGAGTAGTTTGGTGCGACGAAGATTCTGTAAAGAAGAGCCAACATGGCTAGCATTAAAGCCGAGGGTTGACACTCAGTGGAGTGCCCATTTACAAACACTCGAAGGCCATGTGAATACCGTCAGTTCAGTAGCGATTTCGCCCGACGGCCAGTTCGTAGCATCGGCGTCAGGGGATAGTACGGTACGGATCTGGGACGTCGAGACGGGCGCAGAGCAGCAGGTGCTTAAAGGCCATACAGATCACGTCACTTCAGTAGCGATCTCTTCTAACAGCCAGTTTGTAGCATCAACATCAGGGGATCAAACGGTACGAATCTGGGACGTCGAGACGGGCGCAGAGCGGCAGGTGCTTAAAGGCCATACAGATTCCGTCACTTCAGTAGCAATCTCGCCAGACGGCCAGTTCGTAGCATCGGCGTCTTGGGATAAAACGGTACGGATCTGGGATGTCGCGACGGGCGCAGAGCAGCAGGTGCTTAAAGGACATACAGATTCCGTCACTTCAGTAGCGATCTCGCCTGACAGCCAGTTTGTAGCATCAACATCAGGGGATCAAACGGTACGAATCTGGGACGTCGATACGGGCACGGAGCAGCAGGTGCTTAAAGGCCATACGAGTTCCGTCACTTCAGTAGCAATCTCGCCCGACGGCCAGTTCGTAGTATCGGCGTCAGGGGATGAAACGGTACGGATCTGGGACGTCGAGACGGCCACAGAGCGGCAGGTGCTTAAAGGTCATACGGATTTCGTTACTTCAGTAGCGATCTCGCCTGACAGCCAGTTTGTAGCATCGGCGTCAAGGGATAAAACGGTACGGATCTGGGACGTCGAGATGGGCGCAGAGCAGCAGGTGCTTAAAGGCCATACGAGTACCGTCATTTCAGTAGCAATCTCGCCCGACGGCCATTTCGTAGCATCGGCGTCAGGGGATCAAACGGTACGGATCTGGGACGTCAAGACGGCCACAGAGCGGCAGGTGCTTAAAGGTCATATAGATTCTGTTACTTCGGTAGCGATCTCGCCTGACAGCCAGTTCGTAGCATCGGCGTCTTGGGATGAAACGGTACGGATCTGGGACGTCGAGACGGGCGCAGAGCAGCAGGTGCTTAAAGGACATACAGATTCCGTCACTTCAGTAACGATCTCGCCCGACAGCCACTTCGTAGCATCGGCGTCTTGGGATAAAACGGTACGGATCTGGGATGTCGAGACGGGCGCAGAGCAGCAGGTGCTTAAAGGACATACAGATTCCGTCACTTCAGTAGCGATCTCGCCTGACAGCCAGTTTGTAGCATCAACATCAGAAGATAGAACGGTACGAATCTGGGACGTCGATACGGGCACGGAGCAGCAGGTGCTTAAAGGCCATACGCGTACCGTCACTTCAGTAGCAATCTCGCCTGACAGCCAGTTTGTAGCATCGGCGTCATGGGATGAAACGGTACGGATCTGGGACGTCGAGACGGGCGCAGAGCGGCAGGTGCTTAAAGGTCATACGAGTACCGTCACATCAGTAGCGATCTCGCCCGACGGCCAGTTTGTAGCATCGGCGTCAAGGGATAAAACGGTACGGATCTGGGACGTCGAAATAGCCGTAGAGCGGCAGGTACTAGAAAGCGGTCTTGCAGACAACCTGCAATTTAACCTTGATGGAACACGACTTTTCACCAATATAGGAACATTTACTTTTACACGACCCGACGAGAATACGTCTGTTCGGGGTCATAGTAGCATTACGCATCAGCATATTACGCAGGATGCGCTAGCACTAGCTAGGCAATATGATGGCTTTGGTATAAGTCAGGATTCACGCTGGATCTTGTCTGGCGATAAGAATCTTTTGTGGTTACCTTCTCAATACCGTCCCGGTCGATCAGCCATATCTGGCAATACCATGGTTATTGGTGCCGGTAGTGTCTTGATCATGCGATTTCGATAGCCTGTTTGTTTGAATTCCTTTGCAAAGGATAGTCCCAGGCTTTTCCTTCATTTCTCTTAAGAAACATCAGTTGTATAGTTAACAATTCGTCTATATAGGATCTTCTAGAATAGTCCTGTTTCATAATCATTTGCTATACTACTATTCAACTGCTTCTATGCAATTTGATGTAAACGTGGCTGTAGTACCACTTAAAACTCTAGATTAGTGAAAACACAGTGCTATTCGCCGCGATGCGCCGCCGGATTCAAAGAAGATCAGTGGCTGAAATGGACAGAACACTACAGGCTAGCTACTGTGCTTGCCTACACATGAAGAATACTGTTAGCAGTTCTAAAAACGGTGTAGTGATTCCTAGCACGACTACTATAGTCTAGGTACTCATGGTCAGCTTTCGCTCCACTAGGGTAGGCCCGAAAGTGAGTTATGAAAGAGATTAGGTTAGGAGACTGATTTCGCTAGGGACTGTATGCCCATGAGAAGAGGTCCTGCTGAACATGAAAAGGGTTGGCGGTTGTTGTTGTATTACTCGCTTTCTCACGGACCCTACTCGTCAGGCGACCTCGACCCACACCTTACAACAAGCAAGCAGGATGCTTTTCATCTTTTGTATGAGTCCTCTGAACATAGTTCTACTCGGCGTTAAACACTGTGGTCGTATGCCAAGGATGTACATATAGTAGCCTTGGATTAGTACAGTCAGTCTACCTTGTGGCCTTCTGATACACAACATGTGGAATCTTCTAGAACCTTCTACTACTAGTGCAGTTGTACTTTGAAGAAGTTACGAGCGGCCTTCCCTAGCCACACAGTCAATTGAATTGCAACCCAGTATCTACGATTCGCGAGGCTTGTACACCATTTTGGGCAGAGATCAAGCCAACTATACGTGGAGCACCGACTTCTCAATGCCTTTCAACGGGAGCTAACTTCACATTAACTAGGTTAGATATGTAGTAGAGAGGCGCTCGACTTTTAAGGTGTGTTTGAGGTTGAGTTTGCGGGGTGGGCATTGCTTTCGCACTGCCATTGGGCGAGACAACCCCACAATCAGCGTCATTGTCCAGTCTTCTCCCTCTTCTCGTCTCGTCCCGTCTTGTTATCGAGCTCGATTACGAGATGCAAGAGCACGCAGGTATTGGAATGGAGTGTTGACATCGGACCGCTACCAGCAACAGCACTCGCGTTTAATCGACCAAGAGCATTTTCCGTGCACGATTGGCGCCGTTTCCAGAAGACACTGGAAAGAGGGCAGGGTATCCAGACGGTTCAGTCATCTGGTTGGTTCAACTGCCGATCAGTCCAGACAGTTAGTTGTTCGCGGTTCTCTGATCGTCCTTGATGCCAATCATAAACCACCCCTGCTCAGAGATTCCGCCTTACTGCGTCATTAGCGGGCAATTCTACCTGGGATTCTGGAGATTCACTCACCTCACCTCACTTCCCGAATCTTCCACTGTCGTGGGGCACACCAAGCTACCATCGAGCTTGTGCAAAGGGACTCACGCGAGGAACGCCTGATTCAATTCTTCTTTGTTCCTTATTTACCAAGCTACACATCCCAAGTCATTGGCTGTCATTCCATCACTCACTTTACGAGGAACTATTGACTTTGGCCATTCTGCGACATAACCAATTACACATCATACACAATTCAATTCTGCTCTACACCGACCTCGACTCCAGTGTATACAGCACAACACCACAATGGTGCAAGAGACAAAGCTGTACGACCAGCTTGGCATCAAGCCTGATGCCACTCAGGATGAGATCAAGAAAGCATATCGGTAAGTACATGCGTCTCTCGCCTCGCAATTCATTCCCTTGTATTCTTGTTACACCCAAACATGGGGCATTTGGCGCATCGAGTGGAGAGCAACACACATTGCCGCCACTTGCGACACCTGAGCTCAACTTGTTGCAACATACCCCGTGCCAATATTCCACCCTGCACAAAGCTAACCACAGCCCCGTACAGGAAGGCCGCGTTAAAATGGCACCCCGATAAGAACAAAGACAGCCCCCAAGCAGCCGAGAAATTCAAGGAGTGTTCGCAAGCCTACGAGATTCTCTCAGACCCCGAGAAGCGCAGCACATATGATCAATACGGTCTTGAGTTCCTTCTCCGAGGTGCGTCAGCTCCTCCGCCAGGAGAAAACCCCTTCGCAGGTGCAGGTGGAGCCGGCGGCGGCGGCATGCCCGGTGGCTTCCAGGGCTTCGATTTTGGTGGCGGCGGCGGTGGCATGCCTGGTGGAGGCGGCGCAAGAACATTCCACTTTAGCACTGGCGGAGGTGGAGGTGGCCCCGGCGGTTTCTCCTTCAGTAACCCGAACAATATCTTTGCCGAGTTCATGCGATCAGGCGCTGCAGGCGGCGGCGGCGGCGGCGGCGGCGGTATGGAGGAAGACGACCTGCTGGCTAGCATACTCGGAGGTGGTGCTGGAGGCGGCCGAACTAGGATGCGGTCCAACTTCCCCGGCGCTGGAGGCGAACATTTCCGCGGTGGTGCCCGCGAAGCCACACCGGAGGTTACCACTGTCGAGCGTGCGTTGCCGCTGACCCTCGAGGAGCTCTACAACGGCGTGACAAAGAAGATGAAGATCAAGAGGAAGACGTTCGACGAGACTGGCAAGAGGACCACCAGCGACCAGGTTCTAGAAGTGCCTATCAAGCCCGGCTTGAAGAAGGGCAGCAAAATCAAGTTCAAGGGAGTTGGAGACCAGGAGGAAGGCGGCAAACAGGATCTGCACTTCATTGTCGAGGAGGTAGGTTTTCCCCCCACTGCCACACATGCATCAGACTTTCGATTGAGTACTAACCACTGTTCAGAAACCACACCCGCTCTTCGTGCGTGACGGAGACGACCTGATTCACACACTTGAGTTGCCGCTGAAGGATGCCCTGACTGGCTGGAGGCGGACCGTGACCACGATCGACGGCAAGCAATTGACTCTCGATAAGGCCGGCCCGACAGCTCCTGGTTCATCCGACAGCTACCCCGGCCAGGGTATGCCCATCTCGAAGAAGCCTGGTGAAAGGGGCAACTTCATTATCAAGTACAACGTCAAGTTCCCCACGACATTGACTGCACAGCAAAAGCAGGAGTTGAAGAAGATTCTATAAGTATGGTTCTATGAGCATTTGCCAAGGTTGGGAGTCATCGAGGCGTTTTCTGGTAAATCCGGCGTTGGTGGATACTGCATTTCTGACGATGAGATGAAAATTATGACATGTCAAGCGTGCCGCGTTAGTATTGTTGGCACGTAGTATGACAGCAAAGGGGAGAGATAATTTAGGAGGCCGGGTCTCATATTTGGACACGCCTCTGGATGTCGATATAAATAGCACTGTATTTCTTGAACTTGCACATATAACCACCTTCTACGTTGCGTCTAGTCGTTCAGAGATATTTTACGACGAATGTCCGCTTAGTTGTAGCTCAAATACTAAGTCGGCCGACCTAGTAGTCGTCGGCTGTAAATGCGTACCATGGCACGCAAGCGAGTGGCGCTTCATCGTGGTGGTCCATGACACAGGATTACGGCAAAATTATCCACGTAGAAATTCCTGGTTGTGGTACAAGTGATAAGCTGTAAATATTAAATATTGAACTGGTATAGAAGTGATTACCTATTATATACCATGCTGTGCCGCTGACTTTCTCCCCTATGATTATTGTATACTTATCGTGTCCGCCATAAAGATTTAAAAATAACACCTTGTGTGTTATCCCAGATACTACCTGTCGATGAATGACCTCCACCGGCAATCAGATCAGAAGTTTGTAGATTTACATGTTCACCGCTGACATGGTATAAAGGTAGGCCACAGGGAATCTCCGATCCCTCCAGAGAGAACTCAGTCCTTGGTCCTGACAGCTACAGCTCACCGGACATGCTTCTCAAGCCCAGCAGGTCGGTCTTCTGGGACAGGTACAGAACCGTGATCGCCGCTGGCACCGGTCGTTGATGCGAAGTGAGAAATGTTAAGAGAAGTAAACAAAACCTCGGATCATGATCATGTCGCTCTCCATTTTCTTTTGATGCTGGACGTTTCAGTGCAGAAGTGGAACTCGATCCATCTGGACACGCTACGCTCTTGGTAGAATGTATGTGATATCTACTATCGAGCGCGAACATTCTGGCGCACATACTATACCGTCCACCCCTCGCCCGCCCTTCGGTGGCAGGGTGCCCGAAACACCAGCGCCGAATTCATTTCCGGAAAATATAAACCCTTCGGGCAGACTTGACACTAGTACTTTCAGACACGCAGTGGCAGCGGTGATGGTGTGATTGGAAGATCAAACGAGCTGGCGGTGTGCGTGTTTTTTTTTTCTTGGGGGGAAGAAAAAAAAAGCCGGTCACGGACGTGTGGGAGGAATGCGAAAAGAGAAGGACAAATACTTTGATGTGATGAGCCAGCAACACCTTTCCTTGGCCTCCCGCCGAAGGACCCCCGAATGCGGAGGAGTATACGGTAGTAAGTAACACACGGGACGAAACTCTCCCTTTCTTTCGGGAAATTGCATTTGCGGCAGGGCGGGCTATACAAGGCCGTGCTGGGAAAGCAACAATGACCAGGGAGGAAAAAAATAAAAGGCCTTACCCCGCTGTGGGTTTTTCCCTGAACGTCGAGACCGCGGCTCCTAGTTCTCCAGATGAGAGAAGGGGGGCCGAAACATATATATGATTCAGGGGTTGAGGTAAGAGTATAACGTGCATACGGTCAAAGCCGGTTACGGAGAGGCCTAACAATGCTTGTGTGTTCAAGATCAGTGTGGCATTCCGGCTCTGGGCTTCAGGGCCCTGGCATGTGCGGTTGAGAAGGCAGTGGGCCTCGCCATGGCTTGGCGGGCGGCAAATACATGACAGCCCGCGCAGCCGTCCTGGTGAGCGATTGCTAATAGAATCTCTGTGGTTTCTGCTGCGGCCAATAGGAAAGAACAGTATCCAATTCTCTACGGATGGGGCTCTGTCATGTTATAGAATAACGTGCGGGCTTTTACTTTGTGGTGAAGTGACTAGACTTGGGAGAATGCTAGCGCTCGCCCGCCTTGACAGTGGAAAAGCCAGAGTTAAGTGAGCATCAAGTCCTAAATGCGATGGCGACAGACGTGGGGAAGCAGCCCCATTCGTGCCCGAAACAGTAATAAGTTTATATGTATATAAAATTAAGTCAGGCGATAATTTCTTGAGAAGTAGAATTTACTGGGTGCCTGGGACCTCCCAGAGATCCGGTAGCGGAAATGGAGCGCGTCGTGAACAGGACCGTGGCTTTGGGGTGCGAGGTGGGCTGCATGGAGCCTTGACATGGCTCTTCCAGAGAACGGAACACGCAACGCAAACGACATCGCTCCGCGTTCTCCCGTGCTCCCCCCAAAAAATTGCCTCGTAGTCGCATCAGTGTTCCATCAGCACATCGAGCAGGCGGCGGGGGCTCGATGATGAGGTCAATCGTTGACGTTTCCCCGAGGAGGGGGAAATCACCCTCCCACTTGGAAACTCAATTGCGGTGGTCGGCCGCGCCGTATGGCCCTTCTGGAAGCTCTTACAAGAAGCTATGCCGTTAGGATTGCGTTACGCATGAGTCCCAGCCAGCGAATCAGAAGGCGATGATAAGAGTATACGCTATAATAGTTGGCTGTCTGCAGCTACGACTTTAGTGGCCGGGGTTAGCTTGGCTCGATTCGTTTCTGCGCGTTGCTTAGCCTCTAGTTTTTTTTTGGCTCAGGTCTTCATGATGCTCCGTCATTGGTATACTCGCCTGCCTCTGCGATATTATGCTGCGTGCAGGCATGTGGGAGACTCGTTACGCGCGGGAAATGCGACACTCGCCTGCGTTCCCATGTGTGCGATCGTCTGATGAATTTCAATCGGTGAAGCCGGGGCGCTCCTAGGTGAGGTCATGAGTGAGATGTACCCTAGATCTGATAAGCTACATACATAATTGCAAATTCTAATCAGAGTTCGAGATGGTAGCGCAGCTATGTATGTCATCATGCAAGAATGGGATCTGGCGACAGGGACCCTGAGAGAGAGCCAGCCATGTCAACTAGTCAGCGTGCGATCGGGCTCAGGATAATTGCCGCAAACCAAGCCGTAAATGCAGCCATTTGTTGTGGGAGAAAAGCAATCGGCCACGGTCGGCGGGGGGTCGGAGGTTCATTGAGGCTGATCATCCTGGTAGACTCGTCCACCGCACACATGTGTATGCAGTAGCACATGGTGGCACATAGTATACCCAACTCCGCCCCCCACTACATAGGCTTGCAAGTGCAGACCCCCCCATGAAGTGGACATGGTTGCCGCGTGCCGGAGACTCGAAATTGGACATTAGTCTGGGGCTAATCTGATCCGAATCAGGCCCAGGGAGCTTGGCCGTGGTCGGTCTTTTCCTTGGGTGGGACCCAGCAAAAGCATACGTAGCTGGTCAAGTTATACAACCTCTTGTTAAGTAGCTCAAGTATGCTCAGGTTTCCTTATTTAAGTTGCGCAGCCCTCTGAACTGTGTCTTCGCTCCCTACTTCGTCTCATATCCTCATTGACACTCTCTCCTGGTGGTTTTGGAACAACGTCTACCCTACATCCTCACACCAATAACACAAATTAGCCATCATGTCTAACCTACCATCAGAGCCCGAATTCGAGCAGGCCTACAAGGGTGAGAGCTGTCCCTGAATATAATCAGACCCGGATGATTTTTGCTGACATGTACCAGAGCTTGTAAGCACGCTCGAGAACAGCTCGCTTTTCACCAAGAACCCCGAGTACAAGACCGCCTTGAAGGTCGTCTCCATCCCAGAGCGCATCATCCAGTTCAGAATCGTCTGGGAAGACGACAGCGGCAACCTGCAGGTCAACCGCGGTTACCGTGTTCAGTTCAACTCGGCGCTCGGCCCGTACAAGGGCGGTCTCCGATTCCACCCTACCGTCAACTTGTCCATCCTCAAGTTCTTGGGCTTCGAGCAGATCTTCAAGAATGCCCTGACCGGCCTCAACATTGGTGGCGGCAAGGGTGGTGCCGACTTCGACCCCAAGGGCAAGAGTGACAACGAGATCCGCAAGTTCTGCGAGTCTTTCATGAGAGAGCTCTCGAAGCACATTGGCGCCGACACCGACGTGCCCGCCGGTGATATCGGTGTTGGTGGACGCGAGGTTGGCTACCTCTTCGGAGCATACCGCCGCCAGCGCAACAGGTGGGAAGGTGTTCTGACTGGCAAGGGAGGCTCTTGGGGCGGCAGCTTGATCCGACCTGAAGCCACCGGATACGGTCTCGTCTACTACGTCGGACACATGCTTGAGCACGCCGGCAAGGGCGGCTGGGAAGGAAAGCGCGTCGCCATCTCCGGATCTGGAAACGTCGCTCAGTACGCTGCTCTGAAGGTTATTGAGCTCGGTGGTACTGTTGTGTCCCTTTCGGATTCTCAGGGAGCTCTCATTGCCGAGGGCGACGCCAAGTTCAGCCCCAAGGATGTTGAGAAGATTGCCGATATCAAGCTTGCACGAAAGTCCTTGACCGCCTACGAGCACGAGGGTGCTTTCAAGTACATCGAGGGTGCTCGCCCCTGGGTCCACGTCGGCAAGATTGACGTGGCACTGCCATGTGCTACCCAGAACGAGGTCAGCAAGGAGGAGGCCGAGACACTCGTCTCCAACGGCTGTCTGTTCGTTGCCGAGGGTTCCAACATGGGTTGCACACAGGAGGCCATTGACGTGTTCGAGGAGCACCGCAAGGAGAAGGGCTCCAGCGCTGTCTGGTACGCCCCAGGAAAGGCGTCCAACGCTGGTGGTGTAGCAGTCTCCGGACTTGAGATGGCACAGAACAGCCAGGTAAGACCTCACCCCCACTCCCCCGATTAAATGAATCTCTTATTGACTTGATATTCCTTAGCGTCTGAGCTGGACACGCGAAGAGGTTGACGAGAAGCTTGCTCAAATCATGAAGAACGCCTTCGAGAACGGTCTGAACACTGCCAAGGAGTACGTCGAGGCCAAGGAAGGAGAGTACCCAAGCTTGGTTGCCGGTAGCAACATTGCAGGATTCGTCAAGGTTGCCCGCGCAATGCACGACCAAGGTGACTGGTGGGCGTAGGAGCCGTTCACTAATCACCTCATGTACTTCATAGCGATATTGATACCCTTTACCCTACTATTTGTAGTGACCCCTCTCCCGACCGAGCATGTTATCAGTGACAATTACAGTGATTTCGGTAGCACTATGAAGCTCAACACGGGGGGATATCATCGTTGGCCGACTTGATGATCGGGCATGTGACGAGACGAGTGAGGATGGTCAACCCGCATCCATGCAGCCCTCGTGGAGGCGTGAAACGTCAGTAACCTTGTTCAGGGTGTGGCTGCAATTACGCTTGTTTCGAATGTGTCTTTATTTGAACGAGTTAAACAAGGCATCCAAGTACTCAAGTCTATCTGCTTGCCAGACCGGTTTGCCTTGTCCAGTTGATTTATGATGGTGGTTCGTATTGATTCAAGAGAGTTTCACGACTTCGTTACCCCAGGCAGTGAAAAACAGTCATGCTTCAGTCGGCTTTCGGTAGTCATGTTGATGTATGATCTAATGCTGCAAATAGTCGAAATGCACAGGTAGAGCGCAGTTGGCGGCGTAGAAGCTGTTCTCTGTTAACGTGAGATCAATATCGCCAGCGTTGATAGGCGTTTCGGAAGGACCAGCCAACACATTTACCTGTCATCGTTTCGGGATGTACAATAGGGTAGCCCCGGCGAGGAATTTTACTGTCTCGATCCTAGTTTGTGTGGTGAGCCTTCGTGGAGCCGACGGGGCTTCTGGCCAATGTTGCGCCCGACCAGAAGTCAGAATCGAGCACGCGGACAATGAGCTGGCGGCAATGATTCAAACAGAAAGGGAGATTATCTTTACTGAAATCAACGCAAGGTAGGGGAAGTGCAGATACCAAAATATTATCTAACAGCTCCGTAAGGATATCAATATGCTGGAGCGTGCCTACGACGAAGCATTGGCGAAATCCTTTATTCTGAGTGACACATATTATGTTGACCAACCACAAGTTCTCTGATTATAACTATACGGGCTGGATATGACTTACGGTTTACCTAGAACCCAAAATGTAAGACCGGAGTCAGCAGGGGAGATGTTCTTTCGATTTTCTTGGAGATAAGACGGTAATTACATAACTTCGTAATTTACATACACTTGGTTCAAGAACATGATTCCAATACCGCCGGGCATACACTTCGTTATTAAGTAGGTGATCTTGTCAGAGACAGATGCCAGCCGTTCAGTGTTCTCTACGCCAGAGCTTTCGCCCTTGGAAATTTTCAAACATTATCGATCAAGGCATCATGATCACACTTTGGCCGCTGCGGGTGCAAGTGTCGCTGCATGGTATATCTGTTAGATAGATGGAACCATCTGATGGGTATGACATCGGCTTTGATTAATCTGTGCTTTTGCTACGATAACAGAGATGTTTCAATATTGATAGAGCTATATTCGAAAATGAGTAGCGTGGGTAATGCTCTATTCTAAAGATGGCTACCAAGGTGACAACTGTCTGTGCCTCACTTGATGCAAGAGAGCTTCAGAAGTACCGTCTTTGTTACATTACTGGTCCTCATACAAGCATGCGAGCAACCGACTGTTTCTAGTTCAAACTTATAGGGCTAGAACACAATGGGCCTGCTTTGAACACTGTCGCCTTGGTGGCTGTCACAACTAGCGAAGTCATTGCGCCATGTAGATTCTTCTGTGTAACCTTAGAATAACAGCAGAGATCACCTCCAGCTTCTATGAAATAAAATAGCTGTCCAAGAAAAATGGCAGACTCAGCACGCATGTGCGAATGCGGTGTGATGGAAATTGTGTCAAGTTGATGATAGATAATCAACTTTTGGTCGCCATGTAATGACTCGAAGATGACAACTTGACTCCAAAGTCGCTGGAACTGACGGCGAATACCGTGCCATGATGAGACTAGCAGACTGGATGAATGCAGAATAGAACGAAACACATAAATTCTAAGTAGTCTGGACCATGAGATGGCCATTCGGCGCGATAACACGTTGGATCTGTTTGCGACTGTTGTGAGCAGTGGCTACAATGGAAACGGGTATTTTCGGTGTTAGCATAGTTCAAGCCATGCTGTCGTCAAGATTGCCAGTACTATGCACGCTGGAAACAGATCCTGCGCGACTCCGGTCAAGTCCGTGATCCATCATTGGGATCGTGGTGGCTACTGTTAGAAATGGCATGGCTAGGTATTGTCAGAAGCTGTGCGACCGCCACCGTCAATGAGCTTTGATTGGCTGGCAAATTTTTTATTTATTTAGAAAGTCACTCGAGTACAAAACAACAACACCAGAAGTTGTTCTGTTAGGAGTCGGAATAAGACAATACCCTTGATTAACAAGTTTGGCGACTTTGTAAATAGATTTGGGCGGGCGTTGGCGCAAAAAGCTTAGTGGCTGGGAGAGTTCTAGCAGCGATCACGATAACGACAATGAGTGGTTTGATCAATGAACTCTTGAAACAAGGTGGCTTGATCACCACTTCGAACAATCAAGGCAATGTAACGTGAGCGTATCGTAGATCAAGTTTTTGCCTGCGATAAGACGAGCAACGATATATGAAGTGCTGAGTGGTTGCAGATTGGGGCACATGGGTAAGCCATCGGGTGTACAGGAAGCGGATCGTCACGTTGGAGTACTCTCCGCATGTGTCAATCATGCCGATTTGATACATGCTGGCGAAAGTCCTAGAGCGAGGCCATGATATATGCTCTGACCGAGTCTAGGAACAAGGTACATGATAATTGGGGCCCAGCCTCGCAGATTGAAGTCAAGGTAAGCTCTTTTTGTCTCGTTATTCTGGGGATATATATGCGACACTGCTGTGCCGTGCTGTGCTGTCCACCGTGGTACAATACCTGGCGGAGATATTCTATGCTGCCCATCCATGTGGGTGAGTCGAGGGAAATCCCGTTGGTATCACAGGAGGATCATGGTGTTGCAGTTGCTTTTCCGTTGCCAAGTATTTCCTCTGGCTATGTGGTACTGAAGGATTCTCCGAAAGATGGACGGGGCCGTTTTGGGTGGCAGTGTTGCTAGCAGATGGCAATTGTGCCTGGCTTATGCCAATAACACCACTGAAGCGTAGCACGACAGTCCTGGGTATGCAGTATTTGATTGGTCGCGGCAGCACCACCCGCTAATTGACTCCATTAATAGCCCTGGTCCTCGAGCTTCTCATAGGCCTCCAGGCGCATTTTCGTTGCAACATCAACATCTTTAGCGGATATCTATTTTGAATTCCGCAGCAGTTTTTAGATTTTCTGGTTCCTGGTAGCAGCTTTTCCTAAGGTTGGAGTTTCAGAGCTAACATATACCCGGTCATGCTAGCATCTTGTTCGTAATCTATAATGGTTTGCTTCGACTATGGAAGATGCTTTTTTCGACCATCACGAAGACCAAGAAGATATGCCGGGTTTAAGCTTGGCCATTACTCAGATGAGGGCGGCTGGTGAATATCTGATAGACAATGTGAGAATTCTTCTGTGCAGAGTGTTGCCAACACAGGATTCGAAAATCCCCAAGTCTTTGCGTAGATCGTTTCTGTGCCACAGGACGGCAAGGGTCATTATTTAGACGAAATAACGGTCCGGATCCTGCGATCCCTGCCCCGGTTGTCGTTTGGCGAGTGCAACCAACTCCGAATCCTCACCTCAGCCTTACGAATCTCCCACATAAACTTTGGTCATTGGATATGCAGAAGTGTATAATTCGAGAAGCCATTTGAAACATTTCTAGCATGCACGGTGCACTGCACCCGGTCATCATTTCACTAATTGCTGACTGCAGATGAACCTGCATTTCAGCGATGCCTCTTTGATCGGCAAGCGCAAGATCGAGCTGCTGTGAATGGTTGACGGCATCATTTGATAGGGCTCTCGTTTCGGTGCTTGAATGACATTGACCCTTGTTGTTTGGTATTAGGAAAGGGGGCTGAGACGGTCGCACCGAGTGAGAATGATTCGGTAAACCAAGTGAGGGTTGCTGTTGTTTACCATGAGAACGACCTCCGCCAAGAACCATGCAAGATCTTACGCCAATATCGTGCAGAACTCTGCCATGTGCAGGAGAGTTTGTTGGTGAATCATTTACAATGAGATGTATAACGAGTCAGCGGCTTAAAAGCGCCTTGGAGCAGTCTTAGACCATGCGCCAGGCATGCCATTGGACGTAAACCGACGGTGTCTGATAAAACTCTATTCTACATGGATAGTGCCGCCAATGAAGCGCTGCTAGTATGATAGCGAAAATCAACGGCTAATGCTTCCGCTTCCCTGGGACCTGGGAGAAATCGAAGAAACTCTCCGCGCAATGTTCGGGAAGAGGTCCGTCCAAGGTAAACTCTCGGAAGACTTGTCTCAGATGAGCATGGCCAATCGATGCCACATATATTTCGGCACTATCGCGAGTGTATTCATCGCAGATTGACGCAGAAAAGGGGTTCACTATCATCGTTCCGAGGCTTCCATGTGAAAACTCTCGTGCCCCATTACAGCATTGGTATTAATGGAACTCTTCAAGGGAATATTTACGCAACAGCTGAGATGGAATACGGACTACAGTTCCGATCTGGTTAGTCTCGTCCGTCCCTGCGTTCCGTCTTACGCCTTCTATTTGAGCGCACCCGAACGAGCGACAGGCGGCGCCTATCACCCAATAGGGGCCTGCAATAGCTGACACACCCTTGTCGTCACATCTGAACAATCTTCTCCGGGCTTTCCCCCGTTAGTAACGGCAGCTTAACGAATTGGGGCTAGACAAGCGGGAACTGACCAATATCATGCCCAATCACTACGGCGATCATGAACTATTTCAATTTTCTTTCAGCTTAGCCATCTCAGCCCGATTAAACCACTCCGCCACTGGGCCATGCCATTGGGAACTGCTCTAGCTTGCACATGGCATGCCCGGCATGGTTCGTGGCCGGGTCCTGTGGATCACTATTATTGAATATTGAATGCTGTTCAACCACCCAGGACTCTTCTGTATACACGTCCGTACGCACATGGCTGGTTTTTTTGGGCTCTTTGTCGATCCAATGTCAACATATATATGAAGCCGCAATCCTGCTGGGCGGCGAAAGCTATATTCGGCCGCTTGTCACTAGTCTAGCTTCTAAGCGTGCCTCTTCAAGTCTTTTATTTCTCAACTCACTATACTAGTGTTGTCTCTGACTTCTCATTCCGTCTATTATAGTTTCAAACTGTAATTCTATCGGCCGTCGTCGAAGCTCGTACTTCACAAGAGGCCGTTGACGTATTTCGCAGTGAGCCTTTAATTAGGCCATCACCTCGCCTGTTGTTCGAGACAGAATCAATACCTATTGTACTTCGCAATGGCACCCAGCGCAGATTTGCCAGTCGCGTCGCCGTCACCGCGCACGGCTCCCAAGGGTCTCGGCATTGGTAAGGTCGGTGGATTGTCCAATGGCGAGAGTAGCCCTCTCACAAACGGCTTCACCAGCGCATACGAGAGCGACGTCACATACGGCTTTTCTTCATTGCCTCGGGGTGTGAACGGCAACTCCACTCCGACACCCCGTACGGTGAGCTTCGCCGAGAGCTTGAAGAGCCCAAGTATGTCTTCTGCCTTGCCTTCACCGGAGCCCAGCCAGGGGGCTCACCTCGGACACGGCTCACACCGGATTCACTCAATTGGTCGCCACGAGAACGAAGCTAGCGGACCTGGCAGAAGCTACGCCAGGGTACAGTCATGGGGGAAAAGCTCGAGCTCTTCTGCGTATCCTCGTCTGTCCAAGCCTCTAGAGTTGATGCGGAACTCATATGACTGCGTCGTCATTGGTTCCGGTTATGGTGGTGGTGTGGCAGCGTCGCGGATGGCCCGGGCTGGCCAATCAGTCTGTGTCCTAGAGCGCGGCAAAGAGCGATGGCCCGGAGAGTTTCCCGTTGAGACGGGCGATGCTCTTGACCAAGTACATTACTCCGGCGAGTTTGCGCCTGGTTGGTTGCCGAAAAAGCTCGTCAATGGCGGCGATCCGACGGCAATGTATCATCTCATCTTTGGTAACGGTCAGAATGCAGTCGTCGGCAATGGTAAGTCATGGGCTCCTCTTCAACGACGCGGTTGCAAACGACTAATCAAGCTTTAAACAGGTCTCGGTGGAACTAGCTTGATTAATGCAAATGTATACTTGGAGGCGGACGAAGATACCCTGAAACAAGAGTATTGGCCCCGAGAGATTAGAGAGAACCCCAAGGAGATGGCACAATGTAAGTTCGCACATTAGACCCCTTCCGCAGTTTCATAAACATTTGTGTTTGCTTGTATTTACCAACACTTTATCACCACAGACTATGAAAAGGCTAGAAAGATGTTAGAGCCTGAGCAATATCCCGAAGATTGGCCACAGCTTCCCAAGCTAGATCTACTAAAGAAGCAGGCAAAAGCCATGAACATGGAGCACAAGTTTCGAAGAGTGGAGCAGACTACACGCTTTAAGAATGGGCCCAATGCTGCAGGTGTTGAGATGACCCCTTCCGGCCTGACTGGTCAGGATTGTACGGGTATCAACGACGGCTCGAAGAACTCAACACTCGTCACATATATTGCGGATGCTTGGAACTGGGGTGCCGAAATCTTCTGTGAATCCGAAGTACGGTACATTACAAAGGCACCTGGTAGGGAGGGCTACCTTATCTATTTCGCTTGGCACGGTCGTAATCGGGGACACTTCAAGGCTAACCTCCATGGTGATCTTATGTGGGTTCATGCCAAGAAAGCTGTGTTCCTTGGTGCCGGTGCGATTGGAACTACAGAGATCCTTCTGAGGAGTAAGGAAATGGGACTTGAGACGAGCGACCAGATCGGGTTGAACATGAGCGGAAATGGTGACATGCTTGCTTTCGGTTACAACACTGACCACGAGGTCAATGCCATTGGCCGCTCTCACGGTTCCCCCTATCACCCAGTTGGACCATGCATCACTGGCATAATCGATAACCGATCGGGACACGCCAACCCGCTCAATGGGTATGTCATCGAGGAAGGTGTAGTCCCAAAAGCCTTGGCTCCTTTCATGCAAGCTACGCTCGAGCTTATGCCTGGTAGCATCGGTCCCAAAGATGAAGGGATCGTTGATACCTTCAAAGCAAACCTCGCTCGTGTTGGGTCTTTCTTCTTGGGACCATACTACCGCAAAGGTGCCATTGAGAGGACTCAAACCTACCTTGTCATGTCTCACGACAGCAACCAAGCCATATTGACCCTCAAGGACGACAAGCCTGTACTAGAGTTCCTCGGCGTTGGCCGAAGCAATCATGTCAAATGGATCAACAGCATCCTCGAGAAAGCCACTCGAGCAGTCGGAGGCACATTTGTGCAAAATCCCTTCTATGCTCTGATGGGGCAGCAGCAAGTGACAGTCCACCCAATTGGCGGCGCTTGCTTGGCTTCGGAGGGCACTGGAGAAAGCGGTGCAACGAACCACTTTGGTGAGGTCTTCATGGGCAGCGGCCCGGAGACACACCGTGGTCTCATTGTGACCGATGCCGCCCTGATTCCGACTGCTCTTGGTGCCAATCCATTTGCCACGATCACCGCCTTGGCAGAGCGCGCAGTCGACTACTACGCCAAGCGGCAGGGGCTCATCATCAACGAGAAAAAGAACGGTATCCTTGATCTTTTTGGCTCCCCACAATATGGCAATGAATGCCAGTACGACTCCGAAGAAGAAGAGAAGGAGGACTTTGCGAGCATCTCAAGTGCTAGCGATGTCATCAAATCCGCACAACGCATGAACGATGGAGGATTCGGCTTCACAGAAGTTATGTCTGGTTTCATCCACGCCGAGCAGGGCCTGAAGGCCGACAGCCAACAGTCATACGAGTTGGCTGCGAGAATCGCCGAGTCGCGGTGCGAAGCGGCGCGGTTCTTCCTCAGTGTCCAGTCCTTCAACACTAGGTCGATTGTGCACGACCCTGAGCACAAGGCCATGCTGACGGGTACCTTCTCTTGCCCAACCATAACAGGTTCTCCATTCATGGTACAGCGTGGCGACTTCAACCTCTTCCGACAATACATGGGTGCACCGGGGACCAAAAACCTCGTGTACAACTTCATGATGCGCGGCACCGACGGCAGGCTCCTCCATTTCCGCGGCGTCAAGGTTGTCGACTCCTCGGTCGCTTTGAACCCCGTCCAGTTCTGGAAGGCCACAAGCACTCTCTACGTAACAGTCAGGAAGGCCAGGCCAAACACGACGTTCCGCGAAGACACATTGGAGGACGAGGCAACGAAGGGCATCATCATCGCCAAGGGCATCATGAAGATCCAGCCAGCAGACTTTGCGAGCCAAATCCTGACCATGACGCCCACCGGTAGCGGTCTGCTGAAGAAGGCCGTGAGCGCTGCCAGCTTCATGACCTACTTCACTCGCAAGTCTTTGTCACTGTTCCTGGCACCTCTCACGCCCCTGCAATACCCCAGCCAGAGCTACAATGGGTACATCAACGAGACCTTGCCCGACGCCACGTATAAGATCGAGGCTGAAGATGGAGTTGTCACACGCATGCAGATGTACGAGCCTACCAACAAGACCCTGGAGAAGAAGGTTCTCTTCCTGATCCCGGGTGCCTCGGTCGACCACCAGATATTCGCTCTGCCCACGATCGAGTGCAACGCGGTCAACTATTTCACCAGGGCAGGCTACCGTGTCTATATTACCGTGCACCGCATCTGCGCCCTGATGGTGGCGCAGAACAACTGGACGACGTTCGACGCGCGCATCGACATCAAGGCCTGCCTAGAGAAGATCCGCAAGGACAACCACGACCAGCCCGTCTACGCCATCGCCCACTGCATGGGCAGCGTGGCCTTCTCGACCGGCCTGCTCGACGGCACCATCCCGGCCAGCTGGATCTCGGGCGTCACCTGCAGCCAGGTCTTCATGAACCCGATCTGGAACACGCTGAACATGATCAAGATCATGGCCTTCCCCCTCGTGCCCCTGGACAGGATCTACAAGCTGCTCTGCGGCAACTGGTTCTCCTGCAGCACGGGCGAGGACGACAGCTACGCGCAGAAGGCGCTGAACGAGGCGCTGCGGCTGATGCCGGACGAGCGGCGGGAGCTGTGCAACAGCGCGTCGTGCCACCGCATCAGCCTGACCTTCGGCCGGTGCTGGAACCACGGCAACCTGAACGAGGCGACGCACCGGCAGATCGACCGCTTCTTCGGCGGCGTCAACATGACCATGCTGCACCTGCTGATGCGGCAGGGCTACGAGGGCGGCGTCATGTCCAACGGCCCCCTGTTCGAGCGCCTCGACACCCCCGACAACGTCCGCCGCCTCCGCGACGTCCCCTTCCTGCTCTTCGTCGGCCGCGACAACGCCGTCCTCAGCCCCACCGCCACCGAGCGCACCTACGAGGTCCTCTGCGACACCTTTGGCACCCGCGACACCCGCGACAACGACGGCCTGCAGTACAAGAGGCGCGTCGTGCCCAACTACGGCCACCTGGACTGCTGGATGGGCAGGAACGCCTACAAGGACGTCTACCCCTTCGTCAGGGAGGAGGTGGATCGGGTGATGAGGGGAGAGGCTTATGTGTTCGAGGAGCCTGATGATTATATCAAGAAGATGCAGGAGTAAGTGGATGGGCGGGGATTTTGGTGCTTAGAAAACGGATGTAGGATTGGAAAGGACTATGGAGTCTGGCTGGGCTAGACTGGCCTCGCGTGTTTTTGGGATATACCCTTGTTTGTTTTTGTTTCTGGGAGATACTGTCGCTATCGACTTGTGGTTACATAGTTGGGCGAGAAAACTGTATCGCATTTTTTTTTTTACATCGACACGCATGTGATGGAGTCAACTTGACGGCTTGTTCTGTGATTTAAGCTCATCTGGATAATCTATGCTATTCTAGACTTCTAGTCAGAATCTCGAGCTCTGGTAGTTTCGCTGCTCCCGTGTCAACGTATGGCAATCTCGCCGTTGCCTTCGATCCTGCGCTCGTCCTCGTCTTCAGAAAACAGCGCGCTCCCCTCGTCCTCGTCCTCGTCCTCGGAAGCCATGCCAGCCAGCCTCTCTATCTCGCCTCCGACCTGCGATGCCCGGCGCTTCGGATGCCTCGCGAGGTGGCCGTATATGCTCATCACGGCCGCAGAAAAGCCGTGCACCATGATGGATCCCAGCACGATGAAGCTCACCACGGGCCAGAGGTGCCGTATGGCCTCCTGGTGCGGCCCCTCTGCCGGGGGGTGTGGGTCTGGGGTGGAAGAGCCCGTCTCGAGCTGCCCCCTGGCCTCCATGGCCAAGAACATGGCGCCGACGCCCATGGGCCCGAAGTGGCCGGCGAAGACGGCCTCGCTCCAGGTGCGGATCTCCGGGACGAACCTCTTGAGCGCCAGCACGGAGGGCAGCCGCCGGAGGAGCAAGATCGAGACGGTGCAGGCCAGCAGCCGCCACGCGCTCAGGTTCCCGGTGCCGACGTACTTGTCCCAGGGGATGATGGTGCCGAAGTAGACGAACATGGCCGAGTTGAGCAGCAGGTCGATGATGCTGGGCAGCTTCATCCTGGCCGTCTTCTGGTGGAACCAGCCGTCCCAGCAGAAGGCCGTGCCGGCCGAGAAGGAGACGAGGAAGTCGTCCAGCCCGAGCGTGCTGCCGACGCCCATCGCGAATATGGCCAGCAGGAAGTAGAAGACGAAGAGCGTCGCCGCCTGGGTATACCCCCTCTCCTCGCTGAAGCGGAGTGCTCTGTTCGCGCCCAGGCCGATGACGGCGCCGATGGCGATCCCGAACAGGCATTGCCATAGGATCGTCTCCAGGAAGAACATCTTGGACCAGTCCGCCCTGCTACCCTGCGTGACGGCGAATATGGCGGCGTAGAGGAACGGATAGGCTGTACCGTCGTTACAGCCGGACTCGGCTGCCAGCATGTGCTTGATCCTCCTTGGCACCCTCGTAGAGAATCGCGCCTCGCCCAGCACGCTGGCGGACAAGACGGGATCCGTCGGCGTCAAGGTAGCAGCAATGATGAAGGCGGTGCTCCATTGAACTCCGATGACGAGCCGGAGGATGACGGCGGACACGACCCATCCGAAGATCATGTTCGGTCCGAGCAATACAAGGAGCCCTCGCCAGTGCTTTTTGACATAGGCACTAGGTAGTCCGAGGCCTACTGCGAAGACCTGGACGCATGTGACGACCCGGGCCAATTCCTGGGTGATGTTGTCTTGGTTTGCATATTTCTCTGTGCCCGGAAGACTAGCGGCGAGTGGTCCGAATGTAATACCGGCCAAGGTCGCCAGGGGAGGCTCAGAGAGGTGTAGTTTGTTTCTGATGAACTCTGAAAAAAGCGCATATATAATCAGAAAGAATGACAGGGCCAGGTAGACCAGGTGAGGTCCATCAGGTTCGAGCTCGGGGATATCCGAAGGGTTCCCCATTATAAGTTGCAAGCTGTGTGTGATTATAGTCGTGCGTCCAAGGCGCCAAGACTTTATTGGCGACGAAACAATCAACCAAACTTGAACTGGACGAGTAGTATACTTGTATGTATGTGAAGCAAGCACTGGGACGACGCGAATGCAGATTTCTAGGGCTATCAGCAATGTTCGTGCCCATTTCGCTAGGTTTGTGCTGACGCTAGCGTTAATGTAGTCGTCATTCTGTTATCGCTTGTATTAGAGTGCCTGTAACCCTTGCAACGTGGAAGCTACCAATCCATTTTTCGCTGTTTCGGTTCAAGCGCGAAGGTTCGATCCTACTAGGTTAGGCTAGTCTAGTTGTATAGTATCGACTTAGTATAGAACAGTTTTCGAGAGTGATCACTACTGGTCGTATAACAGTACCTTTATGTTGACACTGCCTCAGCCCTCCTGATGGAAGCATTGTATCAAAGCTTTTGATCAGATCATAAGAGCAATTTTCAAAATACTGTACAATTGATTCACGATGAAAAATAGGGACAGTCCCGTTTAACCTGTATTATTGGACTATCAAGAGAACCCGTCGCTCATCGCCTGCGTTGCCCGCAAAGCCACGGATGAGTCGAGCATCCATATCTTTGACGTTGGGACAAACCAAATGAATATCAAACCAGCAAATTAGTCAGGAGCATCCCATAGGAAATTTTTGAGAAAATTCCCTTCTAATAGCTGATTGGAGTAGAAAGTTCCCGTTCATCGTTTCTCGACGTTACTTGATGAAATGCATAAGCAATAGATGGGTTTCAAAAGTTTCATTGATTCTTAGGAACATGATAGATAACTCGATGCTCCTCAAGTTAGATATATAACCATATTAACAGTGTTTGCTGTGAGTCTAGCTACTCTCGCATAACGCCCAACTCCGATTCATATCAATGCTTACCCAACTCCATACCTTCTGTCCACAAACCGACCTATTGCACATCTTTACAAGTACAACCTACTCGTATCTCATCACCAGATTGCAGCTTGGTCGAAATCGAACCTCTTTAACTCCTTGCCCGCATCTTCGAGATCCTTCTTGGCCTTCATACGCATGTAAAAAATGGGACAGTCCTTGCTACTGCAAATGACCTCACCATGCATACTGCCCTGGCACCGCTGGCATTGTGTCCACAGCCTGCCGAAACGAACCTCAAGGTCTGAGACCTGGCTCAACGTCTTGTTGTAAAGTTCACCGACACGTTGTGCGCAGTTGGAGCAAACAGCGCCAGCGCTCTCCTCCTTGCCGACGAGCGGTTTCTTGCAGCCCATACACGTCATAGTCTTCTTTGCAAACTTCATGAGACCACCAACCGTAGGCGCTGCTACGGATATGGCACGGGTATGGTCTCCTGTAAGCAACGACTTTGCCTTGGTCTCGCCGAGAATGGGCTCGAAAATACGACCCAAAGGCTTGGCAAGTTGGTTGTCGAGGTAATACCGGGTGTCGATGGGCAGATTATTTTCCAGAACATAGATGGGATCCTCCGACTTCTCGAAGTTTTTTGCTCCTGCTGCACCCCTAATCATGACATACGCAACACGGTCACCCAGGCCAGGAGCTGAGCCTGCGTCACGCTTCTTCATACGCGCTGCCAGCTCGACGTGTGCTTGTTTGCCATCGTAGTGCTCCTTTGCTAGAGCTTTGGTGATGACCAGTTTCGACATGTCTACTTTGTTCTGCAACAATTCTGCGATGGTATCCTTGACATATCTGTGACCAGGTGTTAGCACAAAGTAATTGAAGACACCCCAGCACAGACGGCTTACTCTTGAGCTCCTGGTACATCTCGATCAATCAGGATCATTCGGAGTACTTTCTCAATAACAGTCTGGACGAGGAGACAGTTGTCACGACGAACTGTCTCAATACCCTTCGTGTCCATCTTGTCGTACTTTTCAGGCTTCGTCCAGTACAGACCGGCGTATCGCTTCTTGTTGATTAGCAGATAGGGAAAGTAGACCTTTTCGAATTCTAGCTTGATGGGCTTGATAAATTTCGACGAGACGTAGTTGGCTGCCTCTTCTCCGAGTCTCATTGCCTCGGCCAACTCTTTGGTGCCGAACTTGACCATGACGGAATCAGTGTCACCATAGATGACCTGGGCATCATGGGAGTATCCATTTGCGATGCAGTATTTCGTCTCCACTTCGTCCTTTGTCTTTTCGATCATCTGTCGACCGTAACTAGTGGTACTGCTGGCGATTTCGAGACATGGAAGCTTGCCGGTCGTCGCACCAGTCAAACCGTACACTGAGTTAGCACTGATTTTCAAAGCGAGCTGTCGACCATTCAACACGGCTTTCTTGAAAGGGTCGGTCTCGACAGCCAGCTCTCTCTTTGCTTGCTTTCTTGCGGAAAGCAACTCCTCAAGAATTTGTGCTAGAAGACCTTTCCTCTGTTTTGCGGTGACGAACATGTCACCATTTGGTGTGACGATGTAGTCCTCGTCCTTCTGCAGACCAAACTTCTCCACTGCCTTCGAGTTGATAAGAGTCGTATAGCACAGGTTATGGGCCTGCATGATACTTGGGTATAGCGAAGCGAAATCGAGAGTGGCAATGGGTACATCGTAGTATCCTCTGGTTGGCTCGATAACCGTTGCGCCTTCGTACTGCTCATCCGAACCCTCTGATCTCATGTTGGGAATAACCAGCTTCTGCTCCAATGCCTTTCGGAACAGTTGGCTCAAGAACTTGATTTGCTGGCCTCTTGACAGGAGGAAGTTGAACGGTACACCTGTGACTCTGGCCATCTCCGTGTAGTTTGCGAGACATGACAGCTTGTCCATTAATCGTTGCGGCAAGTAGGCATCCTTCAAGCAGTACAGCGCCAATCTTCGTCGGGACTCTGGCGTTCCATTAAACAGCTCTGTAATCATGGTATGGTGCACATCCTCCTTCTGCTCCCCTAAGAAATGGGCACAGACCGAGTTGAGCGTGTAACTTCTAAGCTGGTGATCGCGTTGGATCAACTGCAGCAGGTCGAGTTGCAAGCGTCCGTTTGTGTTTGTGGCTTTCGTATCACGATTACCCATTTGTTTACTTGAGAAATTGGTCTCCTTGGACTGCGACTTGACGCTCTTTAATCTGGTCCAATATTCGAAGTCCTTGCACTTGAGGGTCTTGGCACGGTCTAGGAGGTATGGGAAATCGAAGTTGGCGATGTTATAGCCTGTGATAAGATCGGGGTCGACCTTGTCGAGGAAGTCCTTCCAGGCCATGAGCATGTCTTGTTCCCGGTCAAAGTCGAGGATCTGGGTGGCTACGATGGAACTGGTCGAGTCCAAGCAGAAGACATTCCGAATGAAAGGCTTGGTCTCTCCATAGCGAGTAACAACGTTTGCGATCTGAATGACGGGGTCAATGTTGGCTTCGGGGAAGATGCCCTTCCGGCCGGCGCATTCGATATCGAAGGACAGGATGCGCAGAGGGGCCATCTTGGACCACTCTCCTTTGGGCTCGTGGGAAATGAGATGTGTGTAGGGGATTTCAGCTTCGATTTGGCAGCTGGACTGTTTCTCGTGTTCTGGGATCAGGCTGTACTGTTTGGCGGGACATTCGACCCATGACATGCCGGGGATCTGTGGGCGTTGGTCAGCTCCCAGCGGGACTGGGGATTGGACGTCTCGAAGCATACCTTGGTATCAACCATGAATCGCAAAACATATTGCAGATTATCGAAGGTCATGATGCCTCCGTCAGCGCCCCTCCACATACCCTTCCAGTTGGCATCGCCCTTTTCTATGGTGGTGCGAACCCTGTTGATGAACTTGGGGTCGGTGACTGTGACCTTGATATAGGGGCTCTTGGTGTTGCCCTGGAAGCCGTAGATGTTCTCTCGCATTTGCAGCTGAACAGAGTAGATGGCGGGCTGGTGCTGGGCTACCTGTGACTCGAGGTAGGCCTTGAAAGGCTCGCAGTCCTTTGGCTGGAAGGAGACGGGCGCGGCGACGTACAAGTAGTGCTTGAAGTCGGTGACATGGAGCATGACAGAGTGGCCGTTCTCCGTGACACCGAAGAGCTTGACGGTGGCCCTGCCGCCATGCAGGGTGCCTTCCTCGGCCTCGATCTGCTGGAACGTCAGGCTGTCCCGCTTGGGGACGAAGTCGAGGACGGGGGGGCGTTCCCATGATTGGTCCTTTTCGGAATTGTTCTGCTTGAGGTCTGAGATGTCCTGGCTGAGCTTTTCGAGGACCTCGGACTCGAAGACGCTCTTGGTCTGAGTAGACGCGAGCTTGGCGCCCGGTGTGGGTTGTGAGCTGTTGAGACGCGATGCGGGCGACGAGGAAAGCGGCTCCAATCGCCTCTTTTTCGGCGTCGAAGGCGGGCGGGCGCCGGCGAAGAGACGCTTCTGTGGTAGAGTGGCGGCTGCACTCATGATTGCGACCTGGTCCTACAGTGGAGAGCTTGCTTGTTGCGTCGACAGGGCATCAATCACGGTGCGGTCATAAGAAACAGTGCATGGACGGGCAGACTGAGGAGTGTGCTGAGTGAGTAACTTACAGTGGACGCTTGAAAAAGTACCGGGGCTATCGATTGAGAGGCGCGTCCATCACTCCGTACAAATTGTCCAAATAAATGCGAGTTCGCGTCTTGACGTGACGACAGGGGTGATATAGTGGGGTCATCTTAAAGTGGTTTTGGGAGGAGCCACCATACAACACTCCATAAACGTGCTAACCTTAGTCTACTGGCCACCACTAAGTACGCTCATATGTAAATATTTACGCATTGCATTGCCTTGGCTTTCTATTCCATAGCAGCGTTTTCCCGCAAAAACAAGTAGTCTCTATCGACTGGAGTGGATGACCAGGCCTTGGAATTAAGAAACGACCTTCTGGGCCACATTTCCTCGGATAGTGATCCCCCCCTCTGACCTGCTCCAGACCCATGACATTCCGAAGGTAGAGAGAGCCTTTACAGTATACAAAGTACAGCACTCTTCTATACCTCTGCCCTATCAACAACTCCCAGTCGAACAACACGCGATTTGTTCAGTTGGAATCCATGTTACCGGTTTGGGAATAGTAAGCCTTCGACAACACTCCTGAATCCTAAACCAATATTGCGGTTGTGCATCACCCTCCTCAAGATCGTGGAACGTATAGTGGCGGCGGCAGTGATCGGACAGACTCCGTGCTTTACACTGTAGCTACATGATCAATCAGTAAATATAGAAGCCTTTTCTTGTGCCGAAGATAACAACACAAAGCAGAAGCTCCTCAGTACAGGGATGAGCCACCGCAAAAGGCCAAGTCTCTTTCGACAAGGTCGACCTTCAGCATTTATCGATGGGACAACACCGGGACTGGTATGGCCGTCCCTGAAAGCCAACGCAGTGCCGTCCAATCATTTGAGATCTGGCAGCCGCCACACACTTCTCACAAGTAGCATAGGTCGAGCAGACTCAAATGGTGTGAAATGTGTATTTCATTTCTCGAGAACATCAGCTGCACGCCTTTTCTTGGTTCGTGAGCTTCGATTCAATGGTATCCATGGACGCCGTTCCAGCCCGATCCGGGCATCATGCTCGTGCATCGTGATTTTGATTTTCCAGCCCGTGCCGAGAGATACAACCGTCATGCCATCTTTCCTTCCAATTGCCCCTTCCGCAAACACTAGAACCCCATCATGCCCTATTGGTATATGACTTATGCGGTGTGCTTGCCCTTCTTGTTCTTCTTGCCGACCTCCTTGATCTGCAAGTCTGTGGCAAGTGGTTAGTTATGGCTTGCGCCCAGTTTGACCGAGGGGGTGTCGTACTAGGAGGAAGGGACTGCTTGAGCTTCTCGGCCTTGTCGTTGTCCTTGAGAACCAAGGTGTACAGGTTCTTCGAGCATCGGACCTTGAACTTGGACAAGTTGGTGGACTTGTTCTTCTTTATGCGCGCGGCTGTAACCATTCGAGTCAGAAATGCTATCCTACATGGCGCCTGGGGTATTCGCCCTCCTCGTTATTTCTTATACGTACACTGGGCATCCTTGCGGCGGCAGATCTCAATGAACTAGAACGAGACATTGTCAGCTGTAATTGCTCAAAACTTGCTCGCACAGCAATTCAGCATACCTGCTTGATGTCACCGATTTCCTTAGGCATTTTGGCGGTATTGAGGTTGTCGTTGAGGGTCGTGGAAGGATGGCTCAAGATTTCGTCGAGTTGTAGGGAATTTCCGTTCTAACACTGGAAATTGTTGAATTTCTGTGGGCGAAAATCAAATCGCCGACTGCCCAGACCCGACCCTGCACGGACCATTTCTATTGTTGCTGTAATTGTTCAAGCTGGCAGGTCTTGTCAATGGGAGCCAGCCGTCAAGGACTGAGTACTACTGCCAGGGGCAGCTAGACCCATGAATGGCCCATGCGCGTTCGGGAGATCGTCCAAGGTTCGAGCCCGACTCCCAAGCATCTTTTGTAAGTCAAAGTGATTGCAACAACATGATAATCGTTACTTGTTGCGCAATTTGCAACCGCGAAGCCACTTGATTTGTTCGTTCATCGTATGATCACATATTGGAAGCAATTATCCCTGACCATAGACTGTCTATGTCTAATTTTATGACTAACCATAAAGATGAGTGAGTTCCTCTTTTGATGGGCATTGTTGATAGATTGATAAGAAATGACCATGGTTCACAGCCCCAACTTGTTTGTGCTTTGATCGGCCAGGGCAATCACCTTCTCACCACTACAGCCTGGCACGATTGGCATCTACTAGAATAGAACAGGAAACAAGGGGATTTTTACCGTGCAGGCAATATATATTTAGTTTATTATTCCTTCAGAAAGCTTTCATAGGCCTCACCATAAGGCATTTGACCATTGAAACACTTCAGACAAATTAACAGTCGCAAGCGAAACGGATTAATGAGAGGCAAGTTAAGACAGTTTGGTGGGTTTGCAAAGGCTGTTTGATTCTAGACTACTTTAGGTCTTGGGGTATCTATGCCTTGCCCATGAGGATCCATCATAAAGCATTCCACTCCTAGGATTGTTCCCCTGCCCGCGCTCATGCCAATCGTGTCATCATGATAGGTAAGAATTGTTTAGTGCTTGAGAGTCTCCTTGTTGACATCGGCAGAAGTGTTGTGCTTCGTCTCGTCAACCTTGTCACCAATGGCGTCCTTGCCAGCGGAGAGACTGAAATAGATGTTAGTTTATACTTCCTGCACAAAAAGGCTGATATGCAAGCTTACCGGGTGCTGAGATCAGCGTTGCCGTCCTTGGCGACCTGCTTGTTGGCCTCCTTGGAGGTGGTGGCGGTGGCACCTGTAGGATATGAATTAGCATTGGCACTTCAAAGAAAGCTTGGCTGAATTAAATAGATCGAAACGGCCATGATGGTGAAGGAGGCAGCAGCAAAGTAAGGGGAGACATACCCTTGGCGGTGTCAGCGACGTAGTTGGCGGCGTTCTTGATGGTATCCATTTTGATGGTTGGTTTGGGTTGTTTGTTTGAGGATTGATTGAGATGTGAAGATGATGGTTGTTGATGATGATGGAAGAGAAAAGAGAGTTCGGGGACGGGAGTTGAGAGGTTTAAGTATCCGTTCAGGAGCTCTGATGTTAGTTTGAAAAGGCTACCTCAAAGTTGAATCACAATTATTGCTTGCATTCACTCGAGGCAAGAGCCCCGCGTACGCAGTCACATGAAGAATGATTTACGTCATTCTAGAAGGGCGTCTGCTTGTCCAACCCGGATGAAGCAGGCAGAGGGGCCGCTCAATGCGGGTGACGACTGACGTACACAAACATTTGGCTTCCTAGATCCGAATAGACCTACATCTAGAACCTAGAATCATTGTACCATAGCAAGCTAGAGAGCTTGCCCCCTCTGCCCCTCTATGGAGAGCTGCCCCTCATTAGCCTTGTGGAGAAAGAACAGGGTAAACAGCTTGACGTAGGTTGCGATCATGCTGTTTCAACCTTGTGCTTGGGAGTTTCGAACAATGAGATTTAATGACGTCAGATCTACGAAAATAGCTGTACGTCACTTCTGCCATCTACTACGTATTTTGTAACACCATGATATGTTGATCGGACAATTCAGAAGGCTCCTTATTTGGGTTGTTGATATAGCAATTGCCGAGGCGAAGGTTGCTCTGTGCGTTTCGCGCAAGTGTAGATGAGCTTGATGAGCTTTGCCCGGCTAGGTTCATTAGCGACGAAGACACGTCAAGCCCGAAACGGGTTAACCAACCAGAGTGTTCCTGAGTTGCTGCATCTCAAACTCGTGATGGCCCGGGACACGGGATTCGCTGCAAATTGCCACAGGCTTAAGCAAAAACGGCCTAGTCTATGACGTCATGATTTCGCTCTACCGTGGGGTAATACATTGATGCAGTACCATGGCAGCACAACCAAGTGTGGCTCTCAACCAGCCGAGCCACATCTCCTAGTGCTTTGGTAATTGGATGTCATTCTGCATCGAGATCTGGCCATTTCAATTTCATTTCACTTGCAGGGGCTTATTGCGTAGATCCGGCGAAAAGCGCTGCCATCTTGATTCAAGCTGCATTAAGCTGCATTTGCAAGCACGCAAACGTACATGCTTCCAAGCAAGCGCAGTCATCTGGAAACATGCCAGCATGTAACACGGAGCTTCTCACCCGGAATCATGATCTGCCTGTCCAGCTGATCATGCAAAAAGGTGAGCTACCAAACACTTTTCCACAATTCAGTATCGGCCAGGTACGGCTTTTACACTTTCGCCTTTACCTTGGTATCGGATTCTGTGTTTCCCCTCATCTAGGCCCCTGCAAGCACATGCACTTGTGCTCCAGTGATGTCATAACGAAGTTGCACCAGGAACCGAACGTGCTCTGACAGTCGATCAACCATGGTTCAGGACTGCTAGTAATATTGATCATTAAGGACATTAAACACTGGCAGCCTGGCGGCATGCACTGCGGCATATTCCAGACCATGAGGACAATTCTGTCAGACATAGTACTGCTCACTTCCACTCCGTACCCCGTGATCACTCATGTATGAAAGTGTGTCTGTCATGCACGTAAAGTGGCGATCTTGTCTGGAAGTTCGCATGGTATCTATCTACTAAGAAACAATGCAGACCACATATCAACCTGTCGAAAGTCTAACAGGCGTTGTCTTCACTAATTATATAATAAACAGATCGGGTCTTTGTACAACAGCTACGCATCAAGGGGTATCTTTGTTTGCTTTACATGTACACACAAACGACAACGAGCAGGTACTACTCCAGGCTGAACAGATACAGGCAGCTATACGAGCAAATCCTTAATTAGTAAATATTAAACGACCTTATTATACTTGGCGATCTCGGGAGGACAGCAGCCATGATGTTAGTGCGAGCAGGACGCCTCTGCCATGTGTATGGTGCTCTTTTTTGGGCAACACAAGGAAGGACGATTCGAGGATCCTGGAAACTCTCCAGCCACTCTCCACGATCTCTGCGACATCCCAGACTTGATCAAACATTCGATGATTGCTTGACAAACTGTCTCGGATCTTACCGAACGGTATGCTAGTCGTAGATTTGCTGACCGATGCCGTTTGAAGAATCCCATCCCACAGGAACAGAGGTTAATCATAAGCACTATACCCTATCCCAGTATGGCTAGTCATCCATAATCTTGCGATCTCTTTAAGGTTGCAGACCAGGGGCTGTATTGATCCATGGAAGACAAATCGCCAATCAATTGTGTTGACTGGTGTTGATCATCGCGATCAAAGGTTGTAGGCTCTCTGTCCCATCACCAGATACAACCAAGACATTCCACTTGTAAGATTGCGCCCCGGATATGTCACCATTGCGTTGTACAAGACGGCTTTTTCGTCGTTACTGATCTTTGCGGAATGTAGTGGGCAAGAATATCCATCCCACTTTCATAGTTTGGCCACTGCGGTTTTGGCGGTGTTTCGAAATCAACCGCATTCAACCAGCAATGTCCTCATGCGTGCGCCATGTATGAACCTGGTGTATATCCACCATACCGAAGAAGTGCATACAACTAGCAGAATACACAGCCCGCAAATAATACGCCTTTCGAGACGATCATACCAGATCAGGTGTGACCGCAGGAGGTTAAAGCTGAACATGAAAATCATGAATTGGCTCGTCCAAAGCTTCTCGGACCTCTTGTACGATGTTCGAAGCATTTTGTTATGCCTATTGCTGGAGTGGAGCGCAAGCTTGATTGTCGTGATAGCGGCCCCGCACAGCAGGCTCACTCGGAGGTAGTCTACCGTCAGCGTGTCTTCCACGTCGCTCTGGCATAGGGCTGCTCTAACCTCGTCGATACGATCCTGTCGTTCGACCAATCATCGTTCAATATCGTGATCACAATGGGAGTATAACAAATGTTCGTGAACCAGTATCACGAGTGGACGCCGAAGGGAAATGCCGCTTTTGATGAGACGAGGGGCTATCGCGTGACCACTAATTACGGTATAGCGCTAACATCACATCGTAGCGGACGCCGCAACTCGAGATAGCACGTTACTTGCACAGTCCTGTCAACCAGCCATTGGATCCACTGTAATTTGGCCCGATTAAGTGTGAAACCCAGTCTTAATCCTCTGGTCGTGAAGTGGATTTTCCGAGCAATTCTGATCCAAACACACAAAGCAACTATGGGTATCATTCGGACAGCCGTGACAGCGGGCCTTTGGGGCGTTACCGGAGGTGTGGCCAGCGTCGGCGTGGGAATGGCTTATCTGGCGTCCAGCACAGCAATCGTTGATCTGAGCAAGACCGACCCCTGGTTCAAGACCAAGACGTACGCCAAGTACAACCCCAAGGGCAACCCGGCCCTCGTGGACGACTGCATCAAGCGCGTCCCCCTGCACAAGATCCGTCCCGACCTGCGCGACGACGAGGAGGCCCTGACGCTGGAGTTCTGCCGCGGCGTTTGGAGCCGATGGGGTAAGTCGAGAGAGAGAGAATCCACGCGAGGATGACAAGCACCAGGACTGACACGATTCCGCAGGCTTCTGGACCCATAGCAAGCTGCAGGAGCGTTATGACAACCCGGGTCCCGCTGCGGCGGACAACCTCTGGAACACATCGCAATTGGCCGTCGCAAAGTATGAGAAAGGCATGAAGTTCTCCAACCACTTCGAGGTCGTCGAGAACGCAGGAAACGAGGTGACTGTCCGATGCGGTGGTACTCCGCTAAATCCTGGACTGAGGGACTCGGATGGACTGATCCTCCTCAGCGCACGTATCGACCGTGAGAAGCAGGAGGCCGTCTTCAGCTTCAAGTCGGCCCTCTTCAACAGCGCTGGCGTATTTGCTCCAGGTACGGAGCACTCGGTCCCATCAACCATCACGTTCTTACACAGGTTGTACGTCCGGATTCTGACGCAGGCTGCTTATGGAAATGTCAAAGCATAGATTAAAGTGTAGAGAGTAAATTGTTCTTTATCGAGCAGCTTGGGCTCCCTCGTATATATAGCTTCATATGTTCAAATAGACAAATCCATGACACGGTGGCCGGATTTATCGTATCTCGGTTGGTTCGTCCGAATCAGATGTGAACACTCTCTGAGTTGATTGCGTGCTACTCAAATTAGACGTCATCTTCTAGATCTTCAGTCTCCTTGATACCAAGTTCAACAGCCTCCATATCGACATGGTCAGCATCTGCAAGGCAGCAGACGAACACACCTACGTGTCTATCCATCAATATTTGGGCGGGTCTAGAAGTCAAGAAGTTGATCGTGCAGATACAGGTTTTCGCCGTCTTGTGGTCAGGAATGAAAGTAAATTTTGACGTGACCGCGTCAACGAGTTCGACAATGCGTACTACAGTAATGGTTTAATTGCCATAGACTATAACAACAGTTTTTGTGTGTAAGAGACGAATAAAGTAGTGCGTAACTCATACCAAGATTCTGTAGGCCAATCCTCACGTAGGGGCGTTGTGGTTGCAAAAGTCCGGAGTTGAATGAACAATCATGGTATTACATTACAACCAAGGTAGATTTCCCCAGATGCTGCCTCGTGAACCAGAGCTTGGATCCCTGCCGGTTGTGGTTGCTCGTTATTGTGTCGGCCACGATCACGCACATGACGACTTGGATGTTTTCCGAGGAACCATCGTGGATTAAGTATTCAAAGTTTGTGACTATTAAACACAATGCCAAGGTCGGGTTCATTGGCTAGTGGTGGGTGAGACCTTGAGGTTGCACAACAAGCGGTCGACTAGTGCAGGGGTAAGTGAGTTAGACGACCGGCGAAACCAGAGAGACGAAAAGAGAAGAAAATATCGGAGAAAGCCTAGGAGCGTTGATTAAACCTTCACTTGAGTTACACACGTTGAGTTTCGAGTTTTCAACCGGCATCAACATTTGAATACTTGATAGTAATAGTCTGCTGTCTTCATGACAATAATATTGTCCTGAGTGTTCTTCATTACAATAACTGATCCACGATTGAAGAGGTAGCACATTTTGAGATACGAAACATTTCAAGGTCTTGACAATACATAATTATCGTGTGATTAGGAGTCCAGCGTGTTGACGTCCCAATGTATACTGTGGCAAGCATAATGTCATAGCACTAATAGGAAGACTTTAAGGCGTATGAACGAATATGTCATATAATATTCCGTACTGCTTACAGTCTTGAATCGACCACCCCCCGAAGAACGACGCGTTGGCTACATATTGGACATGAATCTTGGCGTTGAAGGTTTGGGAACCATCTCACTGTTTTATACCGGCCCACAATTACATGACTCGGGGACCAGAGTATTGCCTTCGTCACCTAACATGCTGGTGAATTTTCGATGCCACCATCGTCACCCAACATCCTATACGAGTAAATACCGTTCTGGATTCTTTGACATGATCCATCCTGGGTAGGTCTTTTGCCCTTCGACATCTCCACTATCACCCACATGGTCGTTGACATAGCACGTCTATATCACCAAGGTCTGTTGGCAGAATTGGCATTGCGTCTGACTACGAAGCTACTCGTTTGGGTAATCAGTACGACATCAGGAGATTCTGGGTTCGATCCCCAGGCAGACCTGTGGTAACTCTGTAATGAGTTAACCATTGCTTTTGTTCATTTTTTGATGTTCCTTTACTACCCATACACTGAGCCTGAATATAGTTCATAGTCCTGGTAACGTCCCTACCCGTCGCCCTAGCAAAAATTTCGAAGCTATTGAGTCGATAAGAAAAGTAGCCAAAAAAATATCGATTCCCCAGTACGATGTGAGGATGATGTGTGAGCAAAAGAGAAAACGTCGAACAGGTCAATCTGGGATTCGAACCCAGGTTACCGGAATTAAGTACCGTCTCAGAATCCGATGTGATAACCAACTACACTAATCGACCGGTGACTAAGGGCTTTCACGATCTTCTTGTTGACTATAAAATCTTCATGGGACGCCGTGTCGACATATCTGGGAGGCGAAGCTGTTGCGGTTCATGAACCAAGAGTATAGAACCTTATGGCTACCCAAGGACATTGGCCCTACGGAGGATATCGAAAAGTTACGCAAAGAACATATTCGACGGCTTCGCCTTTCACATGTGTCACCTTCAAGTGAATGATCGAACCCATGAGTTGAGACGCTGAACGTATCTGATTGATGTTACTGTCAAGGTAGTAGTATGCCATCTAGTCTAGTGGCGCAGATTTGGTCAAGCTTGTCGAGTTGTAAACGAACAATGTGATGAAGTGAGCTGCAAGGGAGGACGGGTATATTGGTATTATGCGAGCAAGATTGAAGCAGTTTTTAAGCAGCCGCCGCTGTCAAATTGGTTGCCGTCCTTCATCAAACCACTGTGGCAGATAGAACTTCATGTTCTCATACACCAGGAACGTAACCCACGTGGCCGGCATCACCCTTATGACGCCTGGAACGATGCCGCGATAGAAGCCCCTGATGCCCTCGTGCTGCCAAGTCCGTCTCACGACCCCTTGAATACCCCGGCCATAGTTTTCGTCCGCATTAAAGTTCTGCAGCCGACTGCGAATGACCTGGTACGGATATGTGACGGCACCAGCGACCAGCTTCGACGCGCTCGAAAGCACGAGTGTAGCCTCGTTGGTGAGCTTGAGCGGCCCCTGGGCTGCCTTGCCTTCACTTTCCAGTCGTACCCTGCGCCGCGCGAAGTAGATTCGCTTGGCCGAATCGTACACGGCAAATTGCACGGCACCATGGCTCACGCCGAACAAGCTGATTCCCAACCCTCGATAAAAGCCCCTCCAGCCTTCGGTCCTGTAGAGCTGCTTTGCTCCAGCCCACATACTCGGATACGCCCCCACGGCCCCGCGATCCGAAGACAACATCCGGACCTTGAGGACCCAGATGGGATTTGTCATGATCTGGACCCCAACGCCTGCCATTGCCGAGGCGGCAAAGTAGTCTGTTCCGGTCAGTCCATCATGTGGCGAGTCCTTGAGACCTAAAAGGGCCCGCTCAGCACGAGCCTTGAAGAAGAAGAACGAGGCCCAGCTCGACGCATTGCCCAGGAGATTAGGCGTCAGGCCACGGTAGAGCGCGCGCAGCGGCTTGGGCGTCTGCGTAAGGGTGCGGATGAGCGAGATGGTGGTCAAGCTCGCGGAGGTGGGCGCGCTGCTGCGGTGAAGCTGCATCCGCGTCTTGACGATGTCGAGCGGGTGAACTACAAGGGTCGCCACGGATCCCGCGGTCAGCCCGGAAATGGTCTCGACAAGGGCGGGTGAAAGGCCCGCATGGTTTTGTGTCATAGAGATCACTTGTAGGAGATGCTGTTACATAGCTGTATTGCTAAAAAGAGGCTCTTTCCAGGACAGCCCGTCAAGGTAATGGCGGTTGAGGGTATGATTGACGAGGAATTGATGTCTACGCTAGGTTAGTTGCCTTATCGCCGATAAGTGCATATTTCGTCATGGTATCCATCTCTTGATGCGTGTTTTCAGGACAGCTCGAATTGCACCGTGATAATTAACAGTGCGCTTCAAGTGAATATCATAACCAGGTCGTCATTCTGTGTTAGAGCGAGAGTTTTGAGTCAGGAAGTTTGCATGCTCCAGTAAGCCAAGGAAAGGGGTAAATCGTCACACTTGATCTTCACAGCGAACAATGTTGGCATGAGCTCCGTTGAGTGGTATCACATTTCATTACAGTGTATTGTACAGTTCGACTTTCGTCCTGCTTCATGAATCTCTCTGGGCAATGCAGCTTTCGTGTGCGGGTCAAATGACAGCCGGCTGCTCCCTGAACCTTCTCTATGATCGTGAAACCGTAGAACCAACGCCATCCTCCAATCCAATCCTGAGCGATGCGTATTATATGCTATTGTTACAACGTATGGCGTGCTTCGTCTGTGGGAGGCATTTAAGAGAGAGGCGACAGAAGGCGGATGATGGAGGGCTTAGGGACACTGCGAGTGTAACCGAGGTACAGAATCAGGGGCAGATATCCGTAGTGCATGGCGACTCTGGAGATGTCGATAAGCTTGCCAATGCGCTCCTGGGATTCGTGTTAGTTCATGACCTGAGGTGAGGCGCAGATGGCTGAACGGACCTTGGACTCCTCGGACAAAGCGAATGCGGCCATGGTGTCGGTAGTTCTGATGTTTACAGCTGAAGCGCGCGGCCTTGGATGGGTCAGTACCTGCTTTCGGTTGTCGCGACGATGCGCAATGACTCACAAATGTGCTGTCGGTTCTGCAGTATTGTCTATGAGATCGTGTCGGTGGGTTGAAATGTGGTTGTTGGTCGTCTATTTGCTCTGGGAAGGAGCTCGGTCGCCGTTACCAAAAAAATCAGCGATGCGGAAAGGCTCCGTCATCATCGGGGGAAGGCGCACAGACCATTTCCAGCAGGCTATCAAAGCTTCATGCTTCATGAAAGCTTCCAGCTCAAGCACGCCCAGATTCGCGACAACAACGGGAGAAGGGGGAAATAAAAAGACAGACAAGTGTCCTGGCATATTACCACGCGCGTACAGTTCTTTCTGAAGATTCAAGATGTCCGGCCAAAAACATTGGTGAGTGTTTCGCGGTCTACGCGTCCTCCAGACTAACTGGTAGCATCACATCGCTGACCATGTGCACGCGCAGGGAGCAAGACAAGGAAGCCACAGTCTATGTCGGCAATATCGACGAACGCGCAACCGATGCGCTCATCTGGGAGCTCATGGTCCAGGCTGGGCCCGTGGTCAATGTTCATCTACCAAAGGACCGCGTTACACAGTCGCATCAGGGGTTTGGCTTCGTCGAGTTCAACGGCGAGGTTGATGCCGATTACGCAGCCAAGATCATGAACGGCATCAGACTCTACGGCAAACCCCTACGCGTCAACAAAGCATCCGCCGACAAGCAGAAGCCCCTCGAGATAGGTGCAGAGCTCTTCATTGGAAACCTTGATCCCATGGTGGATGAGAAGATCCTTTACGATACCTTCAGTCGCTTTGGAACACTCACCGTCCCGCCTAAGGTTGCCCGAGACGATAACGCCTTGAGCAAGGGCTATGGCTTCGTGAGCTACAGCACCTTCGAAGCTAGTGACGATGCCATCAACAACATGAATGGCCAGTACCTCATGAACAAGGACGTCACTGTGCAGTATGCCTACAAGAAGGACGGCAAGGGCGAGAGACATGGCGACGAAGCGGAACGCATGTTGGCTGCCCAAGCTAAGAAACACAATGTCACTATTGAAACTCAACCGATGCCTCCCGCCTACCACCAACAGCCAGGCCAAGCTACTCCCACACCCGCCGTTGCGCCCCCTATTATGGCCACAGGCGGCTTCGATCCTGCCATGAACCCAGCTGTGCCCCCTGCCAGGCCTAGTGGTTTCGCACCACCCTCTGGCCATCGTCCTTCACCGGTGGGCTTTGGTGCCAATGGTCCTTCCATGCCGCCTATGGGAGCCCGCCCAAACAACCTTCCACCTCCCCCTTCTGGCTTGCCTGCACGACCACCTCCAGCAACAGGCGGATACGGTAGACCTGCTGACTTCCACCCCGGTATGCCAGGCTTGCCAGCCGGGTTTCCTGGACAAATGCCTCCTCCAGGGTTTGCACCACCCGGGAGCGGAGCACCGCCCGCACCGCCGGGATTCACTCCTAGTTACGGACGATGATCCATGTCCTAGAGCCATATCTATGAGCCATGTCCTAGAGCAGCCTCCTCAGTTAAATCATTGAGAGGCCACGGGGTCAAGAGTCATACCAATGACCCCATCTCGGACCTGGAAGTAGTCTGTTTCAAACACTGAACTACGGCCGAGGCGATAGACTTGCGAGACATGCCATGTTCCCTCGGTCAGCTTTGGAAGTGAAGCGACGTGAAGGATCCAATGAGGGTACGGTCCGGTCACACCGTGCCGGAGTTCTCGCCCAGAGTGCTGCAAGTGTCGGTCGGACCTGAACATAGCAGGACAATGGCAATCGGAACCGAAGCTGTGACGAATAAGGTTGATGCAGAATTGTGCAGGCTGGTTCGCAGGAAATCTTGATGCAAATCAATGCGGAGGCCAGTGAGGCTCTCAACGTTTCTCCCACTAGTTTGCCACCACCCGTTCAGGTCATAGGGCAAGGGGCTAATACCTAAGACAGCTATTTCATATTACCAATGGCGAGAGTGACTGATATCGATATAGGTGGACCAACGATGCCAAGCTATTGAAGGCTCGCGGATTTCCCGGAAACGAATTTTGCTTCGTTCCTGCATGGGACCAAGGACCACTCATCCAGATCAGCAGCGCAAGCTGCAAGTATACAGTATCAGTGAGTGGGTTGGTTGTCTCTATTGAGATGCATCATACGATTCTCCCCTAAATATACTCTGTGGTTGCATAATGTGCGACCCAAGCCTCAATGACTCGGTAAATTGTGTTCGACGTCGCTGTTTGGATTTCAGTGACTTTGTCTACAGCGAACATGCCTGTTTTCTAGTTTATTCCATGCATGAATAAGCAATAAAACTGAGATCTCCACACAGAACAAGATGCATTCCACGGACGTTGTCGAATAAGCAAAGCAAGTACTTGAGTTGTGCTGCCAACCCGGAACCACGGTTCCCATGATGGTCTTTACACTTTGTCCCCTGCGCGCAAATATTCATGAGCACTGCAATCGCCTGCCGGTCGTTGTCCCACAACATGGTGTATGGATAAGTGGCACTGCCGGAGGCCCCTGAGCCCCTATCATCATGGGAACTGCCATGACACCAACTGTAAAGATGACCCTTATTCCTTCTGTGCCGTCGTTGCGAGATTTCAGGGGATCTAGCCCGCGACGCATGCTTTGGTTTGTGCTACTCGAAACTGAACCTCATATCTAGGTTGACTTCATGCTGTCTTCGTATTGCCACTAAGCTGGTGTCGTCAATATCTCAGGTGTGCATGAGAGTATCGTGGTGAGCCAACCCTTGAGATCAATACACTTCATGTACGGTACTCTTGAGCTGGCGCAATTGAACATGCTGTAATTAGATTGTATGAAGTTGATTTGAAGAACACTCTCAAAGGGCTGCAGCCGACCTCGTTCATGCAAGGCTCTGCACGTTAACTCCCTGGGGGTTCTTCTACGATTGAGCTATAACAAGCTGTACGAGCTATGTTTCAGGGATCACATGGTGCGCTGTAGTAAGTCAGATGTCCACCTGTAAGGTACCTGTGATTGTAGCATCGTCCTATACGTACAAAATTATCCGGCTTCAGTACCCCCCAGTTCTCACTCTGTCCACACCGCCGGCAGCAACACTAGGCAGCGTCGCAGGAAAAAAGCTGCCGCATGCACAGTAAAACAGGGCCCCCGAAGAGCGGTATGCGCAACCTTGATCAGGAACTTATGAGGGAGCTATCATGATTATTACCGCCCTGCAGCTTGGGGGCCAGCGGTTGCGGCCGAGAGCTCGAGGCCCTGCAGGTCTGGCATGAGCAAACCCTGATAGCCAGTTCACGGCTTCGCACGATGCAACCGACAATCTAGATCTCAACTCGGAGGGGGGAAAGCTCAAGCGTTATGATCATGATCTCCATTTTTCTCTCCTAGTCTTGTAACTGTACTTCGACGAACTTTGTCTGGATCGTCCTCAGGAACGAGTATAACTAACGTCTAGGAAACAGAAACCACCCCTGCCCCCTTTCCACCAATCCCCACAATGTACGCCCTCAAAGGCGGGCGTGTAGATCTCTTTCTCTATCTCTCGTAAGATTCAGACAACAAATGGAAGACAAGCCACCTGCGTCTTCTTAGACAGCGGGAAGAACAGTGTGAGATATAATGATCCATCATAGAGCCTACTGTACACGCCATGGGGAAAAGGCGGGTTGCCCGCCTGGGACAGGCCAGAGGGGGAAAGAAATTCAACCGCTTCCCTTCCATACTCCTCCCGCACCCGGCTGCTGCCTCCGGTACGTCCGCCCTATGTATTGGGGGGGAGGGGGGGGTAACCGGCCGTGATGTATCTCATTATAAGTACAGTAAGTATGTCTGCGACTTCGTGGGGCCCCCGCTCGGCCACAGCTGTACAGTATGTAACATGGGTGGTATGTAAACTGCCGCCGGGGGGGGGGGGGGGGGGGGGGGGGGGCAAAGGCTAGGCTCCGTTCTCTGCTTGCTACGATCGATCTTAGGACCTTGTGGCACGTGAAATAAAACGAAATGACGTTTCCTGTACATGATCTGAGGCTAGGATTAATTTTTCCTTCTTCCGTAGGAGGCAAAATTTTCTCTCTCTGCTGAGCACTATCCTTCACTGCATAGACGAGAATTTTACGGAGCAAGGGGGGTTTGAAAAGAGGACGTGGACTTTTTTGACAGCGACACGGCCCGAGAGTGAATCGACTGTCTCGTAGGCTTTCTTCTCTCGGTAGCCTTGTACTGATTGGACCAAATGGATTTTGAACAGCGGGATAGAAAATTACAGAGACATGCATGCGTACATCATGCGTACATCACTCGAGACACAGTCGATGTAATACAACATGGTAGTTTTTACACAAGAAAATTCCCCGAATTGGGAACTCGTCGAGATAAGCGTTTTATGGTGTTACCTGTATGCTCGAACGGTAATGTTTTGCAATATTCTTTTCTGGCCCGTGTTTGTGCTTAACCTACCCGTCTGTCATGTATCTCTGCTGAGCAATCTGCACCACTTCATGCGAGGGGGAGCTCCAACCGGGGATGATGTTCTTCTCGATGAATCTTTAATTTTCACCCCGGAGAAAGACCCATGGTCACAAAGCTGCCAGATTCCGATGGGGATCTGATCTGATCCCGATCTCTAGCGGAAGAAATGCTGTTTAATAATCGGCATCTGAAAGAGGAGGCGTGTATCATATCTCACTTTTGGCTCTGCTTGGAGAGTTCTCCGGCCCCAGAATCCGTTGCTTTGGGCACGGCTTGCGAGGTTCCCTTCCTCGTTTCCCAGCCACGGGCGCATATGCTTCTGGGGCAAGAGTGTGCGTGCGTGCGTGCGTGTGTGTCTGTTCTGGCCCTGTGCTGGGTTGTGGCTGAAGGGAGAGAAGAGGGGGGCCGGCCGGGACAGGAATTATGATAGGTCACATTCTTTTTTCCCATTGAGCGTGAGGTTCGGCCGGCGCAAGATCTGCTCTATTCTCCTCCCTTAAGGTGTTACAGCAGGTCACGAACGCAAAATACCCGTCGAGTAACCCGCCTCCTTCGTCGACAACTGTGCCGTCTGGAGGAATTCTAAAGTTTGTCAATTCGTACAGATATAGTCAAAAAGTGAAGTCCAAGATATCACAATTGCTGTTGGTGGGCCACTTTATGCAGGCGACAAGCTAATCATTTGAGCGCAGGCGGGACCCGCGTTTTGTGAATTCATCGCATTGCCGGCAAATGAAATAAAATGAAATAAACCGAAATAAAGACCTACTCTATACATACTGTCTGCTAAGATTGCCGAGTATTACTCTTGCATAGCTGGGTTTTGGGTTAAGGTTGTGTCGCCATCCGGGAGCTTGTTCTATGATTGCATGCGGCGGGTTAGGTCCATGGCCACCCGGGTGAACTTTGGCTTGTAATTGTCAATCGCAACGCGGCTACCCGCATGTCTTGGAGTATGAATTTTCTCCAGGATGGCTTGAAATAGTTTGTGGTGGCTCGCAACGAGCAGGAGGGGTGCCTTTAGGTGGCTGGCAGAGGGAGAAGTTGATGAAAGCGCTTCGTCAATGACGATATAATGCCTGTCAGCTCATACTGGCATTAAAAGGGCGGTCGTCGGTGCATTGTCACTTGACGTTTCCGCATTCTCTTACGAGGCGACGCTGTTTAGCGAGAAACATGACGCCCCATGCTGACTTTGGTGGATCCAAGGATGCAGGAGTAGCTTCCCCGACCATAATCCATCCCTTATCTACGTGCTGAGACAGCTGTAATGGTCTTCTATCAATCAACTGGCCAATCGTCGTTCGTAGTGGGATGTTACTGGAGCGGCTCTTTGGACGGTTGCGACGCGTTGCAATTTGTCACGATTAGGGCGAGGTAACAATCAACCGGTCGATCGCTCACATTTTCTGCCAAGTAGGTAGACGTCAGGTGACCGTCAGCTCGTTCCTTGCATGCGCCTTATGCCAGATCCACGATAGTTCAGATCCGTCGCGGTAATTGATGCAGTGGAACGGGGATTTTTGACGTCTGCATGGCTCAAGAGTGAGGTCCGAAGTGGCTTTTGGCTTTTGGCTATCGTCTCCGCGCGTAAGAACTAGCACTTGCTGTACATTTAGACGTTGAGCCCCCGATGCACAACATCGGATTGCTACTCCGTCTCAGATGAGACTCAGATGAGAGCAGGTATTTCTCATAAAATTGGTATCATGAGGCCATCCACCACAATCCCCCTGATCACTAAATATATCATATATCTTCTTTGAAACATGGACCAATATTTTGCCAGGGGGCTCCCCACATTACCGCTTTTGCCGCAAGATGGACTCCATAGCATGGAAATGATTCAGAAAATTCTCAGCCGCAACCGCAGCTCCGATGCCTGGGTCGAAGACTCTGTAAAGTTGAAACCACTGATCAGGAGCCGTGCCAACAGAACTGACTGGCAGACTGGTAGCCAAATCAGTGTAATATTGCATAATCGCATAATTGCGGTGCTTGAAAGTGCTTCAAGCCATCTTGACCGCAATCTTGGATCTGGAAATGCTATGCACTTCCATTTTGACTTTGTTCCAGCCTTATGACATGTCAAATACCGGCGTGGTGAATGGGTCTTTGAGTTTGGCCGATGCTGGAAATGTTGTCACAAGGCCGGATTTTGAAATGTGATAGTCCGCCTGTTCGGGTTCGAATAGCGAGCAAAGCCCCAGCCCCATATTTTGATAATCATATTGCAATGGTTTTATTGGCGCATCTGGCATATCAATATCACGATGATGCCACGGCTGCACATGGATATTTCGATATATCTTTAGAAAACTGTCAAGATCTTTGTAGCTAGGCTATAGCGATCCATAGCATGCAATGCACCAAGAGCTATAGCGCTGTTCTACAGGAATTGAACAAAGAATGAATGCAGCACAGATATTACAACAAACGTACCTTGCAAGGCCGTCGCGAACTCCATAGACCCGCCGCATCCTCAAGAGATGGACCGCCGGAGTAGATCCCGCTGCTGGGATTGTTGAGACAAGGACAAGGAAGTCATGAAATTCACTGTGTCCAGCCGGCCGTACTTACCGACGCTGGTCAGCACGAACATAAGGGACCGCGTGGAGGCGATAGAAATGATACAGGTCATATTAGCAAGCACATACGCAGGAATGCGCTCCAGTATCAGGCAGATCTAGGTTTGAAAAGAATTGTATATGTGCAAATTATAGTTTCTAAGAGGTCAGTAGGCATCGGGGGCTGGTCCCCGTCGTGTAGGCATCCGGGGCTAAACTCGGATCCAATCGCAAGCGGGAGCTCGAGGTTGACAGGTGGCTTTTGAGGTCCGTCTCCTGGGATATAGCTTGAAACTTTGGACGAACCCTTGCAAAAATGACCGTGGATATGACCATTGTTCCGAGCAATGCTCAGAAACCGAAAGGCAAAGTGTGTTTGATTCGAGTGTGAAGTGCGAGAACAGTCATGATGACTTATTCATTCTCTCCACCAAAAATATCAAGTGACGTATAGGCAAGACCGAGGCACAGTGTTTGGTATTCTCTTCAATAGAGAGCGAAATAAACTTGGGAACTTGTATGGGGAGAATGTCTAGTTGGAGTTCAACCGTCCCTGTGCACTGACTGGCGTCCATGTTCAACGTCATCCCTTCGTACGAAAGACAAGGCGAATTTGGTTCGTCGGCCAGTCGAGCTCCGGTCGCTCAGCCGAGCTCTTGGAACCATGCGTCAACGTTGAAGCCTTTCTCTTTGATCCATTTAACCTAATTAGTATAGTGCCAGTGCTAAGACCCAGTGTGTGTTCGTTCGCCATCTGATAGTCCAGCATATCACAGCTTAGCAAGCTATCCTGCACGTGAGACCTGACGGATAACTAACGTGGAGTTGGCCTTCAACCTTGCACAGATATGATGCAGCCAGACAACGCGACATGCAAGATAATTCACAAATTATTCAAGCTGGTCACTTAGGCTAGATATATAAAGCCTCCAAGAAGTTCATATACAGCCACAGAGATGCAATCGTAACAGGAGGTTGCACCTATTGTAGCCCGACTTTCTTCCTGGCGGCTGGGGGGGAGAGGGGGGGAATAATTTTTTATTTATTTGTTCTCATATCGTACAAATATAGTCATCATGCTGATCTTGCAAGGAAACAACTTTCGGATAATGCTGAGCCCTGGTTCATTTCAAGGCGGAAATGGATTCGTTTCCAATCATAGGTGCGGTGCAAGGACTGTCGTAAATCTGATGGCACGCTGATCTCGAGAGAAGCCCTCTCTTCTAGAGCCAGAAAAGCAAATGAGGCGGTAAGATCGTTTAGAGGGCTGTGTGGGGAAGATCCCCGCTAGATCATAGGCCAGAATGCCTCCGGACTCAGTTCGTTCCCCCACGTTATTGTATCTGTTTGTCATGTTGCGGATATGGCCGCACTCGATAATCTAATTCCTACCTGTATCGCACACCGAGTTCCAGTTATTAGAGACTCGCTTCAACATTCCCAATTCCCACATGATAAGAGGGGTTACGCATGTAGCCCCTTGACATGCACTTTGACAAGATTGTCCAAAATGTCGCTACACGACAACCACGCTTGCTTCGCTTTTCACTATGTTTGTATTAGCAAGAGTATCAAAGTTGCGATAACGGGCGCATGGCAGCACAAGTTTACTAACCTAGACTAAGGTAGAACGAAGTGTATCGTTTTCACGTGTCCTAGCAGAGAGTAAGGGAGATAGAACTGTTCACCCTAGCCAGCTCAATTCCCTGATCGGCGTCACTATTGATTATAGGGAATGCAGCGTCTACGACATATTCAGAGCAGTGAAATTCTTGTCTGACTATGTCAAATAGTACCCGTACGAGTGCGATGATTGCTCTTCAGAGAGATCCACATTCTTGCTGCCCAAAAGTGTCCAGAGTCTAGAGTCCAGACCGACGCTGAGCCCCTGACCATTTCCCACGAACAGGCCCTGGTGCGGGAGCTTACCCATGCACACAATTAGGCCAGGGGATCATCCGCGGTAAACCAGTCTGCTGGATTCATAGTCAAGGCATTACCTGCCAGGGTCATTGCGGCTGACTATGGATTCTCTTGGAGCTATGATCACATCAGGCATCATAATCACCAATAGTTTTCGGGCTCAGCGAGAACAGACTAGACTATACTGGACTTTGGGGAATGAGCGAGATGGCATCTTTCTGGATTTGTACCAGGTAACTGGGACATTCAACTTTTAATGCCTCACCCCAGTACCAACGCCTTTGCGCAACTGCAGAAAATATGACTTGTCACAGTATCCTACATAACGGGGAAGCACATCCATCGATCTAGTGCGTCTGCTCACGATTAAATTTCGCCAAAAACCCAGATCGGCCTGGCAAGTTCTGAAGCTGTTGCAAGCATGCAACAGTCGTCGAACCCATCATCCTGGTTCAAAAAAGTGCTCATGTGACTAAAACGAAGCCGAGACCAACCCGGCATTTACGAAGATCATAATGGTGACACCTATTGATCTGGACATCTGGTCGCCGACCTCGATTTGCGTGTAACAGAAGTAGCCGGCGGCTTTCATAGTAACCATTTCTATGGGCCAAGCTGCTACGTAAAAAGTTGTATCACGACACGACTCCTTCCTCAAGGAACTTGCCAAACGTTCGTTCCACTCCCTCGGGATTACAGGGCGTGTTATCCGTGTGTTGCATCAGATACTTGAACTGCGTCGCATCGATGAGAGCAAGGGTCGTGGAACGGTTTCTTAAGACGATCCTTATATCCAAACCACCAGGTATATATGCATAGCCTAGGCACTTGCGCTAAAGAGTGGCTGTTCTCAGCCCTCGCACCCTCCTTCCCTCCTACCTTCCCTAGTGCACCCAGAGTGGCTGGAGATGAAGTTCCGGCATCGAGCTGAACGCGAAAAATAGGAACCCGGCGATCTGGTCAGATTGCCATTCAAGGTTTCTGGATGAACCCATACCTCTTACAATTGCAAAAGTAGATACTGTAGGTGTGAAAGTGGAAGACATCATTTTAACTATCAGTGACGCTACTGCTTTCGTGGAGTAGGGGCTATAGTGGGATCAAGTGCCGGAAGCGGTTTTCCAATCGCAACACCAGACCTATCACACCATATCATACATATATACCGCGTACATAAGTACATAACCTCTGTCGGTAACTAACGCAGTGCGCACTTAAGTATGTATAGCACTGCTCAGTGTTCATGGGTTTTAGTGCACCATTCTTGCAATGGCTCAACAAGCCCCCCACACTAAAAACATACACAACCAGTATCCAGCAGGTTTTAGTGCCAATGGGTGCTACTCCGTGTGTATGTCCTAGTCCCTCTAACGGCCACCTTTTGCACTCATTCACAGAGGTGGTTGAGACTACTGTACATAGGAATGCATTGTTTCTGAGTCGCCGCCCGTTGACTTGGCGTTTGACAAAACCAAGTCCAAATAACACAATTCCAGCCAAGTCATTTTCAAGAGCCGAAATAATCGATGAACTTCTTTCTGAACAAAAACTCTATTTGACAAGTAGATAGATCATTTCTATGGCGCATGTTTTTACGACCTCATCACTGTGATGACCATCCGCCAAATTTAGATATTCAAGATTTGACTGTTCCAAGTAGTTGACCTTGAACCATGATCCCAGCCACCGACGTATAAAATGCCCAAGTATATACCTCCACTGACTGTTCGCTTTTGCAAGACGATGGTATTCCCGGCGCAAGCACCCTTAGCAATTTCTGGAGCGTACTTTAGCCGTAGGCATGTATATCTGAGCGGGGCCACAATTTCGCCTACATCGTATGTACAATGATTCAAGGTCTTTGTACGTATGCCGAACCGCATAACCGTCTTCATCTCAAAGAGATATTCAACAAAGTCGCGACTATGCATACAGTTATGAACCATAACCTCCCTGCTGCGCTTTAATGATGTGGTTCGTGTTCTGAACATCTTCCGCATCGAGGTACCACGATTCAAGCCACCTTTGTTGGTAAGGCGGCATTGGGTTCAAGGTCAGGTGGACAAAAAGCCACCGTACAGCATGATTTAAGATGCTCTAGGAAGTAACCCACTTGGCAGGCCTCATCGATCTTATTTGGATCACGAATTACTCTTCGATCTACAGGTTCGAATAGCACGGCTCCCACATCGACGGGTGCGGTATCTGACCCCCGGCTAGCGCGAGCCAAGACACCCTTGACACGGAACCGAAGGAAAATAAAATAAATACAGCTGTGATCAACGAGCTAACCCGGTGTGAGTATATACCATGGCTCTTGACTGGGTATCCATGTCTTAAACATTCCGTCCGGTCGCTTTTATGCCACACAAGCCATTCTCTGCCACCCACCTCGCTCAAGTATGCTATTGTCAAATTGGTCATCTCTTGGTACGTATACGTCTAGGGCCCTTGTTTCGATCCCTGTGTCTCTCCCGCATGGAGACCAACTAGACGAACCTATGCTCTCTCCTTGGGGCAAGATAGCGAGCGGGTCTGGACTCCCAGTTCATGCTTGGGTACCCGGACGTAACTCATATGCGAGTGTCTTTCTTTCCTAATCAAGTCAAGATGAGTAAGTGTTCTCGCATTTCGTTTTTTGCTATGCATGTCAAACTGTGACAGTGGGTTCCATCAGCAAACTGACGAAACGAACGAGATGATGAAAGTAAGTTACATTGCACACGCTGACGGGACCTGTACGGGTACATTCCGGTCTGCCACTAGTAACCTCTGCCGTATTGGCCTTAGTTGTCTTGACCTGTCACCCCAGCGTGGTGTTGTTCAAGCCTCACTCGAAAATCTTTCCCCTGCCCAAGAAGGTACGTACCCCCCCCCCCCCGGTCGTAAATGAGTAAGATATGGCAAAGCTCCTTGACAAGCCTATGCTTCAGACATTCTCGGAAGTATCTTGCCAAGGCAAGTACAATGTACTCATGGGTGCATACTACTATTCTCTACGATCTCCGGGATTGGGCCCAATTGGTTCCCTGAAGCTGAACCGATCCTCACTACTTGTCGGCCAGAGTGTACATATTCTCCCTCTCCCCCAAAGTTGCTTCCTTCTGACGATTCACTCGGGCTATCAACTTACAGATCTAGCTATTGTCTAGTGTTGATTCTAAGAACTCTCCTTTCCTTTTTTACGAACCGGTGGTATTTTGTTTTTACTGTTATACTCTACTACCTCTATCTTCAAGAAACCATCTCTCATCGCAACAGCCGCCTCTGGAAAACAAATACGGCTCATCGACAAACCAGCACACATTTTGTGATCCAATAGTGCTGATTCTGATCAACTCACCCGTGTGGACGACAATGGCTCGTATGCAACCGCCCACCTGGGACCGCTGGTCCGGGCACTATCAACAGAACACCCAATACTCGACCATGGATGCATCTGCTATGATGCCTTATGATCCGAGGACAACGACGGCTCCGATGCAGACGCATCCCCATGGACCGCAGTATGCCATTGGAACCACTTATGCTATGGCCTCTGTGCCAAGTATGGCTCCAGTATCTGGGATGCCGCCACACAGCAATTTTGGCGTAAATCAATATACTCCCACATCACCATCATCAATGGTCATGTCATACCGCTCGTATGCGGATGAGCGATCTTCTATAAACGAGCCCTCACACGGTGTGCATTATCATGCTCGAGAGGTGCCGCCAATGTACAGGCAAGAGCAAGGTTCCAGTCCCCAAATAAAGAGCGATCCTATGCCATCAGGCCAGTTGCCTTTGCCACCAGTCCCCAAGCTTAGGACACCGGCAGAGGCAGCTGCCCCTAAGCCTACCCCTTTCATTGGAGAGACGCCTATCGATGAGATGATGCGCAAAATCCAAGCACAAAATGACGAGGACGAAGAGGAAGAGGAAGAGGAAGAGGACGAAGAAGAGGAGGACGAGGAGGACGAGGGGCTCATCTCCCCAAAGGCTTACCAATCACCACCATGCAGCAATGCATCGGGGTCAAGATCTTCGAGTCCCCGCTCTACACGCAGCAAGCGCCGCAACAGTAAAACCCACCACAAGGAGAAGCGCAGGTGTACATGGGAGGGTTGTAAGCGGACTTTCACCCAGGGCACGCACATGAGAATACACATGCGTAGCCACACTGGCGAGAAGCCCTATACATGCGGCTGGAAAGATTGCCATTGGACCTTTTCTCAGCACGGAAACTTGAAGGCGAGTTCCAGTACTCTACCCAGGCTCTTTTGTAATGCTAATCAGAAAACTAGACCCACTATCGTCGACACACAGGCGAGAAGCCTTACGCCTGTGACCAATGCTCCAAGACCTTTGCACAAAAGGGCAACTTGAGAGCACACCAGTCAGTTCACGATCCAACGAAGCGGTTCCACTGTTTGATTGAGGGCTGCCATAAGCCATTCACTCAGAGAGGAAACTTGAAGGTTTGTTACTAGTTTCCACCGTGTAGCCATAGGCAATTCCGCTAACCCAATATACAGAACCACCAAAACAAGTTTCACAAGGAATCCGTCGCCAAGTACACAGCATTGTTCGCTCAGAAGGCTTACACTGAGCTCAGCGAGGAAGACCAGAAGATCTTCCTTCATTTCAAGGAGATCTATGCCAAGATGAACCAAGGCATCAAAGGTCGCGGTGTTGGCCGATCCATCCAGAAGAAGTCGGCCAATAACAGCCAAACTTTCCAGGAGATGTCTAACTACTCGATGCAGCAGAGAACACCTCCTATGGAGCACTCGCTGCCACTTCATCAATTCTCTCAATTGTCCGTTCACAACCCGTCCAATTTGCCTCAACATGGCCTGCCTCCTCAAGCACAAACGTGGCAGGGCTACTCTATCCCACGTGATGGCGGCTACCAGCCGATACATACTGCTCGGCCGCAGTATGAGATGTACGAGATGGAGCACGAACCCATTTCCAGCAATGCGTCCAGTGCCGGAACTCTCAACACACCGACGGCCTCGATATACGAAGAGGAACACAACCGTGGTCTGGCATTCCGCGATCGGTACTAGGTTACGTTCGAGGACATGATACACATGAGGATGAACTTTATGATTACGCGGCAAGCTGTATGACGCTACGTGATATTCCTTCCGTGAGGAGATGCGACGGACACACACCAGCGAGCGCCAGAAATCCAACAAACGCATCGATTATAATGAGCTTTTCACAAGTAGACATGGGGCGGTCTACTTAATTTCTTTACACATTCCCTCGATTTCTTCTGTATACGAAAACCCCAAACGAAAAACAAAATCGAAAAAAAATTCATAGGATAAATGCAACATGATGGGATCGAATTCATTAGGAGGTGGCACTTTGTCTTTTCGAATCAAAAGTTACGATACACCGGTGTGTTCAAGAACCGCCAATCACTTTCCGGCGGCACCATTGAAAAGCACTACACTGTCCACCGGACAAGGGCGGCAAATCTCTGCATTTTACACTGGAGCGTCAAGAACCGGCGGCATAGAAACTCTTGGGCGGCAAAATTTGCCTGAGAGACGAAACGGGAATAGAGGTGTGCGGCTGGTCTGTTTTTTTCTTCTTCTTTTTCCGGGAAAGGCTGTCTGAACAAATTCTTTTTGGTCTCATTGCTCCATTTTTCTTTGTCTACATTCATGCCTCTAATGTCTCTCTACCTATCCTATCTTGTCATTGTTTGGTCCTCTAGCAGGACCGGTCAGCGTTGTGCTTTTCTTCTGATTTTTACTCGCGGGATCTCAACGTGCGCATGTATCTACTCTTGTTTTTTTGGTGTGTTTTTGCCTCATTCACTGCGAATGGAGGAATAGGAGGTATAGCTACTGCCGGCGTGCTACGTCGGTCGCGTTTTTGGGGCACGACCCGGCGCGTTGCAGCATGCAAGGCATCTATCGGGCTTGAAGTCCATGTAGATGGACGCAAATGGTAATTGTTATCCAAGGATACGCGTCTGGAGGACAAATTTAGGTGGCCATGTCTGGGCATCATTGGGGCAAGGTGGCACTCCTCAAACATCGTCATTCTGGCGGTCAACAACTTATTGTTATTATTTGGAGCTACCCCGACGCGTCAGGGTTATCAGACCTTTTGTTTCGTCAGGAAAACTTGGAAGGGGGCGCATTGGGCGCGACAGCGTGGTCAAGCATTGGCCGGTCACCTGAACTGCACATGCGAGAGGCTTTCTGCAACATTTACAGGGAACAGCCTTGGAAGTAATTACTTACATATTGCGTATAGCTACCTACCTAGCAATCATAACGAGCACTGCAACATGTGCCTTGACTTAAATTCTCGCTTCTGCTCAATAACCCTTGCTTGCATCCGGGGTCTGCTTTATCAGTGACAAGCGGTCACATATGTCTGGGATCTTGTCATATTAGATATCATATTAAGGCAGAGTGAGGCCCAGGTAATAGCCGCACGGTAATGGGGGATCGGGAACCTCATAGATCGGGTATGATCTGTCTATGAGGTGGGGGAACTAGGGTGTCGTCGGGGGGTGTGGGCTGCATAATCCCCCCAGCACGTCAATATCCCGGACAAGTCCACCAGGTCGGTCGCTGGGTAAACGACAGTCACAGCCCCTCATTTCGTGTGACCTAATTTCATACCCCGGAGCGGAATAAATTCTCCCTGTGGATAACATGGTCCAGGAGTTGTTGGCATATTCAATAAGGGTTCCCTTCCGCGACCCCTGACTATCGCAGGTCCCTTCACAGCACTTCCTAAACTTTAAACAAACCTTGTCCTGATTCCGCAGGTACCTGAAAACAGGCGAACTGTTCGTACTACATCGAGTCAGATAATAATAGATGGGGGGAAAAAGAAGAAAAAAACACAAGCGGGTGTATATACGGACGAACGACATGCGGGTTCGGGACTAGCTTTCATGGCAGCTAAGGTTAGTAGTATAATATGATTGTGGGGACAGATTTTGGCAGCGACTACAAGTACAGTAGACTGACTAGGTTAAGCATTAGGAACAGTTTAGCCGAGCATCCGACAGCCGGGAAATTCCAGCGTCTGGTCTGGCGCTTTCAACCTTATCACGCAGCGGCTCGGTACGCTGATCTAATGCAAGTGATACATCGCAAGCCATCTCTAAGAAGCCTGTACAGCCAAAAAAAACCAAAACCTTATTATACAGCCTGACAGCAACCAGTCCAGATTCGCTCGCTTGATCTCGCCCTAACGCATGTGTCGTCCTATGTAGCATAGTTGGCACGTACTATGCAATCCACCGAGGACCTCGCAGCGAGTTACGGAGTAGTGCCCGGGTGCGAATTCCTAGTGGTGTGGCCTCACCCCTACTAGTCACAACCCACGCAGATTGTCAGAACTCATTTTGCTGTTGGTATCTGCAAGTGTTTCGCAAAATGTTGCTTTTCACTTGCCTTCAAAATGAACCAGCTTCTCGGTCCGCTACTGGTCTCGAACGGTGCTAGGGGGCCAAATGCCGCTGTGCCGAAAAGTGGTGGTCCTCCAGCCTATGCAAGATGTCGTGTTAGAGACACAACAAGCGGACTATCATAATATGTACCTAGGCTATGACGGCCGCGGAGATTTTTTTCCACGTTTGAACTCGAATAGCATAAGGCTCACGTCGCTACCGGTTTTCTTTCACCGCCACTGCAGGATACCAAATTGAGGCGTTTAGGAGGGTCTCATGTAAGTTCTTATTGGCCCAAGTGTGCGAGCATAACTGCAGCATCTACATACAGTAGGTACAAGTCCCCTCCATGCTTCACCGCCCACATCCCTTCCACTGTGTTCGTTCCCGCTAGGCGTCTGTCATTACAGTACGTGCATAGTCTGTGCGAAAAGACAACTGCGGGATGCCGCCGCCAGCGAAATGTTCGGTTCTTGATCTAAGCTGCAACCGTTACATAGTCTCATCAATAGCCGAAGTATGCAAGCATTAACGCTCGTTGAATGGCGTCAGACTTCTAGCTGCCGTTCAGCCAGTCCAGCGGAGACGGGTCAAAAGGGGTGAGACGGGATCCAGGGATGACATTAAGTTAAGCGCACTGTCTGCCATAACGGCGCTCAGAACGAGGTTGACAGATGATTGAGGATGTTTCAAATGCGGCCGTCACTAGCTGGCAAGCCCCAATGGCTGGCCCAGTCCTGACTGAGATGTCTCATTAACCAATCCGTTGCCGCCGGCATTAGTCCTCTGAAGCTGCACCTGCATTGAGAATACCATTCGACTATGTGGTTGGCGGTTGATTTCACTCCCTGGAACTAACCCCCATGCAGCGTGGATACGAAGAGAATGTTGTCACCGTTCTGGATCTCATAAGACTCCTCGCCCTCGAGCTCCCAGTCTGCATCGTTGATCAAGACAAGGATACCTGGGCGGCTGGCAAATCGCAGCGTTAGCTTTTGCTCTTGACCAGCAGGCGTGGTCGACACTTAAACTGAAAGCCATAAGGTCGAAACAACCAAGAAAACGCCATCATGTCAAAGCCGAAGGCTAAAAGACCCTTGCTGCAACGGGCGAAGTTCTGATGAGACTTACAGGTGCTCGTCTAGGACGAAGAGTTCCTTGCGGCTGTCCTTCATCGTATTCTGGCATAGGTAGTCGATGAGAAAAGCAACGTCGGCAGGCTTGTCATCCTTGCTAACGGCCGGAATGCACAGCGAGTGGCGACGCTTGTCCGAAAACAGCATTTCCAAACCACCTCTGCAAAAATATCAGTCAGGAGAATGCGGTTGACATATAGTATCAGCTATGCTGGGATTAGAGTTCGCCGTGGCCTCCAGACACGGTGTCATGGGATGATCCAGTTGGGCACTTACGAGAACTCGACCACGAGCGAAATCTTGGGCTGCTCACTAGGAGCGACCACGTTCTGCGCCGTTTGTGTTGCTGTGTCCATGATAGCCACGAGGTGAGGCAGCCACGCGTAATGAAGGTCCAACTGGTCAGGCACTATGCGTGATGGATGGTATGGGAAAAAGCTTGAAAGGGCTGCATTTGATGTGACTTTGACAGGCCCTTAGCAGGCTTAGCTGTGGTACTGGCCCGTGCACAAGCCGCTAGGCGTACTTATGCAATATGCAAATCCCCTGAGCAAAAAGCACCTCCCTAGATCTCTATCAAAGCTTCCAGGCATTCGGATTTCGATCCAGAAGGTAAAAAGAAATAGTGTTTATGACGGACTATACAAGCATGTTGACATTGATCGTTTGACAGGGATCCAAGGTTTACGGAACGCGTCCCGTCATTTCCCCAGTCCAGGATTAGAAACTAATAAACCCCCCATGGTTCATCAGTATGCTGCGAGCAAGGTGTTCTTTCGATGCTTCGTCGGTATGCAGCTCTTGCTGCACTTGTTATTAAGAGCTGCAACATGTTCGCAGAAATTTCAAACCGCATAGTCCGCATGTACGCCTTCCATGGTTGGAGACCAGGCCCGCGAGGTTGATCTATCAATCCAGGTAATTTTGACCCCGAAAATTAGAATTCAAAGGTACTGACTCTGACCCCTGTCAGAATTCAACGATGTTTGGCAACAGAGTATCATCATTTGTCAATGACAATCTATGCACCTTAATAGCAGCATTGGATGCCGTGGTAGAGCCAGCCCTTGGTGTATGCACCCCACGACACGAGATTAGGATGCGTTTTATGTCAGTGAGTATGCAGAGTTGACCGCCGGACGTTTAATCTTGATGACGTTTGTGGCAGGTCGATCCCAGGGGTTCGCGTATCATCCGGTGATTACGAAGGTGCGAATGGTGTACCAGGCATCATGGTTCGTACCGGTATGCCTGGCGACATGTCGTCTCGCCACGATGGGGTGCGTCATCTGAACTCCCTGGACTAACTCGGTACAAATCGGAGTACTTCATTCAAAAGCAGGAATCAGAATCGGACTGTCACGGATATGTCAATACACACGACTTATCACCAATAGTACGAAAATCAGAATGCACACGACGAGCTTTGATTTTGGGCATGAGAATCTGGCAGTACAGAAAGAGAGCTCTGCAAAGCGACTGGCCATGCAAATGAAGGAAACCCGGCAACCCTCCCTCCGAGCCTGCAGGCTTTCCTCGTAAGGTGAACATATATCATGCTATTTCGGTCTACTGATGCCTTATCAGACTGAAGAGGCAATATCTACATTTCATTGCCAAACCTTATTATAGGAAAGTAACAGAATTTTCAAATGCTTCTAAAGTCATCCGCACAGTAATGCAATCAATGCCCGATCATGCTGTGTGATGTTTGAATCTTGACTGTATTCATGGTTCCGGTAACCCCTGTCGCTGTGATTGTTGCCCGACGTGTCTTTGAGCATGCATCGAGCTGTTCAATATTTTTGCCAGATAATTATGGGAATGAAATTTTACTGGTAAATCCATATTTTCAGGCTCAGTGTCCTGACATAGCTCCGAGACAAGAACTTAGGACCAATGATAGTAACAAAATGTATCATGACTGCTCTCGCCCTTCGGTATTACCTGCTCGTAGTCATGCTGAATTAGGTGTACGGAGTTGGCTGATCAAGCACCTGAAGCCCTTATAAAGTTTTTATAATGTACACTACATGAAGATGTAACCGGATATTGAAGCTTTCGACCGTGATAGCATACTTGCTAGATCTTATAGAGGTGCTTCAGTAGTCTTTCCGGTGAGACTAATCACGTAGTCAGCTATCCATGCTGATGATTTAGCAATAAGAACAACACCTCACATGAGGACAAGGGATTTAATTAATACTGTTGCTTTGAAAGTTGTCTAGCATAGACATTGAAGTCACTTTCACTACTATGTTTGTTGCTCTGATCAGTGACTCTAATGAATGTTCTAGCATGTACCTACGAGAGAAAATTTAAAGAACGTGTTTATGACCTACACCGTGAATACCGAACTATGCTACCTGTTCAAAAGATTGAATAAGCCGATCAGCTCCCATACGAAACAACTCCGTATCATTCTCCAGTCAAGCCAGGCTCTGTGTCCATCATATGATGAATTTACTGACATCCAGCTACACCAAATTGGTCATTTCGAGATGAGCTCTGCGTTTTTATCAAGCAGTTTTACTCCTGGAATGCCTCAGACTTGCTCCGAGGCAAGCTCTCGTTTCGCATACTCGGCGGCAACTTCACTCTTCTGTTCAGCCTCGGGCGCCGGGTCACGCTTGTAACTGGTGTACGGGGCGTATGTGCCGTACTTGCCGCTGTAAGAGGAAAGTGTATGTTAGCCTGTTATATGATGGAGCAATATATAAGGAAAATATGCTTACTAGTTGCCGTATCCGTTACGCTTATCCTCCTCAGCAGCAACGTCCCTCTTTTCCTTAGCTTCGTCGCGCTTGTAGCTGGTATACGGGGCGTATGCGCCGTATGCGCCGTACTTGCCGCTGTAGTGGGAAGATATACGTTAGCCTCTGATATGATCGAACTATATGGAATTCAAGCTCACTAGTTGCCGTATCCGTTACGCTTATCCTCCTCAGCAGCAGCGTCTCGCTTTTCTTTAGCTTCGTCCCGCTTGTAGCTGGTGTATGGTGCATAGGCACCGTACTTGCCTGTTTGACGTTCAGTCGTTAGCATATCTATATGAGGTGACCAGACCCAGACATCGGAGTATTATCTCTTGTAATTGAACCAGAGAGAGAAACTGTTGGCGACGTTGGTGTATCGGTCCAGGAGTTATACCATAATTGCCATAATTGCCATAACCACTGCGCTTCTCCTCCTCAGTAGCTACTCTTCTCTTCTCTTCAGCTACGTCACGTTTGTACGTGGTGTATGGGGCGTACTACAACGGCAACTTGTCAGATTATTTAAGCACGCTGTCTCATGATTGTACTTACTGCCTCATATTTCCCGTAGTTACCATAGCCATCACGCGCAGTGAGGTCCTCGGTCCCGTCGTTAGTTACAGGAGCCGCCGACACCAAGGCGGTCGCGGCCAGAGATAGGAGTACAGAAACCTTCATGTTAAGAAAAGATAGAAATATGATAGAATGAAAATTGACTGACGTCCAAGATGATCGGAGAGGTGCTGTTGCTCTATGGGAAGTGAATATGATGGGATGAGAAATCTACCTCCTTTCTCTTTAGAGAAGATACTGGTCTTTATTAACCCCCTTCGATCATTTCGTGGGACTGTTAAAGATTTTACTTATACCATTGGATATATATAAGCCATCTTACCCATCTTCGGGTGACCTTAGTGCCTTACTCACCTTGCGCAAAGGATTTAGGGTATCTCGGAATCGTCGGGCTTGACTAGCAATGCGCGATGAGGCTGGGTGATGGTTCATAGCACGCCCAAGGTGTTCACAATATGATATTTACTACCTTGAGGCATCCGCTTGGACTTCTTTGATGATACACTAAAATTCCACCAAATATCCTCATTCGTTATCACACTATTACGAGGCAAGCTAAGACAAGTGCTTATCACGATCAACGTTTCTAATTCAGCCGATGGCAAAGAGGTGATCATGCCGTAAATCGCTCAGCTTTGCCAGCTGCAGCCATCCAAGGGGTTGCCAGTTGCGGCATCTCAAGATCATATATAGCGTTTTGAAGTAACGTCACTTCACAAACTCCAATTATAGTTACATACCACAATTAAACCCATCGCCTCGACCTAACTAAGGTTATTTGGCAGCACCATGCTAATTATAGCCTTCGATTCCGATTTGTGAACGTTATATACCACGATCTGTAGAGATGCGTTCGTCGGGACGGCGAGCTAGGTATTGCGGCACAGACGTGCCGATATATCGGATTTCCGAGTGTGACTGCATTGGTTAGCTTGCCCATGGAAACCAGTTATAATAGCCACGAATTACGAAACCTAATTCTCTCGTGGTTGCGATTAGATAAGATGGCTGGTAGGATGAGAATGAGAAGGAAGTTTGTGTATGAAAACACGACATGACAACAGCCACGCATAAGTTAGCCCGGTTCAGCTTTCCTCAGCTCCTTCGGCTTGTCGAAATGCCTAGTCCTCGCTCAACACTCCAATGTGACCTTGTGTGTGTAAGATGTAAGCCGTAGTTGCGCCTGGCGTTGTGTAGCTTGAGACTAAGGTTAGCCAAACCTTTCCCCACACGACCCCCGAGCACTGCCATCTAAGCTGACTGCATAGACTATAATGCCCAAGAACAGATCATAGCTTGACAAAATGTCATGGTTACATGGTTGGGCAGATTGAAAGGGCTTCTTAGTTTCTGTAACTCTCAGTTTTCCATGATGTACAATTCTTTCCAAGCCTGATAACTTAACCATCCTGAATATCAAATATTTCTACTCAATGTTCGTTCTTTCTGAACGCATATCTCTCGTACAGCACACAAGCATATAACATTCATCAAACATGTCCCGCCAGCAAGAAAAATATGATCAGCAGCAACCACTCACGGGACCTGACGAGGAATCGATATATGATTCTGAATCAGTCGACACACTGACGCCAATAGACAGGAGACTGCGTCATCGTCCAACTTGGCTATATGTCTCTTTGATGGTGTCTCTGACAGCTGTCGTGTTCATAGCTGTTGGTGGCTTAATCGGACGACAAAGCGTCAATCTGAACAAAACTTGTGCTGCGTACACAACTCAATACTGTGAGTGATGGTCTCTTTGTACCATTGAAGGTCTAATTGCTGATTATCTGAAAGCTCCCGTGCTTCGGAATGTGGACATAAAATACGAAATGACTCCATTCAATGGATCGTTCAAGGCAGAGAACATATATCGGAAAGTAGGCTCTCCAGAAGTGGATGCAGCTTGGGAGGCACTTGGGGTCAATTGTATGTGACTTAACACCGTCAAAGCCGGCCAAGCTAACAGTCACAGCCCGAGCATCGATTATAGATGAGTTCGAAGGCGTAGCCTCGGGGTTGTCAAAACACCACGCGCGTAGAGCGGAGAAATACGGTGGTGGTTACTTTGTCAATGTCGAGGGCATGCACCATTTGCACTGCCTCAATCTTGTCCGTAAAGGAATGTGGTATAACTATGACTATTACAAGAATCTTGGGGAATGGTCTTTCAAGAACGAGGAGAAAATCCTCCAACTTCACGCATCGCACTGCTTGGACGTTATTCGCCAGGTACTCATGTGCAATGTAGATACTGGTGTCCTTGGACAGGTATGGTATGACCCAGATGACGGTGCCAGAACCTTCCCAGACTTCAAAACACAGCACAAGTGTAAGAATTATGATGCCATTGCTCAATGGGCAATTGACCACCAGGCCCCACTGACAGACAGCTTACCAGCGGACTACATGAGAGCCCCTGATGCTGATGATGTATTACCGGCGATACCATAGAGGTTATGGACTTGATTTGGAAGTTGGTTTTGTGTACAAGTAGCGTCTAACATTTGCATTGTTATTAGATGGAGTCTGTCTACGATGACGTCAAATAAATTACGTCTTTGGTCTACAACAAACGCTATTAATGATACGCTCTGGCTTGTGGCATAACGCCTGTGGATTCATTAGCACAGCTTAAATTCAGGCATTGTGATTAACAGCCAGAAAAGGCCCGCCCAGACAGACTAATTAACTGCATCAGCCCTTTGTTTTGCTTCAATCACATATCCATGGTGAAGTGAGTTCGTATTACGTACTCGAGGCTGCTGACGGGAAAATCTACATATCTAACCTAGTATACAAGAGATCGCCGCTCTTATCATATAGCAACACCACCTCAACGCAACCAATAATACACCAACCAGGACAACACCACCTCTAATAGATAGACAACAAATCTAAACTAGAAAGTTTCATTTAGATCCCAAGTAGTACTCACTTCGTCAACTAGATATTAAATGTCGACACCTTCCAACACACCGAGTAAGTTCCCCTCCAGGAGTCCGGTACTGACCATGCTAGCTAGCCCCTCTCATGTGCCTTTACCTGCAACTGTAGCGCCCAGCACTACTGTGCCCTCTACAGCGAATGCTTTTGGCGTGTGAAAGATAGGCCAACTGCTAAGCGCCATATCAGAAGGCTTAGCGCCAGCCTCAACAGGAGAGCACCTACACCGAGTAAAAACCCCATGTTCCCACGACGCATCGGCGGCTCCGTAATTACTCTTCCTGGAGGCGGAACCATGATGTCTGTCTACACAAACCCAGAAGATGTGTTGCGGGCGGAGAAGCAGATGGCGTATAAGAGTCTCTCGCCTGAAGAGAGGCTTGTTCAGGATCGATGGGCCAACCAGAAAGGGTTGGAATTAGCGCCATGTCCAAACAATTTTAACTGGATCAGACACAGGACAGGAAGAGGATACGAATGCAGTGACGGTGTAAGTATATTAACCACATCTGTCGCGATGATTTATTGCCACATATTGAAAAGATGTTACCTGCTGACGACTCAAAGATGCACTATATACCGGACGACCTAGTCGCTGAGGGCATGCCAGGCATGTATACAACAGCAAGACGACCGTCTGATATCATAAATCATTTGGTGCGGCACTCTAACCAGAAAATCCCGAACGATTTCTGTGGTATCGTGAGGCCTGTTTCCCAGTGCCCCATGACTGGGAGATGGGAATACCCGCGTTGGAGCGCCGGTATGGGAGAGCCCTTCATGGAGCCATACTAACGGGCGAGAATGTTTCAGTGTGCCATTAGATAGCACGATAATAGATAGCATAACGATATGAAAAAAAAGTCATGGCATCTGACTATGAGTGAAGATCAAGGGGCGATCTTGATTTTGGGTGTGCAGCTGAGGCCATATGCTCGCTTTGCCAAATCCACTAATATTGGAGTAAAGCCGTCAATAGAATATCATATGCTCAGCTTGAGGTCGTAACGAATTTGCAAAGTCAAACCCACGTGCTAGTTCCCTAACTAAGGTTAATCTTAGAAAGGAGGCATGTCCACTTGAGTACATCTTCATATCAGGCCTCGGAGCTGCACAGCTCCGCCAGACTGTTTCTTGGAGACTACAACTTTTGGGAGGGTATGTAACTTAAGACATACTGACTCAGGTATTTACTTTTTATTTTATTTTTATTCATCCCTTTTTCTTTTGACTCTTACCTACATGGTCAGGTTGATGCCGTTTCTCGGTCGCAGCCGAAGCTCACCGTCCCGAAATCGTGGTTCACTACACCCCTGCCGGAGCAGCTCTCCACTTCCAAGCTTCAGGGGACACCACGGTGAATGACCTCTTCCGGCCGCGCAATTTCCGAGCTTCTGTTCCTCCACAAACCATGGCCGGAATACCTCGCACGTGTTTCTCTACCGCTGTCGAGGCTCGAAAACCACTTCGTCAGGGCCATATTAGCTGATGCGCCCGAGCAGGGGTTTTTCCATCTCCAATGATCAATACCATTTGCTCGGTTATCTTGCCGAACGTAACTAGTCTAGGTACGCCTTTCACCCTGTGCTCACTCGCCCACGTGCAGGCCGGCCCTGCTCGGTGATGTATTCGTACCGAGCGATGTTACCGTGACCGGCGATCTGGCCAGGGTGTAAGTAGTGTATAAGATGGCCTCAGTCGCGTCAAGCTTCGGTGCGTCAGTCCTGTAGCTCAGCTGTGGTTCTCTTTGGTGGCCCAAGGTTATTGTTTCCGTTGTTCCTTACCGCCAATCGTTACGATGGCTTCTCAGCTCCTTGTGGGTCTATCGTTAGCAGCCGTCGGAGTCTCCGCGGTTGGACAAATACTCGCACCCACCCAGGATATCAACTTTCCGGCGAGCGAAACGGCTACCGACCCGTTGAAATGGCTGGGAGCTAACGGGCCATGGTACGCTGGACCTGATGTTCACGGAATATCCTCCGATATCCCGGAGAATTGCTATGTGGACCAAGCCGCCTATGTCCTCCGACACGGCTCCAGATATCCGGATTCGGGGGCATATGCTGGTTGGGTCTCTATGCAGGAGCGCGTAAGTCTTCCGGGGATGCGACCTTCAACCTCTGTGGTTTAACCGACCGACAGTTCTCTGCTGGAAATATCACAGCTACTGGCAGCCTGTCGTTTTTGCCGACATGGCAGACAGTCTTGACAAACCCTGCGGTTCAAATAGCCATGTTGAACCCAACAGGCTCAAAGGAGGTCCACGACCTTGGGTATCAGCTTCGCACCAGGTGAGAAAGCAGTCACGTTGCGTGCCTCAACAATAGCTGATCCGTTTAGATATCCCGATCTGTACCAGGATGGAGATGAGTTCGTCGTGTGGGCAAACAACTACACACGCGTTCTACAAACCGCGAAAACTTTCGTGCAGGGTTATCTTGGCTTCAACGCTGCGGCCAATGGCAGTGTCATTTCGGTGACCAGCAAGGGATTTTCTCAAGCCATTGGTGACTCGCTCGCACCTTCGGATATGTGTCCCAACTTCGCCGATGCTTCGGGAGGAACCAATAAGACTACATGGGACAATCTCTACATTCCCCCAATCCAAGAGAGGTTGCAAACTCTCATACGAGGCAATCTCACCTTGACCGCCAGCGATATAGACCAGATTCCGTACCTGTGCGGCTTCGAATCACACATCACTGGGAAGCTATCTCCTTGGTGTGACGTCTTCACAGACGAGGAGCTCAAGCAGTACGAATATTCAAACGACCTTCGTTACTACTACGGAATAGGGCCCGGGACAGATTTGCCCAAGAAAATGATGACGCCGTTCTTGAATGCGCTGGTTAGCCTTTTCGTGCAAGGACCTACCATTACTGGTACTCAGACCGACGGCTCAAGCTTCCAGTTGCCCAAGCTTATAATGTCGTTCCTGAACGACGGGCAGCTTACCGAGCTAGTCACAGCAAGCGGAGTGTTCGACGAACAGGAGCCGCTCTCCGCAACTGAGAAGGACGACGACAGGTTATGGATTGGGTCGCACTACGTGAGCATGAGAGGCACCATCGCGTTCGAGCGGCTGAACTGTATCGTCTCCGGGACTGGTGGGTCGGGCAACTATTCTGTGTCGGCGCACTACCCGAACGCAACCGGTACTTCAACGTCGACCAAGGACTCCTGCAACAGAAAGACAACGTCGACGGCCTCGGGTTCTTTCTCCACTGTGACTGCGGCGGCCAGCTACCCAACATTGCACCGGCGGCAGGAGACGACGAATGCTACATATGTGCGTATTCGTCTCAACGACGCGGTCTATCCGGTGCCGTCGTGCAAGAACGGACCCGGATCATCTTGCCTGTTGAGTGACTATGCCAAATATGTCGGGGAAAAGTACGCGGCGGAAGGTGATTGGCTTGTCAACTGTAATGTCACGGATACAGCTGCGCCGACCAAGGTCAAGGGTGCCAGTTTCTTTACTGATCTGAGCAGCCCCTGGTTAAAAAGAGTTGCACCTTATTAGAGAGCGGTGGATTGCTATACATGACTTGATATTCTCGTGTTGATAGTTTACTCGATAACATATGTAGTACTCCCAAGTACGCTCTGAATAAATACCCAGCTTCTGGCTTGCACTGCATGCGACTTGCCCGGATATCTTGCGCATGACCCCATTTGCATGAGCCGGCATTTCATCAGTTATACCGGCCGAAGACATATACGTACGTGGGTAGTCAGACTGACAGATGGTATCGTCCCAGGTCTGAAGACAAACGAGAAAGCCCCGGATGCTAAACGTGAATGAAACAAACTGAACAAATGCGGTACAGTAATTGCCGTTGCGACCGGCCAGCGCGGGCTACTGCAGGCTCTCTCTACTGTAAGCTCGGGGGGAGGGAGGGGTTTAGCGCTAGGGGTCATTCCTGTAGGGGGGGGGGGGATCTCCCTGTAGGCCCGCCAACATTGAAGCTCCGTTGGCTTCAACCCCGGATTGGCTAATGCTTGATTCAGTCACGTAACCTCAACCACAGTCACATACCAGCACGCTGTCCAAGGACACGACGACACAATTGTTCGAGGTCGGCGATACCTCTGGCCCATCTACCGATTTGCGCATATCTAGAGATCGGAGGTCAGAGATCAGATCTCAGGACCTGGCGGCCGAGGCCCCCCGCGAGAGCATCGCCCCAAGCTTGTGCCTGATGCAGATGCAGATGCAGCGCCGCAACTGCAGACATGGCAAACCCGTACGGAGGGTCATACCGCAACGGCGACAGTAATGGATATCCCGGCTCCTACGGCCGACAAGCGCGCCGGCCACCTCAACAACAGGAGGGCGACCACGATCCCTTCGCCAACGACGGCTACAAGAGCGAGGGCTACACGAGCGACCGATATGCCACTCCTCCACAGCAGATCAACGCAAGACGACCGCCGCCCCGGACCGGTGGATATGGCGGCCCTGGAGTAGCCGGCAGTAGCTATGGAAGCTCTTCGGCCACGAGGTTGCAGCGGGCGCAAGAGTCGAGCGCTGAGCGCAGGATAGCAGAAGTACTGGAACACGTCAAGGAGGACTGGCCGGCTCTGTGCGAACCCGACTGCATACCTGCCTCGCTCGCCCTGCAGCTTCTTGACAACAGCTCGGTCGGCAGGGCCCACGAATATCCAAAGTTTCAAGAAATGCATCAATACCTGCAAGACTCGTTGAAGGGAATCGTGCACGAGCACCATCAGGGGTTCAACAGCTCCATCGGTACCTTCCACAAGATCCAGGGCAGCATACAGGCCTCGCAGAAGCGCGTGCGCACGCTGAAGGACTCGCTGGTCGCTTCCCGAGGCACTCTTGGCACAACTGATCCTGAGCTCAAGAAGATGTACAAGACCTCGCAGACGTACGACGAGGTGCTGCAGATACTCAATGAGCTGGAGGACCTCCGGACGGTGCCCGATCAGTTGGAAGCACGGATATCCGAGAAGCGATTTCTTACCGCTGTCGAAGTGCTACAAAATGCTCTGCGCAAGCTAAGAAAGCCCGAATTGGATGACATAGGAGCCCTGAGCGACTTGAGGAGCTATCTTGCTAACCAGGAAACCGCTTTGATGGATATCTTGGTCGAGGAGCTCCACGAGCATCTATACCTCAAATCGCCCTACTGTCAAGAGCGGTGGCAAAGCCTGTCCAAAAACCATCGTACCTTCAACAGCGCCGGCGAACAGGATGCCATCACTCCTTTCCATTATGTGCTGGACTCAATAGAAACAAGCACCCCGCTGGCTGAGGATCCCGCCAAAAATCCCGAGGCTGATACGTTTTGGTATGTGCAGCTTTTGGTAGAGTCTCTGAACAGACTCGGACGGCTCGAAGGAGCCGTGGACACTCTGAAGCAGAGACTCCCCGTGGAACTATTCTCGATCGTGAACGAGACAATCAATGAGGTAGACCAAAGGCATCCAAGCTCTCTGCGCGGCGGATCCTCCAATGCCGAGGGTCTGCACATATATGGCAGCCGCGAAACCCAACTACGCGCTGATGTCATCTATGACCTCCTTTGGAGCCTGTTTGGCAAATTTGAGGCTATTGCCGAAGGACACCGAATCTTCCACGAATCCATCAAGGCACTCATCAAGCGGGAGGGCGCTGGGAACAACAGCTCCTTGCTGGGTAGCTTCAAAGAGCTTTGGAATCTCTATCAGAATGAGATCCGCTCGCTATTACACAATTACGTAACTACTGACGCCGACGTTTACCATTTCAACACTTCGCCAAAACTAGGCGGAAACACCAACGGTAACAAGAGCATTGGCAGAGAAAACATGTTCAAGTTCTCCGAAGCAGATCCTAAATCCGTCGAAATAACAGCCGAATACGAGGCACTAGATGGCATCATCCAAGCCGCAGTGCCCGGCCTCACATCTGGCTCTCGGAAAACGAAGGACTCGGACAAAAAGGCGGGGAGAGACCAGAGAAGAAATGCGAACCTCGGAGCTTTTGAAAATAGGCAGGGTCCCGGATCATATAAGTCATTGGTGGAGCCCAGTGTTTTCAATATGAGCCTCCTGTTGCCGCCGACATTGGTATTCCTACAGAGGCTTAAGATCATCGTGCCACCGGGTTCAGATTTGGCGGCAAGCGCTTTGACATCGTTCCTCGATAACTTCTTGGTCAATGTCTTCCAGCCGCAGCTAGACGAGACTTTGGCCAAGCTTGCCGATAACATCTTTGCGGAAGCAAATACATTCCAGCAGGATCCCGACTGGAGCGCCGTATCTCGAAGACCTATCTTCAGAGGAACGACACAGTTCTTCACCGTCGTCACAGCCTTCTGTCAAATGCTCGGAACGATTCCTCACGATCAAGCGCTGAGTTCGCTGATCCTCTCGCAGATGAACCGATACTACGAGCGCTGCTTGACATGGTTCAGATCACTGGTGGCGAAGGCTCAGGAGGTGGCTACCGCTGCTCAGGAACTGCGCTTCTCCGCCGAGCTTGCCACCACCGATGGGGATCTTCAAGAGACCATCAAGAAGCTTTGGACTTCGGAAACACCCGACCATGAGTTGATCGAGAAAGAGGTCGCCCTTTTGATTATGCAAACAAACGAGCGACCTCTGGGCCCCAGCGACATTATTCAGGATCGTGATGTCATATCATCACTTTGCCTCTTGTATACAAGCATGAAGTGGCTTACCGTCAAGGTCACGACCTTGAGACACATTACACGGTCCGAAACCGATTCTTCACGACCAACTCTGCCCAAAGACCAGAACCGGCGGTGGACTCTACTCAATGATCCAAGCAAGGCGGGTGGCGAGCAGAACGGGCCTGTGTATCTACCAATGACACAGGAAACAGTACAGTAAGTGATCTGCGCAACCCGAAATACAGGTTTCAACACAAACCAAAACTCACACGATGACAGGTCTTTCGACAGCATAGTATCGTCTTATGAAGAACTCGCCGGCACTGTGCTCCTGACTCTGCACGCGGAGATTCGCTGCCGTACAATTCACTCACTTGCGGCGACCTTGTCGCCCTCGACAGCGCCGTATGTGCTACCTCTCGACCAAGAAATCAAAGAGCCCGACCAGACCATCCTATCCCTCAACACCGAGCTTGTCGCCTACGACGAGACCGTGGTACGCTTCCTCCGGGCGCACGAGATCAGCTTTATCCGCACGGGTCTGGGACTTCTCGTCGACAGCTACCTGGTCGGAAACGCGCTGCAGACCCAGCCCATGAACGCGAGCGGCTGCAACCGCATGAAGCTGAACATCCTGGTCCTCCAGCAGAACCTCAAGAACATCGAGGCCGGCATCGACCTCGCCCGCGCCGCCAACTACTACTCCCTCTTCGAGGCCGGGCCGGACGGCATCGTGGCCAAGGCCAAGGCGGACAACGAGAAGGACCGCGACGCGGTGCCCGGCGAGGAGAGGTTCAGCTACGACGAGCTCAAGGCCCTCGTCGAGCTCTGCTACAGCGAGCAGCTCGCCAACCCGGAGAGGGGCATCGCCGCCGCCGCCAAGAGGCAGATGGGGGAGAAGAATCTCGCGCTGAGCGAGTACTTGTGGCAGAGCTAGGTTTAGCATGTCCATGACACCCTCTGCTGCTGTTGAGGTCGCTGAGGCGTTGAAAGCGGAAGGCCCAACCCGGGGTCTATATCGCCCCCGTCTCAAGCCCTACTGAGAAGAAGGGGGGGGGGGAGGGGGAGAAAACCCGATGAGGAAAATGCCTGACGACGCATCGGAAATGTGAGAGGACTCCTGTCGCCGGCCGTATTGTCGTGTATATCTAGTACGTTTCCCAATAATCGCATCATGATGAACTCGAATCGAGACTTTCCAGCCGTGCCATGTCTGACCTTGCCGCTGCCATGTATACACAAATCACGGTCATGTGGAGATTTATCCTTTCGGTCACAATGGGCAAAAGGCTCATCAGAAGACTTGAATGAAGATCGTGAAACCCCCCCTTCGCCCCAACACAAAATCTTCGAGAGATACAGAAGCTCCCTCATCTATGGCAGCTCTACAGGCTCCAAAAGGGAATGCCATGTCATAAACGCACGGCTCACGGTCAAGGCTACGGGCGCCTGGTCAGGATCTCGAGAGGGAATTAAAATAATGATTTCATGTGATTGAAACTCGAGTGCTTGCTTGCATGTGACGACCCTCATGCTGATATCTGTGCTGTACCAAGAACAAACCCTGCTCGTCAGTTTATCTTCGTATTGTACACCTTGCCCCACCGCAGGCTCCGCAACAAGCTCAAGAGTGTGACTGACGACGTCCGCAGACTCTGGCCCATGATGCCTGTACGCAACCCACCGCCCTTATCGTGCCTCGTTTCCTCGGATCTACCTGCCCCGTTTCGGGATCTTCGATTCCGCTTCTCCCCCCTTCCCTCCGCCCCGTCTTCGGCAACAAAAAGCAGAAAGCAAAGAAAGAAAAAGGAAAAACGCCTCCCCCCTCACAATGCCAGGTTGTAGCTGTACTCGTCCTCCATGTTCTGGCTGACCCAGAGCACGACGCTACTGAGCCCTACGAGGCCGTTGGCGACAACGTTCTCGACGCCCATGCCGAGGGCGGGCCACTCGACGCCGGGGACGACGAACTTGAGGACGAAGACGGTGACGCCGCCGGCCATGCCGCCGGCGAGGGCGGCGAAGCCGAGGAACAGGACGACGCGGGCCTTCCAGGCGACGCCGGACCCGGAGTAGGAGAAGGAGTCGCTCGACAGCCGCGACTTCTCCACCGAGTTGATGATCAGCATGCCCAGGGCGGAGAAGATGAGAGGCAGCCAGTCCACGAAGGTGACGTGCACGTCGGAGCCGTTGTTGCCGGACTTGGACCAGACGGCCGAGTCGAGGAGGACGTAGAAGGCGAGGGAGAACTGGGACAAGGCGAGCCGGGGATTAGCATTCTTGCGTTCATGGCCACGGCACGCCCGCGCTGCATATATGTCTGCGTGCGTTTGCATGAGAGAGAGAGGGAGAACTCACCAGGGCACCGGCACTGTAGACGCCGCCATTGCGCACCCAGGCGCTGTTAAGCCATTCGGGCCTGCTGAACTTCCAGAGGCGGTCCTCCTCCATTGCGTGTGTGCGTGTGCGCGTGTGGAATGCCTATCCGAGATGCGATGCAGCGGGGGAGTATTTCGTCGACGACAAGGCGCGACGTACGAAAACAACTCTATCTCGATGCGCGCTTGGCAGGAGCTCGAGCTTTGCTTTGGTGTGGTTGATTCCTTCTCCGGCTAGCTAGCGAGGAAGGGGGTTTGCCGCGGGGTGTGAGTTGCTAGTGTGAAGTTGCCGCCTCCGTCTTTGTCTTCGTCTTCGTCTTCGTCGTCAAGAGGTTTCCGTAGGTATTCCGGGGTCGGGAAGCAGGCTGAAGCTCTAGAATAGCTGTTCCTTTCGCACTTTGGACGTTGAGGCTGATGACGACTCCGGCCTTGGCACGCTAAGGCAGAGGCAGCCGAGAATCACGTGGAGCCAGTGCACAAATACACGGACCCTGTGCCTTTATGCAAACATAGGGACCAGCTCCTCGACACCCGACTAATAGCAGCGATTGATTCAAAATGGCCACATGGGCTCAGGGTCATGGCTTGTCAGGAAGTGAGTTTGTATATTCGCCATCCAGAACTTGGTCTCTTCATGTTCGGTATCTCGAGCTGGAGCACGAGCCAATTCGTTCTGACTTCCCCAACCCAATTTCTCAACATACATACAGAATAGGATTATCCAGAGGACTTATACCGAATGACGGGACCGGACTTAGGTAGTCACCTCAAATTCGAATTGAGCCAGCCGACTGAAATAGAGCCTGTCCTGCCTGGTAGGAGGGTGGTAAAAGTCTATCCCGACTTGAAGTCCTGGGCTCCGTCCGACGGCACATGTCAATTGCGACATGTGTACACAACGGAACAGGCTATAGAACGGGCAGTAGGGGACTCAAGTTGATATCATAAAAAACTGCAATGTGCCTTTGACGCCAAGCGCAGTTTCAAGACGCTCTCACACCTCGCGTGTTCATGTTCTCTCCTACGCCTCTCTCGTCGACTTGTATGATACCGCTTTTTCGTCCTCTTGTTGTTGACGTGTCTGCAGATGACGAATGCACTCATCAGATTCAGATTCATATGCCTCGCCTCAATTTTTTTTTCTATTCTCTACCTGCTTGTTCCTTTCATTCTTTCTTGCTTTGCAGCACAAATATACTCCTTTTCCAACGATGCTGCCTCCGCCTTGGCCCATGACTTCATGAAGACTGCAGCAGGTGCCAGAGAGTTTCTCCGTCTGATGATAGAGTTCTAGGTCTAGGAGGTCCCAACAACCACTAGAGTCTCCCGGGAAAACTGTCCTTCTGGTTTCAACAGTGTTCATACCTTGGTTGCGCTCCCAGTCACCCGGCTTCATGACTTGACTTGTACAATTAGCTTTACTCTGCTCCTTTTTTTGGAACTACCTCCGTCCTACCGAGCTGTGTCATGTCCACCCCATAACGGCGGAGACCAAGCATGCTCGGCTCCTATCCGGAGCTCATCACCGGAAACAAAACGCGGTCCTCCGCCCCTGCACAGCTCTTGGCTCAAGGACCTGCTTTGGGTTGGTTTACTTTACGAACGGATCTTTTCGATGATGAAGATCTCGGAACAGAGCTAACGCTCCTAAATATACTCACCGTTTGCGTAGACCCTCGCAGTGTTTCTCTAGCATGCCGCAGTTGGCTCCATTGCCGGCCCGATTCCACGACTACACGACTGGGGGGCAAGCACAGGCTCGAAGCAGCTTGGTCGGGTCCAAATACAATCGCCAGGTGGTCTCTGGACAGATCATGACGTGGGGGTGGTTGGCACGTAGGCACTCCCGTGTCGGCAACGACATTGAAATATACTAACCGGGCAGCAGACATGCGTTAGCTCATGTGTTCTGCCTAGGTCTTTTGCAGTATAGTGTTCCGAGGATTGCGAGCAGGACCGTCAGGGTAAGATACAGAATGATGACAAACGACGGTCAAGCAAAAGCTCTGTGTGACATGAGAAATCTCCCAAGTCGTGCATCTACAATTGGTTGGCCAATCACACCGCGTTTGAACCAGTCTGTTTCGTTTTTAAAATCTTTGTATATTGCTGGATGGCAGAACAAGTCCTCCACATCCACTATATCCTGTGAGGTCTCATGTGGAAAAAAATAAATTTGTATTGTCGACTCTGAAGCCTCCTCATACCTGTCCCTTTTCCGCGGCATCCCTCCGTGATGGATCTCCTTTAATGTACCACTCTACGTCTCGCAGCCTAGCCAAGACTATATACTACCGCTTCAACGCCTGTGTATAAGCTCAATTACTCCCTAAACGCCACTACGATGTATACCATAACTCATTCGCTCCAAATTCATTGCCTGGTGATACAGCCCCACGCACAGTATCGTGGCTATCAAACGACTCTTTGTTCGGTATCGTACTGAACATTTGGCGCATTGCTCGGGCTGCCCTCAAACGAAACATGCCAAATCGGCGTGCTATGCGCTGCGTCATAATGCTGCGCGATCCCTTCTGAGCAGGTATGCGACCGCGAATAAAACAAGTATTAGTACAAGAACAGAAATCAATCCTTGATGCTCTATGCTTCCAAAACACTGTCGACGGGCATTGCGAATTATGGCCATGTGCAGCAGCAGTACCCTCCAAAGCGTTGACATGAAATCTTCAGTGACTGCGTATAAGGAGCGCGTCTAATGTGAATTAATCAGAAAAAATGCCCATTTTCAAGAATGTGACCAATATAGCTGGCGACTGGCTTTGGCCGCGGAGCCCCCCTACTGATGGATCTTTGCCCTTTTTTCTTTTTTTTTCTTTTTCCGTCCGGCATGTCCGGTATACTAGATCTCGATTGTCTTCATGCCTTCTTCGACCTCGTCTGTAGCCGTGCCACTCAGTGCGGCGGCATCGGCCTTGACGTTTTCCTTGCCTTTGCCATTAGCATCACCATTCGGAAGCTTACCCGTTGGTGAAGACTTGGCCTCTTCGCTGGGGCGCGGGGTCTCGATTTCGACAAGCTTGTTGGCTGGGAGTCCAGATGTGTCCAGTGGTGCCGCGGTCAAGGCGGATGTCGTCAACTCCTCGGTGACCCTAGCCAGCGGACTTGACTTGCCGTAGCCTGGTCGGATGGGGCTGGTGAGTGGTGAGGGGCTGCTGAGCCTCTGCAGAGTCCTGCCGCGAGCCTCCCCATTGACATTTGCGTCAACGGGACCAGCGTACGGGGAGCTCGTAGGGGAGGCAGCTCCTCGAGGGCCAACTGATCTTCTCTTAGCGGCAGCCTTGGCACCGCGGCCGTTCTTCTGATCCATTCTCCATCTCAAGATGTCGAAATAAGCCGGCTCGACGCGGCTTGTGTTAAATTCACGCAGCTTCAGCTCATTCGAGTCCTCGTCAATATACCACCTGCCGCTGTTCAAGTCGTCTGCCACGATGGCGATAAAGTGGGCCCACGAACGAGCGACAACATATTTGATGTCGTAGTCGCGGCCAAACAGGATTATCTGGCCCCATGTGCCGGACGGGCCAGGTGCGAGGTCGACTGCCAGATTGTTGCCGCCCCAGTCCCGTACCAGCGGAATCCACGCAGGGTGGGCGTAAACCCTCTGGACAGCACCTGCGGGGACCGAGTCTTGTTTGGACATGAGATCTTGTCTCCAGGTCGAACTCTGGCTGCCCGAGGGAGAGCCGGGGGTGGATTTCGACGACGAAGCCTGGTTGCTGCCACCAAATGCCTTGGAAGGAACAGCAGGTTTGACGACCTGCGTCTCAAGCAAGTATTCCTGGTTCACCCTCAACCATTGGTCCCTCTCCTGGACGATCTCCTCACAGTCCAAAAGCATGGAGCCGAAAACGATGCCTGTCGGGGTGCCACCTCGCTCCTGGCCATCGTGGACCATCAGAGAGTCCCTAACATCCTGAGGCAAGGAGCAGTCCAGTTGGTGTTCTAATTCGTTCATGTCATTGTTGGTAGCGCCCTCGCAGAGTTGGTCCCACAGTTCGGGGTAGTTTTCCTCGGCCCAGTTGTCGATGCGCTTCCACGAGTGGCTGACGGGAGGGGCAGGAGGACCGTCTGCGAAGGATTGCATGGGGATCTCTCCTGGGCTGCTAATGGTCTCGAAGCCATCGTTTCCGGAGTTTTGTTGTTTCGCGTTCAGTGACCGCAAGCCGGGTGAGTATGGGCCGCCAGGACTCGCCAGCGGAGAGGGCATGCCTGCGCCCATGTAGGATGTGCTTGTATCGATTGTCGATAACCGTCCCGTCTCGTCGCCAAAGTAGGGGGATGAAACGTCGGCGCGGGACTCGGAAGCTGTTGCAACGGACGTGAGGGTGGATTGCCTGTTCAGAGGCATATGTCTTCCCGAGCGGTATGGCGAGTCGTAGCTGGAGTCTATGGCGGGGGAACCAACGCATGTCAGCACAAAGTGCAAGTGCATGAAAAGACAAAGGACTGGAGGGAGGGGGGAGGGATGTACTCACGCCTATCATAACTGGTCATGGTGTGCCAGAAGGACTTGAAAACGGATCCTATACTGCAGTCGAACTCAAGTCAGTGCCTCGTGCCGGCATAGCTGGGGACGGGAGTCAACTTACGAATCAGCCATGGTGGGCAAGTCGAGCTGCACCCGTCGGATATGGGAGCTGCTGTTCTCGAAAGGGAGATGCCCAGCGCAGTCTCACCTCGGAGAAGCGGGCGGTGGATGGTTTGGGAAATGGAAGCAGGTCGCAAGTAACGAATGTAACAAAGACTGGGTTGGCGCTCAAAACACAAGTCCTCTTTGTTGACCGAACCGTGTTGTATCGTCGCAAGGTCTTGGTGGTGGGTTGGCAGTCGCCAAGACGTGGGTGTTGCTCAATAGATAGAAAGGGGGTGGGTGATGTGTTAGTCAAGGGCGTTGCGCTGCGTTACGTTACGGACAGAACTGAGGAGCGAGCGCCGGTTACTGAGTGCTGTCGATGCAACGAATGTGACGGTCTTCTTCTTTTTTCTCTCTCTCTCTCTCTCTCCTTTCCTTTCCTTTCCTGTCCTTTCCTTTTCCTTTTCCCTTCCCCCAGAACGAGAACGAGCGAGGATGCAATCGAAAGAAACAAGAACGATGCGATAGAGCAGAAGCAGAAGAAGGAAAAGAAGAAGAATCGTTGGCGGGAGCCCCTGCTATCAATCAATGCCTTTGTGTCTTTTTTTCAGGATGACCCAGTTGTGAAAATGAAGTGACGGTCCGGCAGAGCTTCTGCTTCTAGCAAGGGAAAATGAGTCGAATCAGAACCAGAATCTAGAAATGGGGTCGTCAGAGGTGGAGTTAGGCCGGCTCTGCTAGGTACTTAAGCAACCTAAGTGCAGTACCTATTAGTCTGCGAGGTTAGCCTACTTAGCCTGGTTATGCGGCCCCCGTACGGTGCTAGCATCCCCTATCCTCTCAGGGACGCACAATACTTACAGACCCCGTAGCTGCTGAAGCTGTTGAATAATAACAACCGTGGTTAGACCTACTGTAGGACGGAGCACCAACACCGGCATTGGTCTTTGCAAAGAGCTAATCTCACCGACTCGACCTGTGCGAGATTGGGCTCAGAGTGGCCGCGTAACAAATAAAACAAAATAAACAGGCCGTTTCCTGCTTCGATTCATCCCGCGGGCATGCCCAGGTGCGCATTCGTCGGTACGTTTTCCCCACAGTCCCGGTTTCAACTTTCTTCCTTCAATTCTACCGCCCGACTAGTGCGAGGGAACACAGGAGGCCGGCGGACTCAACGATGGAACCATAGATGATACAATCTCAAGCTTTTGGAGCGAGGAATCGATACCCGGCAATATGTCTTTTGTTTCTTCGTTTTTACTCTGCTTTATCGAAAGGTTCGTTTGTTGGTTGTTTGTTTGAAACCGATCGGTATAGGTGCCAGGGTGTAAATCTCCAAGCATCTATCCATCTATCTCCTTTTCCAGCGGCGGCGCGGGCCCCTACAAATTCGGCCTTACTTATTTACTGGGGGGAAATGACAATGCAGCAGGGGGGATAGGAAATGGAGATGGTTAAATGCGCATTGCGATTGCAATCACGCCCTGGGCAAGGGGCAAGGGGCAAGATTGGGGGTTCCTATGCTTTATCGGGGGAAACCACCCCATGACTTGCCATGGCTGCTATGTAGACCCTGCCCTTAATATTGACCATGATTGACTGATACTGTACATAGATAGCTAACTACCCTAATCTCACCTGCATTGCCCTTTCGACACCTGCATTCCACCTCGCCAGTAGAGCACCCACTCAAACCAACGAGCGGGTGCCTCTGTGTATGTATGTGTCGGAAACTGTTGAACACTCTCAAGCTTCATACCAATGCCCGGCTGTCATATTGGCATAGCGCCGGACGTGCTAGAGCTATTCCCGAGCAAAGCTACAGTACTACTTACTGACTGCTGTATACTCTAGACCCAACGAGCTTGCTTATAGTTCCATACTAAGTACGCGCGTGTTGTCCGTGTCGAAACAATGATGGAGCTGCACACTGCAATCGCCAGGCAAACGTGATAGCGTCATGCAAAAGGATTAAGGTGCAGTGACAGCCAATGCGCGTCGGCTCATGGGAAAAAAGGCTGAGAGGGTTTTAACGTCGCTGCTGAAGCCCAAATTGGCGGCTGACATCTGATTGGGAGCAAACTCGGAGATTCAGGCTTTTGATGCATTCACGCATGGGCGATCCCTGTTGTACACACGTCACTGTTCATTCATCTCAACCAAACTCCACCTCTGATTGTGTCCTCAGCCTCAGGCCTGATAGGGTATGTACAATAGGCTCTCTCTTTCAAGAGCCTACTCTGTCCCATGCCTACACTTTTCAGATTTCAGCACTTCCTTGGCTTCTGGATCTGGAGCTTCTCTACTCCTGCCCCTCCTGCTCCTGCGGCCCCTATTGTGTACGAACAATGAGGAACTGACCCCTAGAAATACTATCTGCTAGTGGTTGTGACGCGGTACCTTGCGCACCGGCGTTGGCCAATGTCTCAGGGACCCCTAACCCTCAGGATTGGCTCTCGCCTTTCCTCCAAATCAAATGTCTCGCGCATTTGCCCATTCCAATCTGTGGTTCCTGGAGCTTGCTTTCGAGCATAACGGCGCCGTTGTCCGCAGCCAATAGATGGCATGTGTCTCTGGGCAACTAGACGCGGTCCCCTTATTCCAAACGCCACATTGGGGGATTCTCCAAAATGAATATGGTGGCTACCCAGCATCTGCAGACTGCATGTGCCATGCTCCGAGGAAAGCTGCCATCCCCAGCCTTCTGACTGGCTGAAAGCAGTGAGCATGTCGCAGATTCATTGGACATGCGTTTCTTTGGCCGTTGCATCACGCGATCCGACCGTCGCACACAAGAGCTATCATGGTCGGCAAACTACAGATTGTTCGCCATCTCTCTCGTCTAATCATCTTCGACTCGCCACGCAATAGCAAACACGCTTCAAATGCCCACAGGCGGTAGTCTTGTTGACGGTGCACGCAAATCGGTAACGCGGTGCGCCTTGTACCTGGCTCATTTGACCGGTCGCCATCTGGGAGCCAATGGCTCTGGCCGAGCGGGCGCGAAGACATCCCGCCCGCCGCTGATGTGCCTAATTAAGCAGAAACAGGCACCAAAATCGGCACTTGCCATTAGTGTTACGCCGGATCGTGAAATCTTTTTTTAAATTATTTTTTAACATCAAGTGGAAATGGCAGCAACATTCTTTCAACATAGTTGAAGAACACGTGCTCGGCTTTCGAGACATGCAACCTCGCTCCCGTATTCCCTACAGGAGCTGGTCAGCATTCTTGAAACATCTTCTGCAGCTGACATGGAGGTATCGTAGCTGACTCGTGAATAGCCTGTGACCTGTCACAGCATATTTCTAAGAATAAGCACCACTGCTTTTTTTGAACGGCAGCTCGGACCCCTGACACGGGACGATCTCAATGCCAAGCCATTAACTTCAAGACGAAAAGAGGCGACTATTCGAAAAAAGGGTGTCACCTACGTCGGTGCAACAGCCCGATCTTTCAGGAGATGGAGTTTTCGCTCAAAAATGTCTGGTGTAGCCGAGTGTGGCCTCCATACTCGCAGCCATGGTACTTTTTGGGATGGATATGCCACACAGAGCAATGCCTACATATCATCAAGACCCATACAGATATGGGAGGCGAAAAGCTCATCTCTGCCCGGGATACCATGGATCATTCACCACAACATCCACCAGCATATTTCGTGGCGCAGTGGGTGCATATCGAGTACGATTAAATCAATACGAGCATAGCTATATCCAAGTTCGTTTTTTGAAGTATTGAATCATCGGTGGCGTTCACAAAAACTCGCCTCATCGGACATTTCTCGTCCACACCCATTGAGCAATTGAAGGGTTGAGTGCACAGCGCAGCATAACTGAACGTAACTCATGCTGAACGGAATGAATCGCGTGAATTTATCATGAGGCTATCGAATGAGGAAACGGATCTTGGGCTCATCAACTGCACGAACCATGACTCTGGATGAACCTAACCTGGTTGACATGGGCAGTCATTGAAATGGTACCTGTATCAAGTTGTCGCTGCTCTCGTATCTTTGAAAACAGGTCGCCACATACCTGACTGAGTCTTTCTGAATAGCCCAAGATCCTCTAGGTAGTTCAATGTCAAGAGATTCGTCCGAGCTATGCATTGGCCCAGGAACTAATCTGTCGTAAACCCGTTGCCATTCAGATGCTGGCTAGCTGGAGCCATGTTTTCAATCGCCTTCCTCTTCTGCGATCGAAACTGCTTTTCTTGACTCATCGTCGTCAATGACTATCGCTGATCAAACTTTCTCAGGGTAGACATCGAGTTGCGAGTTTGTTACACCTTTAGCTACTCAAATTGTTAATCGATAGTTGAATAATACTACTGCTTGTACGATCATTTCTGCGCTGTAGATGCCACTAGTGGTCAAAGTATACTCATTGACTAGGCTGCTATAGCAGTTTGGTATTGATCATAAGAAAAAATTGAAATTGCTATACCGAGTTTCGACATTGATTTTGTGGTTCTCATGATTTGAATAGAAAGAGAAACTCACTGTGCCTTGTGCATGCGAGAAAATGTCAGCTACACAGAATGGTTCACACTGTTGTAAATGGCATAACAAGGACGGATCGCCCTGATTGCTTTGAAGAAAGAAAGGCTCTCAAAGATGATGGGCATTGATACCGACAGCTGGTCCGGTGAGCGGAGGCATACACAGCCCCACTCGGAACCCCTAACGACCGGCGATGAACGGCAGCAGCAGCGGCCATGGACTTTTTTTCTTTTCCCTCCTCGCATCACTTCGCCACAGTCGCAAACAACGCACAACACGAACTGCGCAGCTGAAGTTGAGAAGCGCCGATATAATTCCTGCCGGCTTCTGAGCCCGCCTCGTATTACTTCTTCCTGAAACCAACTGCAAAGACAGAAAAACATCAAAACCATGCCGCCACGGATCCCCAAGCCCGAGGACTTCGAGCACCTCCGTCCCGGACTCAGCTTCATCCTGAACTACCCGGAGGTGGCGGAGACGACGACGGCGATCCTGATCGTGTTCCACGGCCTCGGGGACTCGGACAGGAACTTCGCTCGGTTCGCCGAGACCGTCGCCCTGCCGGGCGTGCTCGCCATCACCGTCCGCGGCGTCTCCCCGCTCCCGCCCGCCCTCCTCGGCCTCCCGGACGGGTCCGCCCCCACCAGCCACTTCCACTGGGGCGACGACCTGACCCTGTCGCCCGACACGGGCGACCTGGACCCGGACCCCGGCTTCGCCAAGGCCGAGGAGCTGGTGCTGGGGAAGCTGATCCGCGAGACCCTGGTCGCGGCGTGCGGCTGGGACCTGAGCGACATCCTGCTCTTCGGCTACGCACAGGGCGGGTCGCTGGCCCTGGGCCTGGCGTCGCGGCTGCGCGGCGGGGGCGGGCGCGTCGTGGACGTCACGCAGGGGGAGCGGCCGGCTGAGACGGCCTTCAAGGGCGCGGTGTCGATCGGGGGCCCGCTGCCGATGAGCATGGTGCCGACTTTGAGTGCGCGCGAGAAGGCGCGGACGCCGGCCCTGATATGCCATGGCCGGGCGAGCGAGCTGCTCGATGAGGAGGCTGTGGAGCTGGTGAAGAAGGAGTTCGCCGACGCCAGGGAGGTCAAGTGGAACAAGCCGGATGATGGCATGCCTGGCAGCCGGGAAGAAATGCTCTCCATCATGCAGTTCTTCGCGGAGAGGCTGCAGAGTCCTTTGTAGCACTAGAGACGTGTTGCTGGTCACGATTATCTCCAAAGTACCGCCCGCGAACATCCATAGGCCGTAGTCGAACGAATCCGACCCTGGTTACGGAAAAGTCAACAAACAATTCTTTTTGGGCGAAAACATTGTTTATGCTATCTCCCCTTTCTTATAGGGTTCAACCAAGTCTAGGTTGACGTAGCATTGAAGACTAGCAGTCCAGTAGTATGATGCCTCCTTGGCGTCCAAAAGGTTAGAAGGCCCAGGGCAGTTCACGGGGCAGCTATTACCGGGGTTGCACCAAGCTGCCGGCCTTCCGAATTTCAGGTCCCAGCACGCCACGGGCAAAGGATCCACCTTGACGCGGCATAGACGACCGCCATGCTCGCCGAGGCTTTCGGCATCGGCGAGGAGGCTGTCGACGTCAGGGTGAGTGACGGTATCGGGGCTAGCTTCCTGGTCAACGGGTGTTGGTGGCAGCAACCTGTCCCTCCACAAGTTGACGCTATCCTCAAAGCCTTTCATCACGGTAGGGGTACCAGCAGCCGCCACGGACAACAAAGTAGCAACCGCCAGAGTATTAACGGCATACATAGTTATTAGAAGAATGGCGCCTGACACCACAAGACCAAAGTTAGCCATGTCGTAAGGCCTCGTTTTTACGATCTGTATATCAACCACAATCGTAGAAGGGCTGCAAGCGAATGATTCTGGAATCGCGCGATCGTTGGAATATCATGGGGTGCTTAGAAGAATGTTCGAAACATAATTTTCAAGGGGAAAAGAGATTAATACGTGCGGGGAGTCTGCTGGTTTTATATTCCTCATTGGTAGCAAAGACATCTTATTTTCTCTCCTCCGATATTCATACTGTACGGTGAAAAGTTTATTGTTTTGCTGGTTCGCGAGCACAATACAGAGTACATGAGCAGTATCTCGCTATCACGCCAATTCAAGTCAATGGAGCTTAGTTATGATTGAGACGGAAGTCAGGTTTGTCCAGCCAGTAGGTGACCAAAGCAAAGATTCCATGGAGAATAAATGACTGGGAAAATCGAGTTGCATTTCCACGTTCCGACCGAGGCGCGCGGTTTTAAGTATCGGCGGGCCTGAATTATGTACGAGTTAACCCATTCCAAACAAATACTAACTGTTGATCAGCCACTACGGGGGGTCAAAAGGCTTGCATTGCAAACGCGTGGAGAGCTTTGGTTATTTTGATAGAGCTTGCAGGGGCTGGTTCATTTATACACACACAGTACCTGCTGGCTGCATTAAGGTAACTTAATTATTCATAGCCGCAGCTGAGCAACTAGGGGTATCTATCTATTATCAGGTATACATCTTTAGCCCGATTAAAAAAAAAACCTCCACCTTTATTCTTGCTTTCTTTCACGACTTTTCGTAGCAGTACACATGTATATATTACCATCCAATCATCATGAGTATTGAATGTTATTTTATCTTGAAAGCTCTGACTTGATGAGTCTGAATACTTTCAGTTATAAGAGCGCTACAAACCTGTATCAGTCCGACGCGGTAAAACGAACTCTTTCGCTTCTTGACGACAAGCAAGAAACCGACTTTGCCTACAATGCCTAAGCGGAGGGCTTTGAGATCCCCGCTTTGGAGCTGTTGGACCATTCGCACCACATCGAGGTCAGCCACACTGGGATACCAAGTGTACTCTGGACTTTGATTCGTCGTCAAAGAAGGACCCTTGAACGGAAAGGCATAGCCGGAAACGGCAGACGTCTGTAAGAGGAGAGCTTTTGGATATTGGCCCAGTCTGTCGCCACCGGGTCTCTTATCTCGTACGTCTGGGATCGAGCGCGTTGATCCATCTTCAAAGGAGAGTTGTATACTACTTAGAGTGTAGAGATCAGATGCTTGAACCTCAAATGAAGCATCTACTTTAGGCCATGTCACGGCACCCTCCCACCCTGTCCAGGACCATGATGGGAACATGTTGCGTCTTCGCAATGATTTCGATCTAGATTCATGTCTCCAACATAGTCCTGCCAACAAGAATCCCGCGTAGTCTACGATATCATCTGGTGACTGATCGTCGCGAGGGTCGAAGAAAGGGATACCCCACAAATGTCTTAGTGTACCCTGTTCCAACGACTCGAAACGCTTGATCATGCCCCCAAATGCGTTTAGCGAGTCACTTTCAAAAGTCAAAGTCCTTTGGGAATATCTTTCTGCACATCTCGTGTATGCGTTGAAGGCGAACATTTTCCAATCGCGGGGGACCAGCTGTTCGTCCTCGGTGTCTTGTGCAGCCTGGGCAACTGAGGATGCGGATACCGTGCTTTTCAGATGTGATGAGCTAAAGATTTGTGGCAGTCTGAAAATGTCGACTGAGGAGGGAAACAGATCCTGGAGCGGAATACGCAAACTTTCGTAGCACGCCATCGAGCGACACTCAAAGTACACCTGCCGATCCGTAAACACCAGTCGCCGCCTGGAAAGGACGGCTTCCTGATACGTCCATCCCCGCGTCGACCAGCGGGACTCGAGAATTTCTTTATGTGGAGATGGGGGGATCCAAGAGAGGGAAAAATTATCATGCTGAAATGGGATCTCCTTTTTGAGGCGGTTGCTCGAGATGCCAGGGAGCCCCCGCGAGTGATCAAGTCCCGCAGCTGCAATGATGGTGAGGGAGGCATTCTCATAGATCGAGTCCATGTTCATTATCTGTTCATGTTTCTGGAAGCTGTCATCTTGATCCACACAGTACTTGTCCACCCATAAATAACGATGCCCCAGACTCTTGGTCACAGAGAGCGCATCTTCTATAACTTGAGCCGTTGCATTTGAGTCTCCGTCGCCATCCCCGGGCTTAGGGATGTGCTCTCCCCATACATAGCTCAAAGCAACATATTCGGGCGTCGTATCTAGGGTAGATACTGAGATGACTCGACGAGTTGAGCAGTCGATTAACTTGACGAGATGTTCAGATGACCCATGCGGAAGACAGGCCGGGTGAGATGTCTGACATTCATGCAGCCAACCCTGCACCATCTTGGCGTCAAACCGGGGAGACACTTCCCTCACTACAACACGCGGCTCAGATGTCCCTGTTTGGGGCTGCCACAGAAGAAACCCGTTTTGGCCACCAACGAGTCGATTCTGACATCGCGATCCTGATTCTGAAGAATCTTTTCTGGTATACAGGCTAGGAAGTAATCATTCGTTGGAGAGACACGGCCGAGGTTCCCTTCCAACGGCTGCGATAGCACGCTTTGCAACTGTCGCCCGAGAAAAGGCATGACCGGGAAAGCCCGGAATTGGGTGGCGATGGATTGCTCTGCGAAGAGTGCACAGATCCTGCAAGAAGGCTCAAAAGACCCAGGCTGGCGCGGACAGACCAGGAAACCTCCCGTTCGGCCCGGGTCTTTGCCAGACTCTACTGCCTCATCGTATGACCTCTGAAGATCAAGCGCCTGGCATTGTCGGCAGAGCCCATTGGCGGTCAAAACTTGTCTAGAAGCAACCCTGACGGAGCGCTTGAGCGAGCTGCGGATTGCTGAGAAAGATGGCGATAGGACGCGTGGATCTTCCTGAAATAAAACATCAGCAACACACCAGGGTTAGAAAGGCGCGTGTATACATCTTGGCTGTCTTCCACGTTTTCGATGGGTATTCTGAGACTGCTGAAGATCGTTCGTAGTCCCTTCATCTCTTCTAATGGTGTGGTCAATTGAAAGGTGGATAGGTCAGAAGCTTTCTGGTACCGAACTCACCACTCAACTATAGCTACATAGATAGATAGATATATAGGTACTAGTGCGCGAGGAAATGGAAAGGAACCTCAAAAGTTTGGCTGCACGTACAACCGATTGGAGGGTGCTGCGGCCGATGTGAGGTGGCTGAGCAGCATGCGCGCGGAGGACTGCAAATGAATTGGAAGGCACTGCCACCGAGACAAGCAGTGCAGAACCAATGTCGCATTGTGCACATAATTCCCACCAAAAGCTCGCCTCGAGGTAATTACTATCACAGGATTTACTCCCGTAGCTTTCAAAGGTGCTTTAAAGGACTGACATTATACCATCATGCTGTCTGTGTGAATTGGCGGGCGGGGCAATCAATGGCACACCAGAATACCAATAGTTGTATCCCGAGAAGTTGAGGTTGTACTCTGTCGGGGCCAGTCAGTCCATGTCTGTATCAGTGCAATTTTTGTTAGTATGACTTCATTCACAGGAAAAGCTAAGCATTTAAAGATCAGTTGTGGCCGACTAATACGCGTGTGCTGTGTATCGTATAGCTTGGAGCGCAAAGCAGCACAGAACCTTCAACTTCTTAGCGCGGTATCATGGCGCGGGCGACGCTTTTCGTTGATGATATGTGCCATAGACATTCGTATTACCAATATGCGGGGTCTTTCGGACAGTCGCAGTTCTCGCTGTTTTGCTCATGCCGGATGAATTACTAATGAGGTCAGCACTCAAGAGTGGTGTATCATAGCGGACAACCTCGTAAACCGAAGCACGAACCATGACGCACGCTATAACAGGCCGATCCACTAATACACCACGGTATAAGTGATCCATGTTACCCTCGTTGATACTGCTTTTCCAAGTTGATGCATTGATATAATTCTTCGCTATAATGGCTTCTGAAAATATTATTATTTTCGGCCCAACCGGCCAGGTTGCGGCGGCAGCGGCAACTTTTGCGCAGGCCAAAGGTGCCAAGGTCGCACTCGCCATGCGAGATACCAAAAAAGCGATCCCAGGCCTGAGCCCTGAGAAGGAGCAAAGCGCGGGCTTCGAGAGAGTCTCCGCCGACCTTACCAAGCCCGAGACCATCCAGGCCGCCGTCGAGAAGACGGGGGCGAAGCGCGCGTTCCTCTACCTCATCTTCGGCAAGCCCATGCGGCCTGCCGTCGAGGCGCTGAAGTCTTCCGGTATCGAGTTCGTTGTCTTCAACAGCAGTCTGTCCCTCACGGAAGAAAGCGATCTGAGGAATGTCTCGCAGGGCGACTATGTTGCGTGGGCCCATGCGCAAGTCGAGATCGCCCTCGAAGAGATCTTCGGAGTCCCCAATTACGTCACGGTTCGGCCGGGAGCCTTCGCAAGCAACGTGATGCTCTGGAAGGATATGGTGAAGAAAGGCGAGGTCAGGATCGCGTACCCCGAGGCCGTCTTTAGCTATATCGCGCCTCCGGACATCGGCAAGCTCTGTGGAGCTCTCCTTGTCGCCGGGCCTCAAGTGCTTGAGACAAAGGGTGGGCGAAATGTCGTCAATCTTACCGGCCCCGAACTGGCGACGCAAGAGGAAGCTGTGAGAGATATCGGCCGGGTGCTTGGTAAGGAGATTCCCGTAGTAGCATTGTCCGAGCAACAGGGAGTGAAGCTGTTCGTCGATGGATTTGGCATGCCGGAGTCGGCAGCACAGGGTTTGGTCAGCCTACACAGGCGCTTGGCCGAGAGTGGCCGAAATGATAAGGGGTATCAAGGAGACATCTACGAGGAAGCGCTGAGCAACTTTGAGAAGTACACGGGAGAGCGGCCTACCACACTATTCCAATGGCTTGAGGAGAACAAAGGCCAATTCACAGATTGAAGTTTGCGTAGTTGTGGAACAAGACGTGACTACATAGAAAATTAATAAATATACGGCAAACCTAGGCTGATCACTGCTGAATAGCTTCTATTACATATATAAATGTTCTTGATAACATCATGCCATCTAATCATCGAGCTAGTGATCTATAGTATATATAAAATAAATAAACAAACTGTTCTTATCTAATTATCAGTAGCAAGAATCAACCATAACTATGGTAGTTTTGACTCTATTGCCTAGTAGAGGTCGCCATTATATTACATGACGAGTCAGTGATCTTAGCAAACGCCAATGCTGCCATTCATGCATCATCTGATAACGACCACTCAGGCAAAGGGACGGAAATCGGCCTCGACTTACTGCAAAACACAACTGTCAAGAGCCCTAGAACCCATGATAGTTTCCCGCGGGGCTGGATTTCGGATTCCCGCGCCACAGCCAACGCCGCGCTTGCAGTCAGCATCATGTGACCAAACGCCCGGGCAGCTCATGCCGAAACCCGCAATGCAGATATGTGAGTTCAATAGGAATCCGAAAATTGGACCTGAGCTCCTTTACATTGTAGTTCAGCGATAAGGACTGCGCAAGGGGGCTGAATCGGAATAATACGTAACGACAACACATGCGCCAACCCGCTCATCGACGGACCCAGCATTGCTAAAATCATCCATTCCACTCACCGGCCACAATGGTCTCGTATAAAGAAGTCCAAGCCTCGAACGCGCTCATCAACGACACGACGGCGCCACGGGTCGCCGTCTTCGTGGGCGGCACGTCGGGCATCGGAAAGTCCACGGCGAGGGCCCTGGCCCGCACCGGCGCGAGCGTGCGGATCTACATCGTGGGGCGGCAGGGCTCGGAGGAGCGCGCGAGCGCCTTCGCCCGAGAGCTGCGGGCCGACAACCCCAGGGCGGAGGTCATCTGGACCGCGGGCGAGGTCTCGCTGCTCGCGGAAGCAAGGAGGGTGTGCGAGGTCATCCGGGGCAGGGAGTCGCGCGTCGACCTGCTGTTCCTAACCGCTGGCTATGGGCCCTACGGCGCGCGCACCGAGACTGCCGAGGGCTTGGAGGTCAGTCAGAGCCTCTCGTACTACTCGCGGGTGCTGTTTGTTCTCCGGCTTCTTCCGCTCCTGCGCGAGGCGGAGGCCCCGAGGGTAATCAGCGTTTTGGCAGGCGGGTTGGAGAGGGCTTCGATCGACTTGGATGACTTGCAGCTGCAAAAGCCCAGCAATTTTGGTGGTGTGAATGGCCAGATGCTGTACGGAGTCATGAACACGGCGACTTTGGAAATGCTGGCCGGCCAGAATCCTGGCGTGACTTTTATCCACTCTTGGCCGGGGATTGTCAATACGGGAAATGTACAGCGGGGTCTGAATCCCAATTCCATCTGGGCCTGGGCCGTCTGGCTTCTCGTCGATCCCTTGATCAGGCGGTTCGGGCTCAGCGAAGAGTCGTCTGGCCAGAGGTATTTATTCCAAAGTACTAGCGCTGCTTTTGGAGGCCGCGGAGTACCATGGAAGGGCCAGCTAGGTTTGAATTCGCTGGGGAAGCAGGCAGATGGACTATTCCTCGTCAATTACAAGTGTGACTGCACTCCGAACGCCAAAGTGATGCCGCAACTTCGAGAGAAGGCCCAGGGGAGGATCTGGGAGCATACGCAAGAAATTCTCCGACCTTGGTTGTAAGCCTAGAGCTCCGCCCGTTGTTATGGTACGATGCGAGTGAGCTCTGTTTAGTAGATGGACTTTTGATACTGGTAAAAGAGGGAATTCCACTCATCTTCCAACGTTGAGGGATATGACAACTCTATCATAGACATGAATCCTGATTCCATGTTCAGCATCTTCGACGTCAGACTGGTATTCCTCTGAAGAGCAGCCTGAATACTCGATACAGGTGCATCAAAAGATCGGCTCGAAGCCGGCTCTTAAATAACGTCGGTCTTTCATAATTTTATACATAGCGTTGGCTACCTATTATATACAGTAACCAAGTAGATTACACAGGCGCTCCGTCCCGTCAGATGCCTCAACATCATGATTAAAACGATACGCCAGATGACTTCCAACCCCTGTGCCAATCCGAGAACGCGATGCTACACAAAATCCTCTAGGTGTCGTCCAATCTATAATACACGTTCGCGCCCCACTCTTTCCACGGCGGCATTTGGTCATAAACCCCCAGGAACAAAGCTGGCCGGACAAGCGCATCGTCAATGCTGTATAGAGAAATGTCTATCGTCATAATGTGATGCAGCCCGCCCCTATTTTCTTATGTCGAGTAGGGGGGGATTTTAATAAGACAGAAGAGGAGAAGTTTTGGGAGGATTGCTCGTCATAAGCAACCATTGGCAGTGCTGGTGATCCGACCGAAGCGAGAAGCGACAGATCAACGATTACTGCCAATTCCGCAACACTGCTTAGAAGGGAATGTTGGGAGATGTAGCGCCCATGGTCTCCTGTTGCTCTTGCAGCTCCTCGCCACCTGCCTCGATGGTGATGCCGAGTCCAAGCTTGGCTTGTTGCTGAGAGGGGATTAGATTCGAAATGTTCAGACGAGGGATGTAGTCAACTTACAGTGGGGTGGTCAATGTCAACACCAAAGGACATGGTGACAGGAGGTGCAACCCTCTTCTCCAGCAAGCAGCTCAATTTGCCCTTGGAGTCGACTTGGGCGCGGAAGGTAGACATGCGGAAATCGTACTTGGCACCAACAGTAGTGATACCCTCCTTCTGGAAGCCTCCCATCATTCCGCCGGCACCGCCAGGGACAAGCTGGAGAGTCAGGTCGACACCGGCCTGAACCTTGTCCGAGAGACGTCTCCAGTAGGTAGCATTCAGGGCACCCTGTGCGTGTAGCTGTGCGGTGGCGACCCAGTCGTCGGACTTGTATCTTCCGGCAAAGGACACAGCAGCCTCAGGAGGCTGGTTGAGAGCGGCACGCTGCCAGACGGCCTCGAGACCCAGAGCAATCTTTCTTGTGATGGATTGGAAGTGTCTTGTGATGAAGATGCCGGTCAAGCCACCCTCGATGTATGAGGGGTTGAGCATGGTCAGGTTTGAGGTGAAATCGGCGCCAGTGTACTCGTGTTCAACCTGGGCCATATCTTGTTGACCAATCTGGAACTGGGCCTTGGAGACGAGGGCAGGGGACCATCGGTAGTTGAACCTCGTCGAGAGCGAACCATCGCTGTCCATGCTTCCTTGCAAGAATACCTGGGAGGAGAAGAAGAAGCACATGTTAGAACGGGCGACCGGGTCTGCATGAAGGAGATGTTGAGTGGCGCCAGAGTGCAAGGCAGACTCACATTGTTTGTGCCGTAAAGGGCGGCGAAAGCATAAGGCTGCATGCGCTCGCCCATGGCAAACTGATGCGACACCTGGAAGAGGGGCGACAGACTGAAGGCCTTGGTGAGGTCGGCCCTGATGCCGCTGTGCATGTAGTTTGTCAGGAAGACCTCGCGCTGAACCTCCCTGGCGACACCCTCGATGGAGCCGGGGTTGGTGAGGCCCAGCTTGGCGCGACGTTCCGAGAAGGCATTGTAGGCGCTTGAGAGACTGCGGGCAATGGGGTTGTCGGCGAGAGGAGCGAAGGAGGAAGAGGGTGCTGGCGAAAGCTCAAAGCTGGGGACGGCTAATGGGCTGGCGGCCATGGTGAAGGCTGTGGAGGATCGCGACCGTTGGTGCGCTGACGATTGGGATGAGGATAGACGGGTGGATTGCCTGGATGATGGGATCCTATTTCACAGTATTGGATGGTCCTCGTGAGTGATCCGGCGTGATGATACTGTCGTCGAATCGTCGGCGAGTGGTCGCTGTCGCAAGCAGTAAGGAGGCTAATAGCAGAGGCCAAGATTGGATTTTTGAGAGAGCTTCTGAGCTCAGTCGTCACGATTGATGAAATCAAAATTTCTTTGGCAAGGATCTGGGCGGGCCCGTGCACGGAAGAGAGGACGAGAGGACAAGACAAGAGGGACAAGAGGGACAAGAGGACGAGAGACCGACCGCCGACCGCTGAGCCATTGCACCCGCTCCTCGCCAGCAGGGCCACTGAACCACTGAACCAGGCGCCATGGGGAATGGCGGGAGACGCTAAGCAACCTTGAGACAATTCAGTCGGTGCTCTCCAAGCTAGGTCGCTGTTGGCTAGTCCAGCAGCTTATCTGCTGTACGGAGCCGTGCTCACTCAATAAATGGAAGACCATCGGTGTCGAAATTTACCAACAGCTACTCCGTCCACCACATAACAGAACATAACATAACATAACGTATGTTCTTTTGGTGGTTTTTTGTGTGTGAAGATGATAGCAGGATCCTGCGTTGAGACGTCATACGAGCCATTGCCTGCCACTCCGTATTTTTGGTTGCATTCCTTCTGTGCAGTGATAATACTGATTTGAGTTGAGGGAGGGCACATCACACGCAATCTTGTCCATGTGCCCCGACCAATAAAGACATTATTCTGGCCCAAGTGGTTCTCTAGGTTAGTTGCTTATTCTAAGCAGACATTACATAGTACTGCATATACCGATACTAGCCATGCAAGTGACCGAAAACCTTGCATTTCGTCTCTCGACTGCTCAGGCTTAGGCTGTAATTATGTCATATCCTCCTCGCCCAGATTTGGGAGAACTCCGCCACCCAGCATTCAGACAGAGATATCAATCAAGCCTGCAGTAAACACCAATAAACTTGCCTTGCCACCCTGTCTCGCTCGTCTGCTTGTCTGAAACGTAGGACATCCTACCCTCTCGCCCACTCTCTGCTGCCACCATCTTGCAAGACTCCGAATTCTTCTGAACATACATTGCAGGGGTCGCAAGTATTCCAGTCTAGAACTCATTTGCCGTGTATTCACTATATCGCAGTCGACTGGGATCCAGTCAGATCTACCAGACCCTGCCAAGGTTTCATCACGACAACCTACTGCCGTGCAGCTGCTGAGGTTTCACAACGGCAAGGCCTTGAGTATTCACACAAAGCACCCGTCAACATTGCTACTCATAACTGATTCTCGTGTGAGGATTGCATGTCACATGTTTAGTCGGGCCTATTCAGTCTGACGATACGCATAACACTTCCTCAATCTGTATTCGGGTTGGATCCACAGTGCTTTGGGCGTTGAGCTGAGCTTTGCCATCGCGGCATTGAGACATTTTCCACTTCGTGCTATTTATCATTTCCTGGGCTACAACGTGTTTGGTTGCACCACAATCAGTTGCTTCTGCATCCCGTCTGAACCATACCTTCTGGGCACGAGCAGGGTATATCTAGTTTTGTGTCCCTAGACGTTCAGATTCGTTTGCCATCTGACAAAAACAATTTGTCGCCGAGGTTGCCTCATTGGGGAAAGAGCTCAGCGGGGATTGGCTACCCGTTTCCAACGTTTGGTCTCGTTGTTTTGGACAAAAATAGTAGAAGGTGCCACACTTGGAATCATCACCATGGATACTCTGCTGTGAGTTTCTTTTCTACTCTACCGTCACTCTTATTTTCTTGTCGGCTTACCCCAATCAATGCATGTCTCTGCTGTTCCCCACATCTGACAAAGACACCCGACTGCTCCTGTGCACTTCTTGATCTCTACCTCAGCCCTATGCCAAATCTCTACAAGACCAGGCCATCAACATGTCAAACCTCCCGTTTTCCTTCCATCTTTTCCCTCCGGACCGAAGTCAGTCCCCGGGCTCCCATGCTAGGGATCTCGCCAACTCCCGGAACAACTCCAGGAGCTTGCTGTCATCGGCTCCCAACGGCTCACCGCCAACAAAATCCTTGGCCAAGAAGATCCGTCAAGTCCATCTGGGGGACATCTGCTACTCAGACAGTGAGGCTGCGTCAGAGACTGAGGCTAATGATACCAGCACTGCAGAGCTTGCTGCCAATGCACCCCGGGTAAGTCAATGTGTCACATCTCCGAGACTGCCGTTGCCGCCTTGACTGGTACCAGCATGCGACAGCATCGCATCTTGGAGAATCCGCCCGACTCCTAGATACCGAAGTGAAACTAACCTACGAGAAGTATCGAAGAAAGAGCAGCACTTTCATCGATGGCATCCATGATACCGGCGAGGACACTAAGAATATGGCTCCGGCCCAGCTGTACAGCACCATGTCCGGCAGGCTGTTCCACTCTGGTCGGATAGCGATAGTAATGGTCGGACTTCCTGCCAGAGGCAAGACGTAAGAATCAACCTAGGAGCTCGATGAATTACCACTAAGTATTAGCTAGTCACGTCTGCGTATCCATGGCTCGATATTTGCAATGGTATGGTGTCCCATATTCCTAGCAGCAAACATTTTACTCACATGGGGTAGGCTGGGTGTCAAGACGCGTATCTTCCATCTTGGAGACTATAGACGAGCTACGGTTGGGAATGACAAGGATGTGCCAGAAGATTATTTCTTTCCTGATGCCTCACCGGCCTCTGTCATGCTACGCCAGAAGATCCTCAAGAAATGCAGGGAGGATATTTATTCTTGGCTGAACCACGAGAACGGACAAGTTGCGATTTATGATGCAGTCAACCCGACCGCAAGTGGGCGAAGATCGTTGGCAAAGGAGTTTGCCAAGCACGATGTTCAGGTGGGCTGCCACGCATCTTGTCAGATGACATGCGCTCTTCGCTGACTCCGCTTCTAGACGCTGTTCCTGGAGTCCTTTGTGAACGACGAGAAGATCTTGCGTGAAAACGCCAGAAATGTCAAGATCAACTCGCCAGACGTAAGTTGGCAACCTCACATCTCTTGCAATCACTAATGATAACAGTTCGACGGTATGGATGCTGACGAAGCGGCAAATCTCTATCTCCGACGCATAGAGATGAAGATCCCAACCTTCGAAACTATGAACGAAACTGAGCTCAACTATATCAAGATGATCAATGCAGGAGAGAAGTTCTTTTACAACAACGTGTCTTTCAATTATCTCTCGCACCGCATCGTTTTCTACCTAACCAACACCCATATCAAATCTCGGACCACCTTTTTTGCTCGGGCTGGCGCTGCCACAGAGGAGGACTCCTACAAGGCCGACGCCCCCCTCTCCGAATCAGGCCACGAGTACGCAAAGATCATGGCCGAAACGCTTATCAAGCACCGTGAACAGGAGCGTGCAGCATTGATAGCCGAGGGTGGTCCAGATGTGCCCTTGAAGCCACTGACGGTCTGGACTAGTACTCGACAGCGAACGATCGACTCTGCTGAGCCCTTCTACGAGCGAGGCTACAAAGTCCGTCAACGCAGCCAGATGTCCCAGATCAACCCTGGTGTGTGCGAAAAACTATCGGAGCGCGCTATCCGTCGTTTATACCCTGACGAGGTCGAGAAGCACGACCTTGACCCGTACCATCACCGATACCCCCGTGCTGAGTCTTATCATGATTTGGCTGTCCGCCTGGAACCTATCATTCTGGAGTTGGAGCGCGAGCAGAACGACCTGTTGATCATTGCACATGAGTCGGTTCTGAGGGTTTTGTATGCCTATCTGATGCACTGCAGCACCATGGACATCCCGACCCTCAAGTTTCCAAGGAATGAGATCATCGAGATCATCCCAGCTGCCTACCAGAATGAGGCAAAGAGAGTCCAAATTCCAGGATTGGATCCCAAGATGGTGCCCGGAAGTCCCGAAGACATCCGCATCCCTGTGCCCAGCATGCCAGGGAGCGGTACCGACAGTCCTGCGCCGTTGCCGGGTGGTGGACTCGGAAGTCCCGCGGAGCCGAACAACGAGATCGAGCAGCAGAGCAAGTGGGAGAAGATCGTCAGCACGGCGAAGGATGCAGTCAAGGACAAGCTTACAGATGTGGACTAACTGGCGATGGGGTGCTTAGGGAATTGGGGATTATGATCTGAAAGACCAGCACAACATGATAGAACTACAGTTGATGCGATAGGCAACAAAGGAATGCGTTTGCAATTGACGAATAACAGGAAGATGTGACCCGACAAGTCTTCTTCTGCTTCATACATTGAACAACCCAGCACTTGGTCGTAATAACCTCCAGTCATCGTCGTGTGTCATTCTTCATGTATCTTCTTGCAGCTTATATAGACTTGGTCAACGCGAAAGTAAGCAGGCAAACTTCAGGTACACCAACTCCGTGTTTCTTGACAGCAACCGTCAGCTCGGCAATCAAGCATTTGGGGGCGACGGTCACATCTAGACATCTAAAGATTTAAGAGAGTAAGCTAACAACGCTATGCGTGTCTAATTCCGGGTTCCTTCTCCGAAAAGACAAACGGAGCTCAGTCGCTTCTATCAGAGCCGCTGTTCTCCCCAATGCAACCATAGAAACTTCTCAACTAGTCTTTTGATCTCCTCGATCGTCTGCTGCATCACTATTATTACAATGTCCACTGTGAATCGGTTACAACCGGATACTTGACTCCCTTTTTTTCTTTTCTTAGTAAATCGTTTGTGTTCAAGACCCATCGCTATCAAAATTGATGACCTCGAGACCCTCCAATCTTTTCATCAGATTCCGGTTTGAGAAGATTAAAAGCTCATACGACTATACGCATAGATCCGAGTCCCCATTACCACGTGGCACATCCATGGCAGTTCGCATCACCGTCTAATGTTGGCATCTGCGTATTTGCGCCAAGTATATGCCGATAAATAAATAAAAACGCCTACCAGTTCTCTCATGAGTCTCTTTGTAATTGCAAGGTTTAGCAATCACAACAATGAGAGGCTGATTGGACATAATCGTTGACGTTTTGAAGTGGGACAGATGCAATCGTGTGTGGCCACCTGCTTCCGTAGGTCGGACCGCCAGCAGCTGATGGCAGCTTCACCTAAACTTCAGGTTCAGTAACCAATCACATTGCATTCTTTCGTCACTCACAAAACTTTGCTGTTCTCACATTAATTATTATACACCAATATCGGAAATGAGTGAAGCCAAAATTGGCATTGAATACCTTTCCGTAGGTGCCAACAGGCAAACGGCGGGTGCAGATTGGGGCGGTCACGGCCTGGTCGCTTTTGGAGCCGATTCCAATATTGCGCTCTGGCAGCCCGATGTGAGTCAAGAAAGAAGGCCACAAGACGATTGCACAGACTAACATGTTTTCCAGGATCACGCTACCCAGGGAGTTAGTAGACTCTTACAGGGACATACAGAAGCCGTGAAGGCGGTCAAATTTCTTCCCAAGGTGGAGAATGACGCCAACTCATATCTGTTGTCTGGAGGGGATGATAAAATTCTAAAAGTCTGGAAAATCGGCGAGGACAAGTCTGCCACATGCATCAAGACAATTGAGGAGCATACTGGGCCGATAAACTGCATTGCAGTCCTTCACAGCTTGCAAGATAGGCCTTACCACATCTTCGCAACGGGAGCGGCAGATGCTTCGGTAAAAATATGGCGCTTCGAAGGGGGCGAAGTTACTTTGCTGCAGACCATCAAGCCAAACCCCAAGCTCTTCCCACTCTGCGTAGCAATCAGCGATCTGAGTGCTCACGGCGACGGCCTTGCACTGGCGGTGGCAGGAACAAAGAACATCGTTCAGGTCTTTGTCGCCGAATCTTCATCAGAGCCCAAGTTCGAGCTGCAAGCAACACTCTCAGGTCACGAAGAGTGGGTTCGCTCTTTAGATTTCGCTTTCGAGACGGTAGAGCCGTCTAGTGATTTGATTCTTGCGTCTGCCAGTCAGGACAAGTATATCCGGTTATGGCGTTTCCACAAAGGCGCAGAACTGCCTGCCCCGTCCGCGGCGGGTAATGACCCGACATTGGGTACATTCCTGCCTGGGAAATCGCCGTCAAACAAGGCGTATCGCCTAAAGGCTGGCGAAAACGACTTCTCGATCACATTTGAGGCCTTGCTACTTGGGCATGACGACTGGATTTATAGTGCTAAATGGTACTACAACGCAAGCGGTAGATCACAATTGCTCTCCACATCGGCAGACAACACGCTAGCGATATGGGAAGCCGATCTGACATCGGGTATCTGGGTTACCACTGTACGCCTTGGTGAGATCAGTCGGGAGAAAGGTGCAACGACCGCGACGGGAAGCACGGGGGGCTTCTGGACAGGACTCTGGTCTCCAAATGGACATACAGTGATCACACTCGGTCGCACAGGAAGCTGGCGTCGGTGGGACTACAAGAAAGATGTGTCTCAGTGGGTGCAAATCACTGGAATAAGCGGTCATGTCAGATCCGTAACGGGTATCTCGTGGTCCAAGAGCGGAGAGTACATTCTTTCCACCAGTCTCGATCAAACCACGCGCCTCCATGCCCAATGGAAGAAAGAAGCTGGCAAGAATACATGGCACGAGATGGCCAGGCCACAGATTCATGGCTATGACTTGAATTGTATCGACTCCATTGGATCGTCACAGTTCGTTTCAGGAGCTGATGAGAAGCTAATGCGTGTATTCAATGAGCCGAAGGCCGTTGCGAAGCTCCTCGACCGGCTTTGTGATATTGGCGACTCAGAAATCGAGCATATGCCAGATGCAGCGAACATGCCTGTACTCGGCCTTTCAAACAAGGCCATCGACGCAGTTGACGATGACCTTGAGATCGAGGCAACGAATCCTGAGAAGGATCGTGAAGCTCTCGATCCGGGCTCAACAGTACGGAAATCCGTACTGGAAATAGACCACCCCCCTTTCGAAGATAGTCTGTCCCGGCACACTTTGTGGCCTGAGGTTGAGAAGCTGTACGGACATGGTTACGAGATTTCATGTCTGGCAGCCAGCCACGACGGCACTCTCGTTGCAAGCGCTTGCAAAGCCAGTTCGCTAAACCACGCTGTCATTCGGCTGTTCGAGACGGAGAAGTGGACAGAAGTCAGACCACCCCTATCGGCACACACTCTAACTGCTACCCGGTTGAGATTCTCTGCAGACGACAGATATCTCTTGAGTGTTGGTAGAGATCGTCAATGGGCAGTATTTGAGCGGGACAATGAGAACAAACTAGGGTATAAGCTCCTGGAAGCCAACCCGAAGGGCCACACGAGGATGATCTTGGACGCCGCATGGGCACCCGAGACGGAATCAGTGGTTTTCGCAACGGCTGGCAGAGACAAGCAAATAAAAATCTGGAAGAAGGGACCGTCTGATGAAACAATTGCATTGGCAACCTCGATACCGGCCACAGCCCCGGTTACGGCTGTTGACTTCCTTTCATGCAAAGACGAGAATGGTAGGTTTCTGCTTGCATCTGGAAATGAGGAAGGAAGGATCGCAATTCATACAATCGACTCGGAGACCCTTACCGTCCTGTCCAGCGTTGCTCTGGATCCGAAGTAAGTGACCGTCCTGGTTCGACAATAACTTGGTACCATTACTGACGTTTTGCAGCTTGGGTCTTGCTAGAGCTGTAGCTCAGTTGTCATGGAGGCCAAACTCAGCAGCGAAGGATTTGGCGATAGCAGGAGAAGACTCATCTCTGCGGGTATATTCTTACTCGCCCGCGTGAGAACTGGTTTAGAACACAATGTACTGCTGTTACTAACCCCTGGCACCTAAGACCATTCTGCACCGTGTTCATGCCTCGTCGTAATTCTCACTTTTTGTAGTCGGCCAGAAGCTCATTACAACGTTAGCCTATGAATTCGCCACTATTCACTGCACGGATATATATGCCCAGCCTACCTATCCTTTCCTATGTACATATGTTCTGTCAATATCTCATATCACTTGATCTTCCATACGGCAAGACACTTCATCATGTCCCTGGTAGGAAAGGTATCCACCGTTCCAAATGTCTCTTCACTTCTACTCTTGTCATATTTCGACTGGGTAATTTGTGATAAACCGGGAGACCGATGGATGCCAACGGCCTCTGTGGTTGATTTGGTTCAAGCTTGACCTTTTGTTTTTGATGGCTAAAATGTGTGTGCACTCTATCCGTGGTTCGAACAAAGACGGTATCCCTCAATGTTCATTATACTCTAGTCGTCAAAATCACAAATTATACTACCCACCACGGTAGAACAAAGCATGAAATTTGACAGTTTTGTTAGCTATCAACATTGTGAGGAACTTACTTGATATTGTTTCACCAACTGGTCCGATCCAGATGCCCACCGCTGCAAATCCCAACCTTATGGGAATATTATACGCCAAAAATATTATAGTATTAATAGACTCCTATTCCCTCTTTTGCTTTTCTATAAATGCAATATTGGATACACAAAATCAAGCCAACTCTTGTACCATACACCTATCCTCAACTCAGCACACAGTTCGATCAAAGCATCATACGCAGCACCGCACGACAGATATTCACTATGACTGCCCCCTTTGACCTCGTCAACTATCTCGCCGAGCTGCCCTGCCAAGACCACATCGTACATGTCTGGAAGAACTACGCTGGGAAAGTGACCGCGGCCATGCAGGTTGAAGGCGGGGCGCTGTCGGCTGTTCTTGAGCAAGGCCCCAACCCAGAAGACATGAGCATCCAAGCGGCCAGGGAGCTCCTCTCATCCGAGCACGGCCCAGGCAAGCCTCGCCTCGTCGTCTCCGGCCTCCCCCAATACGTTGTCCGCGACTCCATCGACGACGTGGTCGACGTGACCACCGCCTCTTCGTTCCCGAGTAGCACCAAGTCCCTATCCTGCGGCAGCTTCCTCGCCGGGCAGGGAGGCACGTGCATAGAGCTGGGCGTGGTGGAGGAGGATTCGTGGGTCTCGGTCAATGCGGGCCAGACATCAGTTTTGGGCAAGTTGTCTAAAAGGGGTACCAACAGCAATCTGAGTATGACCATTGAACCGGCGAACGGGGCGGTCTGCCTCAAGAAGGGCTGGAACTTCACCATGTTCCTCGATGAGAACTCACTGGTCTACTTCTGCTATAAAGTGCCTGTCCAGCCAGACTCCTAGCTGCAACCCGATACCGTGTAGATGTGGCAAGGATGGTAGGTCACAAATGTTCCTCCTCGATGAGAGCTCTCTGGTCGTTAATTTTTGAAGACTGAGATGCGTATGCGTTCTGTTCGCCGGTACTCTGTAGCTGTGATCCAAACAAAAGACGCCATCCCCCATGCATAGTCCGAGTTGTTGGGAATGGAAAGCCAAATTTGTGATTTGTGACACGGTATGACAGATTGCTACGTTAGTCACTGTTCACTCTACACTTGCCCTCAAAGTCACGAACCATGGCTCATCACAAACGAACCAAGCGGGAGCCATGAACGTTATATAATAATGATAAATAATGTGACTGACTTGACCACAATCTATCAATTGGTCTGATCTAGATATCTACCACTACAAAGCCTAATACTCAATAAAAGATTGTGTTCCAACAAAACTACAAATAACTAATACTTAATCACTCTTGATGGAAGTTATTTCTTGTCCCCAATACTTAACAAAAGGCTATGCTCGAACAAACTACAAACAATTAACCCATAATCACTCTTGGTCGGTTGTGCTTTTTTTTTTATAAATATAATAGTGGAAGCGTAGAAACAAAACCAATTCTTCTGTCACACACTAATACTTAACTCAGCATATAGCTTGGACAAAACATCAATTCCAGGAAAGCCTCATCTCTATCGCCACCGACGACAGATGCCTACCACGAATATCTCCATAAGCCTCATCAACTATCTCTCCAAGATAAAAAACCGAGATGCTCCCATGCATATCTGGAAATACCGACCTGGAAATGACGGCGAGGCGGTGACCGTTGAGCAAGCCCAGAAGCGCCTGAGAGAGCACACGGCGGATCAGCCCCCCCTCATCATCACCGGCCTCCCCCGAACTATGATATATACCAACATCGACGACGCGTCCGTGTGGCATTCTACGGACAAGTTTTACAACGCCGCAGCGCCCACCGTGACTTTCAGCGACAACTGCATGGGGCAGGCGGGTACCAGTTTGGAAACGCACTCGACGGTGGACGAATCCACGCTGTCAGTCATCTCGGGCCTGATATCGGTCAAAGCCGTCAATAACGACGACGAGAAATGGGAGAGCCAGGTCCTCGGCCCAGAGACGCCGTTCATCGTTCTCGAAAAGGACCTCGGATTCAAGATCGTCTGCCTGGAGGACTCTGTTATGACTTTCGGCCATCGCGAAAAGCCCCAACCATCGACGCGAAAAAATCGACGCCGGAAGGCCAACCAGCCGGATAAATGATGAAACGGTCGTGGCAGGTTGGACGGCTTGGCCATCGGCACGGAAGCGACCGGAATCTAGAGGTTAATTACTACGAATGAAAACCCCGTAAAGCAAAAAAGCTGTTCTGACTGTGAACGAAGATAGTGACTTGGATGTGAAAAAAAAAGTAAGGGCACAAGGTACCCTACTAATGAGCTTGATTATGCAGTAATACATACGTAGTTCCGTCTGCTTGAGGCAAACGTTCACACGACTACCATCATCGATGGCGCACCCATGGTACTGCCGCCACCCATGAAATTATTGACCTGACTATTTTGGCCTTCTGAAGAAACGAAGGGCTCAAGCTCGTCCACAGTCATTGTGAGAAACGCCAGAACCTCCTTTTTGCTCTCAGATTCTCTCGAACAATGTGGAGGAGAAAGAGAATCCCAAAACTACGTAGTGAGAAGAGTTCAGTCAGTCATTGTTGGTCATATTCTGCGGTGGACGAAATATAGTTGGCACAAAGCTGTTTTCCTTAGTATCTCGTTCTCATAGGTTTTCCGCATGAATCTGAAACGAGTTCAGCAAGCTCTTCGGGATGATGCCAGTAGCGAGTTTGCCCGGTATCTAGTGAGTTGGAGACTTCTTAAAGTAAATGTTCTTGATATATGTAATAACTACACTCTCGTCAATGAGATTAAGGCTTGCCAGCAACGACAGAAGCGGCACCTGATATACTCAAAACGGTAGGACGTGAAAACTTAAAAACTATGAAAAAGTAACTCTCGTTGTAAGTGTTATGAATTCTTCGAGCTTGTCACCAACGACCCGGCAACCAGGCGAGACCGCAAGATCGCGTTGCGACCTAGCATATCGAAAGCACGAGACGACGAGGATGCGCCCGATCGATCTGGTGGCCACGAAGAGATCTTGCCTCTCAACGTCCCTGATCTTGTCCCCGGCGTAGCCAAATGCCCCCCCCCCCCCCCCCCCCCCCCCCCCCCTCCGACAGTCATACCCAGCCCATCTGTAGTCCGTATCGCCACATGTTTGGTCATCTCTACCGCAAGGCCACCTCTTATGGGCTCCTCTGCCCAGGCTCTCTCCTCAGACCGGTGATCTCAGAAACGATATACTTGACCAGCGACAATGCCCAGCGCGGCAGATATAGTGTGGTAGCAAAGCATATCAGGGCGCCCAAGAGGACCAGGATCGTATCTGGTGGACCTTTGAGTCAGTTGGTGGTGCATGGCCTATTTCCCTCTTACGGCTCTGCCATTATTTAAGGTCGGGAATGTAAAAATATGTGTGAAGAGGGAGGGAAAGAAGTTTAAGAAAGAAAAGAAAAAGAAAAAGGGAAAACAAAATATGAACACTTACAGATGAGACACTTCTCCGTCGGCGTACATATATAGAGGGCGAACGTGACCTCGAACTGGTATCTCTTGATGCGCAGCTAGCGCCGCATGGCCGGGACGAGGCCAGGGAGACTCTTGGCCGCTTGACGTATCGCAATCATTGTGTTTGCCGTGAGATTTTTCTTGTCGTTGGGTAGTAATGCTCAGAAGAATGGGACGAAGCAATGATGTGTATTGTAGAGGACGTATTGAGGCTGTAACACCATGTTGAAAAAAAAAAAAAGGAAAAAAAAAGAAAAGGCTATGATTTTCACCTTTACAGGGCTATCCCGTGTAAGCGAGAGGCGGGCTGGCGAGTATAGAAACCACGTTCGTTCTAACCTTAGAGGGTCGCGGATTTGGCCGTGCGCAGCAGCCCGCCGTAACGTAACGGACGGACGTCATTTCTAGGGGTCCAACGTCTGCCAAAGCCTCAACTTTTCCGGGGGTCATCGTAATTGCAGCAGATGACCACACTCCCCCCATGTACAACAAACTGAACGGAGTAGCCACGATGCAATTGGGGAAGCCGTAAGGAAGCAACAGAACAAGAGGAACTGGGATTTCCGCCGGACCAACCGACAGACAGAACAGCTGCTCCAATTGAGCGTCCCTGGGCGCAAGACTTGCCTACAGCATTTGTTTATTTAACTATTTATTGTCTATTTACTTACTTACTTACTTACCTGTTTATCTCGGCACCGAGCAAACAAGCCCACTCTCAACCTGGACATTTATCGATATACAACACAGAAAACAACCCCGACCGAAAACACCATGTCCCGACTCCTCCTGCCCCGGTGCCTATCCTCCTCATCACCATGGCGCCACGCCGCCTCCTTCACCACGCTCAGCCACCTGTCCAAGAAAGCGCCCAACATGCCGCCCCGGCCCAAGCCACCGCCGGACGCGGAGTTGCACGAGTCGTTCCTGAAGGGGTCCGGGCCGGGCGGGCAGAAGATCAACAAGACCAGCTCGGCGGTGCAGCTGAAACACATACCGACGGGCCTGGTAGTCAAGTGCCAGGCGACACGGTCGCGGACCGAGAACCGCAAGATTGCCCGGCAGCTGCTCGCCGACAAGCTCGACGACATGAGCCGGGGTGACGAGAGCCGGAGCTCCGTCGTCGGGGCCGCGAAGCGGAAGAAGAGGGCCAGCGCCGCCAAGAAGAAGAGGAGGAAGTATCGCAAGTTGGACGAGGATGGAAAGGAGGTCGCTGCTGGCGAGGGAGAAGAGGAGGACGAGTTTGAGGACGAGTTCCAAGACGAGATCGACGAGAAAGATGGCGCAACACCAACAGCTCAGGACTTCACAGAGATTCCTGGCCCGAAAGAGAAGGAGAAAACATAGCATAGCTGGTATTGTTAACGGATATCTCTAGTGAGTGCCTTCAAGCTTCGTGAATTTGGGAAGGTAACTGCCAACTCCTAGGTACTGTGCCTTTTCGGACTTTTTGACGACTCAATGTTCCAAGTGCATGTGCCATTCATTCAAGGACGGTTACAGTTCACGGCGATGGACTCGTTCACAAGACAGGCACAGGCGCGCTAAGGTTTTCAAATCAGACGCTTAACGAGAAAAAGACGAAGTATATGATCGATCACCCTGTAATTGTCTACCCCATTCCGTGCATGAAAAGCCTTCTGAAAAAGCATGTCATGCCCTCCTGTCTCTCGAGAGCCTGTCTATACACAGACCCCAAACGCTCGACCATTACTAGAACTTTTCGTAGATATGAATTTCGTCTTTTTGAGGAACACTTCCACATCGGTACGAGGAGCTCTGCATCCTGCATCACCATCACCTTGTCGGTATTGTCGTGAGCTCGTGAAAAGTGGACGGGGGAAGTGAGTACGGTCAGCCACAGGCGCTTAGAAGCACTTGCGGTGGACGATGGAAGGACCGCTCTCGTCGTACTCCTGCTTTGAGATCCACATTTGCTGGAAGGTCGACAGGGAGGCAAGAATGGAACCACCGATCCAGACAGAGTACTTTCGCTCGGGAGGAGCAATGATCTTGACCTTCATGGAGGATGGGGCCAAGGCAGTGATCTCCTTCTGCATACGGTCAGACAGACCGGGGTACATGGTAGTACCACCAGACTAAGAGTAACAATGTTAGCAAGCATGAAAAAGACAGGCCCGTACTGCAGGGGACCAATCCACAGAAATACATACCATGACAATGTTTCCGTACAGATCCTTACGGACATCGACATCACACTTCATGACCGAGTTGTAGGTGGTGACGTGGATACCGCCGGACTCCAGACCCAAGACGGAGGGCTGGAAGAGAGCCTCGGGAGCACGGAAACGCTCGTTGCCGATGGTGATGACCTGACCGTCAGGAAGCTCGTAGGACTTCTCCAAGCTGGAGCTCTGGGCAGCGGTCTGGATCTCCTGCTCGAAGTCAAGGGCGACGTAGCAGAGCTTCTCCTTGATGTCACGAACGATTTCACGCTCGGCGGTGGTGGAGAAAGAGTAGCCGCGCTCAGCCAGAATCTTCATGAGGTAGTCGGTCAAGTCACGACCGGCCATGTCGACACGAGCAATGGCGTGGGGAAGGGCGAAACCCTCGTAGATGGGGACAACGTGGGTGACACCATCACCGGAGTCGAGCACGATACCAGTGGTACGACCGGAAGCGTACAGAGACAGGACGGCCTGGATGGAGACGTAGAAAGCGGGAGCGTTGAAGGTCTCGAAGACGATCTGGGTCATCTTCTCACGGTTGGACTTGGGGTTGATGGGAGCCTCAGTGAGCAGGACGGGGTGCTCCTCAGGGGCGACACGCAACTCGTTGTAGAAAGTGTGGTGCCAGATCTTCTCCATGTCGTCCCAGTTGGTGACAACACCGTGCTCGATGGGGTAACGCAGTGTCAGGATACCACGCTTCGACTGTGCCTCATCGCCGACATACGAGTCCTTCTGACCCATACCAATCATGATACTGCCGCATTGTTAGAGACCACTTGGGGGGCCACGAACGAGCTCGAGATCTGAGCCCGAACAGACGGGACAAGAATACTCACCCATGGTGACGGGGACGACCGACAATGGAGGCTGTGGAAACGGGTCAGTAAATTGATGCTACCATGACCTGCCACTGGGGCCCGCCACGGCAATAGCGCCATGAAGCGGGGTGGCACAAAGTGTCGAGGGTCAGAACTTACGGAAAACAGCTCGGGGAGCATCATCACCGGCGAAACCGGCCTTGCACATACCCGAACTGGACTCAAGTCAGCTCAATCAATTCTTTCGTGGTGTTTCCATGGTCTGGTGATGCGCAGCGAGCTCGTTGGGGCCCGATACGATGGGGGGCGTGCCGGGAGCTCAGGATGTCGGTGAAGCCGGGGGATATAGTCTTACCCATTGTCGATGACGAGGGCAGCAACCTCCTCTGTGAAGCAGGAAAAAAACGGAGATCAGCGATGGCTCAGTAATGAGGCGATGACAGTAGGACAATGCGGCATGCGACAGAGGGTTTTTGACGGTGCAAGGTGGGCAAATGTTATGTGGACTTACCTTCCATTTTGGCGGATTACGTAGTAGACGAAACGTCAAGAAAAAAAAAAGAAGAAATGCGGTAGGAAGAAGATGAAGCTCACGCGATAGCGGGATCGTGAGAGCTGGAGTTTGGTATGCTGGATTGAGAGATTCTCGATGCCTACAATGGGAGTAGCGGACAAGGAGAGGGAGGCTGGGAGATGGACCTTAAAATGTGTTGTCAATGATCGGAGTGATGGTTGATGCGGTGGAGGTGGGCAGAGGGAAAAGGGAAAGGTCAACTTAAAACTTAAGCCCAAGCTTGAGTGGCAGCCGCCTCTTCGAATCAAGTTCAAGTTGTGGGTTCGAATTCACACAAAGGTCGGGGAGCGTGACAAGGGAAGCGACCAAGAGCAGGACCAGGCAAATCACTTGGGAGGGAGAGAGTCCAGCCAGCCCAAATCAAACCAACCTTGGCCAAGACTGGATGTCAGAATACTTACAGTAGTACATAGTACAGACATACCCCTCAACCAGCCCCATTTTTAGTGTGATGACCCCCTAATCGCAGCTGGCATTTGCCTTGTAGCTGGCATTTGCCATCTATCCAATCTCCTCGCCGCTTTTACCTATTTTACGGTAGCTTACTTACATACATACCATACCTGGTCGCCGACCCCCCTAGGCAGCGCCGACTGAACATGATTAATCCAAGCTATCATCTCCATTCTTCCCCGTTGTACAGTAGGCACCAAATTATACATACCATATTTGCCTGCTGTCCCCGTTTCACCTTTTGTCGATATATATCACGTCGTCATCAGCTAGTTGAAGGTAGCACTGTTTGTCTAGTCCAGGCTTCAAGTTAGTGTTCGTCTCGAATTTCAGTTGCCTGCCATTAGGTATCAACAACAATGCCAAAGCACGTGCCGAGGAAGTATGGCGGGTTTCACAACGAATCCTAACTCGCCCTCGTAGAAACCGCGATAGGTGTCGTATCTCACGGTACATGATATTCCTGCAGGGTACTATTTATAGAAGACCAGTCCATACAGGATCTGAGCCGTGAGATACGGTTAACATGTGAAGCTATACTGATCTTCATTTGCAGACAACAGGAAAATAAACAAAGGAACTTTGTCATAAAAATTTCGCCCAATAGGCAGCCTTCTATGCTAGAAGGTAACGCAAGCTGTATAATTACGTATGTCTTGCAGTCGGGTCCCTTTCGGATACAGTAAGTTATGTACGCCAAGCAGGCATCGCCAAACTCGGGTTTAACCGATGTTCATGGGGGCGAGCTGCTTGCGTATACAGGGGCTATGCTCGTGAGTTCTCCATGCAAATTTTGAGTTGTCCATTCAGTGGAAGCCTAGCAAGCATTTCTGCTAACATAACCTCACTTTCACACGTGTGGACCATATAGGTAGACAAAGACCATCATTTAACATGGGTGGGTAATTACCTGAGATTGCTCACGGGAGAATGATCATTTGAGGATCCGTGTTGCAGGTATTCATTAGGCCGAGCCAGTCTTGCTGGAACTCCGTTACTCTGGATTGTCTACCTGATCTTACAGTGAGGAGCGGCAAAGCCATTCCGAGGCGGCTTGGATGCAACTGTCTCTGCATGCTCGATATAGGAATGTGAAGTCTTCCAGAATGATATCGCGATTCAAGGCTGGCTGAATCAAATCATCAATGGCATTCTTGAGCATCCATATTCCTTCCATGTTGCTGGCTTAGCTATTTCTTTAAAGCAGCAACGAGGGGCAGTATGCGGGGCATTTAAAAGCACGTTGGAATAGATCGTCAGGTGCGGGCAGCTATCTATCACGACAATATACCTTATTCCAATTGCTACGAAAGGGTGACTAGAGCTTCCTGGGAAGGCCACTTTGAACAATGTTCCTAATTAACCTCGAGTGCAGGCTCTTGGCTGTCTGGTACGGTATTCGGCGTAAGATCCCCAACATTTTCAGGGTCTCGATAAGACACACGTGATCACAGGCTATGCCGGAAAAGGCTTATCAGTATAAGCTTTTCGCTAGAAAGTTCGGGAAGGTGCCCGAGCTCCCTGGAAATCTACAAGCCTTATGTAAAAAAACGACTTTGAGTTGAGACGGAAAAGCCCAACCTTGAGACATAACACTTTGAAACAACACCCGAAGAGCTTATCTACGACCACCCAACGAAAGAACCGAGTTTTTAGATCACAGCATAGCAGTTTCATAAGTAGACTTTTGCCAAAACGAACGTTATTTGCACGACCCCTTCTAGAGTTTGCGTGCCCGCCTATATCCCTCGAGGTACACGAGCCTCACTTATACGCAACAAAGGTCCACACCTTTTGAAGGAAAAAAAAAAGTTCCGACCACACCAGAGAACACAATAAACCAGACCGCCCTCCTTTCCTTTTCTTTCCAAAATGTCGGACAAGAAACAGCTCAACGACCTCCTGAAATGGAGCATCAACGCCTCGACGGCGAAGGAGGACAACACGGCGCCCTACGCGGGGCCGATCCGGTCGCCCAACGCGGAGGCGATCGCGGCGCTGATGGGCGGGCCCTCGGACGCGGACCTCATGATCGCGGCCATGCACAACATCACGTCGACGGACCCGGAGGTGACGCTCGAGTCCAAGATCATTGCCTTCGACAACCTGGAGCAGCTGATCGAGTCGCTGGACAACGCGAACCTTCTGAGCAAGGTCGGCCTGTGGACCCCGCTGCTCGAGCTGCTGGGCCATGACGAGCGGGAGATCCGCCGCTACGCCGCCTGGGTCGTGGGCACCGCCGTGCAGAACAACGCGCCGAGCCAGGAGAGACTGGTCGCGCTCGGCGGCGTCGAGAAGCTCGTCGCCATGGTCCTCGGCGAGCGGCTGGGCATGGAGAAGCGCAGCGGCGATGGGGATGTCGTTGTTGAGGACGCCCAGGGCGTCAACGCTGGCGAGCGGGAGGTGAAGGACGTCAGGCGGAAGGCTGTGTATGCCCTCAGCTCGGCCGTGAGGAATTACCAGCCCGCTATGGACGTGCTGAGCAGCGAGTTGAAGAAGAGGGAGGGCACGGAGACTGGCAAGGTCGAGGCGACGGACATGGATGCAGTGGACGCTGTCGTCGACAAACTGAGGGAGAGAGTTGCAAGTGCTGAGGAGTAATGTTTTATGAGATACCATGGGGCAAAGGAAAATTGGGGCATGACCTGGCATAAAAGGCGTTGGTTGGATCAGTTAACATAGATCAAGCCCGACCAAGACGGTTGTGAGGCTTCAAGGGTGCATATCGGTTTAAAGACTTGGAGACATTTATACAAAGATTAAACAACTATGATGTGAGCATCGTGATTGAAATTTTACACCGTTGGTGATACACATATATATATTACACTCTGTACATGCTCTTATGCGATACTTTATTTGCACATTCCCGTCCCAAGACCAAATGTGTTATACACTTAGTCGATCAACTTCCCATCGAACGGCATGCCCAGGGACTGTAAAAGCAGTCGTGCGTGTCTGTCGGACTTTGCCGTGGTCTCAACGAAGATTCGGCAGCCGGGAATCATCTGTTGGGTAGTCAGTTAATATCAATCATCTTTGTCGTCTGTCAAGGGCGAGACGGGCGTACCTTTGCGGGATAGAGCGAGTAGTTGGCCTCTACCTCGGGGAAATACATCATCTGGCTGGGCTGGAAACCCCACGCCAAGTTGCCAGCGCCGTCACCTGTCGTACCAGCGACACCCTTCCACTCCTTTATCTTGGGGAAGACGAGGTTGATCATCTTGTCCAGGAACTCATATGCCTGGTTTCCGTGAATAGTCGCCTTGACACCGGTGCGGTCACCCTTTACGATGTTCCATTGCGCAACACTGTGCTTGACGTGAGTGGCCTCTGGCCGCACGCCGGTGATTGATTGCACTACCGATTTAGCCACCGTGATGTAGTCCTGGTTCTTCCTGGCCTGCGGCATGAAGGAGGCAATGTGAATGCACTTGATCTTGGGAATGTTGTGGTACGTGATGTTCTGCTCCAGGGGTAGCAGGACGTCAGCACCACGAGGTCCGCGCTTGGGCCGGTTCTCCATGTATGGCGACTCATCGCCCCAGCTTCGAAGTCGTATCCGCTCTGGCTTGTCGGGTGTGCCGGGGATCTTGTGCTGGTATGCGAGGGTCATGATGTCCTGGGCGACGGTATTGTATGTCTGCTTGAGACGGGGAAGGTTGAAGGGCCCTGGCACGAAGTCACGGGCTACGGGATCGGAAGAGGGCGGCGGTTGGACAGGGTGCATGGGACCTCTGTAGTACTTCGGGGGGTGGTATCGGTATCTACCATGATGTTAGATATTGGTTGTCGCCTGACTCTGATTTGCCTGGACTAGGAGGCGGCGCGAAACTGACCTGGAATGAGGAAGCTCCGACTCTCTCCTGCTCGCTCTTCTCCTGGGGTCCTCAATTTTGATAGAGCCTCTGTCTACAATCGGGGTGGCAAGGCCGGACTCTGTCTCAATGTCTGGGATAGCGGGTGCCGTTCTCGCCGAGGAAGCGTCTGTGGAAGCGCATCTTCGGAAGGTGGATGCGGACGGCTGTAGTGTCGAAGCCTTGAGTACGTTTCTCGCGGCGCGAGGGACCTCCCGGAGTGAAGCCATGACTCTAGAGGGTGTCTTACACGGGGACGCGACGGATGTTCTTGTTCTTCGCTCCCAACAGGCCCGGCTACTCAATTGAAGCTATCGCCGAATTCGAGCTCCTGGAAATTTCCTTGTACGCCGGAGGCTCTGAAAGTCCGGCTGGCTGAGAAGGGCCTGTGCTTTGATGGAGCTAACGTTCAACCCAGTTAGTGCTCTTCAGCTTTAGCTACATACAGTATGTAGTACGTATTGCTTTTAGGTGTCTCACACCCCCTGGCCAACCTGGCCCTTCTACTAGTAGGCCTTGTGGCCCGTGGCTCATTGCCCTTGCCATTGCTTTGAACTTGCGTTGACCTTTTCCAGCGGCTGCACCAAGGCTGCCAGGCGAATTCCGTGGTCTGCTCTGTGGTGTGTTGAACATTTCACTCATGCCTGCCACGATTGGATCGGATCTCATCCAAAGCAGGAACAGATGATCGTCATTGCGCACGTCAGCCTATACACATGGAGAATTTCCAGGCTACGATCATTACAAAGATCGACATGCTCGTTTATGACTACAGACATACAGTTTCTGCGTCTCATCACGAGACACCCATGACCGGTGGTGTAAAGGGCTGCCTGCACCTTTCAGATGTAATCGCGGCGTATGATTCCTGGCGTGGGCCACAGGCAGTAATTAACTACAGCTTATTACTTTGTACTGTACGAGGCTGAGTGGAGCTGACCCGAGAGATGCGCCCAGGCCAATGTCACAGCTGTGAGAGTGAGAGTACAGAGTCGCAACCACAGGCAAACATGGCAACCATGTCAGGCAGGAAACCCAGAGACTCGGGTCCACGTCTCTCCAACTTTGGAGACCCCATTTTGACTCGTGCATTAGAAGTGGTGTAATACAGTACCTATGTACATACAGTAGTAGACTCCTTGACTCCATTGCTTGCGCAGGGAAAAGGGGAATTCTCCAAACATGTTCACGGTCGAGATGGTCCGGAGAACCCCTCCACATGTTGCACATAACCTTGAGCTGCAGGGGGGGGGATTGGCGCTTGGTATGACGCTATTTTACTGTTTATCCGCCAACCTTCTTTCAAGGGTCTCTCGATTGAATTGATTCCTTGGTTGCCTTGGTAAGCGGTATGTACGCATTACGCAGTGTAGCGTCTGTCAATGGACGGACAGCGGCTGGCGTGATTAATTGCCCGCGTCGATTGACAGATCCTCTGACCACATCACGTCGATTCCACGAGAAAGAAATAGAAAGCCGTCGTCCCAGATTCTCCTCGCTACTTGACTTGTCGAGTCACTTGACCGTCAGTCGGGCCTCTGCAGACTCCGCCTGCCGAAGCTAGGTCTCCATGGGACGGCGTCTTTGCTCCAGTGAGCGTTGTGACTACCTGAGAGAGGAAAGTGAAAGGCATATCCAACAGTAGAGTCGGGCGAGCGTCCGCCTGATATAGTTGCTTGCTCAGATCGAAATTTTGTCCCAAAGACCAACTTGATCTACCTCAGCAACATTATACGAAGGGCGGATTCTCTCATTAACATACATACAAAGAAGGACACAAACAGAGCCAAGCCCTTTGCGAGCCTCGAGCATCTTCGGTTCCAGTCCAAGCCCTGCGAAACGTTCCCCCCATCCCCCGTCGACTGTTCCACCGCGCCTTGGCTACATATCAGCAGCGACCGCACATTCAACCGCACTCGTCAAGTCTCTACGACCACATGTTGCCCATGGCAAGCTAGAAGCGACACCAGAAGATGCCAATTGTTGGCCTATTTCACCTTCTTCAGCCATAACAAGAGCTGTCTGCGACGGAGACCAAGCGCCCCTCAACTCAACCACCACACACGTACCGCGCGCGCAGATTGCCCCGCCATCCTGCGAAAGTCGGTCGCCGGCAAATCACCCCCGCCAATAATTCTCTTATAGGTCGAGGTACAGATCTGTACTTGCAGCATGAAGGCAGGAAAGCTGCCCAAGCGCTTCTTGACGCGGCGGGACAAGACCGAGAAAACAAGTCATCACCGCGGCAAGTCTGCAGACGCTGCGCACAAGGTATGCCCATGTCCTCCCCCCCATCCACTAGTAATGGCCATGCAAGGCCATCATATACCTTGCGAGCTGAAGGCTTATACCGTCCACTGTGTATAGCACCGACCGTTCTCAGCCGATGCCTTCTTTACCATATTTCGGCCGACCGCAAAGCAAGCTGAGAAGGACCAGGAAAACAATCAAGATGAGCCGGCCAAGGTCGAAGAGGTTCTCAAGCGGCTCGCAGAGCTGGAGATGACAAATGTTCGCGAGGACCACATTCTATTCGCCCTACACTCCCAGTTCGCCGCCGGCGACGTAGACAAGGCCGTCGAGCTCATGAAACTGCAGAAGGCGACCTTCTCGGGCACCATCGTCCCCTACAACCCCAATGTCCCCATGTTGGGCGCTGAGAATAGAGGAATGGTTACATGCTACCTCGACGCGTTGCTGTTCGCCATGTTCGCCAAGCTCGAGGCTTTCGAGTGCATGCTGACCGCGGAAGAGCTCCCAGGCGAGCCGCAAAAGAGGCTGGCCGGACTTTTGAGGTTATGGGTCAACCTTCTGCGCAGTGGGAAGCTGATCCACACTGACATGACCGAGTTAATTCAAGAAGCGTTGGCGGAATGTGGTTGGAGTGATGCTCGGTTCGTCGAGCAACAAGACACATCGGAAGCCTTTGCCTTTATCACCGAGACTCTCCAGTTGCCCCTGCTGCCACTCCAGGTTGATCTGTTCCACCACGGGAAGAATGACGAGGCGGATCATAAGGTGGTCTACGAAAGACTGCTGAACCTTGCCGTACCGCCGGATCCCGATGGCAAAGGCATTAACCTCGAAGATTGCTTGGAAGAGTACTTCAATGCCCAAGTTGATGTGCACCGAGATAGCTTTGACGACAGGAAAGGAGGCCGAAGAGAAATGACACCGACGCCAACCCCTCAAACTCCGACTGCCGCTGATGCACCGTTGACACCAATGAGCACAGTCCGGGTCGTCGACCCAGACGATGCGCAAAATGGACAAGGGAAGAGTGACGAGGAGCCAGCTTTGACAGTTGGCGCAAATGGTTCACATATGGCACCGCTCGAGAGGAGATGGACGGCACATCCAACCCCAAACCTTCCTACTGCACAAGAGCCCCAATCTCCAACCAGACCACATCGCAGCCGGACAGAAAGCATTATACAACGGGTCGTACTCGACGACAAGAACAAGGCTGCCGCGTCTGAGACGGGAGGTCTGTTTCACCGAGCCAAACGGAGTGTATCAGTCGTCAAGGCAGTGACAATACCGGCGTGGCAATTCTTCCGACTTATTCGTAGGTTATACTTCTCGTTGGCCATGAGCAGAGAGCTTACTAACTTTGGGTTATAGCATGGCATTCACCTGCGAACCATGAACCGCAGAGCGATCTTGAAGTAGCGCGGCACTTTAGTCAAAGGCCAGTTGTCGGCATCTGCCTGAAACGATACATGGTCGATGAGCAGGGTGTGCCCAAACGGCAAAATACCTACATTGACATCCCTGACAGCTTGAGGCTGCCGCATTTCATTGTAGATGACCGCCACGTGGAAGAGAGTGGCTTGAGCCAAGAGTACAAATTGGTACTCCAGTCGGTTGTCTGTCACAGAGGCGACTCGTTGCACTCGGGGCATTATATCTCATTCTGCCGTGTCGCCCCAAAGCTGCTTACGGACAACCGGAGGTATGACAGCGATGCGCCTCCCGATTATGAAGAAGCACAATGGGTCAAGTTTGATGACCTGGCCGTCGAGGACCGCATTTCTCCAGTTGACGATATCAAGCAATCGCTAAAGGAAGAGATGCCATACCTCCTCCTCTATCAGATCGTTCCGATCGTGGACGTTACAGCTAGTTCAACAGACGGCACTGAGGCTGAGCCACCGTCGTATGACGACTCAGCTCTTCAATTAAAGATTCCACATGGTTCAGAAAGACCTGTGGTGTCGAGACAAGCCAGCAGCTACTTCGACAATCTCAGCACTTTACCTTCGACCAGTGCTAGTATTCGCTTCTCGTCAGAGCTAGAGCGCCCGTCTCGGCGAAGCTTTGCAGACGATGACGGCTTTCTTAGTGTGTCCCGTCGCGGCAGTTGTGCTGTGGACACATCGCTTGGCCCCAGTCCTGCACTGACACCTCTCGAAGGCCCTTCTCCTATCGCCACCCCCGGCGAGGAAACCACAGCACAGCGGTTGAGCAGGGCTGCTGCTAAATTCCGTGCGAGCGGCAGCAAGAGCAGACCACAGAGTCAAGCTGGAGAAGGCCGCATTAGTCTTACCATGTCGCGACTGAGCGGGCTTGTACGGGCGAGCAAAGAGCCTTTACGTGAGCCACTGCGAGACAGTCTATTTGTGAATCCAGAAGACGATTTCGAGATAATTAATGCCAATGGATCAACCACTGCCGAGTCCGAGAAAGATGAGGAAGAGAGCAAGGAGAAAGATAACCCTAGTCGTCAGCACCACCATAAAAGGGGCAGATCCAAGGCGAGACTTGACAGGGGAAAAGGAAAAGAGAAAGGCAAGAACGGCGAGGTGCCAGATAGAGAGTGCGTGATCCAATAACGACTGCATACCATTTTTTACGACAGCACAAGAATCAAGACTTTAGACCTGCTTGTCTAGGAAACGATTCAAGAAACATGATTTGACGAAAAAGATACCCGCGGCGTCATAGCTACCGGACGTAATAGAGAGGGGGAAGGAAAGCCATGTTCGAATCCAGTTGCGTGATTTGCACAGACTTGGCATTTGGATAACGACGGATAAAGTATACATATCAGAAGCATAGCATGGGGTTCAGGGTGGGAGAATAGCCGCTAAATAGCATAATCGATGTCAGCATACTATGATAGGAATCATTCTCTTTTTGCTACGGACAAATAGTGTAGGTTTGTGCCATTCGATTATCTATTCTTCCATATGATAACTCTACAAGCATCCGCGATATACCGTTTTGTACTACCAAAATCATTACCTTCTCAATTCGCATTGCACGGAGGACCACAGTTGCACCTCGTTCTCCACGTACCATCTTCGACGTATTTGCTTCTTGATACTCAGAGCTCGACTTGCGTTTTTCTCTTCTTAGCTTGCTGCAAGGAAAGTCCAGCCTTTGGGTACTTCGTAGGGCTTTATACATATATGCGAGCATCTCAAATTGATCTCCAGTCCCTGCTTCGGAATATTGACTGGTTATACCGGACGTCATAATAATACTACTCAACCAAACGGGAGCAGAGATTCAGCCATGACGACCGGCCTTCCACGAGACGATTTCAACAAGATAGTGAAGTATTATACTATATTTTGTATCCCTGTCAGATGCTCATTCTTTAGTATCGTTATTTTCGCATCGGATTCGATAATGCATCCTGAACAGCCATCGTACCGAAATTCACCATTTGTACATGTCGATTTCTCACCCCAAATTTGCTGCAGGTAATCTCTTTTTATTTGAAACACGATAGCTCGAATGCAGTGAGACGCTAAGGCTGGTTGGACATGTTCTAGAGATCATAATGGGCTGGCTGCTTACAACTAAATAGTAGACAAGGCAGATCGCGACGAGGTCTTAACTATCTGACTAAGCGTACCATAGTGAAGAGCTATATGGAATTAAACAGGAACTTGTTGGCTTTAACTTTTTTAAGGTTGGTTTACATCTTTTGAATCCGAATTTAGAGACGTTAAGCGCGCTATTTTCGGGCACAAATTCCTATCGGGAATCTCCACATGGGGCGCTTCTCCAACAGGTGACGGGGCAAGGTTCGCAAATCGGGCGCGTATATGGATATGATCTGACCAGAGCCCCAGTTGTGTGACAACTCGTATATGCCACTGGCTGAAATCTGCCGGTGAGCGATCTGTGTGGTTTCACCACCGATCCTCCCGGCGGCACAGCCTTGCCATGTGCGGAGTGTCTACTCACAGTGACTCGCATGTTGCCAATCTCGAATATGTTAATTGAAGACTCTACGCCGGACACTTTGAAGCACATGAGTTTCAAACTCTCTCTACAATCTCAAAAAACACCATGCCGTTCTGGACTCACCGTCAGTATGACCAAGGACACTCACAGGAACTGTCATTTATCCCGACTCCAGTGAGTGATGACACACGATCACAGGACCTGTCATTTATACCGACTCCAGTGAGTGATGATGCACAATCACATGCACAACAACCTCGTTATTCTAATGCCGGATCCTGGACAACAACGGCAGTTGACAACTCCATGAACGATAATATCCGGGCACAAGAGAAATACACAGGTCGTGCGCAGACCCATCAATTCCCCACCTCACAGTCTGCGTTTGACCACGGGTCTGAGGAGCATGTTCCTGGCTCTACATCGAGGCATCAACGTCGTACGCGGCTTGGTGCAACGAGAGCATGGGCTTGGGAGATCGTCTCACTTTTGGTCGCGATTGGATTGATAGTTGCCATATTCGTCATTCTTGCCAAGCAGCATAACAAGCCTGTTGACGATTGGACTTTCGTGCTCAACCTCAACTCTCTCATTGCCTTGCTCTCAACGATTTACCGAGCAGCCATTGTGGTCATTGCAGCCGAAATCATCTCGCAGGAGAAATGGACTGTCTTCTGGTCTTCCAAAAACCCACAACCTCTGCAGAACTTCAAGCGGTTCGATGCCGCCAGTCGTGGTATTTGGGGCGCCGTCAGGATCCTATCTATTGCAGTCCGACATAGTCTCTCCGCGTCATTGTGTGCCATCATTATACTGATATCATTTGCGGTCGGACCATTCACACAACAAGCTATCGGCACTGTCAATCGAGATCATCTTTTGCAGGATTCCAACCCGCCCTATCTGCCTGTTGCTCATGCAGTCGACGATACAAACTTGTCATTTGTGAATACCAAAGGTGCTCTTTTCGGCGGTCGTGATCTGAATGCCGATGCTCAGACGAGCATGTTCTCGGCTTTTCTCAATCCCCGCAGCAACGATCTCAAGATTGACACCGATTGTTCGACGGGCAACTGCATCTTCAGAAGCTTGCAGACTGGCTCACTATCCCACACTCAAAACGAGACGACGCATCACACTGCTGGCATGTGTAGCAGTTGTTTCGATGTCTCCTCTCTTATCCAAGCCAGAAAATCGTCTGGTGGCCCTACCACTTATCTTCTGCCAGATGGTACGAATCAGACCAGCCTCCGAGACCCATCATCTAACGCGCCCATTCTCGTAGTGAACACGGTGGAGGGAATGTCTTGGGCTGGAGACGTCATATCCCAGGAACAGCAAAAGCAATTCCGCTGGGCAGCGGCAAATGTCACAATCCTGACCTTCGGGCCAGCTGATGAATCTGAGCGCGAGGGCGGTGATGTCTCGAAGCCTGTCGCCGTCGCATGCTCATTATACCCGTGTTTGCGGTCATACAGCGCCAGCGTCAGCGGCGGCAACCTCTCAGAAAGCCTAGTGCGCAGTGAGCCCATGTTTGCGGATTGGGCGACCAAGTCATTGGAGAACGACACGATCGCAGATATGGACAGTTGGGGCGTTCTCCCCGTCTACAAGGTCGCTGCAGTGGCGCCAAGCTGTCTGCTGAACGGCACTGTCTACACGACATCCAACTACTCGAGCTACGGGAACACCACCGAGGTTCAGATCGTCTCGCCAGACAACGCACCCGATTACCCCTCTGTTCAGGTACCTGAACAATGCGTTTTCCGCTTCGATACCTTTCTGCTGTATCTCACTGGCGGCTTTCTGAAGGAGCGCGTCTTTACTGGATACTGCAATTCCGGCTATTCCATCGCTTGCTACGAGAAGTATTGGCTTGCTCAATTCTACAACAATGGTGATGCCAGCGCTGATGTCATCTCGGAAATATTCTCCAACTTCGCAGAGGCCATGACAAAACGGTACAGGCTGGGCCTCGCCAGGCCTGTAGACGCGGCGAACTCGATGGCGGGTGTGGCCGTCGAGAGACTCCCCTTCAACGTCATCGAGTGGCAGTGGCTCACCTTCCCGCTCGTCCTGCTGGCGATCCTGATGGTCGCGCTGCTGTGGATCATAGCAAGGACCATCAGGTACAGAGGCGAAGAGATGGTCTGGAAGAGCAACCCCTTGCCGGTGTTCTACCACAGGGATCGCTTCGTAGATGCCTACGGAATGCAGCTGAGAGATCTAGACGGCCCGCTTCAGCATGAAAAGCAAGAGATGGAGTTGCTGACCATTGGTGAAATGGAGAAGGACGCTAAGAAGATTCAAGTTCAGCTGCTCAGAGGGACACGATGGCTGAAAGCCGAAGATAAAGCAGACGCAAATCCGCGGCGACCAAGCCGAGTGAGGGATATGGACTCGGATTCTTTGATGGAAGGATAGGAAAGATTATTTAGTCGAGCTAAGTAATTATCTTATACAGTAACTGACCTGATGCAGCTCACGGAAAGACATCGTGTTCGTCAGTACCTTGTCTCCATGCAGCAGTTCTAATGTTATAGTGAGTCTTGTGTCCTATGTGTCCTGGTGAGCTAGTCTGCGAGATTCAACCATGTGAAAAATATATATCATCCACGTGATAATGGTTATAATTAGAATCGTCGATCTCCAGTTCAACTATACTTTTCAAATTACATGGTCACAGCTGCTGACGGTTATCTCTGTAACATGCACTAGTTCCACAGGAGCGCTTAAAGGGCAATGCTGATTAGGTACCGGAACGAGTTGACCCTCAGAGCCGAAGTCACGCAATATCACTGTTGGATGCTCTGGTGCTCTCTTCGAATTTCAAGGCGACGGACGAAAAGGACCTTGCTTACGGCATCGTAGGTCTTGCGAACGTCCAAACGACTGCTCGTGCTGAGAGGATCAATACGGAAACATGTGGTCTGGCGATAGACTACTCCATATCAGTGAGCGAAGTCTTTCAGAACGTTGCCATATATTTGATCAGATCGGCGAAAACATCGGGCCATTCTTGATTCTCTCGTATGGGATCCCATACTTGATGTGCCATCCTGGATGTCAGACTGGCGATTCTCCAAGTCTGAGGTGGCAGAGAATCGAGTATCACGGAAAAGGGACAGTTGATATAAGAGATCGGACCGATGGCCTGCCTTATTCGCCACCTTAACCACTTTATCAACTTTCCCACGTGTCTTAAATACCCGCAGTAATGTGCTGGCACATTTTCTCACCACTACAGGAAGCGATATTTGAGTTGTTATTCTGACTACATACAAACCAGAGAGCCATCCAAAGAATTCCCAGCAACTGAAATGGTATTTCCAGCCGTTTAGGTGGTTAAAGTGCTACCGAGTGCAGCAGAAAATTATCTAATCACAATTACTTCTCGAGGGCGCGCCATACCCTTTCGCCTTGGGGCCCTTGGACGAAAGTTATGTTCTCATTTGGCGTTCCCCCTATCCTCGTTGGTTTGAACACAAGCCAGCGAATAGCCACATGCCAACACGACGATCTCTGAACGATTTCTCGTCTGCTACATGGTCTTGTGTAGTGCAGGGTTTGGATTCATCTCATATGGATACTTTCAGAATCTCATGACCAGATCCTAGACTAAAAAATAAATACTTATTAGAAGACCGGATTGAATTCTGAGCCAGAAATTGTGGTCTGTAGTTATGTGGAAATTTGTGATAGTTGATACGACTCATCCGAATGACCCGTAGAGATACATGCCCTCCTGAGGGCTGCATCTCTAAACTCCTGATCATTGCAGTTGCTGAGCTCGGTGTCATTGACCGTGTGACTCACGCCGCCAATAAATCCTGCTTTGAAACTTCAATTGCTGGTGACTCTGAATTATGTTTGGATCAGGGTGGAGGGCGATATTTCTGAAGCTATTTCGGATCTGCAAGAAGTTTTACGGGAGCTACATCCAACCTGTTCTTAGAACCGCGATAAGTTTGCATCCCATGTAACAGAGATGCACATATCGTCTTTGATCGAGAAGATTTCGGTTCAGGAGCTTCAAGGTGGCTCCTGAACGTGAAACAACTTAACAGATGTGGCCGTATGGGATGAATGGCAACGTGAAGCATGCAAGCTGTCAAATGGTGTTGGCTATGACAGTGTTTACGGACATATGAATAAACAACCTGGAGGTATTTTGGAATTCCGTCTAACGAGCATCGCTGCTGGACTAGTGCAAAAAGTCAGAGAAAAGTCAGTTGATCAATTACTCTGTAAAATCAAGCTGGCAGTTCCCCACAAGTCAGCCGTGTCTCCAGCCTTGGAATACAACATCAGTACGATCTATTTCGCGATGGCAAGCGATAAGAATCTCGGAGTTCGAGCCTAACTATCGCGCCGAGCACAGAGCTGGAGATTCCGCGAACCAATAGCTCTTTAATACATTGAAATAACTGGGCACCTCAAGAATCGGCAAGCACCTTCCAACTCTCAATATGCCCCAGGAGTGTACAGCAGTCTTCCAAACGAAAGAGAATTAGTTGTGCTGCGACCCATACAGAAGCACAGATTCGGGAGAGAACACTCAGGAGCGATTGCTTGCGTCGTATCTATTGATCGTAGAGCGGAGGACAGTTTGCATACGTCGAAACTGATCGTCGCCAATGCTACTGTAATCAAGGTGTCTCAAACCTCAAACGGCCGCGAACACCTGCCGCTTCTTACTTTGTGCGTGTCAAAGGCCGATGGGCCGCACGACGGGATATGCTCTGTCCAGATGGTTATATTTGGTTGGTGATGACAACGATACAGAACTCGCCATGGCCCTGAGTGGCTGTATATAGACGCCTGCTAGATAGTGCCACGAGTCTTTCGAGCATGTTGATCCTTCAGGGCGCTCTCTGAAAGAATGCCTCGAACTTGTCATGGATCTTTCCTGTCAGGAGCCCGGGATAAAGAAATTCTTTAAGCATCTCATCAAGTAGGATAGCGCGGCTCACAGGCTTCCATAGGACGACTCGCTATGCAATATCGAGAAGCTGCAATGATATCTGAGTCTATCCACTTTACCGAGCAACCGACACGGTCAGATGCCGGACGCTTTTCAAGAACTCCATCTCCTTTCGAGAATGCATCAGTTAGCACACGTCTGAGACCTTATTCGACGCGTTCACTATCTTCATGGCGCTATAGGCGACCTCCAGCAACATTGTAGTCATTTTCGGCAGAGCACTCGGTCATCGATATTATCCTGGCCTCAATGGGGGGAGAGGCTCTTATCAACTACAAACATCTCAGCAATATCACCACAGCGAAATACAGCAAGAATGATGATTGCGATAGCGGCGATTCAACCATTCAGGTCTGAGGCGAAAGCGAGGTGATGTAGAATTTCTTTTTTAGTTTAATAATTGAGTTTTTTTCTTAGCTTGCTATGTTTTGATCGTAAATTGATCATTACAGCGATACAACCAACTGCCAATATAGCTCACCAGTATAGTCGGCCAAGAAGTAAGCCTCCGTGCTCATGGCCGCCTTCATAAGATGGTGGAATCCTCCACATCTATCGGAGTAAATATCCGAAATAAGAACCAAACTTAGAAATAGGTGCAGTAACTATCTCTACTGCGTGCCATTTGGATAACCATGCTTCTCCTCCTCGAGCATCAGGGAGCCACTCGCAATCTGCTGGAGGACTGCAAGCCACAGCTCAAGTCACCGTTGTGTTACAGGCACAATTTCTCCAATCTGCCGTGACACACGCCAAATGCGCTTGTCCCGCCGCATCTACACTCTTCGATGCACCATAAAATCTCAACGTCGTGTCTAGCCTTCATCTATTTCCTTACCCGCGTGGCTGGATCTGGAAATGGCGGAAACCCAACAAAGCTATTAAAGTATGTCTCGTTGGGCTGTAAGGCGCATCCCGATCCCGCCTCGCAGAATGGACGCCTGGCTCGACTATTGAAAAGCAAAGTTTGGGCTAACCAGCCCGCGATCAAGGGGGGCAGCTTAGCCCAACCCAACGGACGGGCCGTTCCTGGCGTTGTTGCGGTCCGGATTGAGGGGAGATTGGGAGGGTTTTGCTTCCTCTTTGGAGGCAGTTTACACCCCGAGCTTGCGCAGCTAGGAACCCGCACTTCACATGGCAAATCAGTTCTGGAGGATACAGAACTCTACCTGTAGCTACGTCAGAAAATAAAAGTCACTTGACATGCGGGAAGGGACAGACAGACATAGGCAACACACACTGGTGCGCTGTCGCGATGCCTAACGACGACTGTGCCGCCAACCCCATAGCGTGATGCATGCTGCAGGTCGCCCGATGCGGCAGCCAACCCCAGCAGTGTCCTGCGAGCACATGAGGACGTTGCTGTCTCCACCGCTTGCGCACATCTGGACGGTTTCACTGAACGACGAGTTATCCAAGGGGGGAGCCGTTGCAGGCTGGAAAGGGCTGTCTGCGTCGACTGAGGATGCATGATGGTGGTGGGGTATAGTAAGAATAGTAGCTGTCCACGAGCTAAGATCGACAATGGCGCAAGAGAGATCTTATCCAAAATTGAAGCTTGAGAAGCCTTGATTTCATTGCATTTGCCGCCTGCATGTGAAGTTTTGATCTCATGACTGCAGGCTCTTGTAACTCTGCAGCTTCCTCCTGCATACGGATAATGTTGTGTAGCTCCTTGCTTCGCGCCACCACTTATTCCTGACATGTGGCATCGAATGAGGAAAGCTCGAATATCCTTATCCCGCGCAGCTGGTTAAGCTGAACTTGAAATAATTGCCGCCTACAAAGCCTCCTCCAAAGCCCAAGTGAGCTTTTATATGAGGCTTTTTCCGTGATGGTATTAGAGTTCGCGACAACATTTTCTGGTGATGTGACATGTCACCTAGAAGTGCTTTTGCTGCAGATAAGACCCCGCCACGGTTTTCGTGTTGCATATTTATGGACGTTATGGATATCATCGTTGTAACATGGCTATATGGCTATTCCGTGTTGAGTGTTCGGAGGCAATGTCGATCCTTTTCAAGTCAATACGTTGAGTGTTAGAATGCTAATCATCGCCTTGAATCGTTGATTGTTCTTCTTCTACAATTTGACCCAACTCAGTTTTTTGGCTCGACCAACGACAATAGACGGTACCCAATGACTGTCGAGCCGAAGTGTCGTCCTGGAACAGAAGTATCTGCCCTGTTTTAATGAAGGACGCGGTATTAGGGCGGAGATATAATGCTGAGCAAACTGGACGAGTTGAATGATGCCCTCTCAACGGGCGACTTGCAGCGTGTGCTTTTGGACATGGCAACCACATCTGGAAAAAGTCCCGAGAAGTAATGCAGGAAACACGCTTAATGAAATCACAAAGAAGACTTCCTGCCCATGATGGCCATAAACTCACGTGAGCCAACACAGAACGTCAGGGTGGGAGGAGTTTGGCTCTGTTCAACGCAACTCCCTGCAAATTGAGACGTCAAGGAAAACTAGTGCGGCGCTCGTGGTATGCTCCTGGATCTTGGGCCCGGGGAACGGTAATGCCTAAACTGCTCTGTACTAGGTATCGTATTGTGAGTGGAGGGGTTTATAAGCATCTTCTAAAATATATTGAGTTCTCTTGTTGGAGTACGCGTTGAACAGCAATCGCAGTGCCCGACTTAGTTGCGGATGTATATGTCTTATGCTGAGAAATGAACGTAACCACTTAATATGACAGCTCAAATTGAGGGTTGCGCCAGCCGCGAGGTTGCACCGACTGTGCGAGGCTCGACTTCAACAGCTTGTTTTGGAAGTGCCAGGTTTAGTTGAACAGTTGCGCAAAACAAAAAATTTGCCTTGTCTCGGCAATGGGATAATTGCAGAACGGCATACTTTTCCCGTCTCATGGTTTTGATAGAGGCTGAAATCATCGAAGCCTTTTATCAGGGTATCATGGTGCAGGAAGGCAGCCTGACTGTCTAAGACAATGTCGCGGGTATGATCCTGGCATGAATTTGCTAATTTGAGTGAGGTTGGAGACCCCTGATGACGAGATCCCCGTAGGCACGCACACGCGAAGGGTGCTGTTGTTGTACGATTCCGTATCAAGAGGACAGTATTGCTTGTGATGGCTGTTGAGATCTCCGAATCGTAGTGGTCTTGTTGGAGGAAATGCATGTAAGCGGACGGCTAATAGTTGAGGCAAAAGAAGGAGAAGGCTGTCGCTGCTCCTGGACGTATAACTCGGATGATAACCAAGTTCTAAAACGCAACAATTGTGCGTGTTTTGTCGGATGCCTCTGTATCTGAGCGACGCTGATCGCTGGTACTATATATGTTAATGCCCGCAATAATGGTTGGCGATATGCTGTGGTGCCAACACTGGCTCACGTGGCAAGCAAAGTTTCATTACGTGATTCTTGCTCTTCGGGGTACTCCCGATGAGCATTCCCACCTTGTACCCCAATCTTCAATTCGGAGCCATCTACATACCCGCTTCGATTGTCTGTTTGCTTGAAGGAGACACAAACTCGGCAGACAGCAAGCACGATGATTCTGGGGGCAACCTCAGTGTGTGCATCTTGGAATCGTTGGCATCATCGAGGCCGTCGTTGCAGGTGATCTGGGTGCATCTGGCGAGTTGTTGTCCAATCACGATGATGCATGTAATTTTGGCTTGGCGATACTAGTGCCGAAAGTCTTCAAAGGTTCCTGCACCGTTTTTCTTCGAAATTGTGGTTTCGCTGAGTTGTCGGCGTGAATCACGAACCCGATGACTATCTCCTGGTTCCTGGATCTGGTCTGGGCCTCTAGTAGCCTCAGTAGATGGGATCTGTCCGATAGGCTGTCGTCAAATTTCATCGACTTAAAAAAGTGTTGACGGAGTCAGGGCCTGATCTCGTAAGCTGGCAGATCCCGTTCTATCAGCTGCAGAACAGCCCTATCATGGTCACGTTGGACATGGTAGTTGGTGCCGGGCCATTTTACGCGGATTACCGTGAGCCTCCTGGCCCTGATCTTTGGGAGACTGGACCAGGATACTGAAGTACAGAATATAGAAAGTTTACAGTTAGCGTAATTGATTTGAGGTCTGGTGACCGGATCGTATCCAGAATCGAGCCACCTGGCCGTCAATTTCGCCTATAAGCTTGCTGCAAGCTGGGAAATGTATCCACTAGATCCTGCAACGTCGTTGTGTTAAGTGGAAACCTGTGAGCCCAGGGAACGGTTATTGTTGCATTACTGGCCCTGGCGATCAGGTTCCTGACAGTGTGACCGTTCCCAAATGTTTATCGTACGTGGGTGGGCCAATGGCTTGAGCCTCACAGGCACAATGTTTCCACAGCATCTCAATGGCAGTGCCCATGACTCCATGATTGATTGACACGATGGTGTACCATTGCCCTGGTCAAGGCACCAGGAGTTTATGTTATGGAGCTTGTTAGAGCTTTGGGAAGATCACTCGTCGGTAGGTCTTGCAGCCAAGGCATGTAGTGCGGGCCATCCCCTTGAACAATAAGATAATCTGGCGAATTGCGATGCAGGTTTCTGTTTCTGCTTCTGACAATTATATGCGGGAAGGTCTGATGATGCATGAGCTCTTGCAAGGGGGGTTAGCTGTTCATGAACCAGCCAGTCGGAGAACTAGTTATCGGCAGATTAATACTTGGTAAAGTCGACGGCTCTCTGAGTGCTTTCTGTCTGGTGTCGAATACAGCAATCAGACGACGGTCTTTCATTGGTAGGCTTGAATTTAAATTCCGTGCCAAAAACTGTGTTGTCCATCCGGCCAGGAAAGGAACGTCTGGGCTCAATTGACAAAATGAACACACAGGACGTCTTTCTCGCATGGTGCATACATAACAAGTGGAAAAGTGCAACCCTCCACCCAAACTCTCCCTCTACAGTAGGTTAGTGACTGGTCTGTGTCAAAGTGCGGGGCAGGCAATGAACCAGAAGCTAGTGGGTTGTCCCAATGGAGGTTGCAGCTGTGGTCGGCGAGATCAGAGGATTGGATGTGGAACACTTCACAGTGCTATGTACCTACATTAACAAAGCTCTAGGTTAGCAATGTGGGCCATCCTTTCCAAGGCCTGCCTGAAGTAATCTCAAGCATATACACCTTCTGGCATTGGCTGTCGTAGAAATTGTCTTTTGACGCTGCACAGCGTCATGTCGTCGTCGTCAACCGCAATAGGCTTGTACTAGCCAGTGGGCATGGTGATATGAGGCAGCACCGCTGCATTCAAATGTCTCTCTGGGAACCAAGACAATCACCGATAAGCGTGGCTTGGAAGATGTGTTTTGGCCTACCAAGGCATTTCATGTGTTGTTATTATTATGCAGTGCCATACATATTACTTGATTGCTATTGATTGCGGTTTCAGGAACACACGGCAACTACAGGTACACAGCTAAACAACGTGTTTCTGAACCGAACTTGTACATACGCCGCTGTTAGCTTTTGAGTTTTATAGTCGATTCACGTTGAGGCGTAAACCACAAGTATTATCCAACATGATGACTGTCAGGACATTGCTCCGGTGGTATGCTTTTCAGAGCCAGGCATACGTTATTATACAATTGTACTGCAAGCCCATAGACAATCAACATCTATTGTGTTCCTGTAGACCCTGCATGTGAGCATCACGTTGCAAGATTCCAATGACGTTTGGAAGCCAACTTGCACAAGTGAACTCAATTCATTTCCATTGTGTTTGGTCCTAAGCTCATCATCTTTGACTTCGGCTGCCGAGTCTTAGCGCTCGTCTCAGGAAGGCCACATGACCTTTAGCAATTCGCATAGCCCCATTTTTCAAGGCCCCCTGCCCGTTGACTCGCAGCAATCCATTAACTTAGGGACCTCAGATGCTACATACGCAATAGTAGTGAGGTGCAAGTACCTCGAGGGGAATGGGTAACAGTTAATAATAAAACAATTTCCCACTCCTACCTCCAAGCCTGTGCCTTTTCCCCATTGATAGAGTTTCTGCTATATTCCTCCTATATTGTGTCTAAAGTGCGTCTCGATTATACCGTCTTTGACTCGTCTAACGAGCGTGTTTGTCCAGACGAAGGGAGGAGCAAAGTACACGGGGGTCACCAGGTACAAGGTCCCGTGGCCCAGAGCAAGCTTGAGCCGAAAGCTGAGAGGGGCAAAGCATTGCACTTGATCAGTCGACACACGACATACACAACATCATCTTGTGAGGAAGAGCAAGAGGTTGTTTTCACCACTCGCCATTACATTACATTATCAAGGAAAGAATCTGGTCGTCGATTCGAACTTCGAACGTAGGAGTCAAGTCGGACAGCTTGCAACAAATCAACTCACGCCTATTGCCGCCACAGACTTGACTGCGTCTCATTGTGCGTCAAAAGAATCGCATCTGGAGGCCTGCATACAACTTTCAGCTCTGGTCTGTCGCCCAGCGAGATACGTACCGATACCCCACCAGACAGGCTCACCCTTCTTCGCTCGTCCTCGTCACTTCTACGGATCCGTACACTACATGCAAGACTGGCAAAACTAGAGCCGACCCCTCCATTGACTTGGCCAACCAAGTACCGATCGTGGACCTGTCACTGGACCAACTTCTCGGCCTGGCAAAAGTTTCGAGGGCAGATTGTGTGTGAACGAACAATTCCAGCCAAGTTTGACTCTTTGACATCTCGAGTCGAGTCGAGTCGAGTCAATATATTTACGAGGGAGGCTGAAAGTAACCACTATCCACAGCCTGGCGCGTTATAGTCTTGCGACAATCATCCAACTCCCCAAGCTTGGTCTTTGTAGCTTAAGCTTGAGACGGGCAGAGGAAAGCAAAGATCCAACTCTCAACGTGACTTTGACATCCGTACCAAATTAGGCCTTGTCACCTGAACATTCAATCAGTCTGTTCACGCAAGCGCGCCGATCAATTAAAGCCCTACCCCTCCCTGTGGCTCGCAACTGCTTCTGGCAACTCATTCAATTGCCTTTACGAACTACTGAGATTTGTCCAAAGTCGACGTTGATTGCCCAGAGCTTGCAACCCATCGACCTGAGACATACATTCAAAAAGAAGCTATACTTCCTAAACACCTCCCCCCTCTTCTCTTATACAGATCGGTATATGCTCAAACCATCGGTAAGTTAGTTTATTCAGCATCACTTCCCAGTTGCGGATGCCCACTTAGTCACCAGTCTCCTTTTTGCTGCGTTGTACTGTCCTGGACTGTACCGCAACGCGTACTGCAACTGCGCTGCAATGCACTGCCCTTCAATGCCTCCCCGCGGTCAGGTTGAAGCGATTGCTCCATGTTCGTTCACTGCGAGAAAGGTCATCACGTCAAGCGCAAATCACCTTTACCCACCCAAAGCTCCAAGAACCCGGTACTTTCTAGCTTCCTCGTCCCCCATTTCTCCCTCCTAGCTTAAGCCTATGCCTACGCCTAAGCAAGCCTACATGCAGCGATCGAGTTCCTCCTCCTCGCGAAAACCCTCAGTCCTCCCTCATGCGCTGTTTGTGGTGTTTTTTTCTTCTTTCTTTCTTTCCCATTTCTATTTCTATTTCCTGCAAGCCGCAACCGCCCTCACCCACAGCACACACTTCACTACTGGGCCCGAGTTCCTAGCATCTTGTAGAACCCTACCTCATTACATAACTGTACGCTTCTTAGCGGGCTTTCCGGGGTCTAAACAGGGCGCTGGTTCTCACCAACAAAGATCCACTCCCTCAAGCCCCCCGCTCCCCTCCATTCAATTCCTCCCCATTGCAACCACCACCGTTCTATTCTACCCATTGCCTGCTTGTCTGCACCCCAGCTTGTTGAGGCACCATACACATATCCGCAGTCAGAGGAAGGACTTTTCATGTTGGCACCTGCGAATCAATTCTAACAATTCGCCAAAGGACTAGACAGACGGGTCAGATTGTAAACAGCGAAAGACACCCGACCTCGTGCGCTATTGCATTCCGTCTTGAGCCGCCAACCTCCCATAGCAACCTCCATTTCAGCACATTCATCAACCTTGACTCAGCTGTTCTTCAATCAGTTGCCCGCTGGTATCAAATTGTCTGTAGTCACAAGGGCTCTCGGATAGAAAGAAAAGAAACTGAAAACTGAGTCCTACATTGCACCGTTCTCCGATCTACCCGACAAGGCGCCACGAGCACAACAACAGAAGAATCCGCCTCGACGTCTCAAAGTTATATCCGGTCCACAACCCCTCAGTATGAGCTCTTCACGGCCCAGCGCGGCCTTCAATTCACTGAGGATGGGAGGTAAGCTACCCAGCCCCTTGACAATTGGCACGACCCCGACAGAGACTGAATAGTAGGCCAGAGATTATCCGCGAGAAGGTACAGGATGGCATTACTGGCGAAACAAGGGATCTATCCTATACTCAATGCAAAATTGTGGGCAATGGATCCTTTGGTGTAGTCTTCCAGACCAAGCTCTCCCCATCGGGTGAAGATGCTGCAATCAAGCGAGTGCTCCAGGATAAAAGATTCAAGGTATTTCAGCATAACAGCACCCAGTGCAGCACCCCCACCCCTTACTGACAGGTTTTGTTAGAATCGTGAGCTACAAATCATGCGCATCGTTCGACACCCCAACATTGTTCAGCTCAAGGCCTTCTACTACTCCAATGGCGAGCGTGTGAGTCCAATGAATAGAATCTCCCGAGAAATCGCGAACCGCAACTAACTCGGAGTAGAAGGATGAGGTCTACCTGAATCTGGTGCAAGAATTTGTCCCTGAGACCGTGTACCGAGCCTCGCGCTTCTTTAACAAGATGAAGACTACAATGCCGATCCTCGAGGTCAAGCTGTACATCTACCAGCTCTTCCGAGCTCTAGCCTACATCCACTCGCAAGGCATCTGCCATCGTGACATTAAGCCGCAAAACCTGCTCCTGGATCCCAACTCAGGCATACTCAAGCTTTGCGATTTCGGCAGTGCAAAGATATTGGTGGAGAACGAGCCCAATGTCTCATACATTTGCTCGAGATACTACCGTGCGCCAGAACTGATTTTTGGTGCCACAAACTACACCACCAAGATTGGTAAGTACTCTTCTCTCTCCCTCTCTCTTGTTCAAATTCTTTTGATTTTACCCCCGCCCCCCTTGTGTATGAAATGATTAGCTCACCACGGTTTAGACGTCTGGTCCACGGGTTGTGTGATGGCAGAGCTCATGCTCGGCCAGCCGCTCTTCCCTGGAGAGTCGGGTATTGACCAGTTGGTGGAAATCATCAAGGTTCTGGGAACTCCGACACGAGAGCAGATCCGAACTATGAATCCGAACTACATGGAGCACAAGTTCCCCCAGATCAAGCCTCATCCATTCAGCAAGGTCTTCCGCAAGGCCGACGCCGACGCGCTTGATCTCATTGCCAAGTTGTTAGAGTACACCCCTACGCAGCGTCTTCGTGCCGTCGATGCCATGGTTCATCCATTCTTCGACGAGCTTCGAGATCCCAACACCAAGTTCCCAGATTCGCGCCATTCCACTGGCGTTCTGAAAGATCTGCCTCCCCTATTCGACTTCACGAAGCACGGTAAGTGCTTGCATATATGCTAATGGTGGACAATCTTGGGCACGACAACTAACCAGCAACAGAACTATCTATCGCCCCTTCGTTGAACTCCAAGTTGGTGCCAGCCCACGTCAAGCCCGAGCTGGCATCGCGAGGCCTAGATATCGACAACTTGACGCCTCTTTCAAAGACTGAAATGATGGCCAGGTTGGACTGAGACTCGGTCTGATCTCTGCTGTTCTTTCAAAGTGTCAACTCTGGTCCGATACCGCAGCTATCGTTTACAATATTTGAGCCTCGTAACATGGCTCTTGATGCTTTCGCCCAGTCTACCAGATGGAACCATAGAGACCTTACGAGCCTTGAAGAATCCAACTATTCGCAAGCCTGGCATGTCGTCTTCCTAGCGAAGTTGCCAAGGATCAGACAGCTTGGGGAGGGAATGGTCTTCTACCAAGATTTGAGGCAGCATCGAAGACTAGTCGGGCTCTCAACCTGTTGAGGCCTGAAGAGGTAACGTTGAAGTCTGTCTCTGTCGGTTGGCGGGAGCAAGAATTCTACATCACATGGGGCAACCTGGTGGAAAGGCCGGCAATGGGCTTGAATGCTCCAGACTTGTTTGCATGATTGTGATAGCATCTTCGTTACTGGTCTTGTTCGATTACTCGGTTTATCCTTGTTGGCCTGGCCACGAGGTGCTGGAACTGGAACTCGTGCCTTTTTTTTTTTTTCAAAGACGTTGCCCCGTGCTCGTGCTCGATGAAAAGGGGGGGGGGGGACAAAATTGGCGTACATGTTTTATTTTGCAGATGCTGCCGTGTGGGGGAACTTTCAGGCGTGCACATGGCAAGGAGTAGGTATGGTATCATGATATTTGGCGAGGAGAGATACCCTCCCCCCGCTTCTTGGCAGCACAGGCTTGAGTGGAATTTGGTATGCCATCGGGGAGACCTGGCGTCAACTTCTAAAAGATTTTCTTTTCCAACAAAAGGACAGGTAAATTTGTACCAGTCAAACATGGTGGCAAAAAGAACGGAACTGTTAAAGACCAGATGATGCTGTGGCTACTTTCATGATAAGAAAGACGACAAATCAATGAAGAGACCTCTGACCATGCATCCTACCGTACGTTGAATTGTCTTGTTACTCTGTTGTGCTGATTTTTCTTCTTCTCCCCCCCCCCCCCCCCCCCCCCCCCCCTCCCTTTTTTTTTTTTAATGTTCAAGATTTTCATGTGAACGTTGTTATGTATGCCATGCCGTTTGGTGAGCTGTAAACATTTACTGTATTCACTATTACGGGCTGCTCCTGCGACAGACTGGGCTCACTAATGAGTAGTGACTGCCAGCGGCTGCATCTACGTTGAAATCAAAATTGTGAATGTGCAATTGCAATCTGCATCTGCATCTGAATCTGTATCTGAATCTCAATCTGTATCTGAATCTGTATCTGAATCTGTATCTGAGCAAAGTCCACACAAATCGACCCCACTAAAAACGACAATTCTGAGGTACACAAGGTTAGATATCCAATGGATAAGACGAAGATAACATCAGCCACAGCTCACCAGCCTCATGATCGTTCAATTGTAGCTTCGTTGATGATTGTTCTTGACGTTACAGTAACCTACTTTAGTTCCAGCACATCCTAGTCCGTGCTGTGCTGTGCTTAGTTGCGCGTCTCGTTGTAACAGCAGCTTCAACCTCACGCCTCACGCCTCACGTCTCACGCCTCCCGCCCAACACACAATACATTGGCGAATCGCGGCAATGGCAGATTACGATCGCAGACAAGGCGGCGGTGGTCATAATCGCAAGCGTCGCTTTAGAGGTACGCGCCATCCTTTTTGCAGCAGCATAAAACATAATAGAAAAGAAAAGAAAAGCGCATGCCATTTGGAAGCTATTCTCAAGCTTCAGTCATGGCATGACGTGACAATAACACAAATATCAACCAGCTCTGCCGCGATTTCTTCGCCGGCGTAGCACTGCGACCGGGATTGTTGCTAACAGAAACTACAGAAGACGACGATTTTGATCGCCGACAGCCCCGTGGTGGACGCAGATACGATAACCCGCCGCCGGTTCATTTCCGCATCCGCAAACAGCTTTTGAGCTTGGCCGAGTCGCCTCTACGAAGATGGCACGAGGAGGTACAGTCCATTGCCAGCGCGGTGGCCGACAACTACGACAAGGAGGAAGTCAAGAGTAACTTCCTAGACCTGACGACACAGCTGGTGCTTGAGCAGCCGCTCAAGACGCCCTTCGTCGCAGCTGTCGTCCTAATCGCCAACTCTCTGAGACCCGACGTCGCAGCCGATGTTCTTGCCAAGATCATTCCCTTGATTGAAGAGCAGATCAACATTGGTGATTGGCGCAACGTCAAGCTCCACCTCAAACTCCTGGCCTGTCTACAGAGTTGTCTGGAGGGCGATGGCTTGTTCCCTGTCTTGGAAGAGCTTTTGGACCGAGCCGTCGAACTCCAGACCAGCAGCTCTGATGACACAATCGGCACCGAACTCGTCAAGATCATTCTTTTGACCATCCCGTACATAATGGCATCCACCCCAGGACAGGGACAACAAAAAGCCGCCGAACTCATGGACAAAACCGACGTCATTGCCTCCGAGCCTCATGCCCTGCAAGTTCTCATCGATCCCTACCATCCCGAGAGCGGCGAAGAAAGCCCGGCCGCCAACGCAAGCCTGATAGGGCTCTTGCAGAAGCAGTTGCAGAATGAGGCCAACAACGGCTGGGAGCTGTCGTGTCTGCCTCGCCCATGGAAGCTGCCTCTGGAAGAAGTAGAGCAGCAGGACAAACTGGACAGTGCTCAGAAGCATGCTCTGCCAGCCATTACCATACCAGAGACTGTCATTGCCGGTCCTAGGCCTCTGTTTCCCGAGATCTACTTTTCTGTCTACATGAATCAGGAAATTGAGTCGGTTCCATCGCTCACGAATATCGCCGCATCGCTCGTACGAGATGCACTACTGGATACCATCAACATTCTAGATTTCAATCGGAATGTCACGGCACGATACCTTATCGACGTTGACTGTTACTTTGCCGACGGCACATTCGTCAAGCGAGCAACTCCCTTCGACCGACTCCGGGAAATCGATGGTGACCGCTCAACTTGGAAGCCCGAAGACGTCGCCGTTGACGCAGTCTTCTCGCAGCTTTTCCAGCTACCGACACCCGAGCATAAGCTGGTCTACTACCACTCGGTACTGACTGAGGCTTGCAAGATTGCACCTGCAGCCATCGCACCAAGTCTGGGCCGAGCAATTCGTTATTCGTATCAGAATCTTCATAGGCTGGATTTGGAGCTGGGCTACCGATTCCTGGATTGGTTCACACACCATCTTAGCAACTTCGGCTTCATGTGGAAGTGGGCTGAGTGGGCCGACGATGTTGATCTGCCAGACATCCACCCTTGCAAGTCTTTCATCGTAGGAGCCCTGGATAAGGAGATTCGCTTGAGTTTCGCACAACGAATCAAGGGGACCCTCCCCGAGAATTATCAGGGTCTCATTGGTCCTGAGAAAGAACAAGATACCCCAGAGTTCAAATTCAACGATGAGCATACACCTTTTTCTGCTGAAGGAAAGGAGTTGGCGACTTTGCTCAAGAAGAAGTCGCCGGATGAAGAAATCCAGCCCGTCGTCGATCGCATACACTCGGCTGCTCTCGAGCTGTCAATTGATCCTCTTGTCAGCAGCACCGATGTCTTCGTAACTGCAGTCTGCTGGGTTGGTTCCAAGTCCCTGTCACATGTTCTAGCTGCCATCGAGAGAACAAAGGATCGCCTGCTCGATATCGGCGCCGCCTCCGAGGCTGCCAGGCAGCAGATCATCACATCCGTCATGACTTATTGGTCAGCACATCCTGGCATTGCCATTACCATTGTCGAGAAGCTGCTCAACTACACCATTATCACACCTGCCGCCGTGATTGAGTGGGCTCTTGTTGGTGGCAAGGCAGGCTCCGGAGGCGACGCACTGACAAAGAGCTGGGTGTTCGAGCTGGTGTTCGAGACTGTAGTCAAGGTCACAGGCCGCGTGAGACAAGTTAGCACCGGGTCCGGCGGCAGCGAAGCCGATGGTGAGGTCACAGCCATGCGCGAGCTGTTCAAAGCCATGGAGGATGCTTTAGTCGGCTGGTCTGACGGCGCCAAGGACCAGATGTTGGACCCTGCCGAATCTATGGATGGCGCCGGTGGAAGGCGCGAGGAGATCATTCAGCGATGGGGCGAGAGATGGCTGCGTGTCTTCAGGCGCCGGTCTGCAATTGAGGAGGCTCATCTGCAAACAGGAAGTCAGTAGATGTAGCCGGGCCTGGGCCGCTAACATGCAATGTAATATTGTTCTGGGATGGTTTGGAGTTGTTGGGAACTCAGATTCAGGCATTTTTGTTTTTGTTTTTTGTCACTACCTTTGAATGTATCATAGGACACCAAAATCAAGGGCGAGTCATGAGTCAAATAGAGCACTAGAGATGCTATCGCTATCTAAGCATCTTTCTACCAAATCCCTATTTTGTGCCCAAGGCGACCTTGTGAATAGTTAACAGTCTGACTGCCTTGCGTTACTTCATGAATCGTCAATTGTCTTGCAAGTTTCCCAAATGCCGTTCCTGAGCATGTAGAGCAATGGCATGGACCCGAAAATGCGGGGTAATCAACTTGTATAGCTGCGTCGACCAGGCACACTTTATACCTGAGCCCTGCAGCGGTGGCAGAGGCTAAATTCAGCAGGGTTGCCTGGCCATTATTCGGACTTGAAATCCAAACTGTTTCCCAACATCTTGTCGCAAAATGCCACCACGCGGCACCAAACGGCCACGTCGATTGCATTGCGATGGCGAGGGTTGTGGTGATCCGGACTGTTCCAGATGCTGGGGAAGTGCGGATGACGGTGACGCTCCTACTGTCGGTGCATGGACGGAAGTGGTGGATCTGACCAAAGACGTGGACGTGGCCGGCGGAGGGGTGAGGCGCGGCGCGGGCCCTCCGCGGCGACAACCAAGCGGTGACCATAAGTCTTTGCGGATCATGAGCCCAGCAAAGACCACTGTGGGAAAAGACGCGCCCGGCTTTCAGGCAATGGTCGATGCGCTCGACGACAAGACAGTCCGAGATACCTTGGTCCGCCTGGCGTCCATGGCGCCGTCGGCCCAGACGGCCATCAAGCAGGCATACAACAGCCAGCTCCGGGAATGCGAGCTCAGGGCCGACGAGAAGCCGTTGGAGCCGCTCGACGTCGACCACTACAGCAAGAAGGCCTGGCACGCGCTCTACACGTCGGACGCGGCGAAGAGGTGGGAGACGTTCGACGAGGTCCGGCGCCTCGGCGCCAAGAAGCGCGCGACCGATGCCATCGCGGGATACGTGAAGGAGATCCGGCAGAAGATCCGCGAGACGACGCCGTTCGATGATAAACTATGCGCCCTCGAGACCATAAGGAAGATCTTCAAATCCATCCTGCTCGGGAGCAACGAGCTGGCCAAGAGTGTCAGAGCCCACATCTGCGATACCAGGAGTCCGGAAATTGGGGGGCATGTCATGCACATTTTGCTTGTCATGTCAAATGAGGAGGTTCTACGTGCTAGGGGTACGGCCGATGAGAAAGGGACCTTGATTCAGAAGTTCTGGTGGTGTTGGAATGAAAGCAAGAGATACAATCTGCTCGAATTCCAGAATATGATCCATACCATCATGGTTGTTATGGGTGGTGGAGAAGACAATGACTTGGCCAGGTTTTGATGATACACTGTGTACTTTTCCTTTGGATTGATCACTATTAGCCCTTCGGGGTCGACTGCCAGGCGAGTGTCCACGTCATATGGTGTTGTGTGATAACTAGTCTGATACGAAGGGGGTGGCTGACGAGAAATCTGGGACGGACTTCCTCCTCCCTTTCGTATCAGGCAATATACACTGGTCGGAGTTTGTAAGTTTACTAGAGATTGCCAGCCTCCTGTGCAGCAGGTTGAGTTGCATCTCTCTCAGCCCACGGCTTCGGGGCGACTTATATCTACACTCCTCGTTTGCTTCCAGATAATCAACTACGTATGCTTACTGAAGGTTGTGAACAATCACAAGAAACGGTCCGATCATTTTGCATGTCGTCGTTTGGACTTCAGGATTTCATTGAGAGAATATTCCTGCGTGGCATACCCTGGCTCTATATCCCAGGCTCGGCGGTTGAACTAAGCGATTTGGGGATGGCGCGAATTTGTTGCAATATACACATGCTCATACGCGTAGCTTCTGATTGCCTGGCCGATCAATTGGTAAAATCATATGATATGCAAATGCTTACTTGCGTAGCTCTTGTTTGCCTTGTCTGTCGGGATCAATCAAAAACATGCTATCTAAAGCAGCCCTGTCCGGCGAATCAAGAATGCCGTTTGGACATTTCCATCGCATACTATTGTCGTGACTTGTTTCTAGCATCCAGACGCGATGCAATCAATCTGTCCGGGCGATAGATCATTTGGCCCTGCCGTCGTTGGTTGTCGCAACGATTTCGACTTCAGCATCACCTTTGAAGAAACCATCCTGTCTATTGTACCCTCAGGTTTATTCATCCTCATTGCAGCGTGGCGATTACATACCCTCACTAGCTACCAAAAGCTTATCCGAGGTCATGCAATTCGATATCTGAAATCGGTAGGGTTTACGCTCAGCCCATATTTATAACGGACGCGGCTGACCACATGGGAAGGCATCATTGCTGGCACTTGTAGCATTGGAGTCCACGACTCTAGCACTCGTTGCTCAACAGTTACCACGCGATGAGGCCGGAGATAAAGTCACCGCAGCCGCGGTCTTGACCATATTGGCAACATTACTACTACTTGTTATTTCCAACCTCGAGCACTCTAGAAGTCTTCGTGCTTCCGTGCTGATCAGCCTCTATCTTGTCCCGACAGTTTTGTTTGATATCGCCCGGGCGAGGACCTGGTGGCTTGCATTTGGGGGGCTTTCATGCACTGTTTCATTCACAATAAAAACAATCTTCAAATTCTGCATCGCTGTCCTCGAGGCAGTCCCGAAGAAGCGTTGGCTCGAGGATGACCAAAAACAGAAGGGTATCAGCCCGGAAGAGACCAGCGGAGTTTACTCTTTGGCTTTCCTGTGGTGGCTCAACCCGCTGATCTACTTGGGATCCCGCAAGGTTCTTGACTCTGACGATTTATATCCTCTAGATACCCAGCTCTCCTCAAATAATCCACTTCCTGGGTTCAGGAAGATGCACGAACCCTTCAATGACAATGCAAACAGTATAAGTATACTCTTTCGCCTTGTGCGAACGGCAGGATTGGCGCTACTTGCTCCGGTTCCGGCGCGACTGCTATTAATTGGCTTCTCTTTCTGTCAGCCGTTCTTCATCCAAACGCTTACCCGCTTCCTCCAAGGAGACGGAACATTGGACAACAATACTGGGGCAGGTCTCATCGGCGCCAGCATCCTCATTTACTCGGGACTATCCTTGTCCGCGTCCATGTATTGGTATTATCACTATCGACTCCTCACGAGACTTCGTGCAACACTCGGCACTATAGTCTTCGACAAATCTCTACATCTCTCCGAGGTCGACGACTCCGTATTGACCGTGATGAGTTTGGACATCAACCGTGTCTATGGCGGACTGCACAACATACACGAGCTATGGGCGAATACTTTAGAAGTGGCCCTTGCAGCATGGCTCCTACAAAGACAACTCGGTGCTGCATTTGCGGCTCCAATCGTCGTTGTGGTCGTATGCGTCGGGCTTACGACGGGGGTAGGTAAGTATGCTGGCAAATGGCAAGGTGACTGGTCGGACAAGACCCAAGGCCGCGTCAAGCTTACTTCGGGCATAATCACACAGATCAAGGAGGTGAAATTGTCGGGCCGGGCTGAACAGATGGTAGCTCTGGCACACCGTCTGCGCGAGGATGAGCTGAACTCAGGAAGCAGATTTCGACTTCTCGGGGTGTTCTCTACTTGTGTCGCTTTTGCCCCGATGCTCCTCGCTCCTGTGATCACATTTGCCGTCACGGACATCGGGCGCCCTCTTGATACGTCGCAGGTCTACGTTTCTCTGGCATACTTGACACTTCTCGCCAGCCCATTGTCTCAGCTGTTCCAGACAGTCCCGATGATGCTGGCATCCACAGCGAGCTTCAGAAGAATCCGGGATTTCCTGGCTCAGCCATGTCGAGGCGTCTACGACGTGGCTCCTCCTGTTGTAGACGAGGAGGGCGTGGAGGAGTCCTTCTCATTCCAAGATGCATGCCTAGGGTGGCAAGAAGGTCGATGGACACTCTCGAATCTTAATCTCGCCTTTCTCGAGTCCCAGCTGTCGATAATTATAGGACCTGTTGCATCTGGGAAGTCAACAATCTGCAAGAGTATATTGGGAGAAGTGCCGTTCGTTGGGGGAACCATCAGGACTGGAGCGGCCTGTCACGAGAAAGTAGGCTTCTGTGACCAAGCTGCGTTTCTGACGCACGACTCTATTCGGGCAAATGTCATCGGACCTGAGCCATTTGATGCTGCGAGGTATGAATCCATCCTTCGAGCTACCTTGTTAGATGTAGACATTGCATCGTTTCCAGAAAGAGATGGCACTCAAATCGGCAGTAAAGGGATGGCCCTCAGTGGTGGTCAGAAACAAAGGGTAGCCCTGGCTCGTGCGCTGTACCTCGACGCCAAAATCTATGTTTTGGATGACGCACTCAGTGGTCTCGACATAAAAACAGCTGATGCCGTGGTCCAGAGTCTTTTTGGTCCGCAGGGCCTCCTACGGGACAAGACCGTCATATGGTGTACTCATTCTACCAAGTATCTTTCTCTAGCGCAACAAGTCATAGTCCTGGGAAAAGAGGGTATGGTACAGCGTTGCGGTCCTCCGGATCCGCAGACGTTCGATCTCACCGAGGCAAGCGCGCCGGGTAGTATAGAGCTCGATGCGCAATCGTCTACTCATGGTTCGCCGCCTGGCCAGCCGCCCGCCACTACAGCGGTTGTCACCAATCCGGAAACGAACATTCTCCGAAGTCGACACGACAGTCAAGTATATGCTCTGTACCTCCGAGCTCTCGGCCCTGGAATCATGGTCCTCGTTGTCGCGACAGGCGTCCTCTTCGGCTTTTCATGGAGTTTTGGGACAATATGGGTCGGCTTCTGGACCAGAAATACGTTTGACCGGCCCGCGTCCGATTCCCGGTCATTCTACCTAGGCCTGTACGCTGTCTTCCAGGTCTTCGGCGTCGTCGCCCTGGCCATGTACTGTAGTAGCACGCAGCTTCTGATGTCCAGACGAGGAGGCTCGCAGCTCCACGCCAGGGCCATCAGGCACCTGTTCAGCTTGCCGTTGAGCTATTTCGGTACGGTAGACTCGGGAGTTACGACGAACCTCTTTTCGCAGGATATGGGCATGCTTGACAATAATCTGACTTTCGCAATCTCTAACACTTTCCTCTCCGGCTTCACGGTTGTTGGGCAGCTCGTCGTGGTAGCTGTTGCAACGCCGTTCGTGGCTGTTGGATACCCTCTCATTTTCGGGGTCTTGTACGTACTTCAGAACTACTACCTCAGGACCTCAAGACAGCTGAGACTACTTGATCTCGAAGCAAAGAGTCCTCTATAGTGAGTTTGTCCAGGTGCGATACTCTAGAAATCGGGGGCACGCACCACTAACAGCGAAAGCTCAAAATTCCAGGAAGTGGCCACGGGATTAATCTCCATCCGGGCTTTTAAATGGGCCGGTGATTACCAACGATCCTATGGTCTGCTCCTAGACAAGTCCCTGCAACCGGACTACCTACTAGATCTCGTCCAGCAGTGGTTGTCGCTCAGCCTGAACCTGATATCCGGAATCATTGCCGTCGCAGTCACTTGCTTCGCCACGCAGATCTCCTCAACCTCGCATGCCGGGCTCGTCGGCGCAGGGCTGGTGTCCCTGATGACTCTCAGCGATCTAATCTGTGCGACCGTGCGGTCCTGGGTGCAGTTGGAAACCTCGCTCGGCGCCGTGAAGCGGCTCAAAGACTTCGAGGGTATCGGCCCGGAAAAGAAGCACGGCAACGAGATGCATCCACCGGACGGCTGGCCCAGCTCTGGTCGTGTAGAGATCAGTGGTGTATCGGCAGGCTACGGAGATGCGCGGGAGAAGCCCAATGCCCTTCAGGACGTTCGTCTCAGCATCATGGGCGGAGAAAAAGTTGCCATAGTCGGCAGAACGGGGAGGTAAGCCGAAATCGTCAAAACCCCGCTTGTGTTTAGTGGCACGATTATGATGTTAATGGTTTTACAGTGGAAAATCATCTCTCCTTCTTCTTCTTATGCGGCTGCTCGACCCTGCACCGGAGACAGCTGAGAAGCTGACGATCGACGGCATTCAGCTCCAGCAACTAGATCGCGAGACGTTGCGGCGGAGGATCATTGCCGTACCGCAAGAGACTATATTCCTAGCCGGCGAGGAAACATTCAAAGAGCTTCTAGATCCCTATGGAAAGCTAAGTGTGGAGCAATGTGAGACTGCCCTCGCCGAGGTAGGTTTACAGGATGCCGTGGACGGGATGGGTGGCTTGCACGCACCGGTCGCCAAAGACGCACTGAGCCACGGTCAGAAACAGCTGCTCGGCCTCGCTATCGCTATAGGCAGAAAGATGCACCGGGACCAAACCGCTGCTCTAGAGACGGCGGAGAAGAAGTCGCGTGTAGAAGGTGGTGTCCTCTTGCTCGATGAGGTGACCTCCAGTGTCGACCCAGAGACCGAGAAAAATATGCAGCTAGTTATCTTCCGGGTCTTCAGCGAGTACACTGTGATTAGTGTAACTCATCAACTCAGGTTTCTGGACAGATATGACGCCGTATATAGTATGTCAAACGGCGAGCTTACCAAATTCGGAAACGTCGATAATTAATTAGATTTCAATTTGTAATTTCTCAAGTTATCCTGGAGAACGGATAGTATGCCGAACAAAGCAGCTTCACGATGTCTGTAGTATAATTCTTCATAGACTATGATTGCACAGGCTTGATAACTCAAGCAAAGCCTCATTGCGCTGTTTTGGTTAATATCCACATTAGACATGCATCCGATACCATTATATAGTTGATTAGTTGTCACCCGGATGTGTTCAAAGTTTTCAATTGCGATAACCGGATGCAGCAGTGTTGTCGTAATGGGCGATACGCGAAAATTTTTATCCCGTCGAGTCACTTCGCTTCCGCGTACCATGCTAATTCTCCTGTGGTTGAAATATACGATGAAATTTGTTACTCTATCGGACTTCGAGGGTTTGCCAAGAAATCCTCAAATAGTAGACCTATATACCTAGCTGTTCGTGTGGCAACGAATATATACCCTGAGATTACCATCGTTCTATTGACGGTGGGCCCACTGTTTTTGAATGTCATAGTTCGTTAAAAGCAAGTTATGGCAGTTGTGATCCATTGATCGTTGACTTGTCCCTGTGATGAAACTGCTTGGGGACAACAGGTCAGCGTACCGGCCTATCGAGAGATCGATGCACCTCGACAGTCCGTGGCTCCGTTCCAGTTATTTTCCTGCGAACAACTGATATCGGCCTATCTTCTCATTTGCTGAGCGTTTGTCGTTTCGCTACTAGCTGTCAGGGAACTTGTGTTAATTTGCAAGTGAGATCTAGGGCTATCGCCAATTGCCGCATCTGACAATTTCAACTTTACCATTGATTCTTCTCTGCTGGATTTTAGCCGTAAAGTTGCAATGCTTGAATCGTGGAGAATCGTCTCAGTGAGCCCCGACACAATCTGCGCCACCGTATGTCAGTAGCTGCCTCTACTTGTGCACTCAGTCCTAGTCAAGAACAACGATACGACCACAACTAGAATAATACTTATGCAATTGATAGAGAGCACAAACGCTAAACCGAGCGATCTCTGAGGGACTTGAACTGATACGACCGATACCGTTGTTCTGGTCTCCTAGGCATCTAACAGTTTCAACATGCTGTCTATGGCGGATCCTAAGACGGCGGTTGAAAGGCCCTGAAATGCAACTGCTGGCCTACTCGTCGTCTCCAGTGCTTCAGAAAAAAGGGCTTGATATGTAAGGTGGGGAAAGAGGGTTGAGAAGCCACCGCCATAGGAAACAGGTTATAGAAACGTTCATGTTCTCGACCGTGTTGAATCCGTCTATTCTTATGAATTTCGTCAAGAGTGATGTAGTGCTTGACCTTTAAATATTCCTAACTTCACCAGTAGTATAAATTCTTCATGCGGCATGAATAAGCTTGGCAGCATTGTATTCAAACATTCGCCTTGCCCCTGATGTGTCCCATGTAGCTGCGTTGACATTTCATGATACCGTCGCATCCGCGAAATCTTGGGTAATCTAAAGTTGAACAATTTCCCGATCTTAATATGCTTGGTAGAAGCATATTATTGCATCAAGGCCGACTTCATTGCCGAAGCCATACGTAGTTCATTCAAATGAAGTGTTAGAATCTATGTTATTTCGTGTGAAGAGGAAGACAGCAGACGTGATTACGATGGGATCTCCGGGTATTGTGTCGTTCATTCTCTTGGGTGCTGCATTTCGACCACTTGGAATACATACACTCAGAGCCTATATTCCAGGCGTCCCAGTGCGTACGCCCAGTGAGCAATTGAACATTGTTGGAAAACAATTACCTAGTGGGCAATTATACTGTAATAGTATCCCAACTCTTTATAAAGTTGTGTCATATGAGATATCTCCCAACAAATACGGCACGAAATCGAGAATTATGTCAGGGATGTTTAAAGCTTCGGGAACCAATGACATATTGTTAATCTACGGACGTAGGCAAAGCACTCTTGAATTTGATATGGATACCCTTCCATCATATCGGCGCAAGCTTGTTGGAGGCGCTTCACGATCCCGGTGTCGCTGAGACCAGTCGCCGTGGGCATTGGATCAGACCCAGGAAATTCGGCGAAGGCCTGAAAGCTGGGCTTCAAGTGGTATTAATCGACGATATTCATCTGATTAAACGTGTCCAAAAAAGCATCCACGCCTCTAGATTCGTTTTCTGGCGTTGCCAACAATAGTCGAGATGTCCAGATCAGAGACGAGTATTGTGGAAGTAAATTGTACTGTAATGAAGCCGGATAGCAATATAATAACCAAAAAGTTTGCAAAGCCGGCGATCGGCGCAGAGATGATAGCATTAGCCAAGACAGTCTAACAGGGTCGTCGGTATTGCTTCTGATTAGCGAGTACTCAGCAAGCTGTGATGAAGGAGCTCCTTGTCTAGATAGGTCAACACAGTTAGACAGAACAGCCTCAAAAGAATACACCGCTGTGATTGGAAGGTAGTAGTTGACTTAACTTTTGAATACCAGTGCCGCGATTAGACTGCTACACACCGTAGCTTGGGTGGCATTAACAATACGCAACACAACGGCCGAAAGAGTGATAACCTGAGTAACCCATCGTCGTAAGGCCAAAAACCTCCAAGCCGGTGCTGCATTTTTTACCTTCTTCCCGTCCAGAGGAATACGAGAAATCCCATGATGCCAAGTGTAATAATGGTCCCAGTCACTACTAATATCGAGCCCAAGATGCCAAGGGCCTCCCTCCAAGACCTAAAGAAGTGCTCACTTCAGCTGAAGTGGTAGTGAAATTGAGTATGCTCCATATGCCTCCCCTTGGCTCCGACAAGTTGCAGAAGTGTGACACTTGAGGTGCGCCATCTCGGATTGTGGCATCCTGGTCTTTACCTACACCTACCAGATAATTACCAGCCTTTCGACGACTTCAAATCATTGGATTATCGGTAAGATATATTTATGGTCTAAGACACGCCGAGATGCGAGTGTCTTCAGACCATCGGACAAAGAGCTTATAAAACTACCAATAGCTCTTCCGAGGGATCATAATCAGCATTTGAAGTCAAATCTATATCTAGTTGGCTGTTGACAACTGGCTTCAGAATGCTCCAGGCTGAGCGCTTTTCATGACATCAGACCGTCTACACAAACAAGATCATAGTCACCAACTTAATAGCCTCAATTAATGCGGCCTTTCATGCAACCTCAAGACGTCCTTCTGCTGGAATTGAGCCATCGCAACTTAACCAACCATGGAAGATTGTACTGATCTTGAGCGCTTAGCAGTCTGCACAAGGAGTGAGCGGCTGTTTCAGCCCTTGGTTTGACAACCATAGCGCTGGGTCATGAGTAAAACGAGATCTATATTCAGAAGCTGTCGACAGATCTTAAATCGTCGGGGTATTAAAGGTGTATGCATCTATTTCTGTGATTTCGGCCGTATTGAACGATTATAGGCATCGACTCACTAAAAACGTGCCTGATTCGTAGGCATAGTACAGACATCTCAACCCAATCAATGGTGGTCGGCCAGAAATGTGACACATTAAACGGCCAAGACAAGAGCCGTGGACTCATATGTCGCCAAGCACACCACATTTCAGAAGGAGCACTGATCGTGAGTCTCGATCCATCGTCATACTTGGGCGCGCTTGTATCCAAGGGAAACTCGACGGAGAGTGCAATGAAGCCAGAGTATTGGTCCTGCTGGGGTTAGAGCCTTCATAGTCTTAACACCGACAATAACATGATAGGTTTAATATATTACTCATCAGACAGGGCTGAAATTGACCATATAATTACCCACCGTTTCGTTGACGCAAATGCCGGAGTTTCCAACGCTAAAGAATTGCCTGAATGTGCCCTGAATTCTTACGCAGTTTCTAGACTACCGCTAAAATACTTTCAAAAGAGGACTCCTCTGCAGTTCAGTTGAACAATAGTGCCTGCGGCGATGCTCGCTGCCGTCCAATCGTGTACGTATCATGAACGCCTGATACATCTCAAGGGAAGGTTTTCCTTAGAGCAAATTAAACAAGGATATTGGAGGATCCATCACGCGAATCAAACCTGAAGATAATAAAGTCACCTTTCGAGATGTGAGATGTGGGCATTCAGCTCTCAAACCACTTAAGGTTAGCTTGCCCTCGGCAGCCTCAGGGGTCTTGTCCTCGCAATCTTACTACTTCTTGATTACCTGTATAAGAGTTTCGAATAGTCCTATAACCGTGCCCACCCACTTTCGCACGCACCCCCTTTTGCACGCCGATCTTCCGACGCGTCAACAACACCACGCTTTTCTTGTAAATGCTAGAACTCAACCAATTGTAATCCTATCGATCTGATATTTTCAATATGGGTAAACTAAATGAACGCGATGTAGCAGAAGCAATTAGTTTGGTTCGAAACGGCGAAACGATAACGCGCGCAGCCAAAGCTTTCGGTATCGTACGGTCTACTTTGTCGCGACGACTTAACGGGTCGCAACCACATTCCTCAGCCCACGAAACGTCAAAGAACCTATCTGAATTGCAAGAAATGGAGCTTGAGCAATGGATTTTACATGAGGAATTGTGTGGACGCGCTCCGGGCTCGAATATGGTGCGACAAATAGCGGCTAATATCATGACTGGTATCGGCGAAATCGACGATACGGTCACCCCTGGATACAATTGGGTATACAAGTTCCTTAGCCGCCACCCACACTTGAAGACTAAGGTTGGACGTGTAATTGACGCTGAGAGGGTCAAAGGCATTGAAAAACAGACCGTAAAGGACTTTTACACGTATATATCACAGGTCAAAGACACCTATAAGATCCTACCAAAGGACATCTATAATATGGATGAAACAGGTGTACAAGAAGCCGAACAAAGTCAAGGCACAGTCATCGGGACGTCTAGGTCACGTCGTTCACGCGTTGCGAAAAACCCAGCAACTGGATGGATGTCAGTTATCCATAGTATCAACGCTATCGGGTTGAAAACAACGAATACGTATATACTAAGAGGAACAACACTACAAGCACAATGGTTACCTGAGGATCTTGAGGAAGCTGAGTATACAGCGACCCCTAAGGGCTGGACCAACTCAGCAGTGGCGCTGTCATGGTTGTTAGAGGTCTTCGAGCCAGAAACCAGACCACAAGAGTCCCCAGACTGCCCAAACCCATGGAGGATGCTCCTCCTCGATGGCCACAGTACTCATGTTACACCCGGGTTCATGCTAAGGGCATTCAGGAAGAGGATTGCCTTGATATACCTACCAGCACACACAAGCGAAGCGCTCCAACCACTTGACAAGACGGTCTTCTCATCGTTGAAGTCCCACTACCATAGGCTAATAAGCCTATACCGTGGTATTCAAGCTACTGGGCCCGTTAACAAGCAACGGATGCTTGAAGCTTATGATAAAGCTTGTGCCCTTGCTTTTACGAAACAAATTATCGAAAGCGGCTGGGCCAAAACGGGTATTTACCCCTTAAATGAATTAATGGTGTTAGGTGACCCTGAGTTCTTCCCACCATCACCTGACACTCAACCTACAACACCACAAAACGAGTCAGATCTAGCTGAAATTGGTCTGTTTACTCCTCATAATAGTAAGGACCTTCGACTTCAAATTAGGGACGTTACCATCAATCATTCGCAAACTTCTAGAGACGTAAGGGAGTTGCTTGGGAAATGTGCTAAGTCACTTGACATGGCGCTCGCAGAACTAGCAACAACACGTCAAGCAAACCTCGATTTGCAAGCTGAACTAGATAATCACAAGCCTGATAAACGTCAAACAGTTAGAAAAGACCCGAATAAGGTCTTTGCTAGTGTTGCAGAGATCAGACCAGCGCAAGACAAGCTGAAAAGGAAGATGCCTGAGCTACAACGCAATGAACAAGTCCCTATTGACTCGTTCCTCGAAATACAACCTTCCACGCGAAAGCGGACACGTAAATAACCTAGAGATAGTTTATTTGAATTGATTTCATGGTGTTATGGCTGGCAGTTGTTGTATCTATCTATCAGTGTGTTTGAGGAAACGTCGGTAAATCGGCGTGCAAAAGGGGGTGCGTGCGAAAGTGGGTGGGCACGGTTAGTGAAAAGCTCATTTTACATGATAGTTTTTCGGATATATCTAATGTCGGCCGTCGTCAACTCCACTTCTGTTTTTGGTTGCAGGATTTCCGAAACGATAGAGAGTCCTCAAGGTAGTTCATCCTTGACTTCGTCGTTGTTCGTCACCGATTGCGGTTTTCAGGGGCGTGTCTATCTCCTCATACTTTCCATTACGTTGTCACGATGCATCTGAATGTTCTTCATGTTATTTTATCCGCTCACTGCTGGAAGATATCCGAAGGCATCCCTGAGTCTTTCTCTCCCGATGCAGATATCGCAAGTATCCGTGATCGCAGTAATAAATACTGCAGAGAATATATCACGATTTCATGCAAGGTCTCCATAGAGCTGGACTCGGAGCATGAAGTGTAGTGAAGCAGAAGAAAACTGTAACATTGAGTGAGAAACCGCGACCTGAGTCACGAGTTTGATATCCAAAGAGCAGCATTTCATTAAAACTTTCTTACATTTGTCGCAATGGATATCTCCCACTTGGGAGGGCATGTTCATCGAGAAGACCAACACCTAATCGTTTTTGTACGTCAGAATAACGAGAACATATACCAATAGATGGCTCCAGGAAGTCATGTTGGGGGGTCAGAAGATAGATACGAATGAATATTTGCCCATCAATATTACCGCGTAGGAAATCCAACGCGTCATGGTTGTGCAGCATGAGTCGGTGGTCATTTTTTAACGTACCATGCTGGAAACACGATTACACATATAATGTAGATATACACGTATGTGATCTATCTCAATATTATCATGAAAGTACTATGCGATAAATTGTATTTAACATATGAGTGAAGATTCGATAGTGGCAAAAATACTTATAGATCCAGATTCCATATGCAATCTTCAGAACAACTCAATTTTATTTTAGTTCATTGCTCCAATGACGGATGATTGTGTCTGCCCCTGTGTTTGAGCAAGATTTTTCGCATCTTTCAGCAAGAGCTGAGACTAATTGATCCGTAATGTAGGGATACAGAGAAATCGTCATAGGTTTACATTGAATACTCAAAACACCTCCTTTAATAAAGAAGTTTGTGTATGTGGAGACCAAAGATGGGTGTTCGGTTTTTCTTCGGCTTTTATCAATATAATACTAAATAACACGGATTAATCCAACACTGTCCGATATGGTGTAGTGGCTAACATATGACGCTCTCATTCTGATCCGTCATGCCCGGGGTTCGATTCCCCGTGTCGGAGTTATGATTCTTTTACATTCGTAATTCGTCTTCTTTTTACCATAGATCGCATTTGCAGCGTCAGACCGGTGTGTCATCGACGAGGCGCAATACCCATTACTCCTTCTCCTACTAACCACTTATCCCACTAATGAATCTTCACATGATTTGTAGCAGCTATATGTATCAATATTTCATTTTTATGCAGTTCTAATTGGGCTGTTTGTTTTGGCATGGAAATGTATATGTCAAGTCTTCTGTCGCGGGCACAGACCACGATTTCGATTCAAGTTTGCGGAAGCTACGGTCGATGTCGCACCGTCTGGATACATAGTACGGTCATTTGCACAGGTCGGACGCCGAGTACTTAAATCTAATCAGTCTGCTCACTTATGGCTTTCTGCGGTTCTCTACTGCTAAGTCGTATTCCGCGTCAATATCATCCGTCCATATCCATCCCATACGGGCTTGGACTCGCCGGTTGATCTCAGGCACACACTGGTCGAAAGGTAGGTCTTTCATGAAATCTGCCTGAGCTTGATAGATCTCGACAGCATCTCGGGAAGTTCTGGCAACCTTTTGCGCACGTGGAAGGCGTACGTGCTGATATACTTGAGCCCAAGTTTCTAGGTCGCCTGGCTTCGGAGGGGACGGGCTTCCCAAGTAATCTTTAAGTGCCCGACCAAGGATATATCCGTCTTCGATAGCCTGGCCTGCACCAGCACCTATTGCTGTGAGTAAAGTGAACGTTCATGCTTTACAAAGAGTCTAACCTTGATGGGGGGTCATAGCATGGGCAGCATCTCCCAATAATACAACCTTGCCGTCCAAGTATGTCCACTGGTCCAGAGGTTTTCGATCATTAATCAGCCATTTTGAAGGTTGTTCAGGCATCAATCTGATCAGCTTCTGGACCTTTTCCTCAAACCCGTTGAAAGCCTCGAAGATCTCTGCTTTATGACCGAGCGCCGTCCAGCTTTCTATTAGGTCGCCTAGGTTTTCTTCCTTTTCGGCCACAAACGCGACAATGTTTAGTGTCCTGTTATTGGATATGGGAAAACACAAGAAGTGACGATTCTTTCCAAGCCATGTTACAGCGTAAGTGTCAAAACCCCACCAGTCCTGAATCTCTGATATCGGTACCAATCCACGGTATGCGATACGACCACTATATTCTGGTTTATCGGTTGCGAATTGGCTTCTGACAGCAGAGTGTATACCATCGCAACCGATAACCAGGTTTGCTGTAACAGTCGTCCCGTCTTGAAACGCGATCAGGACCTCGTTTTCCAAATCCTGCTCGCCAATTAGCTTGCATTGATATTTTACTTCAGTAGTCATACCGTAAGTTTAGCACAACATTTATTGGTATGGAGCTTCGCAGCCTCCCTCTGATTTATGATATCCACAAGAAGATCAAGGAATTCTGCACGGTGCACCGGCAATTGCTTGATCTCTTCTGTATCGGCGGAGGGCACTGTCACGACATCTGTTCCATCATCGAATTTCCGGAAGCTGATCCACACCTTGCTGCGTTTCCCAGATATCTTGGACACTGCGTCGGCTATACCTAGTTTGTTCAGCAACTTCGCGGCGTTGACGCCGATACCAACGCCTGCGCCGATTTCTTTGTATTGTGGAGCTTGCTCATATACATTTATATCAACTGACGATCCGCAGTGGTGGTGAAGCGAAAGGGCAGTGCATAGTCCGCCAATGCCACCACCAATGATAGCCACCGTCAATGGTGCACGATAGACTTTGGGTGTCATTAGTTAAAATTTACTGGACGGCAATATGTGGTGCCAAGCAGTTAAAAATCTGTGGGAACTGAAGAACGATGTCTGCGGTGACCTCCGGCTTATGGGAAATGGTTGGCTCTCTTCTCTGGGTGTTCTGCTTTTTGGCCACGAGATGGGCAGGTTTTGCTTGCAGTCGTGATCTGAAGCTGCGACTTGTACCCCACGAGCAAGGCCCTGTGCAAAGCGGGGAATAAGTCACCATCACATCACTGATACCATACAGATCAATTTTGCAGGGGTTTATGCGGTCTTACGCTACATCGAGGTTCAATTCGCATATTCCAGTCAGCGAGCTGCTTATTGCACAAGGAGAAACTACCTCGTGCGCCAATTGCGGATTCTGGTAGTCATACAGCCTATGGCATTGATTGTCTGGTGTGGAGAGACACTGGTGCAAGTGAAGCACGAAGCAACCTCTACCAGCTGTGATGCAACCTCACTATACCATCGAAATCTAAACTCCAATGCAAGTGCCGTGTGTACTGCAGTATCAGTGAGGGGGGTCATGTTTATCAGAAAGACCACATTCTATTCCGCGAACTTTTGCGATTTCTCCTTCTGCGCACTCTATTAATTCTGTCTTTCAGTCAGCTTTATCATCACACTTCAATCATCGAATCACTACAATGAGCTTTCGACGGGACAAAGAGGAGGTTTTACACCATGAATGTGAAGAAAATCCAGCTAGGATGGTCATTGGCCAAGGAGTCGCGCAGCACTCTGGAAGCATTGGAGGCAGAGAAGATATTGAAATTTTGAAGCTCGACAAGCATGGCTTACCATTGATTCCACAACCGACGAGTCGAAAAGACGATCCATTGGTACGTCCAATCGTGGACATGAAACGTCTGTGACGTCTGGTCAGCTCATAGACTAACTCAGCATAGAACTGGTCACCACCATTAAAGGCACTCGTTCTTTTGCAGGTTAGCTGGCTTGCTTTCTTGGGACCTTTGGGAGCCGCCATAGTCAATCCTGCCTTCCTGCTGCTTAGCAAAGAGTTCAACATATCTGTAGTTCAGGTTTCTTATGAGCTTACAGTCTACATAATAGCAGCTGGTGTTGGGCCGCTTCTTACATTGCCTTTAGCCAACATATATGGCCGGAGGCCAGTATACGTTCTTGGTACTCTAGTAGCTGCGGCCACGAACATCGCAGCTGGTTATTGTAAATCTTGGTCTGGGCTTATGGTAACGAGAGTGTTCAATGGTATCGCTTCTGGTTCTCCAATTGCAATTGGACCTGCTACAGTTTGTGATTTGTATTATTCTCACGAACGTGGATTCTACATGGGGATCTATACGTTGTTTCTGACAAATGGAGCTCACGTGGCGCCATTAATTGGTGGATTCGTCTCACAAAGTCTCGGGTGGCGATGGGCATTTCTCATACCTGTAAGTAAGTTTATTTATACGTTTTACTCACTCAAGTTATAACCGATCAAGCAGGGCTATGTGCAGCTAGCCACACTGGTGTTCACGCTACTTTGCCTACCAGAAACATTATACTCACGTCAGCCAGTATCAACAGACTCCGAGAGCTCTTTTGCAGACCTTCTTCTCTTCAAGAACATGGAGTTCCAGAATACTAAGCTCCATTGGAGTGATTTTCTTCGACCATTTTATATGTTAAAGTACATTCCTATCGTCATTCCTGGTCTGTACTACATGACCGCCTTTGGATTTGGGTCCGTGTTGTTCGCTACAACTGGTGCTCATATATTTAGTGAACTGTACCATTTTAATGTTGCGCAGACTGGCTTAATACTTAGTATACCACTATTTATAGGGTGTTTGTTAGGTGAAATGTGTGCAGGTTGGGTAACAGATTATATGGTTTATCGACACGCCAAAGCTCATGGCGGACGACGGGAGCCGGAACCACGCATCAACGCATTGGTCCTTGCTGTATTATGCCCAATTGGGATCATTATTGACGGTGTATGTTTATCTCACCACAGTACCATTTCTTGGATCGGTCCGGCTGTTGGAATGGGTCTGGCAAACTTTGGCATGCAAATCGCGACTACTGTTACGTATACTTACTGCACTGATGTTTGTCGCGATAATCTCATCTATTAACAGAACTGGGCTGACATATAGCAGTGCTATAGGCCTCAGAGTTCGGAGGTCTCCAGTATCCTCAATGTTTTCCGACACATATTTTCGATGACTACGTCTTTCTACGCGTGAGTATTCCTTGGACTTTGGGCAACCAAACCACTCACAGTTGAAAATCAACAGTATTCCTCTAGGTGAGAGCATTGGATATCAATACGCCTGGCTTATCTTCGCCTTGATTAACGTTGTGTTCTTAATAATGATGGTTCTGCTTCGACTCAATGGGTCTCGCTGGAGGAATAGCGCCTGGCAGAAACCTCCCACATTCCACAACGACATCTAAGTTTGTTGATGACGAAGTCATGGTTCGACGATGCTTCGATTGCCCGTGAATTTACTCGAAACTTGAGCAGCCAAAAGGCATACCCAGTCTGCATCGCAATTATCGCCATGAAGTTTGACCAGATGAACAGGATTGGTTGGGCTGGGCCAGATATATACAACAACAACTTACGTCCTAATCAAAAAGGTCAATTCACAGGATATCACAGAAGTAAGAAAGCTATATATATATATATTCAACTAGTTATAACTACTTATTGCTCATGGTTTTGAGCGTAAAGTCACGGAGTAATTGGAGCGGCGTCATTGTGTGTATCATGAGGCCAGTGGTGGGCAAGGAGCAGGAAGACTACCCTCCAAACTCATCAACAAATTAAACCCTATGGCAGTAAACCAAGAACGTGAAATTTCCAAGCAGATCTCTGGACGAAAATAATTCTTTTTAATAAATGCGGAGTATAAGCGTCTTGAAGGAAGCCAAACCTAAGGTCGCTCGACATATCTATAGAAATGTGTAACAAGAATTTGCGTACCTCATTAGCTTCTTGAGTCCGCAATTAATAGCCGTGATAATATTATTATGTTATTCAGAGGTCTATAGAGCGTGTCATTAAATAAACCGTTGATGTGGCCGATATCAGCGAGAAGACCGTCGCACATGGGACACAATACCATCATACCATCTTACGGCTGCTCACCTAACGCCATCAGCCCTGATATGACGTGCATTGATTTGGCCTTCGTAACTTTCAAATTTTTAATGCTAAAATATGTATAGAAACGTGCGTACCTAGGTAGATAACTCTATAAAAATCCTTGGTCGTGTGGTGCTATGAATCAAGAGCTACACACTTGAGTGCGAGAACAGCAGGAAGAGTATGCCCCGCGAAGTCGAGATGAGCCTCTTGCTTACGACAACACAAAATTTTCCAACGTGATAGCATCTTACATAGTTTGCATATAATAGCCATGTTTCACCCAAGTAAATCTATGATTCTCCATGTTGGGTATTATTGCAGGGCTTTCGATTGGTCAATTTCTATACATTGATGCGATTCAGAATACTTTCCAGTACATATGTTTAGGCAAATAGTTGAAAGGTTTTGGTCACCGAAAGATTCATGCACAATACACTTTTATTATGTGCTAATCCTTCAAGGACTGTTCCTCACTGCCCCTTCGCCCAGACAGAGTCAACATGGACCAATGGTGAGGCCAACAACAGTCGCCGCTGCAAGCCTCAAACGATGAAATCCGACATCAACAATTACTTCTGCTGCTTAGCAGAGAAGCCTTGTTAAAGTGCTGACTCCATGAGCCAAATTTGGCAGACCTCCGCAAATAGAGTGGTCGCTCACACATGTATAGTACTTCTGTTGATCTACTGGCCGTTGATTGGGTCTTGTTACAGAGGAATGATCCTTCTGCGGACCCGCCCACAGAGTGCAGAATTATCTCGGAGCCCAACCTGATCGTAAAGCATCAAAGACTTGAGTAATTATTCGGTGAGCATGCACTTAGATAAAATGGTATGGTTATTAGTATTGTTTCGACCTCTCAGAAACTACAGTTGCTCATGTTGTGCACGTTTGATGGAACGACCGTGCGGCTCTTGCATAGCCACGCCACCCTCCGATCCTTCAAGAACACTGCAAGTGGCTATTTTTATACATGATTCCTTCGATTATAGCTTTGGAAGTATCGCTTTCTTTGCTAGGGTTCCGATCTTATGATCCGGTGAGAGTATGGCTAATGTCTAACCATGATTACAAGTAATCAGAATCTGAGCCGCATCAGGATTTGATACCACAGAAGTCCATATACAACACATTAAGTTAGACACATGTATCTAGTTGTGTGTTTATGGGTTCCGACGGTTTCACTTAGTTCTGCTGACACATGTGTGCCGCTGAATAGCAGCCTCTAAGAATTAGAACAAAGGTAGTGGCTCGTCCTCAATTCACGATCATACTGGAATAAGGTATAGTAAGCCTAAATAACGAAGGCTGCGACGATCAACAGAGATGCATCTATCTAGCAAACAGAATGTTGCCAGGTTAGTCTCATGAAATCTTTGGTGAGGTCGGTATGTCTAGGGACACACGTTCCTATCGGCTCACATCGTAAGTGGGCACTGGAACAGCTGAGCAGGAGACATAACCGGGTGGCTACCGAGTGACCAATTGACAGGGCGCGCCGCAGCCTACGATGGAGGTAGAAGTGCAGATGCAGTAGGTCGTTCTGTTGAGTACAAGGCCTCGAATTTGGAGGCATGGACGCACCTCCACGATGCACATCTTATGTTCATGATCAATAGCTACGAATACCGTGCTTTCTTGCGACCTATTGCTACTTCATGCTGTTGATATCATGCCTGTATACGAGTTTTGCAAGTATGTATGTCTCCATTAAGATCGCCAATGGGTTCTGCGCCAGTTCTTTTTCTTAGACACAGCGCCATAACAGTGACAGTTGGTTCGTTACAGTACCACTATGGCAAATGCTGTGTGAACCACAAACTCAAAACTTTCTCTTCGTCTGGCACAAGAACAGCATCCAATGAAGTTCACGGCGCCATTTCGGGGCTGAAACAAGTAATGCAACCACCCAGCCTGAAGGCCTCCTCTAGTTCACCACACTGCGCTGCCGAGCCAGTCTCTAAGGCCAGATGGCCACGCTAGTACCAAGATCAATTGCATATAGGAATATGCTTCCACGATACACCTTCCAATCACTGGGCATAAATCCACAGTTTAGTCTCTGCTGTGCCTTTGAGGTACCGATCAATAGCGGCATTTATTTCGCATGTCCGCCATCAGATGATAACTGGTGGTCCAACGCCTACGCCACAGACTCCGATACATGGCATGACTACGGTGGATGGAAACTCCCACGACGTTGACACACCGTTACTAGCCCATACAGAGAGATGCCTACCTCTCAAACTGCTCGCTTGCAGGCCGCCGAGCAAGGCATTGTTTAATAAGAGGGGATTTTCAGCTCGCAGGATTCGCAAGACCCAATGCAACGGCCCAACGGGCCCTGTCTAGTCTTCTTTGTGACAAGCAATGTAGCTTCAGGCAACAACTACGTAGGCTATTATCATAAAATCTGCAGGCCAGTGTAAGTTCATCTATCCGCGCCATTGAACGGCTAGCCGGATCGTGATCGCACAAGATCGAGTCTAAGGAGTACTGTTTGCTGCTCACGACCCTTTCTCTGGGGCCATTTGACTAAACCCACCGGGAGCTCTCTTCGTGTCATCTCATACCAGACTAAACAGTCGTTTGGAGTCGTCGAATCAAAGGGGCTATCCCCGTCGATCCTGATGCCATGGAAATTGTGTGCAACCTCGGGGTGATCAGAAACCTGGCACTTTTGATGCCAGTCGCTAAGTAACTACGTATTCATGATGAGTCGGGATTTGGTCGTCTCGTGGCTTTTGCAGGGAAAGTGATCCCGAAGGATTCACCCCGCAGTAGGGCCCTGATACCTGGGATACCGAACGAATTGCATAGGAGGCTCCTCTATGCTGGCGGTGCCAATGCTTCTTGAGCATCCACTAGAAGGTGCTTACTGGGATGTAGCTATACGATAGGTCTTAAGGAGCTCACAAGTTCAACTATCCGCAAAGCGCATATGCTTGTCCCGGATTTAAAACAGATGTGCGAAGAGAGAAGATGCAATATCAAATAGTGTATATGCCGGCGGCATGTTTAGAGATTCGCCGTCGAAAACACATAGATGGTCTTTGAGGCCACGACATCAATAACCTCAATTGAGGGTAACACAAAGTGGGTGAATAGTTGTCTAACTCCCGTACCATGGCAATTTAGCCATCAAACAACAAACCAGTGGCTGACACATCATGGGTTGGACTGTTAGGCGCGTGGGCCAGCCAAGGCACTTTCTACGAGGCGTTCACTATGTGAGCCGCTCGGCTATTGTCTATGCTCAAATAGGACACGGTCGTTTCCAAGTTCGTGAACCAAGCAATTACTAGTGCTTGGTGCTGACATGCGTATTGATGGCCATGCTAGCTAGTGCGCAACTGACGTCGTTAGCAGCCCAGTTCGGTGGTATTTTAGCAAATGGCTCAGCGAATCCCGGCCATGGGCTCTCCAGCATGTATGGTGCCATAGTACCCTGATTTCTAGCGAACAGTGCAGCCAATATTCTCACCAACTGCTGTATTGGGTGAGCCGTCACGATGTTTGTGGCTGGGTGCAGGACGCCGTAAGCGGCAACCCACTAACCTAACTGTATGTAGGGTTGAGCTCAAAGATGCGTGAGGCGTGTGACAAACACTCCCATATGTGCACCGGTAGAGGAGCCGACCCAAGAGATAGCAAGCACATGGCACGGTAAAAGGACACAGCATAACTAGCCGCAAAGCGATTTTCAGGAGGCTTCAGGTGACCGAGGCAGCTTTCTTGGCCTCTGACCGACGGATTAATTCATGGGTCAACAAATTTCCCTCAATCAGAGAGCTCCTTTCCTAGTAGGGTCTATCTCCGCATCCACACAAATCAATTGATTCATTTGGGCGGGAGCCACAAACGCATGTTGATAAACGAGAATAACGGATCAAGCTGGTGCTCGGCCATATATGCCTGTCAAGATCCCTTTCCCCAAGAAGGAAAAAAGGAAATGAAAAAAATAAAATTATGCAAAAATTTCTAAGAATAGGAACAGATCAAGCGGGATGTCTCGGCCGAAGATGCCTAATGCAACGCTGGTAGGGGTTCAGCGTACCTTAATTTTCCAATGCCGGGGATCTTCGTCTCATGGCACTTCTCTAGCTTGAGATCATCTTCAGAGGTGCCGAGAAGCCGCTTTAAAGCCTCTGTAAAGCAATCCGGCAGATAAGTAGTTTCGTGCATACAACAAGCTACGACTTCGTAACTAGACGCGAGGCTTCTCACACCACGGTAGCTGCTGGTTTGTCCCGTGCATGTAACTGAGCACGTGGTGGTCGGTCCGAGAAATACGACGTTGACAACGTCAGATAACCAGGTTGATGGTGAGGTGGCTGCTAGTCTGATCTAATGCCGGTCTGCCAAGCAGCTTACCTCGCTGGACTTGGCCCCCTAAGTCGTTTAAGAAATCGAAAGCCGTGCTCATAATCGAGTCCAAAAATCCTCGGGACCGAGAGAGAGGAAAGAGAGACGCTAGAGTAGCTGAGTAATGGCTGACGGCGAAGAAGTGGTCATTGAACGAGGCGGGTTTTGGCGGCAGAAGGATTAACTACAAACGGCAAATTGTGGATGTGCCGATTAATCTCACCTCGCCGCTCTCGGCAACGTCCTCGATCTGTGGGAGCTGTCGTCATTGATAGATTAATTCATCAAATCAAATTACTTTCCGTGACAACACAGCGACAACCGAGTCTAGCAAATCCACGGGGTGAGTAAGTGTTGAGAATTTGGGACCCAATCAAAGCACATCTGCTTCAGGAGCAACTACGCTATAACATTTAGCTGTGTCAGCCGCATACAACATGGAAATAAAATTGAGTCTAGTTGAAGGCACTACTGCGTTGCCTTGAGTCGCGTTCTATCAGAAATTTCCACATTCGTTGACTTAATATCACATATCGATTCATGAAGTATCTTGGCTGTGCTGGGCTGCACCAAGAGTATCAGGAGTGCAAACCGGTTCATATATCCCTGCTACTTTTGACTAATTCTCTCCAAGATAGGAAATTGAAGAGCCATCGCAGTTTGAGCATTCTGACATCGGCTAATTATGGCGCCAGTGATGAAACCGCGATCACTTCCGGTATAAGATGGCGCAATTGTCGAGCACTATGTTGTGTTTGGCCATGACATAACAGACTTGATAAGCTCCAGCATGATCTAATCGTTGATGGGATGAGCCAGTCAGCCAGTGAGCCACTTCCGTTGCCAGCTTCCCAGGCGATCCATAGTTTCAGACAAATCTCTGCACAAACACTCAGCATGCACACTGCCCGATTTGCCAAAAAGTCTCCAGGCACTGAGACAAATGCGACATGCTCCACGACGGGCTGTGGTGGCGTTGCAGATCCCCCCGTCCTAGAGGTGCTCTAATTCTGCAAGTTCGGCTCCTACTTCCGCCTATCTGTTCTTGGAATGTTGCGCATTGTGGCTACGACCTACGTTCATAAGGATCTCTGTTTAGGACGGAACTCGTTGGCGTACCGACAATTTCAATGGATTGTAGCATGCGTATAGGTATTTATGCAACGGAGTCAGCTTGCTGGTAAAGGTCTCGACTGAAATTTTTTTTTTATATAAAAAAAAATTGTTTGGTTTGTAGAAGCCACCAAGCTTCTGCTTGATACTGTGTTAATTTTCCCGCGTGTGTTCGTTACATGCGTGACTGAGTAACTGGTTCTAAGAGGCTGGTGAAGGGTATACTCAAATGTATAAAACTTATGGAGTGGATCCCTGACCTGTGCTCCTGAGTAAAAGAATGCTGGGGACCGGATTTAAGTCCCAGGCTGCAAGATGAGATTATGTCGGTAGTGTATTTGGGGTTGCTTGAGATCCCCATGTGAACGGCTCTCGCTTGACCATTAGTTATCATGGGCAATCTAACAATACATGAGCCAGGGTCGAGCTTACGCACAGTAGTACAGATCCGTACAACTGTACAATACTCAGGGGTGGGTCGGAACTTTGCGACATATGATGTTCATATCACTTGGTCGGCAAACGAATGTCTGAATGTTTCGGCCTCGCTTAGCCACAGCTCATAGCCTTTGATCAATGAGGCAGGTGAGAAAGTCCGGAACGTTCCTGGTGGAGAACGACCCGCTGTCAGGTCTCTCCGAGTCCAGCGGAGCGGATTGCCGAACCTAATGCAAACTGGATCCGTGCAGCGCAGGGCCAACCGAGTCCTGGACCCCTGGAAAAGTACAAATGAAGAGACTTGCGAAACAGTTATACGGTAACAATTTATACAAGCCTCGGTTATACTTGTTCTGCCACGGATCCTGCAGTTTCCTTGTAATTTGCTTTGCGCCTCGCGCATGATCGCACACAATCGGCCTGCTGTTCTAAATGTACTTCGCGGGTAAGGTATTGAGCAAGGGTCTCACGCTGACAGCTACTGCTTTGAGAGTTAACGTATGAGCTTACAGTACAACTCCGTGTAAATGATGATATTGTGCCTCATTATAAACGTGATGAAATCACACATCCATAGCAGGTGCTCCCGAGAGCTTTCAATAGGTCTCCAGAGCTAGTTGTAGAATATTGATGTTAACAAAGAAAAACAACGGCGTGAGCCCGTGTAACCACTGAGAATTGATATCAACACACATTTTATAGACTATTATTAGCGACGAATCATGGCCCTGGTTCATTACTAGGTGGCATTACTAGGTGGCATTCAGCAATGTGCATACCAGACTGATGACATAGGAGAATCACACGGCAGTTGTCCCGAACACAAAATCGACAGGATGCAGTTTTTGTTAGTATTGTATCGGAATGTTCGCTTAGAATTGAGCAACCATAAGCTTTGCAAGTCTGGACCGGACACGGAAATGATGGCAGCCATTGCGATGCTGTAGCCGGATGTGGCTAAAACTTTATCTCACAGCTGGCCGGCCAGATCAGCTCGGCTTGGTTCGGTTCATAAAACTGGCAGGGTACATTCTTTGAAGCAACGTAAGACGAATATTCTCTCATAGTCGTAAATACGAGAGGCATGTTTGCTGGGAGGCTATTGAAGTTTGGCTCGGGAGTCGTGGTGCCATACCATCGGCCTATACTCCCAATAAGGAAGTCAACTCAGTTGATTAAGCCAGTAAGCCGCACAGTCTGGTCGAAAGACCCCGGCCATAGCTCCCGAAGCTTGGACTATTGAGAGCTTCTAGAAGCCCAAGAGCCGAGATTCTGGTGGCCAAGCTTTCTATGCCGCCAATAGTGATGAATGCATGAGGCCCCAGCTCGCACTTCATTTGCTGTGTGGTCGCACAGCTCCCCAGTGATGCTCTTCCAGAGCTGCCCTCGAACAAGAGTTTCACTGGAGGCCTCACCATAGTTCAGTGACGACTTGTGTATGAAAGCGTGTAAAAAGATAGCAAGACTCCCTTGCAACATGCACTAATGACCATTCAACCAATCACCAACATTTCCAGTAGATGGGAAAAGTGTTCGGTTGGTTCGGCATGGTGCCCGAACGGCATCCGTGCCTGTTTCCTATTCCAGCGGGGTGCAAGGAAAGTCTATTATACGATTCTTATGCGGGGCAAAATAAGGACAGGGTGTCTCTGGAAAGTACCGCCCTTGCAATTTAATATGGTTACCATTGTACAACACACACACATGCACACGATCAAGTTTTTCGGCTTGATCTCATCGTAGCCGCGATTTGCTATGCCGTTTCGGACTGGTAGCCAGGCCATGCGTGCAGCATCGAACGCGTTTAATGGCCGGTCATATGAGAGTTCTATCATTACGAAACATTAAAACGGTGAGAGTACAATTTGCGGGAGGAGGAAGGGCAGGGGGCGCCAATAGAGGCCCAATTTATGGTTTTTTTTTGACCGTCAACATGTGACAAAGACAATGGTCGCTTGGGAGCGTCGACGTCGCGATTTTTGCAGCCAACTTTTCAAGACCATGTCTCCCACTTGCTCTAAGTTTCGGGTTGTTATTGAGTTCTATAGCGGTGCCGTTTCAATGCTAAACCCATTCTTATGCGTAGGGTAGCAAATGCTACCTCGGAGCCAATGTTGCAGGGATGTTGTGCAAAAACAACTGCTTCCGCAAAGTGGGAAACTTCTGTCGTCGGCCTTTTTTTTTATGCCAAGCTGAAACGACGCAGGCACATTTTCAAACGACCGCATAAAGTTGCTCGAGCGGAGACAGCTGATTCTTGAGAAAAAGACTCAAGACAAGATACAAGTAGATCATGTGCTGGTAGTTTGCGACACTTCCAATGTATTCGCCAATGACAATAAGCTCAAAACGGTACTCCCATCTACCAAGAAACCCTCCCCCCTCAGCAAGCCTCGCAGATAACGTTCCTCTTTAAGATGCTAATAGGACCTAACATCACCGTAACGAATCCGGAAACCATGTGTTTTCTGTTTCTGGTGATTCAAATACTACCAAGTACATAAAAGTCATCCTGAATGGTCTGACAAATACTTGGTTGCACTCGTTAGAGTTGTCACCAGTTCCGGACCCAGCCGTGTAAACCGAGGTATATTACATTGAGCGCAAGTTTTGTGGATGAACCTCGCGCTGGCAGTGGGACGAATTCGAGATAAGACGCTCTTTCGGGAGTTAGGCCAGGGTGTGTAACCTGGGCTGAACGCCACAACATGGTTGGCACCCCTTCAAAGGCCAATAAATATGCTGGTGAGAATACAGCTGCCGAGACTAGTCCAAAAGTCCCGCGGGTGGATTGTCAGATCACCACATAACGGCACAGCAAACCTCTGACAGGGGTCTATGTACGTATCACGTCGTTCTGAGTCTGGCACTTGTGATAGAATTTAGTGGGAAAAAAAAGACGTTGAAGTCTCAGGTCACATTTCCCATTCGCCGTCTCAATTTCAGGCTGATAATGTCTAATGATGATGCAAGGCTACTTGGAGGCAAGCTGCCTTTCCCATCGGCAGTGTAAATGTTTTGGATTGGCGCCAGCCTCTATACATAAATATGAGCGCTTGCCGCTGCACGGTTTTTTTTGCACATCTAAACGCGCCGTCGTCGCGGCAAATCAGGGAAATGCGGCGTCCATCCATCTTGGACTTTGTGTTCGTCAGCTCTCTGCCACGCACTTGTCCATTTTAAGAACCATGCTCCATTGCCCAAGGAACTCAATGTATAGTATGACGCCTCACATAAGACATAGCATGACCTTTCCAGCTTCCAGGAGCAGGTATTTCTTTCGGGCCCCACAAACTATTCAAGGCGTGAATTCCACCTCAAATTTCGGACTTCCTTTCCCCAAGTCCCGGGACCCTCTACCGACAAGTCTATCACGCCAGTGACAAAACATCGACTTAGTAAACAAGGTTTCAGTCGGCCAAGACCCTTGGTTGCCTAGGTGCATCAGATTCGGTAGTTCCTAATGACAGCCGTTCATGAACTAGAATATAGATTCATCACTAGGTGGGGATGGGCTCATCCTAACGCCCTCAGCTGCTACTTAGGAGTAATAAAGACTCCCTGACGGCTGGCACTTTGGTAGTTCCGAGTGACCTTTCCGGCAGAAAGAATTCGGAAGGCGTCATAGCCGTACTTGGTACTGTCTTCAATAAAGACGAACAGCTTCCCATCCTTTTCTAGCGCTGGCAGCAATCAGCCTATTCCCTATGTGGCGCTGCTTAGCGAATGCGGGCCTTGATTTTGGAGATCCCCTCCACAGCGGCAGGCAAGAACAGAGCTTATTCGATCTCCTACCAAGCAGAATCGTGGCGGAATACTCGGGAATGACAATGAACAATAAACAAACAACAACCGGAATATCGGGCTGGCAGCCCACCCGGCCGATCAAAACCTTGGACTGAGTTGTTGAGCACAAGTATTGCTTCTTCGCTTGTTGCGAAATCTTAACATTCCGCCAAGTCCACCAATATTGCGTTGTGTACTTGTCCTCTGCAGAAATTGCCTTGAGTTGCTGCCACACCAAGACAAGACAGTAAAGTCGTGGAATTCCAACTCTATTGCTCTCCGAGCATCTGGATGGCGCGAAGTGTTAGCCTCTCTTGGGCTTTAGCGCACGGCGGCATATTGCCCGTCCGAGAGCGCATGCGCTCGCGTGCGGTAGACACCACCTCTTCTGGCAAAGTGTCGTGTCACAATCATGAAGTATAACATCAGTCATCTGCCGGATCCATCAAGAAGGGGTCCTTCCATAACCGACGTCACCAATCAGAAAGCATATCCGATTCATCAAGCATCCGAGCTCCGTACAAACCTGATCATAACCCACCCAGACCGACCGTAGTAAGATGGAGGCTCAATTAATCACGTTGACTCGTACTCGTACATGGACCTGTTTGTGCCAGGTCGGTTAGAACCATGCCAGAGGTGTGACAGAAGGAAGAGCCGGGGGTGCCCTCCTCAAGCCTCAGGGCCTGCTCTCCTCCCTGTAGATACTAATCGCTTATTAGTGTATCGCTACTACGGCGCTAGAAATAGACACACAATGGTTCCACAGGCACCCGGGGCGCTGGGTAGACGCTAACCACTACTTGCCGACACACCTGCGTCTTATTAGCCGTAATATATGCTACCTAATACTCCGTAGAGTCGTGCTAGAAAATGAAATACATACACCACCTGCTCCAGTTCCCCCCCAAGGCCAGTTCCCACCCGGGCCAGTTCGCAGCATGGTCATCAGAACAACCCCGACGTCTAGCCAAAGTCCTCCGCTCCGGCATTACGCTTGCTACGCTACAGACTCCTTTACTGCGCTTGGGCAATACGCATACCTAATGGTGGGATGGTCTCGGGTTTAGGTATCGTCTACGTGCGTTATTGTGGATCTTCATCTACAAAGCTTCATCTGGAATACTCATGTTCTCTGGGGCATCATTCCGGCGCTGACTCAAGAAGCCGAGGTCGCCAGGCAGATTCCCGACTTCAAAAAAAGACCACGGAAATTCCGCCTGCACTAACACATACCACCTCGATTGCACCATATCTATCCTCGCGTCAACTCGGCCGACCGCCGGATCTTGGGGTGCAACAACTGTTGTGCAACGGTAAGTGTCATGGGGTTTATTGAAGTGCCGCATCGCTCGCAAAGTGGCTGATGTGGCCCATACCGTTGCGGAACACACTTCCACATATTCCATCGATGTGCTGTGCATCTTTCGGCTCCTTGTTACCTATAGTATTTGTATGTAACTCAAATCACCCAGGGCCAAGATCCTCTCATCTCCCTCTCTACCCCATACATCATGCCACCAGACTTTCGAGCCTCACAGGACCCCTGCTTCGGGCATGGGCCAATGGCAATGGCATGCTACCAGAAATTGTGCAAGCGACGAATCCACTTGTAATCAATTGCTATGCTAGAAGCCCCATCGTCGCACTTTTCATTGCATTTTGTCCGAGGAACAAACCCTAGGATTGATCTCTGATCTAGGTAGCTGCCGGTGACCCACTTATCCATCGGTCAGCTACATGTCATCACCCTTGACTGGCCATCGAGCAGGCCTACCCCTAGTTCTCTTCATGGCTTCTTTATCGTCTCTCGTTGCTGGGTCGGGTTGCTGTATTTTAGTGGAAGTCCACCTAGCCTACGCTCCTTTCAGGGCACTTCACGAGCTCTAATTTGGCACAATGCCGGGGTGCTTGTAGGCTGTAAGCTAGCCTAAGCCTCTAGGTTAGCGGTGCTGCACTCATAGGGCGTCCACCATGTACACACGCATTGGAAGGTAGGTACATAGCTGCATCCTTCAGATGCCAAGAAAAGCTATTAGTACTATTCTGTCGGTGCCGACATCCAGCCCAAGGGTCGTTGGACTAGGGTCATGAGTCTCCTTCTCGCTTGCTGATATGTACATACACGGCCAAAAATCCACGGCCGAGTCTACCTTGATCTGGACAAAGTGGCCCGGCCAGGAGCAGTTGCGTGGGTGTATGTCGTTTACCAGCATACAATTAATGTATTGTATCTCACCTGAATTCCCGTTTCTAGACCCATCATCTGTCCTCGAATCATAATTCTTTCTCCCTTCGGCCAAAACTGTCGCTATACTCCGAATGACACCTGGGGTTGCTTACTTTCGCTGTCCCATAAGACAACGTTCAGCCCTTTCATCCAAACCTTGCCTTCTTCCTGGATCCCAATTTCACCATTCATCACCATACTAGGAAATTTCCACGTAAGCTGCGGAGAGATACCATTGCGCCTCGACGTTTCATTCATCTACACGACGACATAACACCATCGAGGGCTGAACCTAATACCAGCAACGGAGTCGGCTTCTGGAGCTAAACAGCAAAATAGCACGGACTGGTTAGATCTTTGAGTATCTGCGAACCGATCGGCGACCTGGTTGTGACATAGACAGCGGTATTAACGAGCACGTTGTTCGCTCTCCTGGCGCTCGGGGCAACCACAGGAGGGAAATAAATAATCCCCTAGCTTTTGGTCTGGGCATGCTAGAAGGCTCACTTGCTGCGTGTCGTCTCAATGGGGATTTCTAAGATAGATATCCATCGCTCTCTGGTCACGCCAGATACTCCCCCACCCGAATTAGAGAGCCACCACGCTTCAGCTTCCGCATACAGGTCCGCCGAAACCCATTATTGGAGGAGTGTTGCGCCCATATCTCCGCCTATGTCAAGCTATGATAAGCAGTTCAAGTCTGACATGTCAGCTGGGAAGAATTTGGAAGACAGCAGGGCTCGGGACATGGCCGCCCAGAGCGCGCCCCGACAACAGCTGCCGTCGCTGAGCAGCATATTTGGTCCACCAAGCCAGATGCGCCCTCTACACTCGCCAATGTCCGAGCGACCTAGCCCCCTGAGATCGCCGCTGGATCGGCCCCCTTCTGCGTCTGCTAATTCCGAGAGGTCGTACTCGAACTCGTACTTTCCAAACGTGTCGACGCCGGTGGCCCAACCGCGCAGCGTGTACGAACCGAGACTAGAACAAGAAAGGACCGCTCTCCCATCGGTATCACATCGTTTCCCCGGACCACTTTCACCCAGGAACCATGAGTTCGACAGAGCACAGAACGCCCCTCGTAATGATTCGACCACCAGCTCCAGATGGTCCAGCCAGTCCAGCCAGTCGGACTCGAGGAGGCCTGAATATGTCTTTGGGACTCGGGAGGCAGCATCATCATTCCGACCTGTCAACGACCGGTTACCTTATCCTCCTATAGGACAGAAGCCCAGTCACGATTCGCTTGGAGGCTACAGAGAACAACTGCAACGCCAGCCGCAACCTTCAGGCCACTCGTCGAACCTGTTGTCGAGCGGAGCCTCGGAGGCGGCGCCGGTCAAGGATGGCTTAGGGCCAAAGATCTGGACCGGCACGCATTTCTTGCCACGGTTCGTGCGACAGGCGGAAGTACCGGGGGAGGGTCTGTGCTACTTCTATGACGACGGTTCGCATTGTAAGACAGTGATTGATGGAGAGCAGGTGAATGCTCACTGGGGAGTCACGAAAGCTGGAAAGCCGAGAAAGCGACTTGCAATCGTCAGTATTCCCTCCTGAAACTCAGAGCTTAGGAGGAAGAGAAATTACAGCGACTGACCCAAGAAATACAGGCCTGCTTGACATGTCGGGAGAAGAAGATCAAGTGCGATCCGGACTTTCCTCGATGCGTACAATGCGAGAAGTTCGGCAGAGTATGCAAGTTCAAGAACGCGTAAGTTCCCCACTCCAAACGATAGAGACGATGCAGTTGCCAAGAATCTTGTATTCACATTGTTGCAGGCCCCGAGGCGGACACAACACTTCCCCGTCCAACTCGCCAGGATCACATTCGATCTCGCAGGTTAGGGAGCACGAGCAACAGAGGCCCCGAAGCAACTCCAGCGCCTCCGTCTCCCCGCGGACGACGACACTGCCTCACCCCTCGCCGGAGCACGCCGACCTGGGCAGCAAGAGGGTACGCGTCAGCTATGAGCATTACAAGCCCACATCCAACGAGACCGCACCGCCTTATCCGCCCCAGGAGGTCAAGAGGACCCCGCTATCATGGCACCAGCGCGAATTACCTCGCGTTCATGAGGACCTCCTCTGCCGGCCCTGGCAAACAGAGCCGCGGCATCTGTGATAGTCTGGCCGATCCGGGCGTTGTACCACCTGAGACTTGCGGTGAGAGATTTCAAACGTTTAGAGACGTTATTTTGCGTTTGTTGGACTCGAGACTGCAGCCCACAAAACTTGGGATTCGGGCGAGTTCAGTAAGACGGACGACAAACTGCTATCTGTGTCTGCCATGATATACGGTCACACGAAGAGTAGTCACTGAAGGAGGCCAACCATGAGGCTTTACGCCAGAGTATGCGAGAACAACTACATGATCTTTGTTACCGGCAGAGTCGGGATGACTTGGAGGATATTGATCACGAGACGACCACCAAGAAATGGAGGGTGAAAGAGCTGAAGAGTGGACGATCACATTGAGCTACGATTTTTATTGTTTTTATTTTGGCAATACTTCAGCATCAGACAGGGCGTTTTTCAGGCATTTTATTTCTCATCACACTGGTTACATCCTCGCTCCCGCGAGTTGATCTGGATTAACGGCGCACGAGGAGTTTTCTGCATCGCCCGAGGGGAGCAAAGAAGACACGAAGTCCATCCATGTTTGTTGGTTTGCTGTTTTCTCTGATTTTATGCTATTTATTCTTCATCATGGAATACCCAGTTGCATCTGCTGCTACTTCTTATAACTGTATATTCACTACCTCCTTCATTCGTTTGGCATCTATATATATACATATGTATTCATGACATGAACAAACAAACAAACAAAGTATTTCAGACAGAACAGACTCTATGAGGCCGGCATATCAACACAGACCGGGAATGCTGCCTGCGAGACCACTCCCGTGTAAACTGGGAGATATTCGTTGCCCGCTTGCATGCAGTCCCTCCCCCACCCCCCAAACTTGACTGTGCCGCAGACTATCTGAAAGTCCGGATAACGACGGACAAACCCCCCTATACGATATCGTGTCAAAGCAGCATCACCCGGAGTGTCACCTTGGTCTGAATCCTGCACTAGTTAAGCGACTTTGCCAATTCCCCTCCTCGTCATGCCCTTCACGGGCTCACGGGCTGCACGGGCTACGAGAGAACTACTGTCCACAATTTAGTCTTTTCCATCGAGACCGGGTTTGGCAGAAATTGGCCCGCCCGCCACAGTCGTTCGATTTCCTGCGTGGTTCGTAAAGCCGGTCTGAGGAAAAGCACATCCACACGGGAGGGGAGGGGACGTCGTGACAGGGTCGGCGTCAGCCAAAATGTGGATACCAGGAGGAGGCTCTAAGAGAGACACCGCTCAAAATGAACCCCCCCCCTCGCCTTGTGCCTTCCTTATCCAGCAGTCTGGTACTGCAACCTAGAACCCTGGATCTACATGAGCCAAAATGGAGTCCTTGATGTTTTCTCCACATATGTTCGAAAGGGGGGGACCCTGACCTAAAACGGTGAGTCGGAAGAGGAAGAGGAAGAGGAAGTGGAGGAGGTGGGGTGTGAGAGACAGAGTGAGAGAGAGATGGAACAAGATCCTTTCACCACAGCATAATTACAAACTCCTCGTACACAAAGCGCGCAACAATCTGGCGATGCAACCCTCGTTTGTACAAGTAGAAGACCCTGCCCCCCCTCCCCAATCTATCATGCCAAGATTTCTTTTTGCATGACGTTCCGTCACGCAGCAAGAGCCTCCGATATCATATCGAAATTTTCGGTCTCTCATGGCATGCCGTACCGTGTGACCAAGTAACATAAAAGCCACTATAGAGAGATCTCCATGTGACAAAAGGTGAACAGTATTTCCAGTCGCACGCTAGCCAGGCAGGCCAACTTTTATTTTTATTTTTATTCTTATTCTTTACCGGAACCGGAAGTATCACATGCCAAAAACCCGGGACCTTGGAACATTACAATCTGTAGTATCATCTCATTTCAATATCGGAAGCGAGCGAGAGACACCGTTTCCTATCACTTCAATTCCCGGACTCTCCCCCAGAACCACCTGAGACGAGGGGCGGGGAGGCACTCAAGAGCATGGATTCTCTCTCTGTCTGCTGGGTCACTCTACATATCACACCAGGGGGGAGGGTAGGGTAGGGTAGGGTAGGAGAGAGAGAGAGAGAGAGAGGCCAAAAAGGAACCCTATAAGCGAGAGCCGCGATGCATGGGAATAAGATGAAATGAAAATGGAGAAAAAAAAACCTCCAAAAGGGAGAGAAAAAAAAGAGGACGATGGGAATTGGAACCCCCTTCCCAAAACCACAACCCTGGCCGTTGTCGGAATTCGGCGCGAGAAAAGCGGGTCGGCGTCACGGCGCCCCATGTGTGACTGACCTCGGGCCTGCCGGGCCTCGTGCCCGGCTTTACATCTTGGGCGAGATACTGTTTGTGGCGGGGATAGGAAGAGGCTCGATAGGCTATGGCCGCTGTCCTGCGGAGGTATTATGTTTCCCCCAGTTAAGCCAAGCATTGCCCTCTATCTCTCTCGTGTTACCAGACGACGTTAAGATACCTACCTGCACTATAATGCTGCCAAGCGACTTGGTGGCAACCTGACGAGGTATTGGGGCATAAACATGCGACATGTACGTAATGTTCCGACGGATAGATGCTGACCGACCCCCCTACAACCAAATACATTTGAGTGCCTGCAGACACAAATACCAGGACCGGGCATGAGTGTAACGTTCGTTTTCACAGCGTAGGGCCGGATGAGGTCACATCAATGTAATTCGCCTTGTCCCAAGCGACTGGTAATCATCCTCACTGGCTTGCCTTGTTCATGCGATTCAATTCACCGAAAGCTTATTCTTGTTCTTCCACTAATCAGCATCCACGCAAGCACAAAATGCACGATGCCTGTACATGAGCAGACTCGGCCGAAATGCCAGACCATCTACTAGTTTTCCCTGACCGTTGCTGTAAAGTTCCGGGGTATCAGCAAAATGCAAAACTCCTTAAACCGAACGCCATTCCGATGCATATATCTTGCGATGTGATCGAATCGATCCTCGCGCTTCCTCCTACTAGTCCGTTGAAGTTATTGATGATTGTCTCAGGATGCAGTCGCCTCGTTCGATATCATATCATAGTATAGACACCTCTTAGTCGGAGTCTACGTAGACGGGCAGATCTGAGGCAGTGTCGACGTATTCAGCCCGACCTAGTCTATTTCCTGCTCGGTACTTTTGAGACCCCAGGAAATAGTCACTTTTTTGACCCGTCTCTTTGGGCCGACTGTAATGAGAGCTGGTTGCATCTCTAGGCCGCTTGAGGTTATTAGAGAGTATTTCGATCTCAATGTTAGTCTTTGGCGAACGATCTTCTTCACGCTTTCTCTTCGCTTTGAGCGGCGTCTGAACCTGAATTTCCCGGACCTCTTCTTGGGACAAAGTGGTCATCTGCTGCTCCACAGATTTTCGTGGAGTGTCAGGGTCCCGTGTTGGTCTTGTTTCATCTTGTCTTTCTTTTCTCCTTCTCCTTTGCTCCGTTGTGAGAGCGTCATCGAGGCGTTGCAGGAGGTCAAGCTCGGGCACGCTGCTTGGATGTGCGCTACTGAGATCAACAGGGTTGTCCGAGGTATCCCCCAAGGGTTCGGGCGACTTGGGCAGTGAAACAAAGTTCTTCACAGTATCATTACTTTCTGATTGTCTCGAAGAGTTCCGGCTCATCAAGGCTGAACTAGGCAGGCTCTTGGGTAGCATACCTGCTTCCCGACCATGCGGAGTAGTCGTCTCGCGGTCGTGAGGTGTATCTTTGGTCCCCGACAAAGGCTCGTTGAACTTCGTGCCACCACTCAGAACTTGACCAGTATTGATGTTTGATGCTCGTAGATTCCGGCGGAGTAAAGAGGAGGCATCACAAGTATTCTGGGTTGTCGAGTTCTGGCATATGTCAAGCGCTGAAGATAATTCCGACCTCACAGTCGATTTCGTTGCGTGATCCGCTGGCTCTGTTGACTGTTTATCGGACTTTCCATCACTTGATGACGGTCGACTTTTGCTACGCTTCTGCTCTGCGATCTTGCGTTTTCTTTCTCGTTTTTCGGCCTCTTCGAGATCTTCTCGTTCCCGCTGCTGACGTTGAAGCTCGAAAATTAACTCTCTCAGCTTGTGACGCGTGGCTGATGAATTCAACTCCCAGTCTGGTTCGCCGTACTGCAAGAGGCTGTGGATGAATTTATCTGGATCCCTCTGAAAAGCGTCAATGTAGCCAATAAGATACAGACCGCAATCGCAGTAGTTTTCTTGCAGTGGTATATGCTTCGCTGTTATGCCAAGCTTGCCAGGGTCAGGAACCTCAAGGCCCTTCTTGTCTTTCAACTCTGCGACCATATACTGGCGAAGGTACGAACACGCTGGGGAATGTGCTGATCCCAATGAGTCCAACGTGATGATCTTCGGCTGACTTGTATCATGCTTGCGCTGTCCGCTGTTCGATTTCTTCGGTGCCTTTCTTCGAGAGGCAGCATTGGTGGGTTGTGTTCCTGCGGCATACACATCGCTTTCAATCATTTCGTAAACGTCCTCATTCTCCGTTGGTTGGTTCCCACCTTGAAGTTCCTTATTAGCCTGTTTATCCTGGCCAGACGGCTCTGTGGCATCGTTTGAGCTTGTTATGGACATTCGACGCATCTCTTCCTCGACCAAAGGAACACTTTCCCCGAGAGTACTAATATCATGGGCAACCGTAAGATGCTGGCCGGTGATTGCCGCTTGCTCGGTTTCAGATGGAATGCCATCAACGTCATCAGCAGTCTCTGTTCTCCTATCTAGCCCCGATGTATTTTCTTCCGGAATAAGCTTCGGCGCATTGTAGATAATCGCAACATACCAGTGAGCGTGCTCATTGATAGGGACGACAATGAAGTCCTTCGTAAACAAGTCCACTTTGGCCGTCCAGCCCTTGACGCTGTCGTAGTTTATGCCAGCGCCGCTTTTTGAAGGTTTGAGCTTGTCATAGAAGAATGTGTTATGAAAGTAGACTCGCTTGGCAATCTCGGGCCGCTCCTTTTCTAGTTGATCTTGTAAATAGCGTAGACCAAAGATGATTAGGTTGTCGTTGAGGAATTGCCCTTCATCAAGTCTAACTATGTCCTCTTTGTCAACAGTGGCTCGGTTCTTGCCCTGGGGTGGAAAGACCAATGAATTTCGCCAGCTCTTCTCCCAGTTAGGGTGCTCATCCGTCCAGCCTTTAGGGGTGGGAACCCTGTCAATGAGCTTGACTGAACGTGTTCGACTTGCGCGAGTGACGGGTGCTAATGCTGTAGGACTTTCCGGAATGGTTATAGACTCCTCTTCACGAACATGGTTATGGGAAGGGGGAGGTCGCATAGCGTCGCGGAGTTTTGGCGGCCCAGACGGCTTTCGGTTCCATGGAGCTAATGGCTGCGAAGTTTGCAATCGCTTTTCGTGTTGCCGTTCCATAAGTTTGACGTCGTCGGGTACCTGGGACAGAGTGTTGTCCGAGTCTCTCAGGACCTTGCTTTTTGTGGCTTTCTCCCCCATGTGACCCAGTGTCTTGCTCAGCTTGTCGTCTTGCACGGCTTGGACGCTAAGTTGCAGCGATTCGCTCCTTTCCATTTGAACCCATTGTACAAACAACTCGAGCCCTTTGCGGTCGGTAAACTCGACAAGTAATTTTGGCCCAGCCGACATGCCGGGGTCCAGAGATCGCTCAATACAGACGACGTGGCCAGGTGTCGTTTCATACTTGATCGCATTGGACTTCTTCAAGTCCACCGCAAGGTAGCTGTATTCTCCCATCACATCTCCTTCACTGGTCGTGGGTAGAAGTATAGTGCTGACATCGTGTACGCGCAGTGAGCACTCTTCATTTGGATCTTCCCTGAGTGCAGAATACATGTACCGGCCATCAACAGCTGATTTGATCCTAAGTCCCGTCCCAAGGATATCCCTGGCATGGTCGATGTCTGGCCGTTTATTGCCTTTGCGGGAATCAGCGGCTGCTTTTGGTGGCTTCTTGAATTCTGTAGGCCGGATCTCTCCTCTTCGAGACTCGCTCTTGGATGCGATTGTCCTCGACTGAGGCAAGCTTCTGTGGACGAACTCGCCTTCCCCGCTCAAAGGATCAGGACTCGAGTTCCTAGGTTGCTTGCGAGGCTCCTTTGAATCCAATCCCCATTTTCGTTTGGAAGCATTGGGTTGGGAGGCAGTGGGCTTGCTTGGTAGGTAGGAGGGTCTGTAGAAACGCTCGCGATACTCGTCGAGGGGCTTATCTTGGTGCTCGATGGGGGCATTCGGCTGTTTATCCATCTCCCAGGCTTGTATCAGGTCAACTTTCTCGGCATCGCCATCGTCCACAATACTGTCACTGTCATCTAGAACCTGCGGACTCGAGGCACAAATGTTTGGTAGTTTTCCCAGGCGTTTTCTCTTGGATTTTGGAGGCTGGGTCTGCTTTTCGACCGACCGATATTCCCCGACGTTTGTCAGACTCGCGGGTTTGCTTGACGACTGAACACTGGCTGCCTTCCGGGGGAAGTCTCCTGATAGTATACTGCTGGCGGAAGGTCTCCGCGCAGGGGCAGATCTGGGCTCTGAATCAATGGCGAAGTAGGACTGTGAGGTGGAGAATGTGTCTGGCTCGTGACTCTTCTGTTTCGTGGCGGGCGGCTCGTGAGAGGCGGAAGCCAACGGCGCGTCGGGCAGAGGGGGCAGTGTACGCTGGTGCTGTGTGCCGTTCAGTGTATTAGTAGGCTTGAAGGCGCCGGTGAGGCTATCCATGAATTTTCTCTGCAGTGCGTGTGAGCTAGTGGGAACAAACAGTTTGCATCTGGTGGTGTGCCTACAATGACCATCATGAGGGCTCGCGGACAGGAAGAGGGACTCCCAGTCTGGTCGAGTCAGAGGTGTTTGGGTGTGAAGAGTAGAAGTAGTTGCAACCTGGGGACTATCTTGTGGTGGGCAAGTCAGCATTCCACCCGGTATTTGCGTTGCATCGCGTTGGTGTTGGTGTTCTGGAGCTGCAGCATGCAGAGCTTCCTTACCTGGCGACATGCTTGATGAAACTGTGCCCTCAGCAATGCCCATACCGTGGGGGGTTTTCTTCTTTCCTTGTCTCAAGATGGCAGTATCAGATATCGTCTGGGGCGATTTGCGAGCGCATATGTACGAGTCGCATACTCGTGATCGATATGGTGGAAGAGGTGGTATTTGTTGAGGGGGTTACAGAGTCACCACGCCGATATGGGACTTTGAAAATGCTCGGACTGAGGGATCTGTGGTCAGATCCCCGATCAGATCGAACCGAATCGCAGGAAGAGGCGACGATGGGCGGGCGCTCTAAGACTAGGAAGAAGTGGTGTGAATGTGAGTGTGAATGTGAGTGTGAAGTCGAAATGCAGTGAGGTGAGTGCGCGGCTCTTACAGTATGAATTTTTGGCGGTAACGCGGCTGCATCCGGACCCAAGACGCTGAACCTTGTGCAACACAGCGGCCTCTTCGGTGCTGATTTGGGGATTGCCCTTGGGAGTGGTGGCCCTTTGGCGGGGCTGGTACCCCGCTGTCACAGTCCTGTCCTCCAGGGTAACATGCTAAGTCGGTACATATTCTAAGTTATCAGAAATACTTTGTAACCTGTCACGCGACCGGATTCACTTCGACTTCTTTGTGAATAAACTCATTCATCTTTTGTGGGGAGACAAAAGATGCCGTCTTGTTCTGTTCTGCTCCACCGGAAGCAACTCGCACGGCATGAATGATGAGAGAGAATTCCTGATAGCCAACCACACCCGCCCAGGCTCGCCTGTGGTCACATCAAGTCTGCCCTTCCGCAGCGGGACACACGGTCTATCAGCCGCTCTTCGTGAGAATCTTCGCTAGGGTACAGAGCTGCGTGCCCGTTATGCATCCAGGATATATCCACAAGGTCCGATCTGACTGAGTTGGCCACCAGTATTTTCACAGCTTTGACCGGGTACCATTGTTCCTATCCATTTCCATGGGCTAATTATTACTTGGTGATTCCATCTCGATAAGTGGTTTGTCGTTGCTCAATATGGTCACATGTCCCACATCGGGGTTACACCAATAATAGTAAGGATGCCAAACAATGTCAGGATCTAGCACTCATCCTTGTGACTAACCTAGGTGCATCGTGGCCCATACATATATGGAAGTCTCTACTGCTCATGTCAAGTGGGTCGGGACCGTAGATTTGACTATTTCGAGAACTCTCTTATACATGACGTCAATACCTGGGGCTAGGCACATCGATGACATTGCAAAGACAGAACCACAGGTGCGAAATTGATGCTTCGTGAACATGTAATCTCGCAAATTCTTTTCAATCTTGTCAGGCAACCCCATTGGCTCCAAAGTTCTTTTGAAAATTCCCCCAAACATGGACGATTGGCAAGACGAAGCGCTCTCCTCGCGACATATGCACAATAGAGTTGGAAAGGGCGGCGGCAGATCACAGCGACATGGCTCGAGATTCAATGTTCGCAAATCCTTTGGTGGCTTCTCGGTGGACTGTCCAACCTATACGAGAGCCTGTGGCAGCGAAGGAGACATGAAATCTGCCGGCAACCCGGATTTACAACTATATCGCCTTACGACAGACGGGCAGGGTGTCGTGGGGACGCTTTCTTTGCCAGGCACGCTGCAGGCGGCGGTCATTCTTGCGGCGAGCAGAAAGAGTTTACAAGCAATTGTTTCCAGCCTAGAGGCCGAGGATCCTGCCAATGATGATGCTGAAGAGCTGGAGCGCGAAGGAAGTAGCGAGCGCGATAATAACACCGATGAAGATGGTGACGATCAGGAGCACCTTGATGAGGCCGATCAGCTTGAGAACGATCGCTTCAAGGCTTTTGAAAAGAACAGTTTTCGTACACCAAAGTTCTGGCTGCAATGGTGTGGAAGTCCGATACCCCCAGGCTCGACGATTCAGGATGCCGAGTCGACCACACCGGAAACGGGGCTGGGTTATATCGTGTTTTCTGGAAACGATTGCCGAAAGTTTAGCGGGACGCTCAACTGCAGCACGCTTGGTTGGGAAGATGTGGCGATCAGTGGTCATAAGCTTGCATCACGATCTGAATCAGATGTACCCGTGGTGTGGGCGCAAACCGGGTCGGATATCTAGTGATCGTGTAATAGCAGTGGTTCTATGGTATCTTGATTTTGGTAACTACCATTGGGCTGCAAAGCCTCTAAACAGCGAGATTTATATTTTTATTTTTTTTAACCTACTCGGCTGTCTTATCTACACAACAGTCTCATTATCACTTTCTTCGTAGGCATCATCCTGAAATTGCCATAGTCAAACCCACTCAATCATGAATTGCCGGGTGAGTGACTTTCCCTTCGGGCTGTTGCGTTATGGGAAGGATGCTGTCATTCAAGTACCCGCCTCTATCTGTAGCTCATAATTAGTTTCGTATCATGTGTAGTCAGCTGCTTTTTCTGACTCGGCTTGAGACATTGATATTCTGCTCTGCAGCGATCATTTGAAAGATTTCCAGAACCTGTTAATCCGACTTATGAAAGGAATCAGCAAACCCGTTTAAGACTTGGACGTTCTAAATTTGGACCACCACCCAATGAATCAAGCGCCACAATGTCATGGTGAGACCCAAGAAGGACAAGAAGCAGACAAAGACCTCAATATAAATGGCATTTAACAAGCCTTTCATGGAATAAGAATGTCCTTATACTCTTCGTAGCGGTCCTTCAAGCCGCTATTTGAACAAAGAAACTGATACCGGAACAACGGTCGAATCCAAGATAAATACAGCTAAGATAACGTTCATCATAGTTGGTTTTCAGTCAGAGTACCATTGCCCTCAGAAGCCAGCCAGAAGCCAGCCAGAACCCCGAACTACATAAAACATTCGCCGCCCATCTCACGCCATCTCAGTCAGCCCCAGGCACAGCAGGATGGCCCCCCAACCTCATCATAGTCATCGGGGTGGCGGTCGTGGCAGCTTTCAGGGCAGTAACAACAACCAAAATAATGGCTTTAACTACCCTGGCGACTGGTCGCCAAAAGGGTCACCGCACCCTACCAGCACTGGAGGTCGTGGAGGTTACAAAGGCAAGAACTTTGATCCCGGCCACCATAAACGATTCAGCAGTCAACAAGGTTTGGTTCCTGACGGCGGTAACACCCCACAACCGTTCGTGAACCGAGACGGCAATGGGGCTAACAGCGGTGGCAGTTACAAGGGTAGAAACTTCGACCCGGACTATCAGAACCGTGTCAAAAGCCAGCACGCTTCGCACCACAGCGGCAATCATGGCCAAGCCACCGCAGGTAACCACCCCTTCCAGTTGTCCCCTGACCAGCCCAGCGGTCCCCGTAACCGTTCAAACAAGAAACGTAGCCGTAGGGATCGCCAGAACTTGGGCGGCAGGCAAGATCCATACTTCCACCGGAAGCGCCGTTTGGACCAAAGCGCGGACACCTGGATGTGTGAGTGCCAGACGCCGCCGACGGAGTGCCACGAGGCGCTGATGAGGGAGTACCTGACCATGGGTAACGAGAACCGGCAGGTACTCGCGCAGCACGAACACGCGACCGAGGTCATGAAATGTACGATCGAGCACTTCCTCCAGTCGAACCCGCACCTCCGACAGAGCATGGAAGAGTGCTACAAGAACGTGGAACAGCAGATCATCCAGCAGGAGTTCGAGCAACTCCAGGATCTCCTTCCTGATGTTCCGGAGCCACAGGTGCCGGTGGCAGGTGTGTGCATCGCCATGCCGCCATACATACAGAGCCCAGCGATGGTGCGATTTATCTGATTTATAAAAGGTGAGATGGTAGGCAGGCCCGACAACTGATACATAATATATGAAAACGTTAAGTAAGTGCAACGGAAGTATACTACTATCACTCGTTTAGACATGTTCAGTCATGATTGACTATATGTAGCCCCAAATAATCAAAGTTTTCCAGACCTGCGCCTCTTCTATTAGGGAACCCTTAATAAGCCGCTTCATGGCGGCCTTGAATGTAGTGCTTTTATAACCGTGATAACTTCCAGTGGGCTACTCAGCACAAGTAAACCATTACTCGAAATAATCATCTGTCTGTTAGCTAGCTTGCTTGGAGTGCCCCGAATCAGCCAAATTCCAGTGTCGGCCCTCAGAACGACCAGCCATCCGTCTCGCCCGGGGAATGCTTGGCAAATCCTTCATACAGACTGGATGACAGAATACCGTGGTGAACACCGTGGATCTGTCCCCCCGTCATGACCATGACCACGATCAAGCCGATCTGGCCCCAAGGGATACATCCAAGACATCGCAGCAGATCAATCATGACCGAACCACCGTCATACTGTTTCGCCCCCAGATTGATTGGGGGCCGACGTCAGCACACGCCAAAAGAAGAGTCGCGCATACATCACCAAGAAACTTCAAAAGATCGCCTCGCAGTCTGTGGACCGCCTGGAGCGCCATGCCATCTTCCCGCACCCTCGAGCAGCTGATCAATGCCACTCCTTGCCACTCCTTGCCCCTCCCAGAAACCACAACCAACACGTGCATGACGAGTTGCAAACTCGACTCGACCAAACGATTCGCCACCCTCCCCCTATGAGCGTTGGACCCGCATATGGACTGTCAGGCTATATCACATGTCCACCAAGCTATAGCGACGAGCCACGGGCAGGGTGTGGGCAGGGCGTTCTGATTGGGAGGAAGGGGGTGCTTGACAGGTTCCTACCATAGTATAGCGCCCCTAGCCCGGATTGCAACATCGATGTGGGGCACCACTTTGATAACAAACCACAACCCTATAATATAACATGTGATCGTATAGAGTTGGGGCAACTCACTCGACCAGGGTGGGCTTCGATGGACAACTCCGCGATAACGATGGTGTCATACTATAACCGACGACTGGCAATCTGGTCCACCGCGCCCACCCCCTCTCCCTTTGCCCCCCGGTCGCGATGACAGATAAGGCCGGACCAGGGAGCCAGGACCAGGACCAGGTGTGATAAGGTTGTTTTTGACAGACGCCTTGTCCTTCGTGCAAGGGAGGGGGGGGTACGGCGTTTCTGGGGTCTCCACAGCCTGTGGCATCTGACAGCCTTGTGCCGGTTTCGATCCAGTCGCGGCCGGGTCCTGACCGGGGCGGGGAGGGGAGTTGGGAACCGATTTGGGATGTGCGTCCGGGTGCGTTTCGGTTTCGCTGCCCCACCCCCGATGCCCTTCTGCGGCCTACACCCCGACGCACCAAGACGAAGTGTACCTGAGCGACATGTTCGGGAAGTAAATCTTCTTGCATGCACGAGCAGGGAGGTGCCCAGGGTCGGCGGCCCTTGCATGAAGCCAAAATCCGATGCGATAAGGGAGGGGTGGGAAAGAACTATAACGGCAATATGATAATATGCCGACGCGGAAGGTTTCTAGAACAGATGTCAACTCGATCAAAATCCCCGCCCGCGTCGGACTTATATTGATGTATGGACTATCCTGTGCTATCACTGGTCTCTTGGACAGCTGACTGCAGGTCTAACTATGCAATGTCCCCTGTGTAATTCAGACAGAGACTCTCTCCATGTGTGAATATGCTATGAATCGCCCCCCACGATATAGGTACTTATCGAGTACCTCGCGACTTCCTCCCCACCCTTCAAGCCGTAGAAGATAATATGCTTAAAGCCAACGTTAAGATCGCTCGTTGCGGGCTAGCGTTGCGTGGAGGGTATGTTGTTTCATGAGGCTGATGGAAATCAGGCCAATGAGTACCATGGCAAGAGCCGTGAACCACACGCCTCGGAATGCCTCCATGAAAATGGCAATAACGTCTGGCCTGTGCCACCCCACTGGCAAATGGTTGAGCTCGTCGAGATCGTCCCTGATCTTGGGTATCTCCACGCCCGCGTCGGGCAAACTTCCAAAGCGATCCCAGAGCTGCGTCTTCAGGATATTCTGGTACACCGCGGAGGCGATGGTAATGCCAACAGTCCCCCCAACGGATCTGAATGCATATGTGGCACTAGTGATGGGCGCCTGTTCAGAATGGTCGACCGCAGCCAGACACGCTAGCAGCGTAATAGTCAGCATAGCGCCATAGCCGGAGCCCAATAGAAAGAATGATATCATGATATGCCATTTCGGTGTCGTTTCGTCGAGAGTAGTCAGAATAATGACATGTGCCAATTGCAGACCGACCGCAAGGGCACCGAGAGCGATGTATCGTCCAGTCTTCCTCATCAGGTAACCGCTGCCAATAGAACATATGCTGATACCGATCGGGGCAAACAGAAGAACCAGACCGGCTTGCGTTGCAGATTGACCGCGTACCTGCAGATAGAGTGGACTGTAAAACAAGGCCATCATGTTAGCCATAGTAGTAACGAGATTCGTCATGCATGCATTGAAGACAGTCCGACGGAGAAGAAGCCTGACTGGTATGATGGGTTGCGCGGCTCTTGCCTCCCAAATGACGAATCCCACTGCGGCAACGAACGCGAGTGGGATGGTGGTGAGAGGCAATGGGTGGACCCAGGGTACCAAGTTGCCCCCAGCGTTGAGGCCTAGCAGAAGCAGGACCAGGAAGACAATAATCAGAAACGCTCCAATGAAGTCGATCCGTGCCAGGTATGATTTATTGGACACTTTCGGAGGAATTCGCACCAAGTATGCGACGAGGCATGCTGAGACCAAGACTGGAGGCACCTGGATAAGGAATGCTAAACGCCATCCTCCACTTGTGTAATCGTTCAGCAATCCTCCGAGGACACCGCCACACATGGCTCCGGAGCCATATGCGATGTTTCCAATGCCTTGAATGATACCTCGCTTCCGGAGAGGGACCAAGTCCGTTGCCAGGAAAGTAGAGATGGACATCAAGCCACCTCCGCCGATACCTGCAACAACGCGGCCGAAAATCATGACGTGTTCGTTCTGTGCAAGTCCACATATGAGATTCCCGGCCGCGAAGAATACATTGCTGAAGATCAAGCCTGGTCCTCGCCCGAATATGTCGGTCAGCCTCCCACTGATCGGTTGACAGGCTGCATTGGCGATGAGATATGCGGTGGCTAACCATGACAGCAAACTCAGGGACCTGAACTCGCTCGAAATTGGCGCCGAAAGTGTCGCGATGATAGAGGCGTCTACAGCTCCCAAGAAGACGCCAACATAGCCACTACCTAGGATGAGCCACAGTTTAACGCCTGTAACCTCCTCGACGAAAACGGTCTGTTCCTCATTCTCATTGGCTGTTTGCGACCGATCCGCAGGAACATTGTTGTTGCTGTCCGCATGTTGCAACAACGGCGTTGTTTCGCTACTTTGGGTGGCCTTTATGGAAGGGGTTTCCCTTCCATTGCCGTTACTATTCGAGGTCATCACGAAATATGGAAGCACTTCGAGGGGGGCGTGCAGCTCAAATACCAGCGGGCTGAGGACCACTCCTGAACTCGTCGTCCCCGTGTCAGGTCTGTGACAGACCAACTGTTCCACCAATGAGAGACACGACCTGCACTATTACTGCCCCTGAACACTTGCCAATTCTCCGAAAGCTCATGCGTGACACGCGTAATTTTCTCGACGCTTCTGAGGCCGGAAGGAGATTTTTTCTTCTCGAAGTCTGGAAAGAGGCTACAACCTGACAGAATGACGATTAGAGATATGGCGGCATGGTGGATTCCTTTAGCGCTTGGATAAGCCGACGCCAATGATCGGTAGAGTGTAGCCGAACCTCTTATGGGCGCGAGAGTTCGGGACTGTCCGTTGTACCATAACCATAAACGCCGTGGTAGAATTCATCGATGATGTTTATAAAGTTTCGTGGTTTATCGTAACAATTGCACCAATCAACTTAATTTTCGCAGTGCTTCCATCTCAATCATGATATACTCAAGGAATAAAAGTCTAATGTCAGATGTTCTGACAAGTCCCATCACCTGAATATCAAACTACATGACTATAGTACATGGTAGGTTGCCACCGTCAGAGTTGCAACTTGTTGCAATCCTGAACGAGCCAAGCATACACATGCGCCGGGGAAAGTTGTTGATTGTTACAAATGTGCTCTTTGAATACGGAGTGATGCACAACCCCGTGCATAGCCATGATCCATTGAAAAAATGAAAAGAATAAAAAATAAAAATAAAAAGAATAAAAATGAACAGAAGAGACCTAACGCTTCGTCATCGGGTTCATCATTGGTTTGTTTCGTATTTCATTGGACCCAGCTTGGTTTGTCGCCAATTGAGAGAAGGTGGGCCATGTTAGTCAAAGTAAATGGCAGGGCAACAGGATGCTCGACGCTGAGAATGCGGGGCGTAAGCTCGAAGATTAGGTCAACACAGGTCATGGCAATTACCAACATGTTGCGGCAAAACAAAGAGTGATGGACCGCGAGTCGAGGTGTGTGTGTTTTTTTTCCCTTCAACTGTCGCCTGTTAGCTGACTAACCATAGAGTCGACGACCATGTCTTACTGTAGGTAAAAGGTGAGCAAAGCTGAATGTCGAGGCGCAGCGCCTTTTAGCAGACGTTTAGTTCAGTGGCTTTGCAACGCCTGGAAAGGCAAAGATCGGGGCAGTTGCATGGTAGAAACGGCTCTTGGGCGAATCACAGCCGCTTTCCAGCAGGGCTGAGCTCTAAAAAAGAAGACACTGGAGACCGGACAGGGCACTCAGGCACTCGGGCACTCTGGGCAAAACGCGCGTCATATGAGAGGGATGAAAGGGTATTTTCAAGGCACGCTGATCTGCAGAAACAGAATGAGTTGGTTGTCAATCACCGTTGCATTAATCGGAATTCTGAAGTCTAGTGTTCAAATTTACATTGCTTGATCTCGTGGACAGCAGCTCCGACGAGTTTCTTCCTGTTTTTACCTTTCTTGCCATTGAAATCCACCCAGGTCCGCTTGCTTTCTCGACCGCTGCCCCCAAGCAGACGTCGTACAGCCAACGCCAATATTCTACCAAGAGTACTGAAAACTGTTCCGCGTTTCGACGAAGCGTCCGACCCCTAAAGCTAGGCAAACATTCTGCCAAGTTTCGAGAGCTGAACTGAGCTGAGCTGAGCTGCTGGCCACAACATCAGCAATTCGTATCACGCGGTAACGAGCATATTCCAACTTGACTTTCGAATCCCCTCAACTCCTCGACCCGATCGAATTGTGTTTGTTTACATTCTTATATCCCACCACGATAAGATGGTGGAATGGGATGCCGACTACCTGCCCAACGCCAAGTTGGGCCTACACTCCATGCAAATCGTTTTCGGATTTGTAATATTCATACTCGAAATCATCCTCTTCCGATCAGAAAATGCAGTAATAAATGCAAATAATGGCTGGACATTCGGTCTGGTACGTATTCCGGCATGGCAGGGCGCAAGGAGCAGCTTGTGTGCGCGTCTGCGTCCAATTGCTGACCGTCGTCCCTTTTGACAGTGTTTCTTATCTATAATACCCATCATCTATCTTGTCATGGCACCCCGATGGCAACGAACACGAAAGATTGCCAACCCTCATGCCATGCTGGTGGTTGACTGCGTCTTTGCCATCCTCTGGCTGTCGGCATTTGCCAGCCAGGCCGCCTACAACACGGCCAACTCCTGCGGTGAAGGATGCAAGGTCAGCAAGGCCATCGTGGGGATGGCTTTCTTCGAGATCCTGTTCTGGGCGGGCACAACCTTCCTCAGCGCATACACCTTGAAGTACTATCAGTTCAACGGCAACCTGCCTGGCTATGAAAATATTGCTCGCAAGGGCGGCCACCAGAACATCGACCCGGACAAGGCTGCGTTTTCCATGGCGCCGCATGACGAGGAGGCGTACGCGCCGATCAACGCCGATGACCACGACGACCACGCGGCGTCTAGCAGTACGCCCTACAATGCCGACTCGTATGGCTCCCGTCCCATGTTCGACAGCGAGACCGACTACAGAGCCCATAGCACCGCTCCCTCTCACGACAACCCCTTTGGTGACCCCTACCGCGCGCACAGCGTCTCCCCGGCCAACGATCCTTACAGCTCTGGGTACGGCGCACACCCTGATGCCGGTGGACCGCGCATCTATGCGCCGCCATCTGCCGAGGAGTACGACGATGGAAGGCCCGCGCAATTCCCGACTGGGAACTACGACCGGACACTACACTAGATGCTTCCCAAAGCGTTGCACGATTCTGGGTGGGATGAGAGCATGACATAGACATTGCGGTTCCGATTTCGCGGCCCGGCAAGCCAGTAAGGGTGGCTATGGGCTATAGGACACGATCGGCAAACCTCGAGCTGGTGCACGAAATATAGATATGTGTTTTTAGGTCGTCAAAGGTGTTTCGGTTGCATTTATTGCGGAGAGGTGTTGGAAATCACTTAAGTCTATACTACTGAGGTATTATGATGATTACCCGAAATATAAGTCTCTTGAACACACTCAACAGGCCCTTGATTCAGCATTTGCAAAGACACGTTGATGGAGTCTGTGTAGGTAATTTGTCCAGCTCAGTGGTCGAGGAGGAGTCCAAATGACCCACCCACCAGCATCATAGCTCCGGTAGTGACAAACAGACACAGCTGAGGAGTGTTGTTTGAGGCTCGGTTCATTTTCCACTCGCGGCCAAAAGCTTATTTCTACTTCATTGATGGCAATGGAAATCGGAAATGGCCCCAATTCGACATGATGTCAAGGTCTTGCGTGGCACCTGCCTCTTTCGGCGAACTACTGTGTCATGGACCACAAGGTCCCCCAAACTGACCATAGGGCTGCAGGGCGGGAGGATTCTAAACAGGCCTAAATGTTTACCCGGCAAATTGACCACGGACTGAATCATGTCAGGATCATGGACGTCCGCAGAGACGTCAGGCACGGTGTGTGCGGATGCTTCATGTAAAGTGAGTGGCATTGCCCAGTGGCCATAGCCGCGTATAATGCTGGTTAGCCCGGGCCGAAGGACCGCATGATGCCGCAATAGAAAAAAGGATAGCATGAAATCACCTTCTGTGATGGACAATCATATGCTTTGGTGGAGGCCAATCGACGGCTATAAATTTCATAGAGTGACATCCGGCAGAATGCGGGCGGTGCTGAACGCTTTCTATGAGAAGCTGTACCTCTTCCTGTCAAAACTCCTGAACGCCAAAAGTATGCAGTATTATGCCCCCCTGTTCGCTTCACGAGCCGCCCTTGAGCTTCCTCAGCCTCCTCGAAATGTCCGCCTCCGTTTGCTGCATCGGGTTCAACTTGCGATCCCTTGCCATCGCTCTGGTGTCTGCTCCGTGCTTCTCGACCAGACCCTCCAACCACTCGCGCTCTCTCTGACTCTGGTTTCTAACCCTCTTTTCCACGGGCCTGTTCGCCTCTCTCTCCAGCTGCTTCCATACCTCTGTGCTGTTGTCCTCGATACCTCCCCATGTCTCGCCATCGTCGGGGAACTGCTCCTCGGCCTCGGAGTCCGTGTCCAGGTCGTTCAGCGGGTCGTTGAGCGGGTTATCCCTTCCCTTGCCGCGGATGATCTTCACGATCTTGCCATTCTCATCGCGCTCAACCCGCACCTCGCTGACCACGCTCTCGGTGCCCGTGACCTGGATGGCGAAAGGGTCAACGGGCTTGGAGCTCTTCTTCTGCTTGTCCTTGGTGGTCAAGTCAAGCTCTGCACCGCCCGTGGGCGCCTTCAAGCGGTTCACGAGGCCGAGGCGACGGTAGTTTTGCGTTTGCGTCAAGTTCTTGTCCCAGTTCTTGGCGACAATGTCGTTGCCCAATGGGTTGGTCACCTTGCTCTTGCGGGACGAGGGCTGGCGAATGGTCGGCCGCGAGGAGCGGCGCTTGCGTTTTTGAAGTTCACGACCCATCTTGGATTGGATTCAGTCGTTTCGGGGGGGAGGGAAGGTAACAAAAAAGATGTCGACAAACAAACGTTTGGAAAGGCTCAAATTGGTGATATGCTTCGTCGCAGCAGTCGCTCGCATGCTCTTTCAGTGAGTGTCCCGCGTCCCAAATTTTTGTTCGTTATCGTCCTCGATAACGATAAGCTCACGTCCCCGATAAGCAGTTGTGGCGGAATAGACGTTGTGGCTGGCCATCTGTGGGACAAGCCTCAAAAGCCGTTTGCAGATCGAATTGGGCTTACTGTATTGTCATCCGTTCCCCCCCCATCTCGATCTTTTTCATACACATGCATGCTTTGCCAGATCTCGCTTCAACGTGCGCTAGCATCCTCATCCTTCCCTATCCTTTCCTTTCCTTTCCTTTCCTTTCCTTTCCTTCCCTTCCCTTCGCCTTCGGTCAGACCGATGAGAAACAGTCCCCAATCTTCGCCGATTTGTGAAGGTCTCTGCCCAAACCCTCAAAACATACTCAATCTCCGCGAAACTTCACCCACAGTGGCCCCCATTAAACTTTACTTCGCACGTGCCTGCGAGATCTCAAACATCACGTGCTTGACTATATTTGTGCGGTCCAGTGCATAGTATGCCGAAACCATGCCCCACTGGGACGTCGGTCAAGTTTCCTATCTGAACCGACGATGTCCTGCGGCGAGTATCTGTGGCTTGTGAGCCCTTCTCCAGAATCACTCCCTTGTCCCCTGCAGGACATGGGACATGGGCACCAAGACGGGAGCGAACAAATTAGACGGCAGCCCTTGTCCATGTCATATGAGCTAGATCACAGCCCCTGCAAAAAGGACATATCCACAGATGCGCCAAAGTAACCGTAGTGCCGAACAGGGACCCCCAGCTCGAGCATCTCGGCGCTGGCACAAGGCTCCCACTGCTGTGAATCTCCACACCAATGGTAGTCTGCTCGGTAGCGGCCGATAGCGCCTATGCGGACCCAAAGCAGGCCAAGCTTTTCCTGCACCCTGCTGTGGGCTACCTTAACCTTAGCGACCGAACGGCACCATGTTTCCCTTAGGGGTTCCTTTAACAGGGGGAGGGGGTTTCTCGAGGGGCAGCAGCAACAGCAGTCCTAGCAGACTGCGCATCGCTCCAAGACCTCAAAACGGATAACGAGCGTAGAGTTGCTTTCGGAGTGCGGTTTCGTGATACGGGAAAAGGACCAGGCCTTAATTACGAACGCTAGTATTGGCATGATCTTCATGTACCATTTTCAAGCTTATTTTGGAAACGCTCGCCTGGATAATTCTACATACATACCACTACCGCTGATATCTGCACAGTGGCATTTCTCCGGACCATGCCGGTCCGATGACTCTCGGCCCTGCTTGAAATCTGCCGTGATTGCTGAGTCGCATTGCTAGTTATCGTATCAGACTTTGCTAAAGAAAGAGAAGAGAGCACTCCTGAAAGGGGGGGGGCAAAGGGATCGTCGGTAGATGATCTAGATGCCTTGATCAGCATCACGAGATCTTGTGCGAGGCTGATAGATGGTGTGTAAAGACGTTGGGGTTACGGAAGTTTTTCCATATGAAATCTTTTTTGGGGTAGCACTTGCGGCTTGCACGAAGTGACCACAGTATCTAAGTTTAAACAGATTGCCGCCGCTGGCTGGACGGCCATGGTGAGTAGGTACGGCTGGACACCGAGAACTGCTCTGTCAAAGATAACCCAACAGGCAATCGCCATTAGAAAGGCGATCTCTCTCCCGGTGTTTGTGTAGCATCTTTGCCATTTGCTACGAAGAGACGGAACCTGCCAATCAGACGGTCCAGGGTCATCATCAACACGAAGGGAGGGAAGAAAAAGTGGGTGGTCGCGCTCCAAGTGGGCACCCACATAGTAACTCCTTCCTGCGCGTTTATCGAGATGTGACTGCGACTATGATCGACGACCTTGCCTAGTCCATCCCCGACGCATTCAAGCATCTAGACCACCCCTTGTCCTCGAAGGAGTACATACATACATACATGGACATCTCGGGCACACAAAAAAACCCCACCTTCGTTGCCAACCTGTCAGTATTCTTAAGGGCTTAGGCTTGCGAGTGGGTATGTGAGGTCAAGTCAATGATAGTGAGCTCTGAGATAGATTTCAGGGTCCTCTTTTTCTCTTTTCTCTTCAATCATGTCATTCCGAGCCCAAAGCTCGTTATCAGTACGTAGCGCTCGCTTGTTTGTCACAAGTCGGCATGCTAAGCGATGGCTGGGCACCCATCTCCTACTCTGAGGAGTATGCAGGTCGGCTACAACGGCGTCTCGGCTACGCACAAATCATAGAGGGTCAGCGGCCGGGGCATGACGTCTTCGACGGCCGCCTCCTCTGAAGATCTGTCTCTCTATGTATCTGTGTGTTTGTGAGTTTGTGATGATCGAGTTGAAAATGAGGTCACTTTGTACAAGAAAGAGAGAGAGGTGTCTGGAGATGATGGCATTGCCTGGTTTCAAATATGGGGTATTTTCGAATTACATCAAAAACAGTAAAGAATCGCAAGCAATAGCAATGCGAGTGCGCGCTCGTAGAAGGGGTATTTCGCCTTTGGACGCTCGTAGTACCAAAAAGATCATGATATGGATATGCCCTCCTCCCCTCCCCCTTTCCCAGCCGTCCCTTGTCTTTTCCCACTACACCCCCACACCTACGGCCGCCAAAGGCCCCTTTATCCATATTCCTGTATCAGACCAAAACCAGTAGTATCATGTCCGTAAACCGTGAACCATAAAGCCGTCAAACATGCTATTTAGATGTACAAGATTGTGGAAAAGTGAAACAAATAGTGACATCCAGCCATCTCTGTATAAACGAGAGCCTCCAAGACGAAGTCCAGGTGCTGAAACGAAGTAAAAGGACATAAGCAGAGCAGTAAAAAAAATTGAAAACGTTAGAACATGATCCATTCTACATCAACGCCAGGTCCGCCAATGCATTTAGTCCAGTTGAATGGGCCGCGCGCCTGGAGGCCAAGCTTGCTGGAGCCGGAGATACTGTCATGCAGATCGCCGGCCCAGAGGCGCTCGAGGACCTCGATGGCAGACAGGTTGTTCATGTACCCGCTGCGGGACATGATGTCGCGGCACTTGTTGCGCACGATGTTCTGCTGGAGCTCGTTGACACACTCGCTGCCGGCGACAAATAGGGGCCAGAGAAGGAACTTCTCGGCGACGCCGCCAGACTCTATGGAGGTGGTGTAGTAGACGACCTGGCTGACCAGATTGCGGAAGTTGTTGTGGCTCGAGGGCACGTTGGGGGAAGCCAGGCGCTCGGTGTAGAGGAGAGCAGCGTAGCGGAATGCCTCTGACAATGACCCGAGATCCCGGATTTGGGTAGCCGTAAGTGTGCCTGGCAGAGACGCAACGATTCTAGCAGAATCAAATTCCCAACTTTGAAGAGCGTTGCGGGCCTCCTTCCACTCGCGCCAGAAGGTCGAACGCTGGTCGTCGTAGCTTGGCGACGAGCAGCTGCCAGCGAATAGCTCCTCCTCGTCGAGCTGGTTACCGAAGCCTTTGCTCTGAATGCCCAGGTTGAAGAAGTCGGTTAGTTGCGACGAGCTTTTGAACGTATTGCCCAGAGGTGAGCCAAGTGGCGAAGCAATCCTTGGCACACTCAGTCGCCCGGTGGGCGAAGCAATGGCACTGGATACAGCGCGGTACTGAGAGAGCAGATTAAGGCGACCGAGCTTTGAAATGGTCCTGAAAAGTTCCCTGTCGCATCCAATCCAGTTCTCAGCGCCAGCCGGGAGCAGGTTGATATCAGACGAGACTCCATAGAAAGAATGATTGAGCTGGGCTTCGCGGTCATTTATACTGGCGGAGATAGCATCAAAGTAGGTGAAGATAGCTTCCATCCAAGCAGAATCATTCGAGGTCTGGTAGGGTGCGGTATTGCGCATACTAAGGATTTTCTTGACACCTGCAAACTGAGTAGCGAACTTGGCAATGCCAGACTCGACCATGCGGTAGTGGCATAGCAAAAGAATGGTCCCAAGAACGGAGTCATGACACGACTTGTTGGGATCGTTGAGCTGTTGGTTGAGTAGATGTACGGCGAGATTGCGGTGCTGATACTCCTCGGTCAAGGACGAATCCTCCGGTTGCGACTCAGACTGCTCAGAGAGGAATCTCTCGGGTGATCCTTTGCCATGTTGGCCTAAGCTTAGTTTCCTCTTCATTCTCAGATTGCATGCAGCAAGGGCGCATATGGCGTGCTGTAAGCTGCGACTATTGGCAGCGAGGCGCAAGATGTGGTCTCTGAAGGGATTGGTAGGGCCGTCAATAAGCACCATTGAAGGGCACATGATGTTCTCATAGTAATCCATGAAGAATGGCATCTTTGCGATTAGGTCGGCACTGATTTGCATCGATGGCGCGTCATAAGGAGAAATGACCGCGAGAGCCGCCGCTGCAGCCGCCGCAGAGCTCTGGCTAAACAGGTTGGACCCGTTATCCTCCTCCTTTAGAATTCCAGTGGACCAAAAAGAAGCTGTTGCGGGACTGGTGCTGTATGGCTCAATGTCGTGTACGCCTTTTCGAAGTTAGCGCTGCTCAGTGAGTTGTCGAACAGAAAGTACTCACTGAGGCTATCAGCATCGCTAAGGAGTCTTGCATGGCTCATCTGATGCTCAAAGCCATCGTGATGTGACCCAAGGCTCGAGCTGGGCTCCGATGGAGCATATACGAGACTGGGACATGAGGTCGGAGCGCGCTGCTCGATCATAATGGCAGATGCCGGGCTCTGAGGAACCGGCGAGGCATTGCTGCTATAGCTATCGTACATAAGAGCAGGGCTGTGCATATAAGGGAGTTCATCTCGTGAGAACTGACTCAATGGCGATAGGGTGTATTCAACCTCATTCAGAGCAGCATCCACTGAGGACGAGAGCCCCTCCGTAATGAGTGGAAAGTGACCCAAAGATGTATTGAGTCTGTGCATTTTCGGGTGCTCATGAGCACCCATGCTTGATGGGTATGAGACATTGCCCCAGCCTGTTGGTGTTGGAGGTGACATCGACTCGCCGTGGGCATATCGGGAGAAGTCATGATAGGCGGCGAAAGGTGTAGTAGGGAGAGATGCTGGGTGACCATTATGAAGCTCAAACTCATCGCGGTTAGAAATTGTGGGCGACTTGTTTCCATGGTCACTCCATTGACTGGATGTGGTGTTGGCTCTGGATCGTGCGGGTTGCTTCTTGATGACTGGAGCCACGGGCGGCGACTTTGCGATGGGTAACGAAAGACCTCGGAGCTTCCCCCGACTCGCAACGCCAACGCCCCAGGTCAACTGAGTCTTATAGCCAGAGCACTCATTCCCAACTTCGAGGCATTGTGAGCAGTAGGGCCGCCGGCGATCGCACTTGGCGCCTCTCTTGACACAGGCAAAGCAGTCGTCCGCCGCTCCTCCAGCGGGTGCCCGTCTCCTACGCTTACGGGCAGCCTGCGTCTCCTTTGACGGCTGCGGTTGTTGTGAAGGAAGTGAGACCGTCATCTTGGATATGTGTATATGCACTGTGCCGTGCAGCTGGTGTAAGGTTGGTAATATGATTGGTAGTATGATGTGGTTGCAAAAGAATTCGGATGGTAGATTGATCTAAGCTCGGCGCGGTCTAAAACTTCTGGCCATCAACGGGAAGATCTATGACTGGCGTGGGTAAATGTGGTTAATATGGAAAAAGTGATAGCTTGTCGAGTTGAGAAATCATTGGCATGCACCGGTAGTTGAGTGAGGATGAAATGGGATAATGAGGAGATATAAGTCTGTAGATTCTATGAGAGACGAAACATGGAGCTACTTTGCTGCTTGAGAAAACATCCCACACTCTTTGTGATGTAGTACCCCCCCGAGTACATGCAGGACCCTCCTCGGCGATGGGTCCTCTCCCGTTATTGTCAGGGAGGCGATAGCACGCTCGGGGTGTGTGTGTGCGAGCGTTGGCAGGAACTACGAGGGTAGTACAAAAGATGGGGGAGTAGTTTGGCCGGAGGGAATCGACCAACCATTGTGACGCGAATTCAGAGATCTGCGGGTATAACCTCGCCGACAAGGGCGTTGAAAAGCCGACAAGGGTCTCCCTGTACGAAGGATATACCCATGTTTAGTGGCAGCTTTTAGGTTAGGCAAGGTTCAGGGGTGCTTCGAGTACGCTGCCAGAGATCGAACGAGGGTCTGGGGGGCATACGATGATACCGTTGGTCGTCCGCCGCCACGACTTTGTGTGGGATGGGTGGTTAAGGAAGAATATCATCATTCGAGAACATGGGCGGAGAATGTGGCTTGACTGTCAGAGAGGTTGTGTCTGAGGCGAGGAGTGATCCTGCCAAGGTCAGGGTTCATCTCGCAATGTTTCCTGGCTAGGGGGCTATGACAACAATATCACATGTATGTATTTGCAAAAGCCGTAAGAGAGAAGACGGCAAGTTCCCCTGCGAAACATACATTTCTCAGAAATCATGGACTTAGAGGACGGAGTATTCTTCATAATTGTCGAGGAGAAACAGTGCCCTGTCGTACTCAAGAACAACAAGCATTCGTGCCTGCGCTGCGGCTTTACAGGGGGTTTGGCGGGGGTGTTGGCAAGCGCCCATCTTCTACTATTACTATGTACTTGTCCAGGGTCAGAGCTTGTGCTAGCACCACATCCGGATGTCTCTTCGCTCCGATCCACTGAAGCCACCGCTAAAACCTGCAGACCAGGCCTGTTTGTCCATCTCGAGAAACTCTTCCGCTCTGGCATATTCGCTCGTGCAAGTCCTACAGAATAGCGATACTCACACGTCTTGTATTTGACATTGTACTTTCCAGGTCCTTATGCCTCTGTATTATTACCGAACTCGCATAGACTTCATATCAGATGGTTGTGTGGATTATAGACAAATGTTTGACATCGTGAATTGTTGAGCTTCTGATGAAATTCTTGTCTCATCTGGAACAAATCTCCGAAAATAGAAAAGGCACCGCCGTGTAACCGAACTATTCCCACGGGCGAACCTTAGCGATCTGCTTGGCACCCGTGATCAGGATTCATGTTCAACCATAGTCAGTTACTGTGTCATGAGGTTGTGACGTTTGGAAAGAGCTGTTATTGCAAGGCTTTCAAAGCTGGAAAGGTTTGACGCCACAGCTGCACGCTCAATGTTCTAGGTTGGCTAGCATTTTCTTGTATGCCTCTAACATCCGCATGGTATTCAAAGACAGCCTTTAGGAGCTCCTCTTGATGAATTTAATACATCTGACATAGCTAGCAACAGTGTGTCTGATCTGTTGTGCTGTTATTGAACCATGATTTGTGAGTTGTCGACACCGTGGTGAATGAGCTCATAATACAGGCTGCATGTCGCAGCATCCAATGACAGCGCATGATCAGAGAAGTAAGGCCGGGATTCAAGCTCAATCTAGGGCCAAGTGCTGTGCTGTGTAATTGGTGTGAAGCGCATTTAAAGTACGAGACACATGCGTGGGGCTTTCTTGCTGTGTTTCTTCACCGCGCAGTGATGCAAGTTAGACTGTGAAGCCGGCGCATCTTAAAGAGAGACGGTAGTTGAATTAACTGAATGCGCTATTCTTGGGGAAGTGGTTCCTGGCGTAATCTTGTGAGAGTCTCTGCCATCCCTATCGAAAGTCCATCGTATGCCGGCGGTAAAACAACAGGGATTCAACCTAATTTCTAGTCCCTTTAGTTACAATCTTCTTAGATCCAGACAGCCCATGCGCTCAGATCATGATTATCCAGTATCCGTTATGTCTGTTATTGACTGTTTCGGTGCGTTGCAGATGTTTGACCCTCTGCTTCGCATTTGAATCTATGATATGCTTATTGCCTTACAAAACGGTATTTAGCTTATGGGAAATATGAGGTCCGGCCAGCAGGGACCATCGAGAGGTGGAGTATGACACCGACCACTTGCGATACGACCCCTGCTCGACAGTCTTATCATAGCTTGGGCGCGAAACAATTGCATCTGATAGTCTTGAGATGCAGATGTCAGAGTAATTATATTGCATTACAGTCATGAGACCCTCCCCTCATTATTCTACCAATAGATGGAGCTTCAAGTTTACGTGCTGGGTTCGAACATCGCAGCAGCAGAACTTCGATTGGTGGTTGCAGCTATCGTTAAGGTACAGCGTTAGAGATGTGACATAAATGAGGCCTCGTGCAGCTTACTGCAGGCCAACGTTAATGGTGCATCGAAGCCCGACAAGCAGCGCATATGCATAAAAGCTTCACGATGGGGGGGACCGGCGCCCGCCCGCGATCTTGATGTTCCATGATTCTTCTTCCGGCCTTCTATCTGTTTATCTGTCACCCAACCACCTGTTCTACGCCTTCTATGCAGCTCCTCTTTTTGGATGTGGCCGATGCTATTAGACCAATCTGTTCGTTGAGACAGTTCGGAGTATCACTGCTATGGGATGTTCATAGGCATAATGAAGTTCATATCGCTTGTTTCAACAGAGTCTTCCAAGGCGGGGTGTTTGACATGAGATCATCGAGCCATCCATGTAAGAAATCCGGACACAATAGATGAATTATTGACGCAAAGACCGGCAAACGTATTTCAAAGTTGGGGGGGTTTGCGGGCTTGTGATTCGAGCATACTAGACCGAACCCCCCTTGCTCAACAGAATGTCAGTGCGATACATGGAGGAGGCCACGGCAGAAAAGGTGTAGAAAAGAGGTCAAAAATGTAAATGTTATTGAGGCTGTGCTCGCTTCTTGTAACAGCGGGTCTCGAATTGGTCTCTTGTAGACAGGAATTAGAGAAGGTCTGTTTCGATCATCTGAGGAAAAGAGTTCTGGGCACATGGACAGACATGAGGTTTTGTGCGATCTTGAAGACGTCCCACATAGTCATCCAGGTTGTCGGTTACTAGCGCTGTCAATCTCGAGCTTAAAAGTTTCTTAATATCATACTATATATGTAGAGCGTGCCACAGAGTGGTCAGTTCACAGAAGGTCGTCCTACGGTAGTGACGATCAAGGCTGGGACAAGATCGTTCATGTGGCACTGTGGCTACACGCTCATTCTCCAGATTGTTCAGCCTGCTGAAGGTAGTTACTGGCTCTATTGACTGTTCGTGCATCCAGGATAGCATCCTGGATACGGTTTTACACGGTACCCGATTTGGGGTCACTCTGCCGGTCGCTGGCTTATCCACCTGCTTCGGCTTCTTCGCTCACTCCTAGATGATGTTCGAGACGCTGACGCTTTGAACTTGCGGCTGTCGGTCGTCGTCCTGATTTTCACAGGCATCAGAAAACTCAAATAACGTATCCTTGATGTGGCTCTCGCACCATTTCTGGAGATTACCGAGATCTTGATCATGCCTTCTATGTGGCCTCTGTTTCTAATACTGCAGTTTCGTTTGGAATAGTTTGAGCAAAACCTGACACTGGTTATTATGCGCAGCCGAAAACCTGCCCTGGTATTTTAGCGGCTCACTAAGTGTTCGCATCGCTCTGTCGTCAGTTTTGCAGGCCGCTAGTGAAACTACGCGGCCAATACCTGATCTCAAGTAGGCGTTCAATATACCTCTAAATGCATACTTTCCACTCTCACTCTTGCTTCCAGAACAGGCTGTGCCTGGGGAGATGCGGGTGAAAAGGGTTGGTGCGTCTCCCTTTCCAAACAAGCAAAATGGCATAGTGGGCAGTCTGTCGGCACGTCTCCACGCTTAGGATTACATTACTAGAATGCCTAGCTGCAGTTGTGCAACATAGATCTGCCAGAGGCTTGAGTCATCAACGGTGCACCTTCGCCGGTGATGAAATGGCTGACGGCTACTTGATTACCTCCATGATTTGGGCCCTCCCTGCCTCTGATGTATGTGATCGGTTTAAGGTCACCTGCATTGCGTGCCACCCCACATGCGTTCATGGCAAGGACGGTATTGACAATTGATAATGTTCGCTTATGTACTGGCATGCTCAATCTTTCCGTCGCCTGGGTCTCCAGCTGCCACGGTAATTCTGTTGTTCTGGCCATACCTCGGTTTCGCTAAGATAGCTTGGATATAGCTTGAAATACTTGTACTTTATCCCGCTAAGGGTCATTCACCAATGTAGTTAAATCAGGTAGTTAACAGAAGCTAGAGTGCTGTACTTTTTACTGGGGAGGGCCAGCGAGCACATGCAGCTAGAAGCTAGGAAGAAGCACTGAAGATGCATGGAAAGCCGCAAGCGGCTAACCTTTAGCTTTTGAGATGCCCGCGAGCTAGTAAATGTGCCGCTTGGTTAGTTATGTCTCGTTCATCCGCCATTTCCAATTCCATTCGTCGCACAATTCAAGCCTCGGCGGGCGATCTTAGAGTCTTCTCAGCCACAGAGACGTTGCTTGGTACTGGCCCCTGACCAACTTTATTAGGATGAGCTAAGCTCATTGGCTGAGCTGGGCCGTTACCTCGGATTCCTGACAAGTAATCACCGTCTGCCCCAATGCAAGTCATGGGGGGGAGCCTGCGACGATCACTCAAGCGCCAGACAAATACACGTCTCGACTTGCCCTGAAATTTAGGATAAGGGCGACTGCTTCGCCGCAGAATGCTAAACTGATTAGTGTCCGAGCACAAGACCCTTTTACACAATTAGTAAACATCACTGGTCAGTAAAACATCAAGCACGAGCATCATCATTTCTCTCGCCGCGGCTTTGGCCCAATGGCTACGTGAAGTTTCGGTGTGAGACCACGCCGCCTAGCTTATCGAGAACAAGGTCACCCTAGAGTGTGGGGGAACTCGGCCTTCGAAAACGGTTTGGGCTCTGTATGTGACACTGGCGACTCTGAAGAGACAGCACACGCTCAGACGATTTGTCGCTCTTCGCTTCTGCCAGGTCAAAAACCTCATCAGCCTTGTCTACACCTCCCCTCCATCCTTCGGCCGATTACTCCGGATATTACGGGCATGATTAAACCGCCAAAGAGCCGGCAAATATGCATGTGAGCTCCTCTACCCCAAATTTGGACGCCAAGATGGATTCATCCTGAATGAAGTTTGTACGTAACTTTTACACCGAGCTCTTGAATCGCAATCGTCGAGTATGATGATGCGAAAGTGCCCTCGTAGTGGTTCAAGCTAATACTAGTGCGAACACAATAGCTTAACGCTTCTTTCATCCGTCAAGTCAAGCCTACGAACCTAGGGAATCCTATGGCTAGTTTATCAGTTGCCATTACGTCCACACCTGGTCGCGCTTCCTCTGGACACTCCTATCCAAGGAACAGACATATTCGCCTCTCATTGGCTCAACCACAAACCCGAGTTGTGTGCAACGTTGCAAGCTGGTCCCAGTCTCGCTTGCGATGCTTGCCACCAATTATATGATGAATCACAACTAATGAAGTGGAGTGATGATATAAAAAGCTAGGCTAGATCGTTTAGGTCACCAGTAGATGCGCGTTAGCGTGCTCCCATTCCAATAATCTGGCTGTAGCAACAGAAAGCGCATGAGGCTTTGCGGTGCTTTGCGAACCATCTTCACCGTTACTTGATGTCACTTGTGTATGTTGTTGCATGTACGGAGTACAATTTTGGGAGCGGTAGACAAGCCTGTAATTTCGTGCTTTGACTACCGACCTCGCCGGCACCATAAGGCTAACATCAAACCCCATGCTGCACTGATTTAGCCACACTTCACTTCAAAGTGCGCTGGAAACCCGTATTGGTAATGACGAAGTAAGTTATAGGACCACAAACAAGACCAGGCTTGCTCAAAGAATAGGTGAAGTACACCATCTATGCGATCGCCATGAAGATCGCCCATTGGGATATGTATATTCTCACCGGGTATGAGGCTGTATAATTTGAAAAATTGGCAAGCTCTCGCCAAAGTTAACGAGACGATACAATGGCACACAAATCTTAGACACTCAATCCACTCTCGTATTGGTCTCGCGGTCAATACACCAGGGTTGCTGCTGTCATTCCTGAGGTGGATATAGAAACACCGTTCGTGTGGTCCGTATAAGCGTTCAAAGCGTGGGGGTGCACAGAAATTACTCTTTCCATTTCCCGCACGGTTCAAGACCAATGTTGACTGGGGTACCGACAATATATGTCATAGCCTGAATACGGGCAAGGATCGAGTACTCAAATCAAGAATGTATTGATTCTGGGCAAACCCGAGTCGTCGATATTGGAACAGAAGTCCAGTCAGCTGTTACAAAGAAATGTATCATATACTGATGCGGGTCCTTGCTGTGGTGTCTTGTGAAACCAGTCGAGGTGCCTACCAGTCCACCTATCCCGTTTGTGATGTTGCGTTGGTGGGACACACATTCAGCCTCATTCGTGGTAGATCTGCGAAACTGTGGACTAAACAAGTCATGCTTTCGTTGTGATACCCTACATAATCACCAACCAGCGACCTCCCCCATCGTGTCGCGGATAGTAATGGACCTGGAACAATTAATATGTTCGGAAGCAACCGATCGTGTCACAAATTATAGTAGCCAATTGCTGCCCTGGTTCTGCTACGTACGTCACGATTCTTTGATATATATTACTGTAGGTAGACCATAGTCGACACGATTGGTAGACATCTCTTCGTAGGAGTAAGTTATCGGATTAAGTATTGAGTGACTCCCAATACCATTCCCATCTACTTAAAGAAAGCACAATCGCAAACAGCCCCAGGCTTCATGTGAAACTACTGTAAAAGCTGCTACTAAGATAGTCTGATTGCCCGCAGACTCATTGAAAATTTCAAGTGCCGCGGGTCAACTCAAGTGTACTCTCTGTTGCTGTGTCCGAACAAGGTGTGACTTGGGAGTGGACCTAGTATGCGACCACATAGGCCACATACTACCTGACTGGACACCAGCTCCTGCAATGCAAACATGTGCATAATAGACATGGCTGCTTTTCCAAATCATCATATCATGCGAGCATCATCTCACAAATGATGAATGTTCGTTTATAGTGAGTATGCTTTCTAATGAGTACGAATGAAATCCATGCCGACTGTGAAGTTCAATATTCGCAATGACTGGCGTGATCCATGGACCCCACGCTCGTAGGCAGGAACATGGCATATGATTCCCATATCCCCATATGCCCTAGCCGGCGTGACAAATCTCGAGATATTTGGCGCCTGAACAACAAATCGCCTCATCGTGCCTGGAGCTGCAGCATATCTCAAGTATGAGCTTTCACAGATCGAGATCAGAATTGATTTGTTATTTGTGATGCAGGTCTCCTCCAATTCGTCACCAGCATCATACTACGTCCACTAGCAGGAAAAGACACATGCTCACAAGGTCACATATAGTCGGCAAGAGTCATCTCGAACAATTGTGGCTGCATGGTGATATTCGGTTGTCTTATTGCATCTTTGCCTCGTCGTCATCTCTTCTTTGGTTGTTGATGGCTTGGTTTATCATTTTCCACGTGGAGTATACGCAACTCCGTAACATCCGATATGGTAACCAAAATTCTATGAAACACCCGTGGGGTAGGTATCTGTCGAAGTTCATGTCGTTCACCTCGGTCACCGTGGTTGTGGAGATATTGGTGAGCTCCCAGGATATGGTATGGAGAGCGACACTGAGGAGGTGGGGGTTCTAGCTGTGATCTACAACGGTGGTGGAGCGCCGGTCAGGACCTTCTACTGGGGGGTTCGATTGGAATCGGAAATATGGTTATTGTTACGGTTGGACGGGATCCCTGGTGATGGCCGGCTTGAGTCGCGGTAGATCATGGTTGACAGCTCGGAGTTATCTTCAACTTCGGTTCGGCACTCGTGATAGTGGAGTCTTATTATGTGTGTGGAGAGTGAGTATATGGTGTGCAGAATCTTGGTAGAGATCGGATGATTTGCCTAGACTAGCTCAGGTACAAGGAAGTAGTTAGCTGATTCGGAGAGTTATGATCAGATGCGAATATATGGCCTTCTGGCGAAACAATGCTCCAATATCAATCTATTTTCCTTGTTCAGTATGAGTCATGACAGGGGAATGATCATGTATCACTCGGGAACGGCGACGGTCTTCTTCTTCGTCTGCAAGTCATAATGCTGTGATACTTCGGTTGAGTATCTTCATGTAGATGCGGTTTAGCGAGAAGTAGAACATAGAAAGTGGCGTTCTAGCTCATCTGTTTTCCACTTCACTACTACCCATCTACTTTCCTAATCCGGCGTTTCGTCCTTGAGAGTGGGGTTGATGGTATACCTCCGAGCCGCTTACCGGAAGCGGTGTTGGGTTACTTCGTCTGTGATGTGCCGTAGTAGGCAAGGCACATATACAATTCGTTCCTTATGAGCAGACACACTCCACACGTATACACACCATCATATACAGATACCTCCCACATCACGGACAGATCCCTGTCCTATATTGTACCTGTCGGGGACTACCTTTCTGCAAGCCAGGATCAAGGCAGAAGGCTAGCGAAGAACATGATACTACCGTGTCTATGCATATAAGGCGTCACGCAGGCACAATAACGAGTGCGTGCTACGCTTTATGCATGTTCATCTAGCCAATGAAGCGCCTGTGATACAGACATCCATGATTGTTCTAGAAGGAGTAGAAAGACAAGTGTATGCACCTCTATTAGCGCTGCATAACGCACCAGGCGTGAAAGGCATCTGGTAAGGTGAGGTCTGGTATCTAAATCGGCAGAAACCAAACCCCTCACCTTTGCCTTGTGATTCAAATCGTGTTTGCCAGGCGTGAAGGAAGGCGAAGAAGTGGCGTGACTGCGGCCATGGAATTTCAGGTTTTGGCAAGTCTTCGAAGAATCTTAAGTGTGGTCAGATGTTAAGCCCGGGAAGTGAGAAGAGTTGAAAAGAAAACATACTTTTGGCCTAATACGCAGATCACAGTCGAGGAAGTTAAGCCTCAAAGGAAGTTAGTGTATGGGCATTCAGATTACCGCCGCTACCAGCGCGGCAAATTGTAATATTCGGACGTGATCTTCAAATTGATTTACACAACGGGCCAAATGCGCCAGCTTGCGCTGGCAACGACTTCGCTGAGTATAGGTCCAGGGGAGTAGTATTGCAGCCTCGCAGTCTGTTGACATTACATCTTAGCGACTCCAACTGCGATGTAACAGCTCAAAGTGAGTGTACCTTATCAACCCCACCAGCTAGAACCCCGACAAAAAGGACAATGAAGCTTACCGAACCACGAATTGTCAAGGGCTGGGACGAATGCACTCAAACGCCAAGTCCTGGACGCTCGCTACTAAACTCGAGGTTACATTGAGGCGCCTACACGATTTCTCAGCTACCCAATGTGGCTTAAGCACCTGTCTTGACGACCAAGTCAATCAACTGCTCACGTGGGGGTAGATGTGTTGATACTTCAATATTGGAGGTGGTTACAATCCGCTTAGCTAGCCATTATTCGCCCATTGCTAAATATGAGTAATTATCGGCAGAAAGTTAACCGCTCGTATTTCCACATCCGGGCCGAGCGCTAACTTGACTAGCCGTACGAGAAGCGCGACGTTGGTTTCAGGATTATAGGTGTATTTACAATACATAAGAGTAAGACTTGTCAGTAGGCCAGGTAGCTTGTGAGAACCTCTTCATACAGAGAAAGAAAGCGACATGGTGAGAAGGAACCAGAAAAGAAACCGGATGAGTTGATTTATATTATCCAACACGACTAACATCACGAAACAATTGTGGCTATAGAAATCGGCCCTGCCGACGTACAGGAACTAACAGTTCATAACTCTTCAAGGCGCAGATCTCACGCCTTATCCAACTCCTCAATGATGTACGATCTTAGCGATGCAGGCGTGGTTATGCTCGACCACCTGTTCTTGACCTTGCCATCTTTACCAACCAGGAATTTCTCAAAGTTCCACTTGACCTTCTTGATTCCAAATAGACCAGGCTTTTCCGACTTCAACCACTCAAAAATGGGGGCAGCGTCCGGCTCATTGACGTTAACTTTTGTCATGATAGGAAATTCGACTTTGTGATTTAGAGTGCAGAAGTCCTGGATTTCCTCGTGGCTACCGGGCTCCTGATGCCCAAACTGATTGCAAGGAAAGCCCAAGATCACGAACTTGTCTTTATATTTTTCGTCGGCGTTAATCTCTTTGTACAGGGCCTGAAGCCCATCATATTGCGGCGTGAAGCCACACTTGGAGGCGGTGTTGACGATTAGTACAACTTTGCCCTTGTGTTCGTTCAAATCGGATTCCTTGCCATCTCCTGCACGAAAGAAAAGTACTTAGCCACCTGCTCAAAGTGGAAGGAGATTCGGTAGTCGTCCCAATCATCATGATTGCGGGGTACGGTATAGAGATTGGGTCTGGGCAACGTACCGTCAAGGGGCTTAAAGTCATAGAAAGTCGTTGCTGAAGCCATCTTGGCACTGGTGTGTAATCGTCGGGTGTTACCAGGACTTGATCGTGATTGTACGACTTTCGACTCGGAGAAGTTGGTGACTGTGGTGGGTATAGTTCTCAGATATATATTTACAAATGCCGACGGCGACGCAGATTCGGACGGACTAGCCAGACTATGAGAAAAATGGACGAGTTGGAGCTGAGCGCACTGGTGGGTGCCCGCACTTCTTATGGGTGAGGTGCGACTCGCGCCACTGACCGCGATCGCACGTTGCTTACCAAGGCAGCTCGGAAGTTGCCAGCGAATCCTGTGTCTCATTTGGATGGATGGAGGCATCGGGATAAAAGGTTTCCAGAAATTGTAGTGTGCCTGGCTGGTTCGGGTGGTTGGGCTGAACGCACTTGACTGTGTCCTATATCACGCGAAACAGCATTAGTTTGGGGCTCTCCGATCTAGCTGAGGATTTGACCTCGGTAGCTCACTCCACGATTTCTGCATTCTGCAACGAGATGCGGCCTGTATGACCCACCCCGGGGCTCTGACGTATTAACGTTAGACCCTTAAATTTGCGAAACTTCCCTTAACAGCAATTGAGAACTGCTTAGGGCCGTTAGTCGAGCCTCAAGAGAGTGCATGTCCCGAGAATGCGGATGTCCCCATTATTCCGACAACCCGATAAGTGGATGGACATGTAATTTCAGATTTCAATATTTGTTGTTTGTGCGGATCAAATCCCGCACCAGCAGAAATCGTGCGTATTATCGCTGTTCTACTAACCTACAGAATAGTGTTCCACGCAAAATTCGTTCATACATCAGGTTGATCAGGCTCGGTTCCAGGTTGCTGATAAGATTAGGTAACGTTAGGTGGGTAGTTGCAGTAACCTACTGTAGTGTATGGACCCCTCGCCCCTAGGAGCACCCTAAGGATCGCGCGTCATATCCAACATTACGATGCCCCTCAGGGTTTTGTGCTAGTTGCTGTGAACCAACTTGTCGTGATAAGTGCCACGATGGGAATCTTGCAAAATATACGCACTCATCGCATGTGAACACCACGTTAGTCAGTCTGCCGATCATATCCGATTCCTTTGGTGGAGAACAGATGCCCATGGAGCCTGGACCCAGGAATATAGTTATCGTCGGTAAGTGCCCCGTGGATGTTGGTTGTGAAAACGCTAGCTTCCCACCAACAGCTGAACCTTGATGGGCGCTTGCGACATAACATGCATAGATGTTGTAACTCAATATTCTGACCCTTCATAGGGGGAGGGATCATCGGCTCGACTACCGCCTACTATTTGACACGCCACCCCTCCTACAATCCATCATTACACCGCATCACAATTCTTGAGGCGACATCGATAGCAGCTGGCGCCTCAGGCAAAGCTGGTGGTCTGTTAGGATTATGGGCGTATCCGCAATGTCTCGTGCCTCTATCATATAAACTTCATGCCGAACTCGCAGCTGAGCATGGTGGCGCTGAGAGATGGGGTTATCGCAATGTGAGCTGTGGAAAGATTACGGCTACAGTCCATGCTCGTGACTTGAACGGAGTTAGTCATGTGCCAATACGGCGAAGCAGCCGCGCCACCGATGGCAAACTGGAAAATGACCAACCGAAGGACTGGGAGAAACTGCCCAAGCAGGATGAAACTGCCAGCAAGTTGCTACAAGACTCCAAGCTGCCATCAGACTTGAACTGGATAGACCAGAACCTAGTCAAGGAATACGCAACAATGGACAGGTTTGGATCCACCGAGACTTCACAAGTACACCCCTTCCAGTTCACTACAACAATTGCGACATTGGCGCAGGAAAAGGGAGTGCATATCCGTTTGAACGCCAAAGTAACGGCATTTAAGCTTAAGCTGGATAACAGAAGTGTTGCAGGCATCGAATATCTGGACAGGGCCACCGATGAGATAAGGTCGATCGATGGCGTGACCGATGTTATCGTAGCGGCAGGCCCTTGGACGGGGCGACTGATCCCAAGCTCCTCAGTGGAGGGACTGAAAGCAGACAGTGTTGTATTTGATGCTGATATAAGTCCGTACGCAGTATTCACCAATATCTCTTTACCTCGGGATTGGGTTCCACCTCATCGCGCTGCCAAAGGACAAAAACGACAACACAAAGGCAACGTAGACCCAGAGGTCTATGCTAGGCCCGGACGCGAGGCATATGCCTGCGGGGAGCCAGATCCATCTGCGTCACTACCAGAAACAGCAGATTTAGTCGGATGCGACGAGGCGCAATGTGACGATCTGGTAGCATATATTAGCACTGTTAGCCCCGTGTTGCGTTCAGCGCCCGTCTTGACCAAACAAGCCTGTTTCCTGCCGAGGCACATGAGGTATGGCAAGGAGATGAGTCCGCTCATTGGCAGAACATCTGTGTCGGGGCTTTGGATGGCGTCCGGTCACACCTGCTGGGGAATCCAGAATGGCCCTGCCACTGGGAAGCTGATGAGCGAGTTTATATTTGAAGGGGCAGCTAATAGTGCTGATATCAGCGAGTTGGATCCGATGGTGTATGGGATAGGTGCATAGGGACTGGTGAGGTCTGGTGAAAAGGAAGCATGATTCGAGAATAGGCTGCTTCATCAAGTGGAAGACGTGATACCAAAAAGGGTGAAGTTGGTTGAGCCGACGTATGCAATTTCATCTACGATTTGACCAGAACTTTCATGCAGTTTTCATCTGAACCTCAGTGCGATCCTTTATCAAAAAATATCTGCCCACTTTGCTAGGCTCCCGTCTTGTATAACCTAGTACACTTGCCATTCGGACGACTCCCACAACGAATCTCATGTGGCGTGGGAACATCGCCGATGAGGACACCTTGTTATACTGACTGGTAACTTATTTGGGGATACCAAGGATAGTTTTCACATTGCGTTTTGTTTCATCCTGCAAGTCACATGTGCTCCGTCATGATCTTGTCTTGCGAGTGCTGTTCGGTCCAGATCAACTTTCCCGACTCCCTACACTGTGGGCAAGTCCTCTTTGTTGTCTCATTACGGGTTTTCTTTTTCTCCTCTCGTTCCATGACCTCATCCCATGAGAAATCAATGCTGAATATACGGCGAAAACATAATGCTCAAACAATGGCGCAATTGTTCAATGTAGACAAGTACGATCAAGGGCGAAAAAATGACCGAAAAGTAAGAAACAGAAAATTGGCAACGAGCGCTAAGCATATCGTCTTCAATTGAGATTTTCGTTGTCAGTGCTGAGTACGACTATCCGATCAACAATCCTGTCCGCAGGTAATTGACTTTCAATTCATGAGATTTTGAGTTTGCCATGGTACAGTGCAAGTTCTATGCTATCAGACAATTTCAGTTCTAGGATATTCTGTGAATTTCCGGTCATGCAGGTTGGCCCAATGAGATGTACCAGCACTGACGGGGGTCCAGCGTGTTGGCAGGTTGGTATCCAGTATCCTGCATCGCCACCTCCACCTTTTGTCTGTCCACCGCAATACAAGACCTCACAGCTGCTTCAAACTGCGACTAAATCGAGCATTAGCGGGAACTCACACGCATTGTCGCAGATCTGATTGCTTATGATTCCTTCTAGCTTGATGCTACCATGGCCCGCCTTGAAAACCCCAGTGCACTTGTGCCGATAAATGGCCAAGCGTGGCCTGGAAACGAGGTTGATGAACATTGTGATATATGCGAAAAAGTCCTGTCAGTTTTCCACCACCCTTTCGAGGAATGGGTAGAAGTACATCTTGGACTGGTGTCAGACGTTATAAAGAGCCCCTGCTCCCATGTTGAGTGGATTATACGAACCCGGCTCGATTGCACGCTTATCGGACCTCCACTCACTATTGAAGATTACGAAAGTAGATGGATTCGTTTTGTCAAGTGGCCCGAGTCAACACGCGCCCAACTTTTGATAAGTTACGATACATCTTACAAGAAATATTACGGAGAAGAGTGGCGGGACACTTGCCAGATAGGAGGAAATCAAGTAGAACTCGTCAAGCATTCTTCAAAAAAAGCATACGTAGGATGGGCCCGGCTATTAGACAAAGATTGGATCAACTTGGATATCATACGAAACTGGATGGATTGCTGTCGCCGAGAACATAAGCCCCAATGTCGAGATCGGACACTACCAGCAACTGAGGAGATACAGCCTCTTTGGCTTATCGATGTCATTGATGGCTGCGTTGTACCTTCACCAGGACGGGTCACTTATATCACGCTGTCGTATACCTGGGGGCAGACAAAGAATTTCCGCACTCTCAGCAGCAATCTTGAGCAAGTTCAACGGCCTCACTCCTTGGTCTCCGGCGATATAGCTAAAGAAATTCCCGAAACAATTAGAAACGCTTTCGATCTTGTCAGGTTGCTTGGCGAGAGATATCTTTGGGTCGACAGCATATGCATTGTTCAAGACCATACTCGGGCAGTGGAAAGTGAGCTTTACCAAATGCATCGAATCTATTCCAGTTCATTCATGACCATTATTGCGAAAGACGGCACAGCCGCCAATCATGGTCTCCGGGGTGTCCCGGGAGTTTCACAGGCAAGGGCTGGGGCACAGAAAATTATACGACTTTCGGGCGGAGAGATGCTCTCAGAAGCTGCAGACTCCCCGTCGCCGCCAAGTTCTGCATACGACCAGCGTATGTGGACCTTCCAGGAAGAGCTTTTTGCCAATAGATCCTTGATATTCGAGTTAGGTCGAGTCACTTGGCGCTGCAATTGTGCTGTCTGGCATGAGCATTTACTGGAACACAAGAGAGAGAGTAGCGTGGAGAAGAGCCAATTACATTCCCATATGACCGATTGGATCAATATGGAATTTCCGAAACTCTGGGACCTTCATTGGCTTATAGGTGTATTCAATAGCCGTGTACTCACCTTCCCAGGAGATGTGCTGCATGCTTTTTCTGGAATTCAAACATCGTTACATTCAATCTTTCCAGGCGGTGTCCTTTTCGGCCATCCAGAGTTATTTTTTGACACGGCATTGGTATGGCGGGGCGACAAGGGCATCCGTCCGCGGTGGAATGGTAGACATCCGTCCATGCATGACAATCTACCAAGTTGGTCTTGGATGGCATGGGAAGGCACGATCATGTTCATTGCAGATGGCTCAACCCATCGTGATTGGTTCCAGGTTGCCACCGGATCAATAACGACCTGGTATGCAAGAAAAAGCCCTAACTCGACGGAAAAGCGACGTATCGAATGTACATGGGACAATTATCTTAATGAGTGCCCGCCCGGTTGGACTCGGTATGCAAGAGACCCGATGAAACAGAAATACTGGTATGTCCATGAAGAGAAGGAGTTAAAACTTGAATACCCAGTGCCAGTGCTTTGTAAGGGAATGATAGCAGCCCTGAAGGAACAGTATCAGTACGTATCTTGTGAGACAACACATGCGTTCATAACTATGGCTCCAGAACCTGTGGAAGAAGGCAATTGCTTCGCGGGGGTGGTCTTACAAGATGACCTAGGCAATTTTGTAGGTCGACTGGAACCGCATTATAGGCAGGTGAGCATGGTTCCGGAGAAGATCGAATTGGTGGCAATTGTTCGAGGTCGATACGAGCACAGGGAAGGCAGTATTGAATATGTGGAAGATTGTTATTTTGTGCTTTGGATTGAATGGGAGAATCACGTAGCATATCGCCGCACATCAGGTTATGTATTAACGGAGAAGTGGGAGGCTCTCCGGGAAAAAGCCCCCATTGAGTTGATACTAGGTTAAAAGATAAAAATTTACGCAGACAACCCGGTGCCCTGGTGAAACAGTATCAAATTCTCAGATGGTGCCTTGTGACTTGGCGGCGTAGCTTATTCCGTAACATCCCGCCTTGCTCTATGGATGTCCCAAATCCCTGTCGTGGAGACATGGTTACACTCAACCAAAGGATAAAAGGCCATCGCAAGAACTGTGGTTGACTGCCATCAGATTGCCAAGGAGTATGTATCAGCTGAACATGTGGAAAGGGGTTGTTCAAATCCATCAATGAGCTGCATTCTATCATGAGGTCATATTCTCTTTGCCCGTCGCTATAGACGCGAGCTACTAGGCTATATTAGTCGTGTGTCTACTCCAAAAGCTACTTGACAATCATCTCTAGATGACACCGTGGCGCTTCGGCATCACGCGTGTCGAGCCCCTGCCGTGCTGGCCACCAATTCGACGTCAATCTTTTTCTTTTTTACAAAGATTTCTCGACCTCCATAACCTCTGTGATAGCATCGGCAATTGCTTGGACTCTGGCCTTTTCGAGACGCTTGAGCGGCCTGCGGGGGTAGCCGCCGTAGCCATAGTAGCTCTGAATAGCCTGCTTCGTGCCGGCAATGGCGGCCTTGGTAAGGGGCCAGTCACCCTTGGACAGGACCTTCTGGAGCTCGATGGCCTCCTGGGTTTTGCCCTCGGAGTAGAGGTTCCACACCTTGACACATACCTTGGGCATGACGTTGGCGCCGCCGGCGATGATACCGCTGCCACCGGAGACGAGAGTTTGCAAGGTGAAGTCGCATACGCCGCCGAAGGCCATGTAGCCACTGCCCTCTTGGAATGGGGTCTTGGCGTTGGTGGCCAAAGCCACCCTGGTGAGCTTTCCAGTGTTGCCACAGGTGAACTTGGTTCCGACGATGTTGGGGTGCTCAGCCAGGCGAATCAGGAGATCTGAGTCCATGTCGATACCTGCAACGGCACCAGGGTAGTTGTATAGGATGAGAGGGAGGGGGCTCTGGTCAGCTACGGCTTTGAAGTAGCTCTCAACGACCTCCTCGTCTGTATGGGCGCGGAAGTAACTAGGGGGAAGCAGCAGCACGTAGTCACCGCCGACCTTTTCGGCCTCCTTGCACAGCTCGATTGTGCCTTTTACGCTGCCTTCCGTTGCACCAACAATGATGGGTGTTTGTGTAAAACCAGCGGCGTCGAGCGCCTCTCTGGTAGCTTTTGTTACAGCCAACTTCTCCTCACGGGTGCAGTGGGCAGCCTCTCCGTTGGATCCCATGGTCACGAGACCAGCAAGACCAGCCTTGGCTAACCTCTCTGCGTGCTTTTTGATCACTGGAATATCAAGCTCTTCTGTCTCCGGGTCGAAGAAAGTCATAGTAGGGGCATAGATTCCAACTGGCAATGACCGGCGTGCTGAGCTGCCGTTGGCAGCAGTGCCGTTAGACGCAGTCATGATGGCTTTGAAAGTGTGACAACGACGTGTGGAGACAAGTGATGATCGGTAGTACTTTACTGACTTTAAGCTGGTATGGCTTGAAGACTTGAGACGATGACGGCAAAATAGTAGACTGGAAACTGAAAAAAGTCACACAAGCAAATGGGAAATGAGGATTATTTATGTGACAGCGAGCAAGTTTGCCTCCGAGCAGGAGTAGTATCTTTTCCATCACCTAATGGGTTTACAGCTGCAAGTCCCATGTATTAAAAAAAGCGTGGGGAAACACTAGTACGAAAATGAGATATTTCTTGACTTATACAAGCCCGTTTGGCTCGCTTCAATAATGCTCCGAGGGTACCAACCACTTGGCTGCTTGTTTTAACGACTAGCAGCCCATATATGGAGCTGTTGGGGGTGCAGTAGTGCTAGGGGGAACCTTGGATTATGATAGAATTGGAAACTGAAAGAATTTTGAGTCAAGTCTGTCATGTGGACGAGAACAAGGTTCACATTGCTATGCAGCGGAATAGTACATGCGTACCTGCGGTCCACACATAATAATATAGCATAAGCAGAGGAAGCAAATCACGTATTGACCTGCATAGGCCACACGTACCAGGGATCCTTTGATCTGGGGGGGTTGTAACACGACAGACGTGGCCGGCATAAGTGTCAGACGACAGCATGGGCCAAGCGTGAGAACCACGTTAGAAAGAACTGAAGATGTTGTGATGCAGCACGTCAGATAATACTCCGGAACGAAGTAGGTAACTGCCGTGGACAACTCAAGCTGCCGGCACCAGCTAGGTCCAAACAGGTCCGACATAGGTTGGATTTGGAACCTTCATTCTTGCTCGCGACTTTGGAGAATCTCGCTGGTGAAGACCGGGGCAGCTGAAGCGACTGTGAGCGCATGTAGGAATTCAATGCGATTCAATGGGCCCAACGCGCGACCGAAATATAAATGAATGGGCCCCTCAGTCGATAACGATGCAACTGCTTCTGAATAGAGCGTCGTAGAATTGGGTTGATGTCCTATGACCGCCTAGTATGGAGACTATCGTGGGGCCCGGTGCACGTTCGGGCATCTGCACAGGGGGAACTTAATAGGCGGTTAGCAACTGGCCGGCTCTTCGCTGCCGGATACTGACCGCGCGCCAGGTAATTGATATTGTGAGAACAGAATCGCGCATGGTGAATACGATCTGACGTGAAAGTAACTGCAAGAGCCCCGTCAATTGCCGCCTTGGGGTCCTACGCCGACCTTTGTGAAGCAGTTTTTGTATGTGATAGCGAGGTGTTCGACGTTCAGACGTCTCAAATGAAATGCATGTCACTTGTTCTCGTGAGGGCGGAAGAATTAAATCAGATTCTTCCACCAATTACAAGACATATAATTATTTCCGGCCAATCTACTCTCGTCCTAGTCTTAGCCTCACTCAACTTGCCATGATCGCGTAGATTTAGCCTAGCTGTAGCTAATATTGGGAGGGGTGGTGGCTGATATCGAGGATGGCTGAGGCAATTGCAAGTTGATATATTGATACCTGATGCAGAGGGTAAGTGAAATTTAGACGTGGCAAATGACAGACGGACTTCGATTTGAATTGTAGCGATGAATATGAGCCAGGTCGTCTTGGCCCTTGAACCGCGGGGTGAATTCCGGGCCACTCTCCGGCGTGGTCGGCCATAAACAGTGCCCCGCGATGGCCTGGCGTGGGGGCGGGCTTGGTGGGGTAAATACCCAAGGTACATGTAGAGATCATTGTGAACGCCAGCAAGCAGCTCACCCCCCAAGTTATCTTAGTGAGTAGGATTCGGCGATTCGGACTGTGGGTGTCCCCAGTCCAGTTCGTTACGGCAACAAATCTCCGAGAACATTGTCTACATGACAAAGTATCGCTAGAGACTCTGTTAGCGATGTCGGCGCCGCCTTGGTTTTCTGAGTGGGCAAACGTAAACTTGTACATAGTACCCCGCGGTCATGTGTGGGCGGTTTGACCAAAGCACGCGTATAAGTGTCAAGACTCAAGACGTATGGTATGGTATGGACTTGGATACGCCTGCGACCGGTCGTATTGGGTGATACCGTGTTGCGTTAGTGCGTTCCTGTTGAGCAGAAATATGTCTTGGACTGCTGTATGCATGGCGTTCCAGAAGCCAAGATGCTGACTTACCCAACAGTGTGTCATTCACACAATTATCCGTCCAAAGATGGTTCATGAAAATCGGATCTGAGGACCGGGAAGCTGCAGTAGTTGGCTGACGGACCCTTGAACCTGGGACTACTCCAAGTCTCCAACCTGCGACAAGTCCATTGGTACCCCTCATAATTTTTCCGAACAGACAATGATCCACCGGCACAGCTCAAGCTCCAAGAGCTTTGTTGTATTGTACATGGTGTTTATAAGAACATTGCGGCAACCTGTGACCTGCCCGTCTTTGCTGTTCCTGAGTGCTTGATGCTACATATTCCGATTGCAGCCCATTGACCCCCCTGAACAAGTGATCAATCATCTAGGCTGCTTTGTACAGCACCGTCCATCATGGCGTCAGAGAAGAAGCTCGTGAATGTGTTGATGGTGAGTATCGGCTCTGGTACCTCACTCGACCCGCCGACTAACACAATGCCCAGGTGGGAACTGGAGAGTACACCACAGGTTTTGTTGGAGGTGGCGCGTCTGGCTCAGACAAGAAGGTCGGAGTTGTCGGTTTGACTCTCTTCGATCTTCGACGCCGGGGTAAGGTTGGTAACCTGAGCATGGTTGGCACGAATGGCACCAAGTTCCCTGCTATCAGTAAGCAATATGTCTCATGTGTTGTTTTGTTGTCCTATGAGAAGGAGTTCTAATGTGGTGATAGGGCAACACTTGGATACCAACATCTCCAAGGTATACAACAGCTTAGACACTTCATTCGACTCGTTCCCACCAAACGACAAGAAGGACCCCGATGCGTACAAGGCGGCTATCGATGCGCTGAGCCCCGGCGATGCGATCACCATTTTCACTCCTGACACCACTCACTACCCCATTGCCCTGTATGCCATCGAGCGTGGTATTCACGTTCTCATCACTAAGCCCGCTGTCAAGACGCTCGAGCACCATATCGAACTGATTGAGGCGGCGAAAAAGAAGGGCGTTTTTGTGTTTATTGAACACCACAAGAGATTCGACCCTGCCTATGCCGATGCCAGATATAAGGCGCAGAAGCTCGGTGACTTCAACTACTTCTACTCATACATGTCACAACCAAAGTCGCAACTCGAGACTTTCAAGGCATGGGCTGGTGTTGATTCGGACATCTCATACTACCTGAACAGCCATCATATCGACATTTGTGACTCAATGGTGTCACAAAACGACTTTGTTCCCATCAAGGTATCCGCTTCAGGTGCCAAGGGTATTGCGACAAGTCTGGGCTGTGACCCCATCACCGAGGACACCATTACTGTTCTCGTTACATGGCAGAAGAAGAGCGACCCGTCCAAGATTGCCACTGGTGTCTACACAGCGTCTTGGACTGCCCCTCAGAAGGCTGGTGTGCACAGCAACCAATACTTCCACTACATGGCATCCGGTGGTGAAGTGAGGATCAACCAAGCAAAGCGTGGCTACGACGTCGCCGATGACACAGCAGGTCAGCTGCAGTGGTTTAACCCCTTCTACATGAAGTACGCGCCTGATGAGGAAGGCAATTTCAATGGCCAGACGGGGTACGGTTACATCTCTTTCGAGAAGTTCGTGGATTCCGTCAATGCTCTGAACGCTGGTACCGTCACTCTGGACGAACTCGACAAGCGTGGCCTGCCCACACTCACCAACACAATAGCGACCACAGCAATTCTTCACGCTGGCCGCATTGCCATCGACGAGGACCGCGAGGTTAAGATTGAGGTGAAGGATGGTGCATGGAAGCTCATCTGAGGCGTTCATACGTATTGATTTGCCATGATTCTGTACTATATACCACTAGCTTTAAGACAGAAGAGAATGGACTGCCTCCCTTCGGATGACCAGGAGAAGAGAAGAACAATTGTACTCTACGACGGCTAATTTTGGTAGATTCATCACCATAGGATATATGTAAAATACCCCATACAGCTTGGCGCTTATGCACAGACCATTGCTTAATTTCGGACCCTGGAACTTTTACCTCTTGGGCAGGGGGGGAGATGGGAAAGGGGATTTCTGCGACTTGTATTTCAGTTCATACTCTGTGCTGCAATTGCTTGGAAACACATCTTGAGAAGCAGACAAGTCTTGTTTACTGCACCGTCAAGATGGCTTCGTTCATCGACTCCCTACCACCAGATGTATTTGATCAGACGACTCTGATTTCCCTTGCATCCACTGTTGCCATTCTCGCGATTGCGTATGTCGGGTCACTCGTCGCGCTTCCGGCCTCAACCCCAGCCAGCTACCGCGGCCTGTTCATTTGGCACGGCTTCGATGCGTTGATTCATTTCTTCCTCGAGGGTAGCTTCTTATACCATTGTTTCTTCTCATGGATGCCGCTCTCGTCGGTCAAGAACCCCTCGGCGCTCGCCGCCACGGCGCACAACTATCTGGGATACACCAACCGTGCTTATGGATCGCAGGCCGGCGGTGATAATCCGTTCGCGCAGCTGTGGATGGTATATGCGAAGGCGGACAAGAGATGGGCTGGTGCCGATCTGGTAAGTTCGCGAATGTCACTACATAACACACCTCGCGTGGCGGCGGCATGAAGCGAAAGCCCGGGCATTATGATTTTGTCGCGGACACGACGTCGAGACCGTCCTGCAACACCGTCATTGAACTTGAGCATACTCGCACGTTTCAAGTCTTTGGTTGCTAACCGACCGTGCTACACAGACCGTAATTAGTCTCGAGTTGCTCACCGTATTCGTCGCCGGCCCGCTCGCCTGTCTCATCTGCTACGGCATCGCAAAGAGAGACCCCCGAACCAACATTCTCATCATCATTGTCGCGACCATGGAACTATATGGCGGGTTTCTCACCTTCTGCCCGGAATGGTTGACGCAGAACTACAATCTCGACACGACCAACTTCATGTACAAATGGGTTTACCTTGTGTTCTTCAACATGCTGTGGGTCTTTATCCCCATATGGGCGATATGGATTGCTGCTCAGGATATCAACGAAGCTTTCGTCGCGAGGGACAAGGCCCAGACGGTCAAGAAGACCAGATGAGCTGGTGCAGCCTCGAAAATTGGTGCGATTTGACCAAATTTTGTCTGCACTATATCATCCAGACTTGAGCGCTAGGATTCTCGTCATCAGCATTTCAAGCCTTACCTCTATTTGTTTATATATATCGTTGAGGAGCAGCCTGTGACTCATCGCATTGTGGGTTTCGTTGTCGCGAAATCGAACTAAATTGAGATTAGATACCCTCCCGACACAGAATGGCGGCAGATTCGTGGTAGAAAGGAACACCTGAATGATGCCAGACTATATGGATGTTTCAAGTTGGCAAGCAAACATGCGCACCGCATATGATCTGTGTCGCAAACCCCGCCGCATCAAGTTATCTAAATCGGGTACATGACCCATGCGCACGATGACCGGACGCCAAAGAAGCCAACGTGACTGGTGGCTTGGGCATCATGTGAGATGCACGTAATTGCTCCAATCACTATTCCGGGAGCTCCATCGGGGTTGTGAGTTGATAACCACTTTGGGTACATTAAACACGTCAAGATCAACTCGACGTTCCTGCGGCTGGAATTATGGAAGCCACATTTGCAGATACGTGCGGCGACCGTGCTTAACCAACGGGTGACCATTTGGACCAGGCACTGTAGAGTATTTGAGCAAGACCCTTGAAGAAGAAAGAGCTATGGATCATGACCTGTGCTCTTTCTGGAACTGCATATTCAGAAACGCCTGTGCTTAGTAAACACCCACTGCACAAAGCTTGATCGATAGTCTTGACGCGTTTTGTTCCATGATCACTCGTTGCTAAGATAGCTACCTGGTATGCGGTCCAGACGAACCCTTAGAAATCGCTGGAACGTTCATCGAGCTGACAAGATGAATAGACTCGATGTACTCAAAATATCACCCTAGTTGTAGTAGCATAGTATACTCTTTCAACCAGGAAATACCTTGCCGATAATTTATTTCAAAGAGCCGTACATCGTAGAACAATTGCCGAGGAAATACGTAGAGACTAGAATGGAAGATCTCAGGATCAACCCTAGTCATGCTGAGCTGGATTAACCTTACTAGCCAGTACTTGGGTGCGGATGAAAGTTGAGGAGCCAGGATGTACCTCTTCGTCGCCCGCTTTGACTCGGCCCATCAGATCGCTGTGCAAAGAGTCCCCTGATATGGGCTCATATTTATCCTTATCTGCATGACGGACACAAACACGTCTGCGATTGATGTTATATCACCAGCAGCTTATCGGACAAATATGCCATGCCGTTGTGGATTGTCTGCCAGAGGATATATATATTCACGATCTGGGCAGAAGAGGGCACACGTAACCCAGGTATTCATGCACGAGGACATGTGTCATTTGTTTCTTACATATGAAGCCCTTACCACCTTCTGCGCTTGGGTCTAACATCTTCAGAAAATAATGGGGAGCCGCATTGGAACGGGCGCTGGCATGAGAACTGTGAGCCATTAGCCTAACTGTCCTGGCAGACAAACAGGATGCCATAGCTGAGCGAATGCTATATTGGAAACGAAGCTGCGCTGCGACAACAAATCGGAAACATATTATTCAACCTGCGAGTCTGTGACATGATCGATACTAACATATTGACGTGGATAGAAAGGGTAGTGATATGCAAACCATGCAAAAACTAGTCTAACGTGTGCATAAGGGTAGTTTGGTGATATCGAGAACATCGCCTCCGATTCTATCCACGTACGGGACACTCCCCGCTTCTAGAGGCTAATAAGGGAACGCAGGCCGTCGCCAGTTGTCATCCTTTGAGTGATGGTGCTTGGTAAGCAATCATATGGGCGACTATAGAGGAACCAAGTTGTAGCCTCCTTCAGGAGACAATGATAGGAAGCAATCCACCGTACGTGGTAGCTGGGGTTGTCGGCGTTGCGATATTAGATGTTCTCGGACTACTTGCTGAGGAAAGCTGCGGACGATAGAGAGCTGGTCTATTTGGTGTATGTAGCGGTATCGGCATGGCTAGCTAACCCCTGGGCAGTAGATCGTAAGGGCGGCGGAACATGGGGTGCGCTCTCAGTCCACAACTTTCGGCACACCTGGTATTGAAATGCGAAGGTCTGACCCCAGATCGAAGTTCTCCAAGGAAGTCTCATCATCATATTGCCACATAAGATGCCTTTCAAAAGTAGTGACAAAATGTACACGAATAAAGCAACCCTCTAGCATAAGTTGTTCGACGAGTCTATCGCGGCCTCTCGTAAATATTTCTGTCGCTCGTTAAAATACTATAATTTCGGGGAATATGGTGGAACGCGTTCGGAGCCACAGACGGACAAACCCCTAGTCAGATACTAGACGATTAAATAACACTATTCGGAACGCCGAGGGTTTATGCCACTCCAAGAAGACTGAAAAGTTTGAGGAAAATAATAGGAGCGAATAAAGTCTTCCTCAGGACTATGATAAGCCGCTTCTTTGATGACCCGAGAGACAACGCCTTTGAGAATCTCGGCAATAGAGCAAGTGGTATAGATACTCTGTGGAAACGCTTGGGAGAGATCCAGGACAGCCAGTGAGCCATGCAAGACAAAGCCAGAGCCAGGTTCTAGGGTCTTAAACACCAAACAGTCGTAGAATGCGGCTGCGTCCACTTTCCTGAATTGACGCCACTTCTCCTCGGCAGCCTAAATGTGGTTATCGTCCTTCTTTCATCATGGCCCTCCGTTTAATGAATTTCCATCAACCACAGGTGCAGTGGCAGAGTGTTATTCATAGTGCAATCTGAAGAGAGATACAAGCACATCTCAGACTTTCCCGGGGAAATGACAGTCACTTCCGCTGGGCGCATTTTCTTCCGCACCGTTGTCGACTTCTGGGAAGAGTATGACTGTCCCACTGCTGAGGGGCGTGCAGCCACACTCAACATGTGAGGTTGCTTCCCACATGTATATCATGAATAATCGCCACTTATGATATGCCGATGGCGCAGAGAGCGACCATCACATGGAATCTGGGGGATATATTGGTCACATCATTAAGCTACCCTTGAATGTGATACTTTGGTTCCTATCCAAGTCTTACGAGTGATCTCTTCCTCTTATCTGTCCACCTAGTTGCTTTGCCAATGGGTAGCACGTTTTATGGCAAATCTAGACTCATCAAAACAGTGAACAGTGATCACAGTTGGAGCATCCTAAATCTGTGTGGCATGCCGGACGTTGCAGAAGAAGTCGGTATATGGCATCTGCCGATGTCTACCCCGTCGGGTTCCATAGAAGTGATATCGGGACAAATGGAATGTAATAAACAATCCTAAAGCTGGCGCTTCAGCGGTCATTGTGATCTCGGTCACTTTCAAGAAAGTATCGCAACTGATCGAGGCCTTTGGCAATTATGGAAGTCTCAGCTCTCCTATGGAATGCCCAGCTTGATCAGACGAGGCAGATTCACATGGCTAGCGTATGGGATCGCCAGGGGCATATCTGTTGGGAATTTCATGGATCCCTCTTATACTCTTACTATTTCTACTGTATCCATAACCTCTGACGACAATTCTGATGGGGTGGAACCGTGACGAAAGTTAAACAACTGCTCATTCCAAAGTGATCGGTGTGTTGAGGGTCATACCTGCTGGCCTTCCGCTGGAGACAGGAATCGTGCGGCTAGTTTCAAACCGACAAATCTACGTATCACAAACTGCGATCTCCGATCCAGAGTAAAGTATAAGTACCGGCGCTAAGATAACCGACTGATCATATGCGCTGCATTTAACAATCAAGATAAGTCCCGACAACCTGGGCCAGGGCCTGAAGGAGCCTTGGTATCCCTCCGAAGTTAGACTAATCTAGATCGACGTCGAACTTTGGCCCTTATAGTCATTCTGGAGAGGCTTTGTAGATACGGATGCCAAGTCGGACGTGCCGACCTGTTCGTTATCGGCAGACGAGTCTTGATCCGACAGCAAAAAGGTCGATATGGTTCATCGCGAGAGACTCGGATTTACAAAGAGCCCAGGGAATAGCGCGGAGGTGATGTTCCCCTTTCTTTTTGGCTGCCTTTTTTCAGGTTCGAAATGCCACAATTTTAAAATAGTAGACCCCAATAGCTGCACTAGATAGTAGAAACATACGCACCAAGCAGTTCGGAGGGATCCGAAAAGACGTGCCGAAGCACTCAGCCCGCTTCATTCCCTGTGGAGCCCGGCTGCCAAACGCGATAGTCATCGTCATGTATCGCATCCGGGAACCGGGAATCGGGGGCGAAACAAGATTGCCTCATCTGGAAACTGCGGGACACTACGAAATCATTGTTAAGCATGTTAACTAATTGATATAAACCCTCAGGACTTTCCGACAGTTCGTATATGTCATGCCAACTATCAAGTAACGTTGACCATTTCGAGCGACCCTAACTCCGCTATACTCACCAGCACGCCATAGCACGCAATCTCTCCAACGTCATTCAACTTGCCGTTTTCGCTTCGGACAGCGCAGTGTAACCTTGCACTGCTTAGCAATAGCGATTACCCCTGCCTAAAAGCCTAGAAATGACCGCGACTGTGACACAACTGGTACAGCCAGTCACGGAACCAGAACTTTCATCCAAGCAAAAAGCAACAGTCATGATCAAAGAATTGCAACCGTCCACATTTACGCAACGGGCACTCATTGTCAACCATGAAAGGAAATATGAGCTCAGACCTGACTTTGCGACACCGGCCTACCTGGCTGAACATGAAGTCAAGATACGGGCGTGTGCCGTCGGCCTGAACCAGATTGACTACAAGTCGGTAGACTACAACTTCTGTCTACCACAACTTCCATGGATCACAGGGCGTGAGATGGCCGGTATCGTGGAGGAAGTTGGTTCCAGTGTTTTACATCTACAACCTGGCCATCGTGTGTGGACCTCGACATATTACCGGGATCGCCGGGCAGGCTGTTTCCAGGACTATGTGATTGTACCTCAGCACACAGTGTCTCATATGCCATCGGAAATGTCGTTCACAGACGCTGCATGCTTGGGCGTGTGTGGCCTCACAGCTGCCATGACGCTTTGGAGGTGGTTTGAGATTCCACTGCCGTATCATGGCTTACCTATGACGCCACCTGGTACTCCTCCGCATAAGCCGGCTGATGCTCCGATCATGCTTATCTGGGGCGGTTCTTCGGTTACAGGGCAGTTTTTGACTCAATTAGCAAGGCGCAGTGGTTTGCGCGTCGTTTCTGTCAGCTCCGCGAAGACTGCGAAGACCTTGTTGGACCTCGGTGCAGAGCATGTTGTGGTACGCGATGGAAAGTCGGAGGAAAATATTGTGGATGAGATCAAAGACCATGCCGGAGACGACATCACCCTGGCTGTCGACCTCGTTGGCGCGAAGACAGCAGTCGCCGCGCTGCGGTGCTTGTCTACTACCCGATCTGCACGATTCGCACCATTGGCCTGGGCCCCGAAGATGGATGTCTCGGAAAATATTGAGATTCTCAACGTCGAGATGAAGCAATTTGTTCTGAATCCGGCGTCATCAGTGTACGCGGATCATCTGACACGCTTGGTCGATTCTGGTGAGATCCAGCTTCCAGAGATCGAAGTCCTTAGTGGAGGTCTGGACATTGTCGAAAAGGGCCTCGAGAGATTAAAAGGTGGCGATATGGTAGGAAAGAAATTGGTTGTAGATATGTTGAAGTAAGATACAATCTGAGAAGAGAAATGGGATGGAAATTGGGCTGTGCATAAGAAATCGGCGCTCAAGGAGTTATGGAGGTCACTCTCGTCTCAGAACTTGACTGACTAGTGATCGGGTTTTGTCTCATGGTCTGAATAGATTTGGAAGTGTGAAAGCAGCGGTTAGAATTTTCGATAGAGGCACTTAAGCACATTATAAAGCATCCTCAATAGAAGCCGTCCTCGACACTGGCAGAAGCCGGCACCGTAAGTGAAGGGAAGATCGCTAAGAAATCTGATTGTGCTTGGAAGGGTGGGAAATGTTTACACAGCCAGGCAAAAAGTAATGAATTGACCTATGGAGAGCTAAGGACAATCCAGCACGTCAAAACATCGGCGAAACGGTCTTATCAAGGCCTGCCATTGATCGAACCAATATCGCCAACCTTTTCAGGATTAGTGAATGATGTTGTTGCCGCCGACATCGACTTTGGCACAGCAAAGTTCATTGAGCGACTAGGATAATTAGTTGGCGTTTTCATGCCTGAAAAATTTCAGTGTCGCCGTTCAATATACACTTGATGAAAACATGCGCACTCTAGGGCACTATTCTTCGATTAAATTTCCCGTATGATCGTTTGGGTGAATGCCATGTTGGACATGCATGATCTGAGCAAATGTATCAATCCCAGTCTTTTAGACGCAAATCTTAGGCTCATGATCAGAAACACATTGGAAAAAATCTATGAACATATGATTTCTTCATAATCTTGGTATTAAATTACTGTAATTGATCGTCCAAGGTATTCGTTTTTAAGGAAACAAGATTGACTTCTGTCCAGATACAGGACAGGACTTTCTCAAGATAATGCGATCGAAAGTGTCTAAAATGTTCACGTCTAATTCTCATACGTAATAAAGATAGGACTTGTGATGACCTTCCCGCCGTTATATTCCCTTCCTACAAAGTAAACAGCTTGGCTGTCCCCAGCTGCGTGGCTCTCCGGAGCAATACGAAAGTCCCCTTGAACACGATTTGGCAAGTGCACGTCGACAAGGCTCTCAACAGACACAAATAGCTCTGCGCCTCCCCTGATGTCGATCTTTTTGCCGCCCACTTGCCCTATCTCCTCAGTTGTGGCTAGTAAACTGAAAGTAGGTTGAGATATATGGGGATTGCCATCCAGGGCGTTGCCGACCTTAACATATCCGCCCAGATGACCGGTGACGCTGACTGACGACGGTGCGGCAGAGTCTGCCGTAAAGTAGATATCGACACCATCAAAGTCGCCGCTTGTATGAGTATCAAAGATGACCTGCGTTTTAGAGGCGAGTCTGACAACCTCCTCGGGGTTGTCGACTACACCGCCAAATGGTTGCACATGTTCGATCAACGTTCCCGAGACGATAATTGATCCTTGCCAAACAGCCTCGCGGTATCTGTCGAAAAGACGGGCACCACCCCATTTGACTCGGAGTTTTCTATGTGTTGGACCTGAAGTGGTCTGGGTTGCCTCGAGTTGTAGATCGCGATGAAATATCTTGCCTGTGGCATCCCATGCCTCTACTGACTCGAACCCGCTGGCTCCGTAGAAGCCATAGTTCAGAGAAACGCCATTAGCGACCTTGACAGCCACGTCATCACCCTGTAACTTCCCGTCCTCTGTCCGTACCAGACCAACAAGTCGTTCTCCTGTCGTCGCAAATGTTCTTCGGGAGCGGAGCGCCTTGGCCACTCCGGCTCTCTCCAATCGATCAGATAGCACCCCGGTCAGTCCCCCTTTGGTTCCGAACACGGCGGTTCCGGGAACACCGCCACCGCAGCGGCCACGATGCTCGTCTGAATTTGCAGACACACCCAGCTTCCATCCGCGCTTGTTGGCATCTCGCAAGAGCCATTCAAACAAGCCCCAGGCGCTTCCGATCTCCAGGAGTCGCTCGAGTTGCGGATGATGCCAGGCCAGATTACATCTTCGTCCACCCACGTGTGGGATCAGAAGGTGCTTTTCCGGCGAATGAGCATATGTGGCGTAAACCTCATCTAGCGGCCAGGCGCCAGGAGTCAGTTCCGCGGGGCCATCTTCGTTCCACTCGAAGCTCCGCGCGACATTGCCGTGCTTGTCAAATGGAAACTCTGGCGGTGTGATATCGGGGTCGTCAAGGAAGACAACGTTGTGATCACCACCCGCGGCAGAATTGCCGCACCACTCGGTTCCAGGAAAGAGAATAAATTTGCCTTCGGAATTGGTGTTCTTGATGATGTCGAGAGTTGCGTCCCACCGTTGCTTCGTAATATTGAAGTCGTTAGCCGTGTAGCCGACGATGTCGAGGCCGGCGACTTGTTGGGCATACGAGAAGTTATAGGTAGTCGAGTTAGTGCCCACCGTGTCATCTGAATGGACATGTAGATCAGCAAAGAAGGTGCGGGGGACCGGTAGCACGGAATCTGCGGTTATGGGCTCGGATATCTCGGTCAGGACCGAGCCATGCCCGTCCACAATAGATGCTAATAGATTGTAATCGCCGTCCAAAGGCAATGAGATGTTCGAACTGGCTACAGTCCAACCTTCATCAGGCAGAGATAGTGTTTGTTCCCATGCGGGCTCTGCACCCTCTTTCGCCAGTACGATTCGCGCTTTCAATCCTTCAAGGTCCGTTGTCGCATTGCCCCATGAATCTTCGGTGTGCAAATGAATTGGAAAAGTTATCTGCGGCTTCACCAAGCGTGGTGTGATGACTTTGACTTTCGAAATACATCCTGGCAAAATGTTGAAGGCTATGTCCGGTTTGATAGGTGCGAAGCGTGATGTTCCCACAGGGTCAATGTACCATCTCATGAGGAAGTCTTTTTCCACAAACGTCTGCACACGGGTGCCTCGTGCGCCCCAACGCCTGTCGCCCATACGAATAATGATCTTGTCGCCAGGGTTCATGTAACCGTCGACAACATCAATTATCACTGCCTTCTGAAATGGACGCTCGTGGCCCTTTTGATCGAATCTGACTGCCAGATCCTGAATCGTTGCTGGAGTCTGAGCAGGATGCAGCTCACCGGGCACATACTCGGCAGAGACATAATTGTCCCGTCGTGGGTCTGAAGTCTGAAATAAGGCCCAATCTGAGTAGAACTTGAATGTCCCCTTGATCCACGCACCATCTGCGAGACCACTGGCGCCGACAGTGTACTCGACGATAATCTCCGTCCATTCACCCGCCGCCAATACCTTCCTGTTGCACTGCAAAGTCCCTAAAAATGGCAAGCTTTTCGTGTATTGGTACAGACCGACCGGAGCAAAATATTGGCCGGCCAGGGCCGCAAGTTGGTTGTCAGATAACGTCTTCATATCTCTTGTGTCAATTTGGTTGACTATAGCATATATTTCATATAGCCACCCTCAATCAAAGATCTTATAATATTCAAGGCTGTAGGGTGACAGCCACCGGTGTAAGCTCTACTCTCGAGCCGGCTCTCGACTAGGTTAGTCTAGTGCGGATTCAGCAATGTAACAAGTGAATGGCGTGATCAACGACAATGACTACATACGCAGAAGAAAAACAGTTAGCCCCACATGGATTTTGATCGGATAATATAGCGTGGTTGATAGCATCGGTATCATCAGTGACACCATCTCCCACGACACCGTTGTCCTTGACATTCCGCCGAACCTACTGTCAATTAATGATTAGTTTGGTGACTGTGTGGGGATTGACATTATGATAACTCGTAATGTAGGATGCGCCACCAAACGACTGTATACCCAAGTGGTCCAAGTCGGCCATCCAGAATCGGGTATCACATTTAGAAATTTGTATTCTGCTTTTGAATCTTGAGCCTTCAAATTTTGCTGGTGTGATCAATGACTTGTGAATCCAAGGTTTGGATAAGGGAATCATTTCGAGCTATGTTCAGAGTATTTACGTGATTGGAACCCATACATACCACACAATATCACGTCCCTAAAAAGTTTGAATTTAGACTTGCGTTCTTATCGACATAACTATGGTAAGTTAGTTTGCACGTGAGATATCTGACAGCATAGGAATATTCATATAGACGTACTCGGGAGGGTATAAGAACCTAGCGAGGTCAAGAGATCCTTGAGAGAGCCGTTTCGTTGAACCGTCTAGCCAGCCCAACGTTAACAGCATCTTGTACCATGTGGGCAAGGATGTTGACAATACCTGACATGCTCGCTTTTGCAGGTGGGTTTCTTTTTTCACTCCACATCATTTTTGCGAACCAACACGTCAATGCCGCTAATATCAATTTGACACAGGCGCACCTCAATACCACTCAGAATCATCTGAATTATATTGCTGCTGATCATTCTAGCAACTTTGCATCCATTCATCCTAGTTCGACGGCTATCTTACCCGGCTCCGCGCTGCCAACGTCGCCTTTGACAACGAATGCGAACTTCTTCCTTATTGCCAATGTCACATCGATTGAGCGGGCTTATCAACTGGTCACTGTATCTTATGCTTCTGGGAGAGATCAAAATAAAGAAAGACTCAACAATCCAACGTTAAACGCATACAGATCACAACAACAGTACCATTGCGTCAAAATGAAAACCGGCGACACTGTACTAGTACCCAATTTCTCTCAGGACGTCGAGGGCACGGTCAAGCTAGAGGACACATGAAGAGTTTCTCACAACACCGGAGTTCGTATTTGAATGTTTTCCTTCCAAATTTCTCCAATCCCTGGCGCTATACGCGTTGCTACAGTAAGTTGCAATAAATCTGGACCGTTATAAAGTATCCTATCGGAGACTCAGGCGATGTTTATACAACTAAGCGTAAGCAATTTAACCACTCAAAATCGCTGCTTAAATGGATGAGAAACTCGACAACCCCTCGAATTTATTGCAACCTACTTTATAGATAGATAGATGCCTTATAAGATTTTTACAAGGACGGGACTCTCTGAACCCCTGGGATTGATCGAGACCAAAAAAGCTTGATTTATGGTAGAAGAAAACTGCAGGGAAATAGCCAAGCAATCTGTTGGCAATCACAGGGATGTTTCGAGCTAATAGCTAATAGTAGACTCCAGGTAAGGTGCGATACGAATCAATTAACAGTTAACGAAGCCATGGACGAATAGGATCCCATTGGGTGAAGTAGAAGCCCAGGTCAGCCGACACAACACAAGTTGTGAAATATTGAAGTGCCATTCTCGTAAGTCCAGTCTGATTGAAGTGAGTTTTGAATGATTTTAAATGAATGTACGGACGTATGATTGCCTCTAGAGTAAGCTGGCAATAGGCATTTGTATGTGGCGGACGAACGTACTACTTGATCCGGCTGAGGGGGTTGCCTGATTTCGAGCATGGGATCATAAGCGCCATTCCTCGCCTTCATGGCTAAATCAGAGCTACTCAAAGAAAACGATTGCATTTACTTGCGACTTTAGTGTGAACGAAACCATCTTTTGGGTGCCTTTCCAACCGCTGTTGAATCACTCAAAATACGCGTTGTCCTCACGAAGTAATGCACAAGATCATCAGCTGAGAATGGGTAGGCTACGTTGAGATGCAGCTCTTCACATAATCTACTTCAGAGATCATGGCATGTCTGGCTGTATTTGCGACACTTATAATCCTCGTGTGCATGCTTGCACACTGACTCGATACAGTGGCGCACTACAAAATGAGAACAGATACTCGTAAGAATAAGAAATTTATTATATGAACGATTGAGTGGACAAATCAGGGCCAAGACAGTGTTAGATTCGTCGTCTGGAACGTAATATTTGGTCGACAGTATCGTTGGCCTTACCTGTCTCGACGTTGACAGTCCCTGGACTAGTCTAACCTTAGAGAAAAAATGGACTTGGTCAAAATGTCATTCACTCGGCGTCAAAGGAGGCTCGACAATAGCGACCATGGCCGCATAGGGAACAGTGGAGGAATGTCCAGAAATACCTGACTGTCATCTAACGGAGTTTGTCAAGTTCAGGCTTGATTTACCATTCCTTCCATGTCTGACTCTGGGCCTCTTCTGTCTCTGTCAATTTGGTTGTCTCTTGGTTACACCGTCAAAGACCTTTACTAACAACTATCAGAGTTCATCGTGGAGACATCTCTAATGCTGTCACAGATACACTTCTAAAGGATGTTCGTATCACTGATTTCCAACTCAATGTTGGCCAGAAACCCTTATTTTCAGAAATCGCGTTGTTTGAAATCCCATCAAATTATTTTGTTGAAGGTCGGCCCAGAAAAGTAGCTTGCGATGCAATCGATCTTATTCGGGATCGTGAGCACTTTCTAGGCATGGCAGAGGAACTACAGCGCCTTCCTTTTTCCATGCATTCTCTTCTTGGCACTGAGTTCTGGTATGCATCTGGCGGCCTCTATACCTTATCCACCTGACACACTCTTAAAGAGACTGCCAAGCCGGTTATGCTCTTTTTCTTCTTCTTTGGTAACCAGTTGGCTAGGCTTCGTCAAGCTAATTGCTTTTGGCAATCTTGATAGGAAAGGTGTCAGTGTGCGGGATTTTGCATCTTTGCAACCACAGGCAGTTTTACTATTGTCTGTGGCATTATATTAGGACCTTTTCTTCTTCAGTTGTTCAAGAGCCTCCATAGCTCATTTCACATGCTGGGTTACATATCAATTGAGTATTTGCAGTACTCCACAAATAGGTGTGCGTTACTATGGATCATATGGATGCAGATCTTTGCCAGTCTCCCGTATGCTCTTAATATCGCTTGTATGCTGCTGATTTGTGACGATTTTGAGGGGAGACTCTTGGACGGCTATGAGGATCGTGACCACAAATATTTGAGCCATTTACGAGGCACAAGCTTTCCGGGGTAACGATGAACCACCCTTTCAGCAGGCTTTCACTACCAACCTCTACCTATCGCAGTCGCTCTGAGTTTGGCGAATTTCCAATATACCAGTGGCATTCGACTACATCGCCGAGAAATGCTACACACTGCTTGAACTTGAGGTAAAAAGGGGGGCTTAATGATAGCTATCATGCGGCTATAGTGGTAGTTGAGTTCGAAGGAGGTACAAGATCTCATAGTTCCTGCTTTTGTATAAGCGACGGCAACCTTAGAAATTTATACTTCTTTCACACACGCTTTGAGAAGAGCACCGGACGCTTATGGCGTCCTCGTCTTTTCTCTCTTCAAGATAAGGACTAGACTAAACCTAACTTTCGTAGTATAATCAGCCAAGGCTTGTTGAGATTGTGTCACGTCATCTACTAATGTCTTGGTGGTTTTACGTGTGTTAAACGTGGAGAAGCAACTTCATTTGCTAATTGGCATCAATAGTGCTTCGTTTCTCCTACCTACCCTCGCACACTTAACCCACTTGCGAACTTAGATTCGCGCCTCAACTGGCCATTGCACCATGAACCAAATCGCTTGAATTCAAGTTTGTCTTGTACACTCTTTGGATCTAAGTCAAAATTCTGAACATGCCCATCAACGAAAAAGGGTAAACTCGAGATATACACTACCCAAGTTCAAGGACACAGCGCATGGCTCATACAGGAACACGAACCAAGAAACCAAGTACAACAAAAAATCAACAACGGGAATCGACGCTATTGTCGACCATTCGTTCCTTGGGCTAGGAGACTTGCGTCCGGTTCAGTGCATCCTACAGCTAGCACCGCTCCGATTATGCGATACTGACCATTGGCTAAAGCCACTTGAGCAGCTTTGCCATTGAGCTGTACTAGATTCCGTGATGAATGGATGCTATATAGATCATAGCGAATGGCATCGGTGCGGCACTCGGACATTTCCATAATGGAACCCAGCCAGCCAGCTTATAAATTCAAGAAGCGGGAGTTGCTAGGCAGCAACAATTGACAGCCAGACCAAGAGATTTATACGTCAGAACCACAGAACACGCTGACGATCCTTCGGAGTTGAGGGCTTGCCTTGTTACGTTATAGCGTGGGCCGTGGGTACCCATTGTACCGGGGGCCTGTAAACCCTTGCCAAAGCATATACGAAAAGTGCACCTCGTTAGGGTCATATGTACAAGTTTGCTCCATCCGGAACTTGCAGTCCAGGGATTATTTTCTATTGCAATGTAAGTTAGCGCCCGTACGGATCATTTAACCGATCAAAGGCAAGATGGGTCCGCTCTTCCAGGGTCCTTGGGCCTGCATTCACCCCCCCATGCCACTCTTTGGGACTTTGTTTTCGTTCTTCGAATTCTAGCACACATTCGTTTGTCGTCTTCATTGTGATATTCTGCATGGGCTTCTGAACGTTCTTTTCTCCTGAGCACTAGAGCTACAAGCATGGCTCGCGATGAGCTTTATCGGGTTCACAAACAGCCAGCAATCAAATTCGTTCGATTAGACGGCAATCAATCACCAGACGTGGCATCGGATTCCGACGAGTTGTCTAATGCAAGCACGGTGGACCTGGAACCAACACAGACGAAGCGATTCAGCCCGAAAATCATTTTAATTGCTGCTGTCTGTGGTCTTGTTGTCATTGCGGCTATCGTAGGCGGGCTTGTGGGTGCAGCATCGAAGCGCTCGGGCAACGCGGATAATAAAGTGCGAGGAAACTACACGTCGAATCCAGAGAGGGCCGCAACTGTCAAGGATGCTTTTCGTCATGCCTGGAATGGCTATTACGAGTTCGCGTTTCCCCATGACTCCTTGAAGCCTATCTCAAAAACATACGTGAATGACAGGTCAGAAATTGTCACGGTCTTAGGAGGGCATAATATTGATACTAGAACAGGAATGGCTGGAGTGCGAGTGCGATAGACGCCCTTTCCACAGCGATAATTATGGAAGACGAAGACACCGTCCGCCAGATTGTTGACTATATTCCTAAAATCAATTTTGACAAGGTCAGCGATGTAGACCGCACGGTCTCGCTATTTGAAACTACGATACGATATATGGGAGGTCTGCTTTCAGGTCCGTATCGAAATCTTGGACATATTTTCGCTTCTCACATTGCCTAGCCCATGATTTACTGTCTGCTTCCATGGCGGAAAAGTTCCATGTGAACGACACGATATTAGGAGTTATCCTGGATCAAGCCACACATCTGGCTGACAACCTGAAAGTTGCATTCAATACACCAACAGGTATACCTATCAACGAGTTGTTATTCGAGCCTCCTCGAGTCACAGATCGTACGACCAACGGCTTGGCGGCCTTCGGTAGCCTGGTTCTTGAATGGACTAGGCTCAGTGACAAGACTGGCAGAAGGGAATATGCCGAATTGGCCCAAAAGGCTCAATCCTACCTCTTGAGACCAACGCCTGAGGAGATCGGCGAGCCATGGCCAGGTCTACGTGGTACCAGGGTGGCTATCGAGAATGGTTCATTTGTCGACTCCAGTGGAGGTTGGAGTGGCAGCGACGACAGTTACTACGAGTACTTGATCAAGATGTATATGTACGATACAGATCGATTCAACGATTATAAGAACAATTGGACAACTGCGGCAGATTCAAGTATCAAGTACCTCGCGTCCCATCCGTCAACACGACCAGACTTGACCTTCCTTGCTGCATACGCAGAAAAAGATAATTTTACATATGTATCAGGGCATCGTAAGTCAAACTGGCCCAAAACCGGTGGAATGATCCCCGCTCATCGGCTCTTAGTTGCGTGTTTCGCTGGTGGTACCTTTATTCTTGGTGGTCTTGCTCTAGACCGACAGGACTACGTTGATTTCGGCCTAAAACTCGCATACAGCTGCCATGAGCTCTATACCGGTACATCGACAGGCATTGGGCCTGATGTGTTCGCTTGGAAAGATGATAGGAGCTTGTCAAATGCAACATACAATCCAGAGCCGCCTTCCGATCAACTATCGTTCTACAGCGCGTCTGGCTTTTGGATTACCGGCCGTGACTATCAGCTGCGGCCCGAAGCCATCGAAAGTTGGTACTACGCTTACCGTGCCACAGGCGACACCATGTATCAAGATTGGGCCTGGGACGCGTTCAAGGCGATCAACACCACATGTTTCTCGGGCGCGGGACTCACGGCTATTTCTGACGTGAACGCGATTGATGGTGGATCCTTTCTAGACAGTCAAGAAAGTTTCGTGTTTGCTGAGGTCTTGAAATACAGTTACTTAATTCAAGCTGAAGAAGGACCTTGGCAGGTCTCAGCAAGTCACGATAATCAATTCGTGTTCAATACAGAAGGGCATCCCTTTAAAGTTGCAGGGAGGCCAATTTGAAGAGCGCACGTGTAAATCGTGGGAGCAAATCCCTCCAATTCCGTGAGGGTTTACATACGTGCTCTGCGTTACTGAGGCAAATATGGCGGAGCCGTTGTGCCATTGCGCGCTGTAAAACGAACCGGGATGTGACCGCCTGGATGTGGATCGCTTGGAAAGATATGAGAAATATGCAGACCCCACGATTTACTCTCTGTGAGCGCATCATTCCCAATGTGTACACACTAAAAAGAGCACATAAATGTCAAGTCAATCAACATTTCAGCACACAGTCTTCTGCCAGCCGCAACATGCGGTGTATCGAAGCAAGACTCCGCTCATGCAACAATAATCTTCTACTCATCCACTGGTTCAGGCGATGGTTCCCTAGATCCATGATGGTACTTTCCAAGAGCTGTGCGACATGCCAGCAGAGTCAGAGGATTAGTCCATCAATTCGACTGATGGGTGAGGACTTTATTGGTCGCCCGCAATTCCACTAGGGGACACGCAGAGAACAGCCATACAGGTACCGACGCTGGTGGAAATTATTGACATGAGCTTCTGTAACCAACGAGTCTGTTTCTCGAGAATCGGTGTGAAGACCTCTGTTGAACGTGTAAAAGCTTCGACTTTAGAATTTTGAGCCAACCACACCGTAGACTAACCACCAAAGCCCAACTCGTGAACGACATAGTATTAGCGGTCCGGGTCAAGACGGTCGCATATCTGGACTGAGTAGTAACCCCCTGGCCCATATCTCTCGATCGATTCAGCATCTTCAACGGGCATACATCGTACGCATCTGGAGTCTTGATCTTTGGTTTCCGTAGCCAGCTGCATCATGCCCGCGCGCAAAAGTGAACATGTCGGCCACTTTTGAAACCAAGGACTTGACGGAATAGGAACGACCTGAGATAGCGAATAGATAGTCTCATAATACGTGGGGTGAATAGACAGTGCGAGATTTCAAGACTGACGCCTTCGATGTTGGCTAGTGTACCACGTCGGCGATCTGTGCGCTTGGGCGTAAGACCGCCGAGCCGCAGCGACTCATGGGGACAACACAGGACCAATGAACCCATGCTGCGATGACCACGTGCACACTTGACAGCCATCTCCATCATCTTTCTCAGGAGAAGGAGAGGCGGTTGTTAGGGCTGGCATTGCATCTAAGTTCTTGTAAATGTTCAATTTCATAATATCTCCAAATTCACTGTTGCTGATGCATACCAGGGGCCTGTATAGTGGCATTCGGCGATGCCCTCAGCCAAGGGACCCACGGGAACTTCGCAACGCCGCTTCTCCACCATAACAATTGCTTTCTCCCGCTACATACTCCGTAAGTAAACCTTGATCCCGAATCCCTTCAAGTAATGAATCTCAAAATCAGCTAGACCCTACCATTGAAACTACGCTACTTTAACAGAAACCTTCTCTTTTCACCGAAGTTTAATATATCCATTCCAAAATGCGCCAGCTCAAATTTGATCAACCCGATGCGATCCGATTCCCCATTCGCATTTGTACGTACGATGAGACAGACCAAGGCATGTGGTTCGCGAGGCTTCCTGGTGATATCCTCGATACGACGTCTCATTGCCTTTGGCCCCTTACGATCCCATGCTTTGATAGCGTCGAAAATCTTCTTGCGGGGTTCTGAATGCCTCCCCAGCACCACGCACTCATACTCACCTGTCATGAGCTTCCTTCGTAGCTCCTTAAAGTCACAACGGTCGTCGGACATGTGCAGGTGAATCCTCCGTGATTGTTTTGGTTGTGACGTGCGCCAATCTAGATAATAGAATACGATGTTTGAGACATCGAGGACATGCGCATCAAAATGCAGAACTTTGGCCGTCAAAAGCATGCGGAAGACATCATCGTTCTGAGGTCTCCTTCCGAACAACCACTGGTAATCAATGGTCATCCCGTTCTGGAAACGAATCGCCACAGATGTGAGGGTGCTTGTCCAGCCATAAGGAAGGTCGCCTCTGAAACCAACCTCCCCAATCCAGCCAGCCCAAGACCACGAGGGAAACCCAAATCGGCGTTGTGGCTGCGGCGCAGGAGTATCGGCGGCTACCCAAGTGCAATGCGACCATGCCAGAGCATAGCTGAGATGGTCTAGATACTCCGGCTCACGATTGGGTAGCTTGGCCATTGGAAAAGGAATAGTTATACCTGCTAGACTGTATATTTGCGCCGATGACTTGGCATAGAAGTGCGCGAGGCCTGAGTAGGCATTCAGTACGTCGTCGTTGTTGGTCAACTCTCTTTTCGTGTACTTTCGCGTTTGCCATTGACATTGACGTATAATATCAACCTTGCGGTGATTTGCCGTATTTTTCTTCACATTGACATGTGAAAACTGGTTTGAATTCCCGCAGATAAAGCTTCCGGCACGGTTAAGTGCTCGGAATCGCTGGCTAGATAGTATGTGCAGAGGTTTCAAGTTGGTTTTGAAGCTCTGCGTGATGTTCATCGCGTTACATTCAAAATAGATCTGTTGGTCGGTGAAGAATAGACGCCGCGTCGAGAACAGGCCCTCTTGATACGTCCAGGCTCTAGTCGCCCACTTTGAATGCTCGATGGAATCTTGCGGGTCTTGAAGTGTATGCATGAACTTGTACTTGCCAACAGTTGTGGACTGCCGCCTCCACAATCGAGGAGTGGTGCTCACGCCTGGCAAGCCGGCGCCTGAATCTTCTCCCAGGGCGAAAATGGTCAAGTGGGCGCCAGCGTAGATATCTCCCATCTGACTACACTGCTGTTGCCTTTCCTCTTCATTGTCCTGATCAATGCAGTATTTGTCAATCCAAAGATAGCGGTAGCCCAATGCCTTGGTAACAATAATAGCATCGCTGATTGTCAAGGGAATCTCAGCGGGAAGACGTCGTCGCGGAACTCTTTTCGATGCGGTAGTCGCAGGAAGGTTTGTGATCATACCAGAATAATTCCTTACTAGGAACAAGTCCTTGATTCGATGGTTTTCTGTATCATGATTATGGCGCTGATTGTGAGTTGTGGCTTGTAGCGGTCTTGTTCTGATTGCCAGAGCATTGCTCACTGCCGCAGAGGTCGAACCTCGTGACATTTCTGAAGACTCCGTATGGGTTGAAGGTCCCCAGACATAGCTGAGAGCAATGTATTTGTCCTCTTGGCAATGATTGCGGATGATTGGCGTCGAGGGCTGACAGTCGATAACCTTCATTCCCTTGACCATGGGTGGTTTGGGATTGCAGAGCTCTCGGTGGAATTTGCAACGCTTGAGAAGAGGTTTCACAAAATCCGTGTTGAACTTTTGAGAGACCTGTTGTGGAAACAACACCTCCTCTTCAGCTTGTTCCCTATTTGGCATGACTACAACCATTCCATTCTCAGCGATATGTTCTCGCAACTTTTCTTTCCAGCCCACTTTATGACCTTTACCGATTGGGACGACGGCAATATGGAATGGAGCGTTGTGCTGCCGAAGAATCGCTCTTGCTTCAGGGAAATCGTTGACGTGGGGTAAGTGTCGAAGATTACGAAATATATGGATTTCGTCGCCAATGTCCTTTTCTTTCCAGTCGTAAGGATTTCGCTCTCGAAGTAAAGGCTCTATCCAAGGCGCACGTAACTGACGGCACATTGGACACGCTGCATTGGCGGGTACATATCGAAAACGTTTCCCAACTAGACATACCGGCTTACCCCACCACGACCAGCTTCCTGTAGGATCAAGCCATTCGTCCAATGCGTCCCAGTATATACTTGTGCACTCTTCGCAGAGATCATCTGTTGATGTCCGAATTGTCGTATTGTGACGTTTGGGACTATGATTGCCGTGCTGCTGGAATTCTTCGTGGCTGTCATCTCGGGATCTCTTCCTAGGCTGACTAGTGAGCTGCGATGAGATGTCAGCTACAGTTCGGTAGCAATGATCTTCGTGATTCTGCATGCCACGATGATGTGACCGTCCCAGTATGCATTATGATGCTGTCTAGATGGTATCAAGTACTCACCCGTTCTACCGTGCTTGTAGTGTTCATCCGGGCCATATTCTGCATTCGCCTGGTTCCCGTCGTCGGGATAACACCTGACAATCCTTTGGAATCCATGAATCTGAATGTGACATGCTGCTGGGGGTCATTATAGTAGTTGCGATACAAGGAGTTGTGAACACCAATGTTGACCTTGGAAAACGATAATGGATCAATCCAAATAAGATAAAGTTGAAGAGCAAGACCTTTACTCGCAAAAACGGCTGGGGAACGGGTTGGGGCATTTTATTACAGAATCGTAGTGTTGAAATATGCTGGTTGCGCACCGCCAAAACATGCGATAAGATATGGCCAATCAGACGTCATATATGTTAGATGTTTTCTTGGAGAAATCTGCACGTCCAGAAACGCCAACACTGATTTGATAGGCCGCTGGGGTTCTATGACTGCAACGTGCAGATATATCCGACGTCGCAAGGTTGACAAGCGCCCGTTGTGTGCGAGCTGAAACCTTGATTGCCACTGAACATGCCACATTGAGTGCGGCTGAACACAAGTGGAATAACGTCTCGACCAGCTAGCCAAGACAGAGACTTGGGCACAACGCGGGGACGTGGGGGGCCCAACGGTGGTCAACAGGAAGCCTGCCCAAGCAAAGAAGATCTCGATGAACAAGTATGAACGTGGAGACTAACACTGGTGAAAACATGTTTATATTCAAAGACTGTTAGAAATTCCCTGTACACCTTTCATAACCTTTCCGTGGCATCTTCCGCTTGTCGGCCACGAGATCGAAAAGTTGGCCCCGCGTTCTAAGGTACGCATCTATTAGCTAGCGTCAATCGTGGCTGTGCTCATGGGGTCTGGACGTCTTAGGCGTTTTACAAATTCGAATTGAAGATGCGCCTGCACGGTCAATTTGCCTGTGAACTGTGGTTAATGGGTTCGTTTGAGACCTCAAGGATGTTCTGGTACAGATCGGTAGGATGGTAGTACTGCCTTTTCCAATAGTCAGCTCATTTCTGGACGGTTAGTGATTGATCGTGTGGTGGTCTGTGTACGCGGCAGCCCTGCCAGGTTACTATATATTGGTTTTGTTGTTCGGGATGTCGTAACAAATATGATCTTTTGTTAAATAAGCTGTGATGAGCCGCCAGTATAAACTCTTATCGGCGACGCTTGTAGACGGCATTTTCATACTAACCTGACAAACATAATCTTTGCAGATTCCACTCTGCTAACATTGTTCCGACAAACCTCTCCCAGATGCGTGGCCCTCTGTCTTATGATATCAGCATCACCCTTCCTCCTCCCCGCCAATCAGATTAGAAGCTACATACTTCTTATCGTTAACCACGCAATTACTAACTATATCACCATGCCTGTAGACAACTATCCAAGGATACTCAACTCACGTGGTGTGTTTAAATGTGTCATACCACATAGGAAGCAGAACCTGTGGAACGCCAGCCTTTGATGAAGTTTACATTATATCATGTTCAAGTATAAGCAAAACTATTTGCCGAGTCGCCTTCAAATACGAACGCATCCTCCATGATGCGCCGAGCAGACAACATCGCCGCTTCGCGAGATCGCCACCGGATTAGTCTTTAATCTGTTCTCGATTCCACACAGCCTCGCTCTACGCTATATACAAGCTGTTTCAAAACAGCATCACTACTGTTTTTCCAACGTGGTGCAGTTTTTATACCTCGAATAGTATCATCTTCAGTCCTGGATCCCCAAGACATGGCAAGTGAGACCTTCTTGTTTGTTTTTAACGAAAGAGAAAAGAAGCTGCTTTTTTTTCTTTCTAATTCTGAGTTAAGGAGTGACTTTAGCCACACGAAAAATTATCTCGCAGGTTGCATTATTGCCCATAGGCTACGGAACAAATTATGGCCTGGAAATCTCGAACGCTATGAGAGACTGGGGCCACGACAAAAGCCATATGGAGGGAGTTTACCTCATGTTACAACAGCCAGATGGTAGCGGATATTCTATCTTTGGGAAAAACATCCAGCATAATACAATTAGTGGAAGCTGGGTTGATATTCGTCGGAACTAGGATCGAGTAAGTCTTACGAAATGCCTCCTACTAGATATCAAGTCTTGACTAAGTTGGCTTTATATGGTCGGGCAAGGGGTATAAGCGAAATAGGTATCGAATATGATGCAGCGAAAGTGACGTGTTTATCAATCTGTGAAAGAACCATCACCTCTATTAACTTGCAAAGGTGTCCTTCAGCTCGCGGTCGAAGCCGTTTTTGGCTTTTGCAGCTGGATCTAGCAGATATGCATTCTCATCTTGTCAATAAAACATAGGATGCTACTGAAGCGAACATATGTGGTGATCAATAGTAGTCACTGCTCCACTGAAGGCTACCTAGTGCGGTTGCCCGGTGCATATTTGAGGCATCCATTGAACACTCAACTTGTTTAGAACGGCAGGAATATTTCTAGCAGGTATCTGAACTGGCTGATGAACGAATTAGAACAAAAAAAGATTCGGGCGTCAGCAGTACGAAGGCCTCCGAATGGTCAGTGACTGGATCGCAAGTTATGGAAGATTTGGGGATTGGTGAATCGGAAAAGAAGGAATGTTTGGGCAGTATCCATGGTATAGACACTATACTCGAATACTATGGTGAGCCGGATATTATCATCGACGAGAATCTTTCTATCGCAAACGGGAGCATTACGGTAGCGAAGATGCCATGCGCGAACTCTTCCAACAATAGCCTCTTTCATGAATTTAGTGGCCACGAAGAACTGCCATTGCATTGACTAGAGATGCTTAGCTTTGATTCTCTAAGCATTATGCACTAAATTGTCCTTACTGTCGCATTCATTGGAAGAAGTGTAAGCTGGTCTTCGAAAGTTCGTTCTGATTGTCCCGCACGACAACAGGATCATGTACCTATGTTTCGATAATACATGAGAAGAGACCTCGACACAAAGTATGACTACCTGCCCTTTCGTACCGTTTAGGCGGAGGAACAAAAGAGGATGCCGACAAAAGGACGCTAGATAAGAACGCTGTTCGAACCACGATTGAATTTGGCAACCGGGCAGTCACAGGAACAATAGAGGAGGGGAAACAGCACCTTTAACAAACCAAAGAGCTACTGTGTAGGTCCTATCAATGCTACACAAATCCACTAACCTGCTAACCTAGCAGATCGCGCGATAGCCGCTAAACAAAGGACTCTAAACTCTTGAAGAAATGACTTCCAGTCAACCTGCTAACCTAGAAATGAATACGTCGTGGAGGTGAGAATGGCTAAGGGATTGCATTCGGGTAAATTACAGAAGACTATGAGCTGAAGGGACGAAAGTTCTCCAGCAGTCGTTGTAAACTAGTCTTCGCAGATAAACTCAATTGCCCCCTAGTCTAGGGGCCACTGTAGCCTGGGCGTATAAACATGCGTGCGTGTGTATTCGGCTGCTTAATGTGTATTTTGCACCCTACGCCCTGAGCCCCACATGCCCCATACGATACGCCTTACACCCCACACCCCAGACGCCGTACTATCCAATAATCATGCGTCTGAAAACAGCCCCGCTCTTTCGCAATCGGAATCGTGCCCAGGCATCTATTAAGCAGAAGAGGGGCATGTAGCGGTCGCATTGCGTACTGTCGTGTTACCCACAAAGATTGGTCACAGGCCTCATGGTACAGCCATTACTTGGCCTTGATGGCACCGGAGATGGCCTCTTCGCTAAGCAGGCGAGGCCAGAAAGGCCCTAAACGTCTCAACGTTGGCTTGGAGATTACTAGAATGTATCACTGACGCACGCTTTTATTTACTCATTCATTTATTAGCTTTATCGTCAAAGTCCGATCTCTACGTACATTAAATGAAGAAGCATCTAATTATACAAATACCCTAGACAAGAACAGTCCTACTTGCCATCATGTCCAAAAGCCGATCGTCTCGCTCTGGTTTTGATTTGTGTTTAATCTAATTCCGAACTTGGTTCCAATCCGTTGGGAGGACCACCACTACCAGTAGAGTAGGACACTCTAATCTCGTAAATACCTTAGGTCACTGAACGTTACCGGTCATTATCTTTCACCACTTTTCATTCAGAGTGAGATATAGGACAATTTCAGTCATGATGGTGGGGTTGGTAGATATACGATAGTCATAGAACACAAGTCGCCGAACGACGGGAATATTTTGGGTAGAATGGTAATGACGGAATGCTAACACTTGTCTAGTGAAACCTATTATGCGAGCGCTTAGGTGACTAACTCAGTATTGATCAAGGACAAATATACCTGCTGATTCCGGAGAAATTGTGCTCAGTGCCCTGAAGTCCGGAGAATACATCCTCCTGATTCGCGCCGTTCATTACTTAAGCTAATGCTCGTCGAGATAAGAAAATATTTTTTAATATTCGATACGATTTGCTGCATAACAACCCTATCTAATTGCGACGAACACGTAACCCCCATTTATCAGTCCAGACCTTCAACAGTTTGTCGCAAACTCTCCTTAAGGCCGGTGTAGCCCTGTTGACCATACCACTTTTTCAACAATTCTGCACCGCGCTTGTTGTCGACTTCGCTGATATCTGAGTCTTGTTTCTGGTTGTCAGCGAACCTTTTAGAGGGGAATAGGTCTCGAAAGTTATCCAATACGACATTCCAGTTAAATGGAACATCAAACGCCAGTATGCGCTCGTTCTTTACTGAACTGTCAATCAATGCGATTAGGTGCAGCCGAGCACAATCAACTACATTCACCATGTACTGCGGTAGAAAGTCCCACTGTATGTCTCCTTTGTAGGCCTTGATGACGAGACCGCCAGTTTCACCATGTGAGTCAATTACCCGACCCATATTCACTGCCGGGTTAATCTGGGAACCAAGTCAGCGTAATGCACAAACTACCTCACTGGTAATATTTCTTACACAGTTAACAGTAAAACTGGGATTCTGATCCTTGACAAATTTCCATACTGCCTGCTCCGCCTTCGTCTTGCTTGCGGAATAAACCTTGAACGCATTCTCTGGTTTGTACGGTGGTGGGAAGTCTGCGTATTCGTCGACCTCGGTGTTCCAAGATTTGCTGTCAATATAAAACCTAACTCCAGGTTTGGGCAAGGATGTGGATGTGCTTGAACTTGTAAACACAAATCTCTGAATCCTTGGTTCTTTGGCTGCCGAGCGGAGGATGGATGTTGCTCCATTAACCGCAGGAGGCACGACTTCCTTTGGATTGGGGCTGAACGTCAAAGGTGAGGACATGTGTACAATAGCGTCAACTCCCTTGACAGCCTCATCGAATGCCCCTTCTGGTTCCATCTCTGGCACCACCACACAATCGTAGTTCGGTGAACTAAAGACGGCTTTAGTCTTCTGTGCCTTAGCTGGAGATCTTGCTGTTCCACGAATTTTGTAACCAGCTTTGAGAGCTTCGACAACAAAATTACTAGCAATGTACCCTGACGCACCCGTAACTAGTACGAGTGATCCCTTGGGCAGGGCCAAGTCTCCGTTATTCAAGATAGCCATAATACTTTTCTGTTTTTATGATTACTGAGAGGCTTAATTGAAGCGAGATACTAAATACTGTCGTTCTAACTCAATAGAAAGAAGTCAGGAGACTAAGTACGCTATTTAACTTTCGGGGATTTACTACAGAAACAGATGGGCATTAGTAATGCCGATGGGTATTAGTAACGCCAGTGGGCATTAGTAACGTGCCAATACCTCGATGAGGGGCATACATGAAGATTGGCCCGGGGTATACGTGGCTACCAGTCTGCACACTGAAACTTTAAAGTGGATATAGTAACTTAGCACCGCTGCACATTCATGATTTTATTATCACTTGTGCCGATTGAGCCTAATCATCAGATTCTGGTTAATTATAGAGTTGTATTAAATCAGAATCATTTACATTTTATATTATTTATATATAAGAAATCTCAGATAACTGACGAAGCAGTGATTTTCAAGTCCTAACCGTTACTATGCTTTCCGCTTATGATAACAGGTGCCACTTCTGGTAAGCTTTATCGTAGCTGCTTCAAAATGACATCAAGATAAGAATAATTATAACAGTTGTGCAGGAATTCTTGGCCGGAGGTTGTCAAGGAATTATGCAGTAGGCCCAATTAATAGACCACGGTATACACCATGTCTCGGTCGAAAAGAGAGGACTTTTGGGCACAGATTCACCATATCCTTCTGGATTTGAGTACGAAGCTTGGAGACATGCCCCGCGATATGGAGAGCCTTGAGGCCGACTACCTCTTTTTTTGCAACATACCTGCAAATGAATCCGACGAGAAAAACACGCGTGTAAACGGTAAGTTTTGATCGGTTATCTACGAATTTTTAAAATCTTAAACTAAGCAGGTGAGATGTTGGCTCCTTTTTTCCTTCTTTCTTTTTATACTGTAAGTCAACGGTCATGCTGCAGGCATCAAGCGTTTCGTCTTAGTCACTGGTGCAAAGAACAATGGGAATCACCTCGGACGGGTCAAATTTTCCATGCAAGAAGAAGACCTGCGGTGAGTAGTGACTTGCGAGAGCTCCAAATACAATCATCGCTCCTTAAGTAACTGTAGCGACGTAGTATTACGTCAATGAATTGAAGCATATATCTCTTTACAATTTGAGACTATTTTCATCAATATGTAGAATATTTGGTTGCGTGATTGAAGTACCATATATGGAGTGCGGCATCATCATGACTAGTCTAACCTAACCTAGGTGACTAGGATTGTAATCGCGAAGTCGGTGCCGCACCTCCTGGGTTTAGCCCTCTTCTTGTGAAACATCAGTATTGCCAAAAAGATTCGACCTAGTGCGTGGGTTTAGAGATAAGGTAAAATCCTCGTTTGTTATTAATTAAAAGGTTTTAGATTTCTTCTTTGCCTACGACTTCAGGTTTTTTTCATTGCCAGAAACTGAAAATATGTATGTTCTAGTATATTGTTCATTGACTCCGACAGTATGTTGACCGATATACTTCAACTTTGACAAGGGCTTCTGGAAACCGATTGAGCGTCTACTGCGAAAATAGACTCGCAGCCTCCTGTCTCAAAAATGCTATAAGTATATTGGAGATAAGCTGTCTCTTTACCGGCTGTGCCAATCTTCTCCTTCGTTGAGACGAATTCAATCTGAAAGACGTCTTTAGTAAGCTCATAAACATTTTGTTGTTATTACTATCGTTATTGCAGTTGTTGTCCTATTTGTCGAGGGAAAGGTAAAGTTTATGGCAAGAAAAATATGTAGGGAAGATCAGGAAAGTGATTTGAAAAGAATAAGAACGAAGCTGGCGAGGAAGAGCGGCGGTGTCCCATTGATACCCAAAGGAGCCTCTTCATTTCCAGCGTTGTGGAAAGTTGAGCTTGTTGTTCTGCTATGTTGCCTATCTGGCTGTTTATTTTTCGGATAATCCTGATCTTTAGTAAAAAGGTTGTCCTTGACTAAGATAGGAAAATAACGTCCTATGACGAAAGTGTTGCAAGGAAGTGTTAAGGTGCTAGTATTGACGCGCTGAGCCCTGCTTTCTATCACATAGAGGATTTCAGCCCTTATATACCTAAAAGCAGTCCGATACCGGATAAGCTTTGACACCTTACTACTTTGAAAAGCCATGTCGTAGTGCGCCACAACATCCTCAAGCCAAAATCCTCCAGGGAGGGTAATATCTTACTTGATTGGGGAATGGTAGGATTTTATCGCATTCGCCTACGAATACAGTCCCAAACATGTAGCCTTGGCGTTTTGATTGTATCTTTTAGTTTTAATTCAAAGTAGGACTTCGGGAACCGTCTGGAACATCATTTAGCAAGATCGGCTCAAGAGACAATTCGAGAGCGTGATTTTGCTTCAACTCTCAATCGATGAAATCACATTAGTTTCAGTAATCATATTCAGAACTATCCTAACACTTCCTGGCGCCCTGGCGCTGCCTTACGCTTGTTCGGACATCCATGTTTATCCGTACCCCTGGCCTTTTCCTTCGATTTTGATCTGATGCACTGACTTGAAATTTCGCTGCCAAGGGCGAACAACTACGAAGATGTCTTTGCTTGTTGCCTTTACTAGATATTAAAATGCCACAATGGTCGCACAAGAAGCTCAGATCAGGGATATTGTGCTTCTCAGCCCATCGCTTGTGGTTGGAATGATAATGCTTATGGAGTTCCTTATTGTAAGTTGTTCTGTAAAGGCATGTTTCAATTGCGCTGCATGCCAATGGTCTGTCATGATATTTTTTATGCCGGCTGGAAGGCGGTCAGTCAGTTTAAGCCATGAAGAGGATTGAAAATGAGAATGCTAAATTGATATTCAGAAGTGGACATGACATGTGGTACAGCGTTCGTCGCACATCGTCGGGAAGGTCTCAGAAAGCTTTGGATTGACATGAGGCTATAAAGCCTAGTAGCGAAAGATCTCAGAGAAAATGGCTGTGCAAAAGACATTGCACGAAGATAAAATATTTATACAAAGGTACTCACTTGTGATCACGGCCATGCTTATACCACTTCCTGCAGCACCACACGTGATTCGGGTTGGTTTCACCTGAGAAAAAGTAAGCAAGGCATAGGGTGTATATAGGCAAGATATGGCTACCTTCTTCATTTACAGCCGACGCTATTGTTGCCCCACGTTCGTTATTGTCTATCATCTCGTCTTCGTTTTCGCTTTCATTTCCAGCAATCATCTCAGAACTGTCCTCGTTCAGTCTCGCATGGAACATAGCCGATCCACTGGTGTGCGAATCAACGCCATGTACACATGCATCTGTCCTGGCCTAAATGCCTGGACCGAGACTGAAAGAGGATTCGCTATGAGTGGCGTTTTCAAATTGCGATAAACGGCAGTTGTTCGCTACAAGTGCTTCGGTAGCTTGCGAGTCGGATGATGGCATGTGCATGAACGGCTCATAAGTCTGCAAAGCTGAACCAGGTACACAGAATGTGCTGTTTGTGGGTTGAGACAGTTGGTAGGAATTTGCCACAAGTTCATTAGTGACCCATGCATTGGACCCTGAAGTGGACATCGGCGTATAGGAGTTCTCTAGAGACGAGTTTTGTTCAAATTCGTAGTTGATTTGAGACAGCACGTCCGAAAACGAAACATGTTGAAATTCCATCCCTATATCGCCCACCAACGGATCGACTTCGGAGAAGTGGCCAAGACCTCTTAGAAAGTTACTATATATCGCTTGCCAATCTGTATCTCAAAATTAGTGAAAAACATAGTTATCGAATCAGGGATTTGGCTTACTGGATCCTGAGGAGTTGCATCTGTTTGGATCACCATCAATATTGTAACTTTCGTCTTCCGCCATGACTAGCGTCCAGTTGTGCATCCGAACAAAAGGGCTGTAACACACGAAGTCGACAGTAATAAGCCAGAGGAACAAAACTAGTTATCGGATCCTCTAGTTTATGCGTGATGGGCTGTAAATAGATTCACGATAGAATAAATGTGGTATATATTGAACCTTGTTTGTAGTCAGGATTTCCTTAATGTGCAGACAAAGAGGAACTATTATACTATAGCTGATCTCTAAAAGTATTCGCGACATATTCCACGACTTTCTTCAAAGTTCCTCGAGTACATAACATTGCTCATCATTCCTTGAATTGGGCCGCAAAATCCACAGCCTTGTCGCATACAGCCTACAACACTGACGTGATAAATGCGATAACCTCCCAGTTCTTAAGTGGCATAAGTAGCGTGCAGCAGTGCCCAGTAAACTCTAAAAGACTAGTGTAAACGTTCGGTGAGTAGTCTTCAAGCTTGCCGATTTTGGTGCCGTATAGCAACTCATCAGGTCACTGGCAGGCAGCCTGCAGCCATTGGGTGCCACACTCCGCCTTGGCGGTCGGCCTCTCATGCAAGCTGCGGTCGGCCTCTTATGCAAGCTGCGGTCGGCCTCTCATGGAGGGTGTAGAGCATTTCGTCCGCCCATAGAGGCGAGATGCATAGAACTTCGAAGATTGCTGTAGAATTTTGCACAACTGACAGTGTCTTTTCTTCTTCTCGGCAGATTCATAGAGAGAGAGCCCGGCACGGTAAATAACCCCTGTGTCACCATATCAGCCACCAGAGAAGGTACACTACAAAGACAACAATTGTCACTTCCCCCATTGTTCGATGAAATTAGAATTTATTTGCACACTTCTGTCGAATCAACATGCCCATAGCTAGCGGAGAATGTGAGTATAGTTTTAACGAGAAAATACATTACGAGTTTCTCGCTGACACAGTAATTCAGCTGAAATTGTCCAGTGGACGATTCGAGCGCTTCTCAAGTTCTACGAGCCTGTCGTTCTTCTGAAAGCATTGAACATAGCGGCCCGAGAAACTGCTATATCAGCAACTGCCAACGAGCTTTCCAACACCCGAGACCCAGTGGAGCTCTATCGTGCTTTTGTGTACAAGCTTGCTCATGTCTGCGATAATGTCATCGGAGGAGCAACAATAACGGCCTTCATGATACTTCGCAGCGATTCAGGCGGTGTTCAATACTACTTTGCGTCGAATCAAAGATCGCAGGAACAGTTGAATGTTACGCAAGAATATGTGACCAAACTATTGCGGCGCGTAAAAGATTTTTCGTCAAGATCCTCTGATTCCAATTTGGTACACGACGAAGTGCTCCAGCTAGTATTACTCTTCAACCAGCAGAGACTTTCTGTTTATTTGAAAAGACTGAAGTTCCATGCAAGAGAATGTCTGGCCAATCCCTCCGCGTTGGACACCAATGACAGTCAGTAGCCCGCCATTTTTTGATGGGAATTTCACGACAGCTGACACAGAAACTAAAAAGAGGCAGTAGTCACAAGCAGTATTATAGGTTTTCTTAAATCTTCTCGACTTGAGACTCCATTACCAACCGTAGGACTCGAATGTAAGTCGATACTCAAGCACAGTCAACTTCCTTAGACTTATTTCATTGACAATATGTGTAGTCGTTGACAGATGCGAGGAGCTGCTGAAACAAGTCTCTATGCTGTCTAAATCGCCAGCCGGTGCTTTGATCCAAGCACAAGCACGGCAAGGCCGGATGCCCGGTTACAGAAGCCAAGCATGTTGGTCAGAGTTCCAGCATACTTTGAGCCGCATATTGGCATACCCCGAATCTGTTAAATTCCTAAGAAAAGCACAAAAGACTTGGCCCATTCTTTTTGATAATTACGAGATCACTCCCATTCCTTCAAGTAAACCAATCCCAAGGCCAAGCCGAGAAAAAAGCCAAACCGCGAGCGCAATCGTTGGGCGCATGACGAGGGAACAGAAAAAGATAAACATATTTCGAGAGTACGTGGGAACATTGCAAAATTTTGACCTCGATGCACGAATCCAACAAGAGTGGCGCAAAGAGAGCTTTCGACCCATCGTTCATGCCGAAATAGTGTTACTGGATTGGTTGGAGCGGAACGGCAGCGTCACAACCCAGAGGTTCTTCAACAACTGGAAGTACATTGGTGGTAGTAAACCCACGTGCAAGCTCTGTCACTATTATTTCGAGTCACACGGTTCGAAAATAGAACACAGACCAAGTCACGGAAACCTCTACATCAGCTGGCGCTTCCCGGACGTTTTCATAGTCCAGGGTGAGGAAGCCAAAAAGGCTAGGCAGACCATGATGGATCGAGTGCTGGCAAAGATCCGAGTAGATGCTTTTGAACTGGTAGAACAGAAAGTGCCGCCGAGTTACAAAGACCACGACTCTAACACATTCTCTGCTATGGTCACGTTGCAGGATAGACTGACGATAGAGGAGAGAAGCACAGACGGTATGGACATTGTGACATGTCTCATGGAAAAAGCCACTCTATAAAATGCTTAGGAATGTCTCTTATAGTCGTTGATGCTCAGCAATACATGAAGTTCTCAATTTCTGATTGTATGAACTAGTCTATTTCATTACCTGTGATCCAATACAAGTGTGTGATACACTGCAAGCAATCGCCTTGTGTCTACAACGGCGACGAGATTCAATCTCAAGAATGTTACTTTATGCCATTGTCTCTCCTGAGACAGAAAAAGAAACTGCACCAGGACTTTCTGTATCTCTCCAGCTAGACCTGCTCGTAGATGTTACACGAATTTACGAACAAGGCTTTGAAATCTTTTTATCGGGCTAAAGATTACGAAAACTACTATTGCAAACAGGAACCGTAAGATATTGACCTAAGATCAACGTACGTATCAACTTCGATAAGACTTATCAGTGGTAACACTGCTGAGCAAGTTGCTTATGAAGATGATTCTGTCAAGCTATATAAAGGAATTACATGTCTTTCGCAGCGGCGAGGAGCTGACAAGGGTAGGTCGACTACAATTTCATCTCCACCAACCTTACTAACCGTCGACCAAGTGCACCCTGACCCAGGCCCTAACTCGGTGCGAAACTTCTTATCTGTGGGGTACATTTGGAGTCATCGGTCTCGCTTGTATCGCCAAGAGGTGTCGGTAAAGGCTCCGGCTTGGAAGCTGAGTCCGCTTCTTCATCTGACTCGGCCCAACGCCACCATCCACTTCAAGTCTACAGTCGCTTGTGGTCAGTCCTAAATAAAAGGCGATCTGAATCAAAATACACTTGTATCCTACTATCGAATGGCATAGCAAACAAACAGGTTGCCGGCATATTTAACACACGTTTTGGGATGCTTACAACGACAACTAGCATGCGATGACGTATGTCATCTTTTTCGACCAGTGCTTTAACTAAAGAACTCCGGAGATTATTGGGTTTTTCAATACGTATGTCTCGAGACTGAGGCACATGCTGTCATTTGTTGATTGGAATATCGAATTATGGAACCGCTAATTAGTGCTCATAGTGATTCCATTTCACTGGTGACATTACCTCGAAGTCTGTGTATCTGCCCAGGTCTATGAACCTGTCCGCGTTTGACGGTAATTTACACATGTCTAAGTCGAGCTCTGGGAGCACGATTGGTAGGTCTCTCTTCTCAAGTGGAAGGGAATGTTCTAGCAAGTATCTAACCATCCATCCGTCCAGCTTGTAGGACTGGGTGGACAACAGACATATATTTTGAAACGTCATTAGCCTGTGAATCTATATTTCAGTCAGCTTCAAAATTGCATTGCAGCAAGCATGTATCTACATACCATGGCGTATGCTGCAGGCCAATGTTGTCGTAGTTCAATGAGGGCCTCAAAATTGTTGTTGAGCTCTCGGCGAGCCTTCTCTGTTTCTTCCATATTTCCAAATAGCAGAGTATGCACCAATACAGAGGAGGCTACAGCAGTCATGTGGCCAATCGTAGGGTAATTGATCCCGCAGTTTTTCATCTGACGCGAGAGATGCAGAAGACTACTGAACGAAGCAGCATGGTATTTGCACTTTTTAATATACGTCCGGTATACTTCAATAGAGGCTTGCTGGCTCTCAAGAAACCGAAAGTATAGTAACGTGGAATAATGGTGGTATCCAAGATGTAGAGAGATGAAAAGCCCTCCTAGGCCAGTCTGTTGCTGAGCATTGAGGTTTTGCACGGTCATCTGTACATCACTTGGAAGGGACTCAAGCCAGGACTCTAGCTGTTGCCCGAGTTGTTCTACGGTCTTGTCTAGTCGAGCGTTATCTGTATCGCCCGTGGCAGTTCGCCGGTTGAGGTCATGTACCGGGCCTGCAAGACGGACGAGGGTGACCATGTGGGCCCATAGCCCAGGTTTCCAGGCAGCAGATAGTGCCATTCGGTCAGGTCGAAGCAAGCGAAATGTGATCTCGTCCATGGGGAGATGCCAAGATATGCTGTCAAGGCGCTCCAGACAGCGAGGTATGCCATGACCCACTGAACAACAGTAGTCCGCCATGTAGAGCGACGACCAGATTCGTCGCGCAGTCTCGACTTCTATAATCGAGCCACTTTTGGCAACAATATCAAGCTTCATTATCTCAGCCATGCTGATTGCAATTCCTGGTCTTTGTTAGTAAATATCCCACCATGCTCTCTGCCAATTGTTGCTTGGGACGCCATTTGGCACACAATGCTTAAATCATGATTCACAGGTACTGCGTAGCGTTGGGTAGGTGTTCAACCAACCGTGCTACATACAGGTATGTAAGAAAGGTAAAGGTGAAACAAAAAAGAACTAAGAAAATGTATTCTTACGAACGAAAAAGGCTTCCACAGTGGTTTCACAACTGCCTGCCATCAGAACAGAAACCAAGATGCAAGCCTGTATGTTTTCGAGGCAGATATCTACGAGTTGTGCCTGTAGTAGATGCTTGGCTTGAGCTGTAAGGGGCGCTTCGAGATTGCGAAGATTAGAATTTGAAGAGAATTTTGATCCGATGGCACAGATGGCATAGACGACTGGCTTGCTTAAAGTCCCATCTTTCAACTGAGTCCGCAAAGTGGGCAAATGGAAAATGCTATGCGCCCGGTCATGGACCTTCTCTAGATAGTATTCGACAAGCTGGACTGTTGTCTCCTGTGGTAAGTCCATCACGAGGCAATAATCATGGCTCTTGTCTGCAGCAATCATGATTGGCAACTCCTCGCTTACCTCTGGTTCCGCGAGAGTTCCATTGCCCAAAGCGCTTTTTGGCAACGCGCCATCACATCTCAGTTCTCTTTGCTGGCATGAGCGGCAGACTTCGCCAAGTCTCGCGCGAGTACATTTGCGTTTGGATTCGCGGCACTGTCGGCATGCCCTTGGAGGCTTCATGTCTGGAACTTCTTGTTGTGCACGACTTAGACCATCGCTGTAGTGCCAATCTGTTGCACTAGTAAGAGTGACGAATCAGAAACTTGATGGTTCAACGTGATGGCTGATGAGTCGCAGAGCAAAGGTTCAAAGGGTCCAAATGGTATGTTGGCGATATGGAAACGTAGACCTCTCGAGGCATGATAAATATGACGTTGGTGTGGATCCAATCTCACTACCCACTGCACAAGTATCCCGTAGCGTGCCAAGAGTCAGCCGGAGCCCGGAATAGCATTGCTCTGATTGGCGGGATATGTCGGAGCCCCCATACTATGGTCGCGACTCATGCATACGGAGTGGGGTTTGATTGGTCATTTAATGGTTGTATGATACTCGATCTAACCTGACTGGATCTCGGCAGGTATCGGCTCGTCAGAGAATTCATCTAATAGTACAATAGATGGGCAAAATTACTCAGCATGATTCTGATGAAGACGATCATGACCTTTAAAAGTCTATGCGTATATAAGGGGTGGTTATCCAAGACTTAGAGGGATTGTTGAAGCTCTGCAACGCTACAAGCTGCCTTATTTTTATCTAACTTCCCGTGTACAAGAGTAACCAAGTGTCCTATCCTAGGCCTAAGTACGATACACTTCCCCAACATCATGTCGAGCCTTCTTGAACCCATCACCATCGGTGGCAAGCTGGAGCTGAAGAATCGTGTTACTATGGCATCCATGACACGCAATCGCTGCATAGATGACAACAAGCCTGGTCCAGCACACGTCAAACATTATGCCGATAGAGCTAGGGATGGAGCCAGTCTCATCGTGAACGAGGGTACTTTCATTGACTGGGCCGGCTGTGACTGGAAATGGTCACCCTTCATGATCACCGATGATCACATCGAGGCCTGGCAAAAGGTCACGGAGGCGGTGCACGACGAAGGAGGAAAGATTTTCTTCCAGGCCTGGCATGCCGGTATACAAGAGATGCACCCATAATGTAGGGCCTCAAAAGATGCTGACTTCTTCCTAGGACGCTGCCAGCACGACAAAATGCCTATAATGCTAGGGCATAAAGGCTGTGTTTTGGCGCCATCTGCTATCCAAGCCGAAGCAGGCAAATACCGCGACCTTCCGGGTGCTCCGGTATGGCTTCCTTTGCATCTCTGGCACGGCTTCTTGATGCGAACCACGTAAGCTGATTTGGATCAGGGTCATACAGACAATGTTGTAGCCATTGAAGACCCCCAACAAGTTGTCCAAACCTATCGGCATTCTTGCCAGCTTGCAAAAAGGGCGGGTTTCGACGGAGTAGAGCTTCTTGCTCAGGGGTAAGGAAGACAATCAATGTTTCCTTACCTGAGTGTGGTACTAATGCATTTGTTATTTTTAGTGGGTATCTTCCCCAACAGTTTCTCAACTCGTGAGTTTATTGACTTGATCTTTCTTACGACTGCGATTTATACTGATGATCAGCGCAGGCGTGCCAACAAGCGGACGGATGCGTATGGTGGCACAATGGAGAACAGATGCCGCTTTATTCTCGAGGTTGTCGATGCGATCAGCGAAGTCTTTGATGGACCCGAGTTTGTTATCGTGAAGCTCAACCCGACAGATTATTTTAACGACTCCATTGTCGATTATGATGAGATGAAGGATGTATACACGTATCTGATCAACGAATTGGTCGCGCGGCGGGTCGGAATCATCAACCTTTCCCGGCGCGGGATGGATCCCAATATGGGCACAGGAGACTTTTACGGGCGCTATGGCCGACCTTCGGAGTATCCTCTACCTAAAGGCTATGATCCCGTCCTCGACTTTGGTCGGCTTGTTAAGTATCCCAAAAGTCCCTCCCTACTCATGGCTAATCATGACTACACGCCAGAAGAGGCCAACAAGATGGTTAAGGATGGTACACTTGACCTCGTTGCCTTTGGCAGACCGTTCATCTACCAGCCTGTCAGTGAATTCTCCAGATCTCATTCCATTGCAAATAGTGGTCTAATCTTTCCGAAGGATGTTGTCTCACGTATCAAGAACAATATACCCCTAGCACTCAATGACCGAGGCTCTACTGTTCACTACGGGCCTTACAATACACCTGACGAGAACTACAACGATTGGCCTAGAGCTGCTGCCTAAGCACCATGTGCAAATTGTGGTACGACGCCAGTAGAAGTCGAATGCTTAACTATATGTATAGAGCGAATACAAAAGCGGCCCACAATCTTCTCAAGCCGGAGGTGGCTCACTGTACCGTATTATGCAGTATATACATACAGTTCACTGGAATCTTCTTGATAAGACATCGCACTTTCTTAAATCCTGCTTCCTCTAGAGATTCGCCGAGATTCGATGCTAGGTGTATACCATTCCTTGATCTCGCGAACGCCTTAGCAGCAAAGCATACATATTTCGAATGCTGGGCCGCCTTCTGCCATAGTTGAGTCATTGTATTGTATCCAGCCATGCAATTCTTGCTATTCTATGCACTCACCTGGTCTGATATTGGTAAAGGCCTGCTTTAAATTTTCGATACGTCTCTGAGGACTGGCGACTAATCCATAGATATACCCCATTGCAATCCGATGCCGGATAAGCTCTGACACTCCCGTCCATCATTTACAACATCATGACATGCTTCAAACCTCTACGGCGCTTTTTCTGGTCATCATTCAGTATCAGTTACTTGCCGTTTTTGCAACTGTGATATCCTCGCCCATTATTGTATGTGTGAAAAGTAGAGCTAGATTAATCCCGGACTAATCCGAAACCCAAAACCAAAACCTTTGATTGACGATATATACATTAATAATTCTAAGCGTAAATTTTAGACTTTCTAAAAAAGTGTACAACAAACCGCGTACGAATCGAACGTCGAGCTCCTCATGAAGGTATATTACGGGCATAATCGCTAAACTATGGTCATTGCCACACTACCATATCACATAAAAAAGGAGGATGCTCGCAATCGGCTACGATGCGAGCGTGTATCCTAGACTAACACCCTTAGAACAATACAATGGGTTCCCAGTCGTACATGACCTCTTCTCTCATAATCAAAAAGAGTATTTATTTTATCTGAAGCTATGACTAAAATTTTCTTGCCGGCATGTGCGACTCAAATAAAGCATCGAGCTGCTCAAAGCTTTTGCCCTTTGTTTCAGGGATGTAGAGGAAAGATGCAATGCCAAGCAACACACTGAACCCGAAAAAGATGAGTCCAGACTTGGCACCTAGATTTGCCTCCTCTGCGTTGACCAGATATGGGATAACAATAGACCAAGCCATGTTGATAACGGAACTAGACACGGCGACGAGCGAGATCGTCTTGGTGCGAAGACGTGACGATGAGATCTCACCCACGATGGTCCAGCCCACCGCTCCAACGGACATATAATAGAAGATAGCCTAAATGACGCAGAACACGGCTAGAGTCACCCTGTTCCATTTCTGACCAGGACCGAAGAAGCCGAGGAGGCCGACGACGAGAAGACATATCAGCATGCAAACTACGCCAGTCAGTATTTGTGGCCGACGACCAATCCTTTCGACGAGGAAAAATGATGTCGCTGCACTGAGACGGGCAAATATGGAGGAGATTAGGGTAATAAGGAAGGCGCTATCGAAACCAGTTTGAGTGAGGAAACATGCCAAGTAATTGCCACAGCGGATAGCCCATGAATAGTTGTGAGATGATAGGAAGGCTTGCGATTAGAGTTCGTCTCAAATCTGTGCCTCGTAAGCACTCGACATATGAAACGGATTCCGTATTCGCAGTAGCACGTTCGTGGTCAAGAGTGCGTTGGATGACCTGGATCTCTCACCCGCAACAAAGTCTGGTCGAGAGCTGTTGAACTTTTGCAGAGCTGCGCATGCCTCGTCAAATTTGCCCTTTCCAACCAAGTAATAAGGTGATTCAGGGACGAATGGGATAAACAGGAGCAGACACAAGGCCAGGATGCCAAACTGAAAGATCACCGCAGCCTTCCAAGACCAGGATCCGTCGATAGTTGAAGTACCCTGGAGAATACAGGAAGCAGCCAAAGACCCTAGGATGATTAAAAACTGAAAAATAGACAGAGCAAAGCCACGAATGTTTGCTGCTGAGATTTCCGAAACGTTTTACAAACTCTTTGTTGGCGACTATTAATCCGACGAGAGTGAGGTCAAACCCGATCAGGATAGGCGTCGTGGAGCATCCCAATAATAAGAATTGCTCAACGAGTTAATGATTGGCTTAGCTGCTTTAGGACCATTGTTCGGAAGACGCAGTGTTAGCCTGCTAACATCGAATGACTTACCACTTAGGAGTGTGCGCTTGCTTTCCCAGAGATTCTTGAATTGCTCCCCCCATGAAAGCTCGACAACGGAGCTGAAGACAGTGGCTTCGATTTCTGAGCTGCCCCTTTGACGAGTGATATTCAGTTTCTCAGAGTGTGACATGATATAGGACAGTGGCTATAAACAGCCAGGACGGAAAATTGAAGAGAGGAACAGGCCGTGCCAAGAAATATGCCGAGTGTACACTGTAAAGATCTTGACAGAAGATTGATGTCGAACTACCATTTCGGGCGCAATGGTTCTGCAATGAAATCTAAGGACATCGTTCGTTATAGGCGCTTTCGGCGTCGAATTGAATATGATAAGAACCCATTCTATGGGGGATGGTTGGCTCCATCATACGACCAAGAATCTGGGGAGTAGCGTCGGCCCCGGCTGGGTGGTCGCGTTATCTCGTGATAAGTTATCAGTCGGGTTGCAGGTGGGTAATAAACGGAGGTTACTGCGTGCCGGATTTGCATTCCGCCCACGGAAAGCGCCCACATCAAAAACTGCGCTATTGCGATCGGGAACAACCTCTATCAAAGGCGCGCGGAATCTGCAACCCGCCCCATGATATTAGCTTTAACAACATCCAACTTGAGTATCAGCCTTGTCAACCAAATGAACAATACCGACTTATCAAGTCTTTAGGATCGGGGGGGAGTTGAGCTCAAGTGCTTTATTCAATACATATCATATGATTTGCAAAGGATAGGCGCCCGAGTTAGCAGAAAGAGAGTTGAAAATTTTGCCCTTCAAGAATGGGTGCACTTGCAAGTGCAGTACGGCATGCATCGTCAGGGTTAAATCAAGATACCAAATTAATCAACGTTGCGCGCCGACCATCCTTTCAGAACACAGCTCAAAGATTGAGATAATTTTAAATTTTGGCAACATCCACCTGTATTGAAGAATGATGCACCAAGCAGCTTCCATTTCCTAAATATCTGTATGCATCAAACCATGTCATGGGCACACTACGTGATGCCTAGTAATACTTCGTCCTCGCAAGTAAACATGAATTCACACATGTATTATAACCTTCACTTCTTTCCCCTAAGCCACCTTGGCACCTTCAGGGTCATGCGCGACCACTTCGATCTCTACCCTCATATCGTCTTCACCGAGGCGAGGAACACCAACACAGGTCCACAGGGGCTGGTGATCAGGCATGTGCTTTCTAAAGTTGCGTACCATTGAAGCCAAAGCCTCGTTATTAATAGGGACGTGATACGAGTTTACCCGATATACTTGTGACCACCCCTTGCCACCCGCATCCTTCAAAGTTCGCTCGACGTTTTCGAAAGCCAGATCAATCTGAGCGTTGATTTCTTTCTCGAACTCGCCAGTTATAGGGTCCCATCCACCTGGATTTATTTTCGTTAAGAAATGTATTGCGTGTTGGGGGAGGTAGAGTCTGTTACCTTGACCGGAGCATTCAATTCTGTCGCCCACACGTACGGCTTGGCTGTAGGAGAATTTCTCTACCTGTCGGACACCATGGCCCTCGTAGGCGTAGAATTTGAGGTGAGACATGGCAAACGTAGGTTATATCGCGACGATTTCGTAAAGTGATTGGTAGGATTTACTCGATGAGCAGGGTGGAAAGAGGGCGAACTCGATGTAAGCGCGTTGACTTAAAAAGCATCCTCGGGCGACTGATTTTAGTGGAGTCATCCCGTAACCTTGATGCGTGACGCATGAACTTAAGGGTCTAATGTGTGTTGGCGGAATTCAATTTGCGAAACATTATAGGGGTCATCATGTTAGAGTTTCTTAGACCGCAAACTCCGGAACTATGAGTTCAACAGTGCAATGGGAGCTGGCGGAATTTGAATTCCGCCAATTGCCCGAAGCCGAGGCTAGACTAGTCCTATGTCCACCGGATTTCTCAAGTCTTCTTTACTAATTCTTTCTTATCGAGTCTTTGTTACGCAGTATTGGTTGCTTTGTATACCCTTTCTCCAGATTATGAGTACTGGCACCGTTAAACTGGACGCTTCGGGTGCTGGACGGGGCCAACCCATGCAGGGTTCCAGTCGGAGCAAATACGCGGCTCAGGCTTGCCAAGAGTGTCGGCAACGGCGCGCAAAAGTAGGCTTACAGGCGAGCCTTGATAGAGGATGAACATAACGCTGATCAGCATCGAAGTGCGACGGAATTAAACCCTCCTGCTCGCGATGTATACACCGCCGACTAATATGCGCTATTTCAGCACAGTACTTCTCTGCTGTATCATTGCGTTGGCGTCTCGTTATTCAGACGGACCTGAGGTCAGAAGCGATCCGCAAGATCCTAATACGGCCGGTATGGTATTTCTCGAGCATGCTGAGGCATTAATTCACTACGACCTGAAATGGCCTAGCATCACGACTGTGCCGTGTCTAGCCATCATGGCGACCATCTATGTGGTGAGCATAGTGCGGCTTTTTTTACGACAAGGCTACCACTTCTGACATCTGCGCAGGCCATTGGGTCAGATGCTGCTGGCTGGCTTCATCATGGCATGGCAGCCAGGCTGATTATTGACATGGGTCTCAATATAGACGCTAGTTCAGTCGATGGGTCGACTTGCCTGAGTACCCAGGATATCCGGCTCCGGCGCCAGATCTACTGGACATTTTATTGCTCGGACAAATTGTTCGCATCATATACGGGTCTTGTCTGTACCATGCTAGTACGTTGCATATATGGCAAGACCACTCCTCCATTGCAGTATCTCTCGTGCTGTATTAGAATTTACCTATATATATGTTTCTCACACCACATTTGGTTGCAGGAATTCCAAGGGTCCATTCCCCTTCCTGAACCATTCGTATCAGACGAAGGGCCTCCAGGAAAAACTCCGAACGCAGTGTCCAAGAGTACCTTCCTGGCCTGTCTTCATCGATTATTCAGCACTCAGTGCCAGATATCAGAAAGTATTCTCAAAGGATTTTAAGTGAAGATCTCATCGCTCTATGTTTAGTGTACTAATGAGTGGAAAAGATATGCTCCGAAATAGACGACGAATTATAAGGACAAGCAGTCTATCTTTGACTCATGCCTCTTGGCACTTCAAGGCTGGATGTTCTCTCTTCCGAAGGACCTGAGAATCAGGCCTAGAGACAGAAGTGACCATCTTAGTTCCTCACTACATGTCTTTATTCTCTATATGGTATATCACACGTCTATCATCCTTCTTGCTAAGCCCTTGGTTTTAGCAAAGGTTTTCTAAGGCCTAGTCTATGCACATCTGAGCGACTCTTCAAAGCTACCAGAAGATTTGGAAGACGGGCAATACGCCTATGCCACAAAGCTGCCACCTAAATATGTCTCATTGGAAACTTTTATCGGAAAAGCTTTAGCAGCTTCCGAAGAAGCCCGTTGACGGTAACACACAGTACTTTGATGGCCTGCCTTGTGAAAATGTATCTGGTCGATAAGGATGTCTTTCACGTGACGAGTTGTACTAACGCAGAGCTAACATCTTGCATGTTGACCTTTCGTGAATTATCTGACTCGTGGACCCCTCCGCGGCGATGCTAGCAGGTTCTCACTCAAGCTGTCGAGAATGCAAAAAAAGAAGTCAAAAAGAACAAAGGCTTTGGAACAAATATGATTTCTACGAGCAAACCCAATGGAGAAAGCATTTTTTCATGGGTCCCTGACACGTCTTCTGAGCCCTCTCAGCACTGGCGAGAAGGCAGTTCCGTTCCCACACCTAAAGAATTGATCAAGGTCAATCACATTGCGTATGGTGTCTCCAAAACTACAGACTCCGTTACACAATGGAATGCAGACCAGGTCATACCCTTGGTGGATTTTGGTCAGCTAGATTGTACTACTTGGGGCCCCCTTCCTTGGGACTACATCTTAGAGCCATTATGCCTAGATTTCCAGTGGTATAATTAGGTCCAGAACTTTTAACTCTGACCCAGACAATTCGTGCTACGATCTTGCCAATGCCTGCCTTTCCATTCGCAAGGTTCTGCATCTGCATGGCAATATCCTCGAGTCTTACTTTGTTGATCAAAGGTTCAATGGTACCATTTTCAATCAGGCGCATCGCTTCCAATGCAACGCTGTGATCACCCATCAAGCTACCGATCAAGTGAAGATTCCTCTCGACAAGAGCGTGTATGAAAAGTTTGAGAACCAAACCTCGAGGGACCCTTAAGAGAAAGAAAATTAGAATTGTTTGCCTGATCGGTCGAAATTGCTTCACTCACCTGACGTAGACGATTGTCCCTCTATCGCATACGCAATCCTCTAAGTTGTCGAATGCTGAAGGCGCATTGGTGCAAATAATGACGGCATCTGCGGCGCGATGCATGGTTTGGTCCCTCCTGAGCTGCGAACAGGCAATTCTCACAGAAGTCAGAAAATCTGCCCAGTCGCTGCCCTGGGGATTACTTGTTTGAGGCACATTAAGAAGAACGTCGGCATGTCGCTCGTAGACTGCCTATCGCAGCATGTCGTTCTTAGTTTTTACATTGATGCTAATCACTTTGGCCCTTATCACACTTCGTGCTATGTGCTCGGCCAGATGGCTGATCGAGCCCGCTACGCCTGACACGATTACAACATCTATGGCTCCGATATTCGCAGCACGCAGTGCGGTCAACGCTGCCGACCCTGAGCATAATGAAACGCATAGAGAAGCCGGGTTGGTAATATTCTCGAGTATGTTTTTCGGCAAGAACATCAGGCAAGATGTCGGCATAGTGGCATACTCCTGAAAAGGTTCCAGTGATATTTTTGGGCGTATTACGTTGTTGCGAACATGATGTGGGCAGCTTTGATAGACAATAATGACATAAGCCGCAGGAAGTCCCTAAGTAATGTAGGCCGGCGGTCCGAACGAGAAGAAAGGACTCGTGAGACTTGACTATTATCCCGATACCTTCGTGGCCTGCAATGTGGTTGTGGCTTGGGAATCCGGGTTCTGGCCCAATAGAGAAACAAGTGTCCTAATGGTATATTCTAAGGTCAGAAAGCGCTTAGGTCATGAAGTTTATCCAGACTGCATGGAGGTGAACACGAGGTCGATGACTGTGGAACTTACACTGTAGCAGATGTCAGTGTATCATACCTTGATCATCGATTCCCCAAGAGATGGCTCGCGGATCGGGATCTTCTGTAGTGAGATGTTCAGAGACTTCCCCATCAAGGGTGTGATAGTCGCTCTTTGCATCCGAGCGCCATTCAAATCTGAGATCTAAGAAGGGCGTCTACTTGCGCCATAGCTTGTGAATTTTTCAACATCACTACCACATGTTGACTTGAGTTCATGACTTGGTTCAGAACCAGATGATGCATATGCAAAGTCATCCAAGGAGCCATATGGCTCATAAGGTGTTGAATTCATAATATTCTTTGCTAAGCTCGAATGCGAGGTTTTGTCGATTCATTACTGCATAAGTCGATGAGTGAAGAATATCTATATGCCAATTATGATGACATGAGTTGAGTATCGACGAGGAACAGGGATTGAGTGCTCGTTGAAACCGATGTTTACTACATTCCGGCTTTTTGTCCATCGTATTTAGTCCTGAGAATAATCGAGGAACGCGAGTTCCGGAATTCGTACGACAGATGCGGGCTCAGTAGTATTCCTAGTGCTAAAGCTAGCTTGATATCCGTCACACACTAGCCTAGTCAGCAAGATAGGAAAGGATATTCCGCCCCTGCATGTATTGTATAAACACAGCGAAAATTTGGGCGGGAAACGGTTGCCATTCATCCCAAATCAATTCCTTTGCCATTTCGGGTACATCCAGACACAGAATGGGTGAAGAGTGCCATTTAGCGGAGTTGTCATCACGTTTGACTCTGGAAGAGAAGCTGTCTCTTTTAGCCAGCGAATCGCAATGGCGAACCGCAGCTGTGCCTCGTTTACAGATTCCTTCTGTCAAGGTATGAGAAACCCCGACTGATATTTCGTCGCATCCCATCGTGCCACCAATCTGACTAATTTTGTTTGTCGATCTCCGATAGCCCTTCGGGAGCCAGGGGTGAGATTTTCGGCGAGAACGTTCCCGCCGCGTTTTTCCCGAGTGGCGTCAGCCTGGAATCGACGTGAGACACGGGGCTTCTGGCGGAGCTCGGGCATCATTTGGCTGAGGAGGTATGGTATAGTTACGCTTCAAATACACCCTCTCTCTGATTCTTGTGCTTCATGCTCACACGTCGGTACATGTGCAAATCCAAGTCTGCTTCCATCATTTTGGCACCTACCATGTGCATCCACCGTCACCCATTAGGTGGAAAAGATTTTCAGTCTTTTAGCGAAGATCCATATCTCACCGGAAGGCTGGCCGCAGCACATGTGAAGGGTCTGCAATCGAGGAGAATTGGTGCCTCACCAAAGCACTTCGTCGGTAAGAGTCTCAAGCATCTCAGCTACTGACCCGGCGTTACTCGTTTTGAGCTGACCACAGTTTACTTTTTCTCGTTTAAGCAAACGACCAAGAAACAAAAAGTTTCAAAGTCAATGTCCAAATCGATGCACGCGCTCTGCGAGAAATCTACCTACTTCCCTTCCAGATGGTTGTCCGGGACGCCAATCCATGGTGCATGATGACAGCTTACAACAAAGTAAACGGAACTCATTGCGATACCTCAAAAGATCTTTTGATCGATATTAACCGCAAGGAATAGCAGTAGGATAGTGTCTTCATGAGTGGTTAGGGAGGAACGACCTCCACCATTAAGTCCATCAACAATGGTCTCGATCTTGAGATGCCCGGCCCACCAAGCCGAAGACCGGCCAATGCTCTTGCAGAGCCGCTAAATGATGGCCAGAGAGATTTGAGACAGATCGATCTCATGGCTTCTCCCATTCTCTGGCTTATTCAGCGTACCGTGGGCCCCGATGCGCAAGATAAGGCAGAATACTGTCGGGACATGGATGACCCCAAGCTCAATACACGCGCTTTCTTTCGGCGTGCAGCGGCTGCTGGAATAGTCATGCTAAAAAAAAACAGAAAATGCGCTTCCCTTGCGACCTGACAAGTCCATTTCCAGGATTGCAGTCCTTCGCCCGAACGCTACAAGGATCGTGGCTGGTGGGGGCGGCAGCTTATACATTAAAGCTCCTTATTAGACGTCTGTCTTTGATTCTATGAATGACTACTACGCGATTCAGAAGAACATTGAAATATTGTTCCAGGAGGGTGCGAGAGTGAATCGATAAGTGCCCACCGCATCGGCTTCTGTGGCACGCGATCCTGACACGGGGCGGAGTGGAGCACTTCTCGAGCATCATTATACGTTAAAATAGTGCTGTGCACACATTCAGAGAGCTTCAAAGTTGCGCATCCCACCTGACCACTGACTTACAGGTTAGAAGTTACATAAATACAGCTTTGGAGTTGCTATGCTTCCGATTTGGAGACACGGGCGGGCGGCCTCTGGAGAGCGTCTATCGCACCAATCAACTACCTCACCAGCTGTTTGGGACAGCCTCTAATTGGGTTCACTCGCCAGCCCCCGGCCCAGCCCAGTTTCATGATGTGACCCCGGGCCGGCTGCACTGCCCGTGCCATTGCACCCCCTGCAGGATGGCATTGAACCCTATCATCTGGAGGTCTGGCACACCAGATGCGGCATTATCTGCTTCAGCCTCGCTGAGGTCCTGGCAAAGACAACAGCATGATTGAAGAAATTTAGAGACCTTGATCAACGCATAACAGCTCCTTCTCATTTTCCAATGAAAAATCAGATGGAACTCTGCTTGCAGTGCCTACTACGACGTAGTTCGGCCAGTTTACAAAGTCCCCTGGGTTGCGGTAACTGCGCCTTGTGACCCCGCCTCAAAAACGGGCATACCGATTTTTTGTATCCAGGATGGGCTGCATCGTGAGGCAACCATCAGATCATGGCCATCAAAGTAGCCAACGGTCGATCAAATCGTATATAAATTGGCTTTTCACCATGTGGCGGCTTCCGATTGACCTATTTGCAGGACATGAGTAATTAACACCAACACATTCACATCGATAGCTAAGAGCTCACAAGAAATACATTGTATATTATACGTGACAAGAGTTCTTGATCTATTTAAACTATTTCGAAGAACAGGATTCTCTCTTGTCCTATCCAGCCACACTAGACACAATGGATTACAGCACGAAAAACTCGCAGCGCCCATCTCACACCAAGAGTGCCTGGGACCCTGATGTCGTACTCGAACTCATACATCCCATGCGAGGGTGCTATAGATGCACTGGATATGCTCCCTCAAAGGGGAGGAGATGTATGAACCAGGTTGGCTCGTTTGGAAACGGACGAGCGATGCTTGACAGACTCAGCAGAGGGGACATCAATGAAGCCATTAGGTCTCCGGATATGGAAGACGCTGCGTGCTTGACGTTATGCTATCTACACAAAGACCAAGCCGGCGATGTTTCAAGACGATGGTTATTGTTGTTAAAGAAATGGGCTTCACAGAATGGCAGAGCGCCATCCGCCTCGAGATACTCTTCAACAAAAGCAAATTCAAGACCTTCCGTCGCGCCTACCTGGAAGACAGAGTCCGGAGAGTTTGAAAATGTCCGATTCAACCAGGAAGATGATCTTCATCAAAGTATTGAGGATCTGCTTTCAGAGCAGCTAGGTCAAAAAAGCCACGAGAGCAAAAGACTGAGAGCGCAATTACGACTTTTGGCCAAGATACTGGCAGAGAGAGAGCGGCAAGAGCAGCTGAAGCGCGAGCAAGAAGCCTGTGATGAGAAGGAACGGATGCAGAAAGAGAAAGAAAAACACGAGCGCGAAGCCCGCAACAAGGCCGAAAGCGAACGAAAAGAACGAGAGGCGAAGAAAGAGCAGCGGGAGAGGACAGCTCAAGAAAAAGCTGCACGAGAAGCCGAAGCCTGGGCTCGGTCCTGGGAGCAATACACTGATGCGTGGGATAATATTAAGAATCCCAAATCCAAACAGGTGAGCCGTACCATTGGGCATGCCCCGAGCAATGATGCTGGATGTGTCAGTACTAAATTGAGACTTAGTCCACTGTTGAAAGGGATATTCCTTGGCCCGTGAAATCTGGGCGGTTCTTGGACGTCAGCGCCAAGAGTGTTTGGGAGTTCTTCAAGAGTGCGCCGCCCAAAGACTTAGTGGATACTGCAGAATGTAGACTCAAGTTCTTTAACGCGGAGAATAGGAAGTGGCATACAGATAAAATATTGCAGCAGTTTGGGACTGACATCATGGAAGGGGAATGTAAGGAGGCGATGAACATGATTGCACAAGTGTTAGTCCAACTGAGACAAGCGGCACAAAGAGATAGAAAGAGTTGACTCATAAACTTAATATATGTTATTGTATATTTCCCCACAACTTGTAGCAGCTGCAGTGTGTTATTCTTAAGTGAGAGCGACTCCTCAAGGTTTACTTATTAGTTATAAAGATCATGTCAGTGTGATTCCCCCGTGAAGACCCTTTAAACCAATGTAGTAAGAAAGACTATAAAGCTATACATCCCCAGGTGAAACCTTCTGGAAAGATTCTAGAATATGATAGCAGAGGTGCCACCCGAGCGCTGAGCGCTGGGCGCCCATGCAACTGGCTGACGACTAGGGACCCCACCCAGTGCTCAGAAGATGTCACTAGTCTAGACTACGTAGTCACACAGCAATGCATATACGAGCTGTGAGGCTTACCATCGTTAGATGCAAGCTGAAATCAGATCATCTGGCTGATCATCCATGATTACTACGTGTTGAATCTGCTTAACTACGGATCCCCTCTCTTGCACAACCATGTCTAGCTAAGTTGTTCACCTCCGCGTTAGATCGGAAATATATGCTTAGTATACAGTAAATAGTATAGGCATATTTTACTGTTAGAGCCTGGTACTCACCCATAAAACGGGTTCCACCCTCTCAAAGGCTGAGAATGCCCAGCAACTAGCTATCTGACGGGGGTAGTTGGGAAGAGCTTCATCCATACTAAGTGTCGCAACGAAGTTTATTTGAATCCTGAATGTTCGCTTTGTAATTCAAGACAACAATTGCCTTCAAGTCATTAATCAATCAACCAAATCTTTCCCAATTCTTGTAACATCTACTCTTACCTTGAAATGACTAGAATCGTTCTCGCCGGTGGCAGCGGCTTTATAACTACCCACGTCCTTAAGACTCTCCTTAAGGGACGGTTCGTATGCATTTGAGACTGAAAAACCTTGCCGTTGCATGACCGCTGACGCATTGAATCATAGGCACTCTGTTGTTACAACTGTTCGAAATTCCGATAAAGCGGAGATTGTCAAGAAGGCCCATTCCAATTTCGGGAGGGACCAGCTCGATTTTGCTATTGTTATTAATGTTACGCAGCCTAGTGCTTTGAGGCTTCCGTCGCCTCCGAGCCCCCATCCAAGGCCGTCATCCATATAGCAAGCCAGTTTCACTTCAATGTTGCTGAGATTTAGAAGGATCCCTTTGATCCTGCCGTTGTTGACAGAATTGGAATCATAAAGCGCCATTGCTAACGACACCCCTACTGTAGAGAGGGTGATATGTAATATACCATTCTTGTGAATTGTCGCCGCCTTATTACTAAACCAGGAACAGGTTGTCACGTCGTCTTTCGGTGCCATGGTGAGTCCGTTCAAGGGCTGGTGGCTGTATCACACGTATTCCGAAGAGAATTGGAACCCTTGACGGAAGAGCAAGCCGTCGAGAACCCTTCCAACGGCTATGAAGGTCAGTCGATCCCTAGGCGTATGTGTTTCGTTGAAGCACGAGTGCGGCAAACGCCCGGGTTTCAGCAAGCAAGACGTTCGACAAGAAGGCGGGTTGGGACTTTGTAGAGAGGGAGAAACCCTACTTTATCATCTCCACAATCAACCCGCCCTGGTCTTTGGCCCAGCTGTGTAGCGCCGTGACTCTCTCAAGTCCTTGAACACCTCCAACCAGTACATCATCAGTTTCATTGCGGGACCGCGCCCAGAGGAGCTTCCTCTCATGATGGTTCAGTGCTCCCCTAGCCCCATCAATCATCTCCGCTGGTCCACCCGCTGACTAGCAATGATCTTAGAGCCCTATCTGGGTAGACGTTCGAGAGGCGGCCTTGGCCCATGTCCTAGCCGCTGAGACGGTTGATGCGGCCAACAAGCGATTCTTCGTCATAGCCGGCTACTTTACGCCCCGTGAAGCTGTGGAAATCATCCGCAAGAATTTTCTCTAGCATCACTCTGTGTTGCCAATCGAGTCGGCCAGGGGAGGTGGTGAGTGTCAGAGCTTATCCGGTATCGGATTGCAATGGGGTAAATAAGGGCTGGAATCATCCATATGTGATAGAGAGTAGGGCTCAGCGCGTCAATATTAGCACCCTAGCACTCCCTGTAACACCGCCGTATGACAGTGGGTTTGTTCGGAGATATGGTGGTGGTCAGTCTTGGTGTGAACAGCTTGCTAGATATACCCGAGGGTGACGTGTTCAAACCCGACAACAAGCGAAGCACCGAGATCCTTGGTCTCAAGTACCGGTCTGTCGAGAAATGTATCGTAGATATCATCCGGTTCATCAATTCGATCGGACAGTAAAGCCCTGTGCGACCCACATACTGGAAAGACAAAATGTGTGCAGCCGGTCAACTCAGTCAAGCGAGGGGCAAAAGTGTGTTTGGTGCTGTGTAGTTGCCTTCAATTAGAGCAGTAACGAGACAAAATAGAAAGGTTAGACAAAGAATTTTACATTAATGAACTCAAATACGTTGGGCTCAATGTCATGCCAAACCTATACATTACTACATTTTATTCCGTTCAACTCATAGCCGTTTGGTAATCCCATTATAGATCTGTTTCAACAGCAGCTATATGTTGGACAAAGCTGACCTTGGGGAAGGCTTCATCGTAGGAAGATTACTTATGACCCATGCCGATACAGTCCTTAGCCAAAACAGTCCCAACATACTCTCTTTCACAGCTCACTTTGGCTCCACTCTAACCTAGTGGAGCACAAGCTCACTATCTGTACGTACCTGACCTGCCGACAGGTACTGACCCATGTTGTAAGCAAGGATATATATGTATCCATAAATTTACTAACCTAACCTACCAAAGTAGGCAGCCATTTCCACGTAAGGGTGTCGGTTGGCCCAAGCCACAAGCAGTTCAGCCCCATGGTTAGCCCAACCCCGCTCCTCGTCAATTCGCAACACTGTCTGGGACCTGAAGATGTTCCTGGCGCTGACCTCAGCACTGCAAAGCACCATGGTCATCATCGTTCCGTGCTTGCCGTCCACCCTCTATCTACTTTGGGAGGTGTCGCCATGCGGCTTCTGAAAGGTGAAGATGATGGTCGTGTCGTCTTGACAGAATGGCCTCCATCAAAGACACCCAGGTATGCAATCTTGTCCCATACGTGGGGCGTTCCAGATCAAGAGGTCACCTTCCAAGACATCAATGACGGCACGGCAACAAACAAAACAGAGTATCGAAAGATTGAGTTTTGTCGGAAGCAAGCCGCCGCCGATGGCTTGCAGTACTTCTGGGTGGACACTTGTTGCATCAACAAATCCGATCTTAGCGAGCTTTCAGAAGCAATCAACTCCATGTTTCGATGGTATCAAAACGCGGCCCATTGTTATGTTTACTTAGTAGAGGTATCTGATGAAGCTGATCAGTCTGCCGCGTCATGGCAGGTGCAGTTTCAGCAGAGCATATGGTTCCGTCGAGGTTGGACACTTCAAGAGCTTCTTGCCCCTGCATCGGTCAAGTTTTTTTTCGGTCAATGGCGCATTTCTGGGCGATAAGACATCTCTGGAGAACGAGATCCATGGCGTCACCAAGATCAAGATTCCTGCACTTCGTGGAAACCCACTTGACCATTTTTCCATCCACGAGCGGATGAATTGGGCTGTTAACCGCCGAACGACTAAAGAAGAGGACGCAGCCTATTGTCTGCTGGGCATATTCGATGTATATATTCCATTGATATACGGTGAAGGAATGTCCAACGCGACCAGTCGTCTGTTAGAGGCAATCGATAAGCGCAGTGGCACCCCTAACGTTTCATGTCGTCCTCAGAAAAGATACCACCTGGCACCAGAAGCGAGCCCAGAAGCTCACCTTGTCGTCCCCTTCGGACAAAACGATGAGTTCGTTGGTAGAGAGTCCATCCTTACAGAGCTTGTCGACAAGATCCTTCCGAGGTCAAACAATAACGATTGCCAGCGAACGGTGCTCGAAGGGCTTGGCGGCGTCGGCAAGACACAGATCGCACTCGAAGCCGTATACCGTGTTCGCGATCAGGACCCGACCTGTTCTGTCTTCTGGGTTCCCGCCGTTACACTAGTAACGTTTGAAAACGCCTACCGGGAGATTGGTGAAGTGCTAGGAACGTCTGGCATGGACAACGACAAGGCGGACATCAAGGCACTAGTAAGGAGAGCTCTTGAGAAGAGCGTCACAAACTGGCTTTTGATCATTGACAATATTGATAATATTGGCTTATTAGTCGAAGGAGGCCTACAAGACTGCATCCCATTTAATCGAAAGGGATCAATTTTGTTCACGACGCGTAACCACGAAGTGGCTGTGAGGCTTGATATTTTTAAGAAGCATACCTTTTTAGTCAACGACATGAGGGAAGAAGAGGCGCTTGAACTGCTGCAGAACGGACTGGAGGAACGACAGTATCGAGACACCCAAGCCACCAAAGACCTTATCGAGCAATTAGTGTGTCTGCCCCTCGCCATCAAGCAGGCGTCTGCCTATATGGCACGAACACGCATCACGACCGTCAGATATCTCGAGCTTTGTCGTACATCTGACGACACCCAGATAAGGCTTTTGAGCACGGACTTTGAAGAGCGGCGGCGGTACTCGAAGGATACAAACCCTATCACTATGACATGGCTAATCTCGTTTCAGCATCTAGCTCAGTCCTGCCTACTAGCAGTAGACTACCTGAAGTTTATTTGCTTGCTTGCTGAGAAGGATATCATGTTTTCTCTGTTACAACCCGGAGAAGATGAGCAAGCAAAGGACGAAGCCGTTGGGGTTTTAGAGGGATACGCATTTATCTCCGTACGAGAGCATGGCGACTCATTTGATATACACCGGTTAGTACGACTAGCAACACGAAACTGGATTAAGAATGAGTGGGAGGCGTGTTGCACGAGAGTAATACAACAGCTTGCCAAGGTATATCCAGTCCCAAAGCATGAGAATCGACAGGTATGGATGAGGTATATGCCGCATGCTATAGTGACTATAGAACTGTACCATAAGTGCACAGACAAAGTAATAGCAGCCGATTTTCTTTTTGTTGTTGCAGATAGTTATGATGAGGTTGGGAAATACGACGAAGCGGAGCAGATACATCGACAGGCACTCGAGCTAAAGAAGTCGGTACTAGGTGTTAAGCATCCGTCGACACTAGATAGCATGAACAACCTGGCTCTTGTGCTTAGACGTCTAGGGAGGTACGACGAAGCGGAGCAGATGCATCGACAGACACTCGAGATAAGGAAGTCAGGATTGGGTCTTGAGCATCCGTCGACACTAAATAGCATGAACAACCTGGGTCTTGTGCTCGATAATCTCGGGAGGTATGACGAAGCGGAGCAGATGCATCGACAGGCACTCGAGCTAAAGAATTCGGTGCTAGGTCTTGAGCATCCGTCGACGTTGTCTAGCATGAACAACCTTGCTCTTGTGCTTAGATGTCTAGGGAGGTACGACGAAGCGGAGCAGATGCATCGACAGGAATTAGAGCTAACGAAGTCGGTATTTGGTCTTGAGCATCCGTTGACACTAGATAGCATGAACAACTTGGCTCTTGTGCTCGATAGTCTAGGGAGGTACGATGAAGCGGAGCAGATACATCGACAGGAATTAGAGCTAACGAAGTCGGGATTGGGTCTTGAGCATCCGTCGACATTGTCTAGCATGAACAACCTGGGTCTTGTGCTCGTTAATCTAGGGAGGCACGACGAAGCGAAGCAGATACATCGACAGACACTTGAGATGAGGAAGTCGGTGCTAGGTCTTAAGCATCCGTCGACATTGTCTAGCATGAACAACCTGGCTCTTGTGCTTAGACGTCTAGGGAGTTACGACGAAGCGGAACAGATGCATCGACAGACACTAGAGATAAGGAAGTCGGGATTGGGTCTTGAGCATCCGTCGACATTGTCTAGCATGAACAACCTGGGTCTTGTGCTCGATAATCTTGGGAGGTACGACGAAGCGGAGCAGATACATCGACAGACACTTGAGATGAGGAAGTCGGTGCTCGGTCCAGACCACCCTTCAACCATCCAGAGCCATAACAATCTACAGGATTTATTAGATTCTCTCAATGTCGGAAATGAAGACTTTTCGATAACAGGTTCTGACGAGTCAGAGGGCAAAGGTGGTGCGATATTATAAATGCTTATAGCTGTGGACGTAAATAATTCGAATCGAAATGATATTACCTCTATAAAGCCACAAAATCTAGACAATTTTGCCACGCCATACCTTAATAACAAGCAAATCGAGAAGTTGATTAGGAAGTTGGAGAATGTAGCGACAATACATTCAAACAAAAAAGGTCTTTACTTGCAATAAACTGCTCTTAACTAATGTCAGAGCATACGCTCACCATTAGGTACCTGAATAATAAGCGATCGACCTTGAAGCATTGTCACGAACGCAGGCCAGGGACGCAGCCTTGAAACAGGCCGTTGCACAACTGAGACAGGAACTCCGGAAGGCCACATGATAAATCACTCGGGATCACGGTGAGCCAGCAGTGAGCTTAGACGTAAGATTGCCCAAGACTTCCTGTGAGCCAGCAATGACCCAACCAGCATCAGTGAAGGAATTGATGGATATAATAAACCCTTTTCCTAGTGTATATAGTCATTCATCACTTCAGTAATCAATACAAGCAGCTATTTTACCCATAGGTGAAGCATATCAGGCTTGGACGACTACATTTATTCATTATATTTACTTACTTTACCCAAGCATATCTCTGTAGTCTTACCTCTGTAGTTAGCATACCCTGCTAACATAAATTTCATCGTTATATTGTTCGTGTTTAGCAACGCGACAGTACGATCGTCATAATTTTGTCGTAAAGAAAAAAAGATCAAGAACAAGGAAACCTTCAACGACAAGATGCTACCCAAAACCTGTTATACAATCTCTTTTCAGAATACTGTATAGTAAATTCAATCAATTAAAAGCTGAATTAAAGGTTTTAAAAGCTGAAAGCGTCACTCCAGTGAGTAGCGATGGCAGTAGAATATACTACCATGATTTGGGAGTCATTTGTGTATATACAAGTATATCCTGCGTAAAACATATTCTAAAAGTTGTAAAGATGACCAGAGGCACTGACAGCAGGTCCAGAAAGGGGTCAGTACTTGGCGGCAGGTCAGGTATAGGAGGTGAGTAAGTTAGGAGACTGTTTTTGCTAATGACTGTAACATGAGAACGCGTGCACCAAAGATGACAGCGCTAGTGACCTTCAAGCGTGAGTAGTTTCTTGCCTCTCTGCCCGCGCCAAGAGTTTGTTGCTACAAAAAGCTTAGGACACCCTTGGGTCAGCCAAGCCCACTTCCACAAGAAAGGAACGGTCACCTCCCAACCCAAAGGATCCCATGGCTGTCCCCAGACGATGAGGATCGCTCTCGGCGTGGCCTTCATACATGTTCATGAGGTCGCCGCACAGCTCGTCCTCGTCTATGAGACAGGTCGCTGTCGCACTCAAGACGTTGTCGCGCATCCGTGGCAGAGGGAACATATCGATCCAGGGATGGTGCGGCAGGGTCAATTCTAGGCGTGTCGGGCGAAGGGTTTCTGGGCAGGTCAGGAGAGGCGCAACCAAGCCAGGAGGGTTAGGGCCATGCTGGTTGACGGGCGATATAAGACCGTGCTGGCATAACCCCTCGATTGGAAAACCGAGGGCATCGACATTACACGCCATTGCGCTTGGAACATTAATCTAAATGAGGATATGTAGGTGGATAGGTCGTGGGTCGCGGATGCTGTACGCCTCATACGCTTTGCGAACAAAGTTGATGAGTCGTGCCCGCCTCACGGCGCACGCCAGGAGTGAAGCTCCTCCTGCTCCTCGTAAGCCGTCGATTCGTCAACGAGCTGATCGCCGCTTCCGGTGTTAATGCACCCACACATTGAGTATTGTGGCGTTGCCTCGATACCACTTTGTGCAGCCAATCCGGCTATACAGTGGTTCCAGTTTTCCTGTTCCCAGCAGATTGTGGGCTTGATCATTCCGCCGCCCTGTTTTATACCAGGGCCACGTTGGCTACAGCTTCAGCACGGTGGTCGAGTGCTTACGGTGAGCTCGCTGGTTCAGGCGGTTCTGCACATTTCTGCTAACGGCTGCGCTTGCCACGCCGGTCCAATCATTGGCCGCATAGCGAGCATCTGGAAGTTGCAGTGCCTTTCTTCTTCCTACCACCATCTTCGGGGATGATACTTGACCAACTGACGATTTTATTAGGCGGGACATTGAATCCGGACTATCAAATGGCATATGAAAGAGCTTCTGTAGTACAAAAGGGGTTTCAGACGATGGATGAGCCAATGGATATATACCATTTGCAGTTTACTGACATACATCGCTTTCGAGCTTAAAACTAACCTAACCTTAACCTAAACCTTAGCTCGATCCGAAATCATCAAGGTTCAAGGGCCAATCCTACAGTATGCACGGTCTTAGCTGCACGGTCTTAGCTACTATATAGTCTAGACTTAGTTGAAGTTAGGCGAACGCTGTCGAATACTCACAATTGTGCTGGATTTCCATTATTTATCTGCTGAAAACCTAGTCAAAGGCGCAAATGCTACATTATGAGAACTCCCCGCACCATCAGACGGCAAATCCATTGACTCGATTGGTACCTAGGCACACCAAACGATCTCTTGTAATGCACATCTATTTGGCAATCCAACGAGCTTGAATATCAATTGATTATATGTACGCGAATATATGTTAATCAAGAGTCTCAGATGCCTAATATATCTCGGTTCGTGTTTACACATTCACGTCTATAAATTTATCTCGATGTCTTCCACAGCACCGAAACCCATAGTTACCTACGAAGCCTCAAAGAACTGGAAACCATGGATCATAGAGCTGCGCAGACACGCCGAAACTTTAGGTTTCCGGAATATCATTGATTTCAATGGCATTGACAGCCCCGACAACTTAAAGACCAGATGAAGTCTTTGAAGAATTTGACCAATTGAAGTTAACATCTATATCACCGTTTATTCGGGACGCTGCCTTGTTGCCCTTCGAAAACCTGAAGTAGAGGTACCAGGTCCTATGAGAGTCAGGAAAGATATACGAGCAATAACTCTTGACAGACAAACGTACGGAATACCGGAAACATTCGACGCTTCTGCCTCATAATGCAAAGAGATTTAACGAATGGACCCAAAAATACCAAGAGATCATAACCAGAGAATACGCTCCAAAACGTGCCAGAAACGGATTCAGTCCAAACCTAGGCTAATGGCCATGTCATTGTTGTGGCTAGTGTGATAGAAATATGGGCGGCAAAGTTCAAGCTAATAGGAAGAGAACACTTTCGGAATACAACACTATCATATCGAGTCGTAGGAACAGAGTTATTGGAAAATTAGACAACCATCTGCGCTCACAGTCCCTTCTTGAAATAAGTCAAAGGAGCCCATCTAGCATATCAAAGCGAAGAACCCGAGTCAGACTGACGGGCAGCACCCTTAGACCCAGCTCAAGGAAGGGCAGTTAGCTTCGCATCAACCAGGTCCTCAAAATTGCAAATCAATTACAGGAGGAGGGACTCTCATGCAAATCGAAGCATAGCGCGGCGGTGTCGACAAAACAAGTACTTCGAGAGGAGGTATTCTGGTGAGTTCGGAATGTGTACCTTTCCGATTCCCAGATGTCACTCCCGACCTGTGCCGTGGGATCATAGTAGGCTTGTGTAAAAGACTGGAGAAAGCTTTATGGGCATATGACGTTCGCATTGGAAATGTGCCAGAACAGGATCTAGTCAAGGCAGTTGCGAATTATCAGAGTATAAAGTTCGAGGGTAGACCGGGTCTCCTTCACGACTTACGTTCACTCATTTTTGTTAGGCCACCACATAAAGCGCAAGTCATGTCTCACAGTCTTAGTTGTTCGTAGCACATCTTATATAGTATAAAAAAAGTTTAGTTTAACACAGGGGGGCTCTGCACGCCACGTTCATGGCGTCATTTGGAAGCGCTCGCCGGCCTATTGATAGATATCAGCTTTGTATTGCCATTTGTGGTTTATTGTTGTGAAACTGCTGTTGATAATCAATGGGTCTTATTAAAATGCTTTGGTCATTACTTCATTCAATCATGTAACAAGGTGGCTTTCTACCACTCTAATCTATCATCGCATACTAGTCCCACATCGAAGCGCTCATGGCCTTTCCATACCTTTGCCGCTGAATTGCAGCTGGCAACAATTGTCCTCAAGTCGCTGATCATACCTCCAGGACCGCTTGCGTAGACCGTGGTTCGACCGCGCACCGTGTTCTCCACGAAACTGTTGACCTTCTTTTCCAGATCTGGATGTATATGTTGGTCTTCCTCGCCTATCCTTCGTACGTCCCAGGAGCGCAATGAAGAGGATTCTGAACCAACTTCCTTGATGCCCTCAGTCTCATTCCCGGTCTTGCCGTCTTGTAGAGATGGCGCTGGACTTTGCTCACGGGTCACAAAAATATGCACCGCGACACCATGCGACTTGCTAGCCGCCCGAATGAGGTCCAGTTCCTGCTGAACCCACTTGATATCATCCTTCTTCCGCACCGCCCAGACCAGTTCGATCCTTCGATCTCGGGCTCCTGGCTCCTGGATCAAACGTAATAATACTGGTAGGACGTAGGTAATGCCCGTACCGCCTGCAATGCAGAGAACATTGACATCGGGTGTTAATGTTTCTGTGATGCTCTCACCATAAGGACCAGTCAATATTACGGGTGTGGTGGTTGCTGTCTTTTCCGAAAGTTTCTTCAATGCGAGATCCGCGATCTTCTTGGTTTCACCTCCCTTAGCTCGAAGTATATATGAGTGGGACACAGTACCGTCTTTAACGACTGGCAGATTAAGCGGCGTAAATGGATGTGACTGCCAGATGCTGCCCTCGGTGAAACAGAGATAGAAATGTTCGCCGATCTGCCAGGCCTCGTGGTTGTGCTTAAAATCCATGCGGAGAATGTCGCCATGTTCGGCATCGGGGAAATGCGTGAGAGTCGCCTGAGCGGCCTGAAAGCCCATGGACCCATCCGACAAATATTGGTAGTGGATCAAGAGAGTCCTGATGTACCGGGCACCTCGGTCAACGAACCAAAGTAGCAAAGATGGCAGCATGAAGCACTTGAGTTGCTCCCAATGGCCCCAGCAAGCACCGATGTAAAGCATCGCGAGCACGTAATGCGCCTTGCGGAAGAACTCGTATCCGGTCAAACGGATTGCCCAAGGCGTGCTGAGCACGAACAGCAAAATAAGCAGTATTATCGCGACGCAGCCCCAGATCATATAGGTCTGTTTGATCCACTCGACGGCGGTGGTAGGCTGAGGTTGATAGAGTACGGCTTCGATAACGACCCAACCGATCGTGTGTACCAAGCCTTGGATGACAATGATGTATCCTAGCCAGCGATGGAGGAAGTTGAAGCTTTGGTATGGTACACCTGTCAAAAGTGACAGTATCGACTCCCTGCTGGATAGCATGACCGAAAGAGGAGTCAAAGCATATGCCAGAACACCAATGCGATCACAGAAGGGCCCCAGGCTACTTCTCGTGTTGTAAAGGCTTGTCTTCTTGACAGGCGTGATCCACTTCTTGTACTCAATTCCAACGAAGCTCCAGATCAACAGATACCCTGCCAAGGATGCCAGGATGAGAACTTGCAGTCGAGTGGTCCGGCCGAATATGGACCGTATCGAGTCGGGGAGAAGATATGATCTTGATGCGGTAGCGAGCGATCTCTTGAGCCTCGACGCAGGACCCGGGTTCACTGCGGCCTTCTCGTCGTCCAAAACTACTGCGTCGGCTTGTTTGGAAGGCCAAAATCTTCGACCCACTGCCCATGCGAAGACAATACCGGCGATGGTGCACCATAAGATCCCCGAGTATAACATGGCCAAGTCATGGTTGTGGTAGACCTGATCCAAGTACTCGCATGAGCCAGCATCGTTGGTGCATGGGAGGGCACGATCGTAATAACCCCAGTGAGGCTCTAAGGACGTTGCATCACTGTAGTTCTGGATATGGCGAGCCGTTATTTGGTTCTCGAAGGTCGCCATTTTGTCTGGTCCAGTGTGAAATGGATGGAGACAAGATGAGATGAGAGGAAGGCGACTATGCTGGTTGTATAGAACCAGAACCCGAGAACATGGAAGGTTTGGACCGTCTCAACATGGCACTGATCGTCCCGTGGAGAGGTGGCCACTCGATATATGAGCCGTTTGATCGGTCCATGGTTCTGGATATTCTCCATCCGCGAAACACGCAATTACCAACCGTCAGTCACTTACGGGCCACCACAGGCGAAGATGCAGCACCGGCGCCGGGTCCAGATGGTAGAATTGTTGAAACTTGCTCGCCAAGGCCAACGATGCGGGTCTGCGGAGACGGGACCCATCGAAAAAAACATGCTCAATCATTCTCAACCGGGGCCGCTCAGGGTCCAGCACAGACTCTTGGCGAGCAGATTGCACACATCTTGTGCCGTGGTGGCCATGTTTCGTTTCAATTGACGCGGCGAGCTGGGTTAAAATCGCTAGCGGGCCGCAACCAGTTCCTAAGTTAAGGTATTATGGACATGAGGTGTCGATCGGCGAATCTGCCCGCGGCCTCGCATCCACCGTGGAGTTGCCTCTGCTGGACCTCAGTTTGAGTTGGAGTCCAGAAAGCCCACTTCCCGCGGCGCTGGGCTGGCGTCCAGCGTCAAGTCTTGGGATAAGAGGGGAACAGTGCCCACGCAATGTTTCGGCGCGTCATCCTTGATTCAATCTAGGTGACATTACTATTGAAATACGAAGGCTTGGAATCTGCTCCAATCTGCTCTCTTCGCCCAGCTCATTGTTCATCTAAGTCAACCAGCTCGAATAGAACGATCAACAAACCCCAATCATCCAGTGAAAAGGCATCGTCGGGAACTTGTCAGGAATCTATCACAACTGCGCTGTCCCAATAATTAAGCAAACTCAATTCACAAGTTAAGAGCAAAGTTTGGCGGAGCCAAAACACACCAAAAACACCGTCAAAATGGATATGAGTAGCAGTACAAGCAATTCTACATGCCAAGTTTCCGTAAGTCGCGATGAGGATGTCTCTGTAGAGCTGCTGAACGCGCAACTGACATTCGTATACAGATGTTATGGAATTGGTACACCATCGACGCATGCTTCCTCGCAGAGGGATGGCATATCACCACCAGGGGCATGTTCGCCGCAACCTGCATCGGTGTCATTTTACTCGGCGTGCTACTAGAATTCTTAAGACGCATCGGCAAGGAGTACGACGCATTAATTTTGCGACAATTTCAACGGCACATTGCTGCACAAACTGCACTGGCATCTTCCAAGAAGGAACCCCTGGAGCCAGTCTCGTGCTGTGCACCGCCACCGGAAGATGAAATTGAGCTCGCGAAGCCAGGGCCCAGGACGGTCACGTTTCGTGCGACACCGCTTCAGCAACTCATACGGTCTGTGATTCACGCAGTCACTTTCGGCGTCGCATACATCATCATGTTGCTTGCCATGTATTTCAACGGATATATCATCATCTGCATCATTATTGGTGCAGGTATCGGCAAATTTGTCTGCGACTGGATGGTCCACAAGGTGGTGATCGGACTTGACGAAGCAACGAGTTCACCATCTGGTATTGACGAAACCACGGTGTGCTGCGGTTGAGCATGGGGTGTAGATTGGTGTTGAGAAGAGCGTTTGAGATTTTCGAAGCGATTGATTTAAGACCAGCCAAAGACAGCATAAATGAATGATATCACGAACTTACACAACAATCACGAGTATCCCAACGTCAGAGCGCTGAAGTATGCTTTGAACCCACTGACAATCTGCTTTATATTCGGGTGCCGAGCTCATCGTGGATCTATCTTGAATCCATAGCAGTGGTGCCGATTCAGCATGCGGTCCCACATGTGAGAGCAGCCCTAGTATTTATGGACTCTCGTGACTGCTCTGCAAACAGGGCAGCGATATGCATCATCTCCACTGGAAATGCAAAGATCGATGATGCGGCCAATCGGATTGTGTGTTTCGCCATGTCGCAGAATATAGGATTTCCACATATTTTGTAGCATACACCTGCATCATGATTGGGCGATTATC